>NC_053153.1:1752420-2374086 GCF_016808335.1 Panicum virgatum
CGGACAGTCCGCAGGGTATTTCAGTTAAAGTAAACTAGTTACATTCTTGGGCTGCACTCATTTAATTATATGCATACGTGTAGCATCCGCATCTGAGGGAGCCGTCTTTGAGGTGATCGCGGCACCACAAGAGCAAACGACGCAAGCCCAAGAGGAGGGTGTGAGCACCCGGCCCAAGGCCCGTCTGGCCCCAGTGTTGAGCAGCAGGCGCAAGGCAAGCCCCGGTGCACATCCTAGTATTTTAAATTAAGACACCTATGTATGTTTCTACTACTTGTGCATTAAGTTCAGGAATTGTTTGGAACCCTAGTTGCATGATTCATAGGATTCCCGGAGTTATACTAGCATGTATAGGACGATAGTTGTGCTAAGCTTAATGTTACCGGTAGAAGACGAGTGGTCTCCTGCACTCGCGAGATGTAGGATGTTAGGAGTCGAGTAATTTCCGGTTACTCGCGAGATACGTTATTATCTTTATATAATTCAGTATATGAGATTGGTTTCGAAATGAACATGGAAATGTGAGACGGGCGGGGATGATGGATAGGTATGGCAGCAGGACAGGGTTCCTGGGTGTCTTAGCCCCGTCTGTGTCGATTAAAGACCGGTGGATGTGGCAGTGCTGATCGGGGATTGAACTGTACTAACCGCATGCCGGGAGTAGGAGGTAGTCGAAACCGGTAAGCCGAGTACTGCCTTGCTTCGAAAGTACAGGAACCCGCACCCAACTCCTGGGGCGAGTAGTCGCGGAGAATTGGGATGCATGTGTTTACTTTTGGTGGTCTCACGTTGAGCTCGGCTGACCATATGTCGTTGGGCTGGTTCCTGTAGTTCGAGGCGGGGAGGGGAATGGTTGGTATGTATAGTCCGACGGGGCAAATACGTGCCGTGTTGGTTAGGTCCACCTTGCAAGGTTAAATTGGATCGATTCGCCGTGTCTCGCGGTTATGAGGGCCTTGGTCTCTTTGTCACACCGTAGCAAAAATGTAGAATATGAGTTAGGTATGTTTATATAAAATATTGAGCTCATCGAATTATTTTGCTTGCATCACCATGTTTGCTATAGTAGGTCTTGCGAATATGAGAGAGTTAATTTATTTAGAATCTGAAGCTAAATAATGAAAGTAAGGAATTACTTTAGTGCTTTTTCTGCAAATAACCACCAGCCAAAAGCCTGCATGTTTAGCTATGTGGGCTAAGTTATACCCACTGGTCGGGTAAGCCTTGCTGATTAGAATACTCAGGGTTTGTTGCCAACATTATTTCAGGGCACGCAGACGTAGACTTCTGTCCCTGCTGCGCCAAGTTCATCCGCCGGGATGCAGAGGGATGGGTGGTCGTGGAGCCGGACGTTTAGTTAGGGATCTCTCTAGGCTCACTTTTGGTAGCTGTAGGCCCGTTCCTCTAGACGAGCCAGGATTTCAGTATTGTAGAGTTTGTGAATTATTATTTATTCAAACTCTGTTTGTAAAACTTAAGGTCAAGTTCTATGTATATTTGTTGTATATTCAAATATGTGTCGTGCTTGTACCATCTGCGCCCACCTTCGCGTGGGACTATCGGTGATGTTTCGATCGGGGCGTGGGTTGAGAAAGGATCGCCAAATTAAGCCATTAAGCTAATGAGCCCGATGTGTTCAAATGACGGCCATTACGCTTAATTAGAGTTTTAATTGGCGGTTCCGTCACAGCTGGTATCAGAGCCGAAACTCACCGAGGGTGGTACATGCGTGACTAAATTTCGAGTTTTTCTAAAAATATAAAAATGGGTTTTGTGCGTAGGGCGAGCATGCATCTCGTTTTTGTAAGGTTTTTGGGGTTTTTCCGTGGGAATTGGTGGGGGTGTGAGTCTACGATCCTAAGGACCTTTGTAGATGACGTGCGGATCGAGAGGGTTGGTAGGGGGGCGTGAAAGGTTGCGAGAGTATCGTCGGCCGGACCGGAGGCACTGTCGGAGGCATGTTCAGCGGACAGTCCGGTTAGGACCCGCGGACGGTCCGCCGGACCTTGAGAAAAATTTACCAGAGCCGGGTGGAACTGAATCTGGTTGACAGTGCGCACGGCGGACGGTCCGCAGACTCTCCGCGGACAGTCCGGTCAACTAGGATTTTGGGAAGCGGACGGTCCGCTTATGTACTGCGGACGGTCCGCCGTACTAATTTCGGCTGGACCAGGGCAGCTCGGTCAGACCAATTGGTGGCACCGATCGATCGCCTGGCCCCGCCTGCTAGTATCCTTCAGAATTGTTTTGAAGCCCTACATTCTGCATTGTGCCATGACTTGCAAGGATTAGTTGCTATCGGTTTTGTCTTGATTTACCATGGATGATGGAACTAACCTCGTCATGGTTGAATGCAGAATGGGAGAACCACCGAACCCTCCTGAGTTGGCCCAGGCCATTGCGGCCATGCTCACTGGGCGCGATGAGCAGACGGCACTCCTCCGTGAGCTCGTGGCGCAGGGCAGAGCGCCGCAGCCTGGACATCACCACCAGCCGCCTGCTCTTGGATATCCAGAGTTTCTGGCTACTCAACCACCGCTCTTCCATAAAGCGGATGAACCGCTGGAGGCAGACAGCTGGCTTCGGACTATCGAGTCCAAATTCACCCTGCACCAGTACAATGATGGGACAAGGCAGGATTTGCCGCTCAGCAGCTTAGGGGCCCAGCACGCACATGGTGGGATAATCATGTGACAATGTTCCCCGCGGACACTCGTTTCACTTGGGAACAGTTCAAGGAAGCCTTCAGAGCGCATCATATTCCTGCAGGGGTTATTCGCAGGAAGCTCACCGAGTTCTTGGCCCTGAAGCAGGGCAATAACAGTGTACTACAGTACTCCCAAGCATTCAACACTCTCTCACAGTATGCTGGGTACCATGTGGACACTGACGAGAAGAAGCAGCGTGTTTCAGGCAGGGGCTCAGTACCAAGCTCCAGGATCGCTTGGCGATGGTCAGGTTCGACAGTTTCAGTGAGCTAGTCAACGGGGCTATCATACAGGAGGACGCCCACCTAGCTCACAAGGCAGAAAAGAAGAGAAAGGCGCCGGCAGCGGGATCCTCAAGCAGTGCCCCTCAGAGGTTTCGCTTGGTGCAGTCGGGCGCACAGCGAGCCCCCTTTCAGCACCAGCCACAGCAGCAGTGGGGATACAGGCCCCCTCAGTACACTCAGCCACAGGGGACGGTCAGGCCTCCTGCTCCTCAGCTGAATGAGCAGAAGGTCTGGGTGCAGCAGCCGGGGGTGCGCCCCAATCTGTTTCCGTGCTACAACTGCGGGCAGCCGGGTCACTTTGCACGGAATTGCCCAATGCCACCCAAGCAAGGCCAGCAGTCGAGCCAGCAGGGTCAGAAGCAGCAAGTGGCCCACTTCAAGCCGGGGCAAGTGCACTACACCACCCTCGAGGGTATTCCTGAGGGAGCTCCAGTGATGGCGGGTACGTTCTCAGTAAATGAACAATCCGTTACAGTATTATTTGATTCAGGGGCGTCTCATACCTTTATTAGCAAGGGGTGTATTGTTAGACTGGGATTAAAAATTGAAAGCATGCCCAAGCCATACCACATTCATTCGTCTGGGGGAAAGTTAATCACCAATCAGTTTGTTAAGCAAGTACTCCTACAGTTGCAAGGAAAAAATTTCCCTATGGCCCTGATAATGTTACCAACCCAAAAGATAGATATTATATTGGGTATGAACTGGATGGAGGGTCAGGGAGTTACTCTGGACACGACCTCACAATCCGTGCACATCAACTCCTCTATTCATGGTAGTATGACTTTGAATTTGAGGGATCCAGCGTCTTTGACTCATGCGGTGCACCACGCTGAGGGCGAGAAGCTAGAGGACATACCAGTGGTGTGTGAATATCCGGACGTCTTTCCGGATGATTTGCCTGGAATGCCACCGGACCGTGATGTGGAATTTGCCATTGAATTGCAACCGGGTACGGCACCGATATCTAGGAGACCTTACCGGATGCCACCCAATGAGCTAGCAGAGCTAAAGAAGCAATTGCAGGAATTGCTTGATAAGGGCTACATCCGTCCTAGCAAGTCACCCTGGGGCTGTCCTGCACTTTTTGTGAAAAAGAAGGATGAAAGCCTCAGGTTGTGTGTGGACTACAGACTTCTAAATGCTGTCACAATCAAGAATAAATATCTCCTTCCCCGGATTGATATTCTGTTTGATCAGCTATTCGGGGCCAAAGTATTTTCCAAGATTGATCTCCGCTCTGGCTATTATCAGATAAAGATTAGAGCTGAGGATATTCCCAAGACAGCTTTTTCCACCAGATACGGACTTTTTGAATATCTGGTCATGTCTTTCGGGCTAACCAATGCCCCTGCTCATTTCATGTACCTTATGAACTCGGTATTCATGCCCGAGCTAGATAAGTTTGTCGTTGTTTTCATCGACGACATTCTTATATTTTCCAAGAATGAAGAAGAGCATGCGGAGCATCTCCGCATTGTGCTTCAGCGCCTGCGGGAGCACAAGCTGTATGCCAAATTTAGCAAATGCGATTTTTGGCTCAAGGAAGTCCAGTTCTTGGGCCACATCATCTCGGACAAAGGGATTTCTGTTGATCCTAGCAAGATTCAGGATGTCCTGGATTGGCAGGCTCCTACCTCTGTTCCTGAGATTCGAAGTTTTCTTGGGCTAGCAGGATATTATCGCCGGTTTGTACCGGAGTTCTCAAAAATTGCTAGGCCCATGACCGAATTACTCAAGAAAGGAGTGAGATTTAGTTGGGGCAACAATTGTGAGCAGGCTTTCCAGACCTTGAGAAGACTTCTGACGTCTGCTCCTGTCCTGGCTCAGCCAGATATCACTCGACCATTTGATGTTTATTGTGATGCATCAGGTATGAGTTTTGGCTGCATTCTCATTTCCGCCTTTGACTTAGCCAGGTATGATTCTGGCCTTGATGTTTGTATGTGATGCATTAGGTACGGGCCTTGGCTGCGTCCTTATGCAAGATCAGTGGGTGATAGCTTATGCTTCCAGAGCACTTAGGCGACACGAAGAGAATTATGCCACTCATGATTTGGAATTGGCAGCAGTGGTGCATGCGCTGAAGATTTTGGCGTCATTATCTTCTGGGTAATCCTGTGCATATATACTCCGACCACAAGAGTCTAAAGTATATTTTTACTCAGAATGAGCTAAACTTGCGCCAGAGACGGTGGTTGGAATTGATTAAGGATTATGATCTGGAAATCCACTATCACCCGGGCAAAGCTAATGTGGTAGCAGATGCATTGAGCAGAAGGCAAGTTGCAACTGTATCTCAGTAACCCCTATGCATGCAACTCTATGCCAAGAGATGGAGAAGCTGAATTTGGCTTATAGTAGCTGAGGGTACACTTACTCATATTACCCTCACTCCAACACTGCGGGATCAAATTATTGCCGCTCAAAGAGATAATATTGGCATGGAAAGGATTAGGCAGAGGCTCATGGAAAGTGACCCTCGTGTGGCATGTTTTCAGCTAGATGGCGAGGGTGTGCTATGGTTTAAGAAACCGGCTGGTGGTACCTAAGGATTTAGAACTCCGGAAACAAATTCTGATGAGGCTCACCTCTCTAGGTATTCTATCCATCCTGGCAGCAACAAGATGTATCAGGATCTGAAACAGCGGTTTTTGGTGGACAAGGATGAAGCGGGAAATCGCAAGTTATGTGTCAGAATGTGACACCTGTCGGAGGGTTTAAGGCTAGCCACTTGAGATCAGCGGCCCCTTGCAGCCATTGAGTATTCCATCCTGGAAGTGGGAAGACATTAGTATGGATTTCATCGTCGGTCTACCCAAAACTTCCAAGGGGTATGACTCGATATGGGTTATTGTAGATCGTCTCACCAAGTCGGCCCATTTTCTACCGGTAAAGACCACACATGCGGCGAAGCAATACGCTCAGCTATATATAGATCGCATTGTGAGCCTTCATGGAATTCCAAAAACCATCATTTCAGGACCGGGGTGCTCAGTTCATTTGCCCGGTTTTGGGAGCACTTTCATGCCGCCCTCGGCACTCGGCTCCTCCGCAGCTCGGCTTATCATCCCCAGACTGACGGTCAGACAGAGAGAATAAACCAAATATTAGAGGACATGCTTAGGGCTTGCGTGCTCACCTACAGTCAGAAATGGGATGAGTGCTTGCCATTGGCCGAGTTTGCTTATAACAACAGTTATCAAGAAAGCATCAAGATGGCTCCATTTACGTCCTTATATGGACGGAAAATGCAGAACGCCTTTGAATTGGTCAGAAGCGGGGGAGAGAACTTTCTTTGGGCCCGATATGGTGAATGAAGCAGAAGAGCAGGTTCGGGTCATTCAGGAAAATTTGAAGATTGCCCAATCCCGACAAAAGAGTTATGCGGACAAGAAGCGTCAATCCACCCTGTTTCTAGTGGGGGATCATGTCTATCTGCGGGTATCTCCAATGAAGGGGGTTCAACGGTTCGGGGTGAAGAAGGAAAGCTCGCACCTCGTTATGTTGGCCTTTTCTTATTGTTGAGCATGTGGGCCAGTGGCATACCGTTTGGAGCTTCCTGCCCACTTATCCGCGGTTCATAATATATTCCACGTATCTCAGCTCAGGAAATGCCTCCGTGTTCCAGAGAAGGTGCTTGACATTGAGAAACTATAAGTGGAACCCGATCTTGTCTATCCCGAATACCCAATCAAAATCGTTGATCACAAAACCAGGGTCACTCGAATCAAACCAGTGTTTTCTATAAAGTGCAATGGAAGCAACCACTCCGAGCGGGAAGCTACTTGGGAGACCGAGGAATTTGTCAGGCTAAATGTCCGGAATTGCTACAAGTCTATCAAGGTACACACCAATTTATAACTCTCTCCTTTAGCTATCCTTAAATCTCGGGGCGAGATTTCTTTTAGGGGGTAGGATTGTACAACCACCACACGGGACAGTCCGCGAGGTGACGGCGGACAGTCCGCGAGGCGTCGCCCAGATATTTATCTGGATGGGCTTGGTACCCACTCGTCAATCCTCTCTTCTTCCTCTTCTCTTGCAGAGCCGAGCGGAGCTCGAGCTCCCGCGCCATCGTCGCCCCTTGCTTCGATCTCCCCTCCTCTGTCCACCAGACCTCGATTCCTCGCGCAGGAAACCTCCTCCTCGCGGGAATGGGGGGTGCTTGAAGCTCAGTTCCACCGCCGATCCGCCTCTCCGGCGCCTCCACTCGAACCGACCGCGGGAATGATTCGTGGTGGTTTCTTATGCTTCCCAAGCCTTTTTCCCCTTCCATGGCGGTGTCGCCGGCGCCGGAGCACGGCCTCCGCCGTCGCCGCCACCCTTGCTGCCAGCCTAGGGCGGAGGTCAGAATTAGTTTATCGCGGACGGTCCGCTGGGAGGCCGCGGACGGTCCGCCGGTCAGGTTAGTTTTGTCCAGAGACGATGTTGCCTCTGGTTGTTTTTGCAAGATTGACTGCGGACAGTCCGCTATCGGGGAGCGGACGGTCCGCCATTGAGGCTCAAATTTGTTCCAGAGACGATGTCGTCTCTGGAGGTTCGCAGGGGTGAACTGCGGACGGTCCGCTACTAGGGCGCGGACAGTCCGCAGTAGAGTCTAGGAAATTGTCCAGAGACGTTTTCGTCTCTGGTGGGTTGAGTACTTGAACTGCGGACGGTCCGCCAGGGGTGGCCGGACAGTCCGCAGGTAAAATGGGAAAAATTCCAGAGACGTTGTTGCCTCTGCTGGGTTGGTAGGATAGTGCGGCGGACAGTCCGCCACTCGGGCGCGGACAGTCCGCAGGGTATTTCAGTTAAAGTAAACTAGTTACATTCTTGGGCTGCACTCATTTAATTTATATGCATACGTGTAGCATCCGCACCTGAGGGAGCCGTCTTTGAGGTGATCGCGGCACCACAAGAGCAAACGACGCAAGCCCAAGAGGAGGGGTGTGAGCACCCGGCCCAAGGCCCGTCTGGCCCCAGTGTTGAGCAGCAGGCGCAAGGCAAGCCCCGGTGCACATCCTAGTATTTTAAATTAAGACACCTATGTATGTTCTATTACTTGTGCATTAAGTTCAGGAATTGTTTGGAACCTAGTTGCATGATTCATAGGATTCCCGGAGTTATACTAGCATGTATAGGACGATAGTTGTGCTAAGCTTAATGTTACCGGTAGAAGACGAGTGGTCTCCTGCACTCGCGAGATGTAGGATGTTAGGAGTCGAGTAATTTCCGGTTACTCGCGAGATACGTTATTATCTTTATATAATTCAGTATATGAGCTTGGTTTCGAAATGAACATGGAAATGTGAGACCGGGCGGGGATGATGGATAGGTATGGCAGCAGGACAGGGTTCCTGGGTGTCTTAGCCCCGTCTGTGTCGATTAAGGACCGGTGGATGTGGCAGTGCTGATCGGGGGATTGAACTGTACTAACCGCATGCCGGGAGTAGGAGGTAGTCGAAACCGGTAAGCCGAGTACTGCCTTGCTTCGAAAGTACAGAAACCCGCACCCAACTCCTGGGGCGAGTCGAGTAGTCGCGGAGAATTGGGATGCATGTGTTTACTTTTGGTGGTCTCACGTTGAGCTCGGCTGACCATATGTCGTTGGGCTGGTTCCTGTAGTTCGAGGCGGTGAGGGGAATGGTTGGTATGTATAGTCCGACGGGGCAAATACGTGCCGTGTTGGTTAGGTCCACATTGCAAGGTTAAATCGGATCGATTCGCCGTGTCTCGCGGTTATGAGGGCCTTGGTCTCTTTGTCACACCGTAGCAAAAATGTAGAATATGAGTTAGGTATGTTTATATAAAATATTGAGCTCATCGAATTATTTTGCTTGCATCACCATGTTTGCTATAGTAGGTCTTTGCGAATATGAGATGAGAGTTAATTTATTAGAATCTGAAGCTAAAATAATGAAAGTAAGGAATTACTTTAGTTGCTTTTTCTGCAAAATAACCACCAGCCAAAAGCCTTGCATGTCTAGCTATGTGGGCTAAGTTATACCCACTGGTCGGGTAAGCCTTGCTGAGTATTAGAATACTCAGGGTTTGTTGCCAACATTATTTCAGGGCACGCAGACGTAGACTTCTGTCCCTGCTGCGCCAAGTTCATCCGCCGGGATGCAGAGGGATGGGTGGTCGTGGAGCCGGACGTTTAGTTAGGGATCTCTCTAGGGCTCACTTTTGGTAGCTGTAGGCCCGTTCCTCTAGACGAGCCAGGATTTCAGTATTGTAGAGTTTGTGAATTATGTATTTATTCAAACTCGGTTTGTAAAACTTAAGGTCAAGTTCTATGTATATTTGTTGTATATTCAAATATGTGTCGTGCTTGTACCATCTGCGCCCACCTTCGCGTGGGACTATCGGTGATGTTTCGATCGGGGCGTGGGTTTGAGAAAGGATCGCCAAATTAAGCCATTAAGCTAATGAGCCCGATGTGTTCAAATGACGGCCATTACGCTTAATTAGAGTTTTAATTTGGCGGTTCCGTCACACCGCCTCCCTGAATTGCTGCTTAGAAGAAGAAAGAAGACAGGCAGGGCTCGAACCCGGGTCTTTTGGCTGAAAACGAGCTCCACAAAGCCAGCAGCCCGTGAGCGCGTCTGCACCAGGGTTAACCATTTCGTTTTCCGGTCAAATCCCGGTGTTTAGCGGAAACGGAATTCCGTTCCGAAATTTCGGTAAATTTCGGCGAATTTCCTTTAATTTCGGTCGAATTTTGTTGAATTTTGAATTTGAAAACGAAAAATACCGAAAAATGCCGAAATTTCGGATCCCGGTAACTAGCGGAAACGAAAAATTTTCCGAAATTTCGGCGAAATTTCGCCGAAATTGTTAACCCTGGTCTGCACAGCTTCTCCTCGCGTCTACAGTCTCCACTCGCTTTTTCTTGATCACCCCTCTTCTCCAAATCCTTCCTAATTGAAATATCTAGTACTATTTAATATGCTTAGCGACTGCCAAAGAATATTTAATGCGTTTATATAATGGCTAGTAATCGCCAAATAAAAAAGGTTTATGGCCGGCAACTGTTTTTGCTTGGCCGGGAAAATGACAGCTGTTTAGCTAGCCGGTAGAGGTAGGCATCAGCCTAGGACACAGGAGTAAAGGATTGAACGCTGCTGGCAACTAATCTGAAAAGGGCCGGCCTCAAATAAAAAAAAAAAACTAGCCAGTACATGCTAGAAAACAACCGCTGGCCTGTAGCCTGATTGTTCGAGTACATGCTAGTATGCCCACATGAGGCTATGAGTACCACTGTTTCAGATCCTTCTTCTTCAGAAATCAGATACTCATCGGGCAAGGATACAAAGAATTCATGAAGGATTTGGGGGGGTTGGTTTCTATCTGTTCCCTGCGTTCTTCGGCTGTGATCTCGACTCTCGAGATCCAACTTGTCTTTCTCATCAGTTGAAAAAAAAAGAATGTGGCATCGCAGCGGCGGCATGCTACCTCGATCCGTCACGTGATGGTGAACCCGTGATGATGTAAAAGTCTATCCGTGCTCTTTTTGCGGTTTCATATATCTAAGTCTTTGGCGAAGAAGTGTGGGGCGGTGGGTGAGGCGAGACCCCCACGCAGAGTGGCCAGGATCAGTGGTATTCATTGGTGCTGCGACGAGAGTGTTTTGCTGATACATCGCTGGAGTAGAGGGATCGACGATTTTGTCCGTGAGTCTTGATGGTGATAGTCCCATGGTGGAGGAGTCCGGGTAGCCGCTCGGGCTTGCTGCGGGCTGCGGATTTGGCGTGGTACATCGTTGGTGACGACGGCGCAGTTTTCGACGGCTTGCTTTCAACTCTCTCCCAAGTGGTGGTGGTGTAGTGTGTATAGCGTGTGTGATGTGCATTTATTTGTGTGGTGGTGTATACTTCGGCGCGTTATGTACGAATGTTTCTCCTTCTTAAATATTAAATAATAATAGAGCAGTGCTCCTACTATCTAAAAAAACTCTATCCGTGCTGCGAATCAGTCTCGAGAGCGCAGCAACTGCTGGGTGCTGGCGGTGGTTGCGCCCACGCCACGCACGTGTCCGCCGGAACCGCCGCTAGCCCGTGCCCATCGCCCCGTCCGATGCGTCAGAGTTGACGTCACAGCTGCGCAACACACAAACCGGGAGAGTTTGACCCTCCCGGCCGCGGCCGCCCCCCCTCGTCCGTCCACACTCTCTCAGTTCCTTCCTCATCCCCTTCCCAAGCAAAAACCAGGACGCTACTACGCTAAGGCTCCACCATAAATAGCAGCCAGAGGAAGCAGCTCGGGGAACAGAGCAAGCTTGAGAGAGAGAGAGAGAAGCAAGTGTGCGAGCGCCCTGCTTGTTACCACTAGCATGGACGGGGCGGCGGCGGCGGCGATTAGGCACCGGACGGTGGAGGCGAACGGCATCGCGATGCACGTGGCGGAGTCCGGCGACGAGGGGAGCCCGCGGGCGGTGGTGGTGTTCCTGCACGGCTTCCCGGAGCTCTGGTACTCGTGGCGCCACCAGATGCAGCACCTGGCCGCGCGGGGCTACCGCTGCGTGGCGCCCGACCTCCGCGGCTACGGCGGCACCGACGCGCCGCCCGACGTCGCCTCCTACTCCGCCTTCCACGTCGTCGGCGACGTCGTCGCACTCCTCGACGCGCTCGGCCTCGCCAAGGTACACCTCCATGTCCACACGTCAACCTCTCGATCGATTTTTTTCGATGTTTTCTGGGGCGTGGCTTCTTTTCCATTTCACGAATTTCTGATCCGAAACTGGTGACGTGTCAAATAATAAATGAAAAATCCCAACCAGCTGAAGCCTGAAGAAGATGCTAGCGGGGCTTGATTGGGACGGCAAGCCAAAGTTTTTCTTTTCCCTTTTGGGTGATGATGAGAAAGCCAAAGGTTTATTGGATCCTTTGTTCTATGCCGTCCAGAAATACGAGTCTTCACCTGCTCCTATAAAAAATGGCCACTAGCAAGGTTGCAGGCATTGATTTTTTTTTTTAAAAGAGAGAGAGATTGTTGTACGTACTAGGATGGATAGATGCATTGGAATAATTAACTCTTTTTATGAAGTGAACCTTGACGGTGCAGTGACTTGGTGTACATGCATATATGGTTGCTGCTGCACTGCGAATCTGTGATTAATAATCGACGCCGAACTGACGAAGCAGGTGTTCGTTGTGGGTCACGACTGGGGCGCCATCATCGCGTGGTACCTCTGCCTGTTCCGGCCGGACCGCGTGACGGCGCTGGTCAACACCAGCGTGGCCTTCATGCGCCACGTCTTCATCCGCGCCGGCGCCGGCGCCGGCGCCGTCAAAACCACCGACTTCTTCAGCCGCACCTACGGGCCCACCTACTACATATGCCGCTTCCAGGTACTACTACATATACTGCCACTCTATCTACGATACTAGTATATACATACATTGATACATACATATAATTACCGTACTATTATTACCTGTCCTGCATTTCTACCGTATCGTATCACATGGTATATACTTACGGTAACTTTAATAATTTCTCGGATTTCGATGCCGGATAGATCAGATATGTCCAGGCGGCCGTCTACCACCCGTAGATGTCTCACCTTCCTTCCCTACCAACCATACACACGTCGATCCATAATTCCAGATGTATTATTGTTGCCTTTTATTCCAGCATATTTTTATTCCAAATAAAAGCTAGAGCGATGATCTCAGCAGATTGATAGCCTATATATCGACGAAGGTGATAGGTCACCAGCAGGAACAAAAAAAAGGCATGATGTCTGTGATAAGCAAACTTAATAGTATCTTATTGAGCCTACCAAAATGCATGCTTTGCGACTGAACCAGGCAGGGTCGTGGTGAAAATGAACCCTGCAGGCCTGCCGCGCACAGAGCTACTCTAGGACACAATTGTTGTTCATGGCTAGCAGAAGCAGCCAACTGCGACGACATGTGATCTGACACGGGACGGGACACAACCACGGCAAGCAAGAAACTAAACGGCGCCGCCGCTGGTCCACTTCATTCATCATATCACTGGACGGAGCAGGAGGCGTTGGGGTTCTCGTCGTTGAACCACAGCGGCGCCTCGTTGTGCACGTACTGGTGCCCGTACTGGAGCAGGTGCTGCGGGGGCGCCGCCGCGGGCACCCAGCCGTACGACGGGTACGCGGCCGGAGGCTGGTACTGGTAGGCGTAGGCCGCGTGCGGGCCCAGGTGCACCATCCCGCCGTAGTGCGGGAGCGGCGGGGCGTAGTGCGGCGGTGGCCCCTCCGCGCTGCCGTCGCTGACGATGGCGACGGGCATCTTGGTCCGCGCTTGGATCTTCCGCCTGAGCAGCGACGCGTCGAGGGAGGACCCGTAGACGTAGACCAGTCCCCTGTCCACCGACACCTCCACCTCCTCAACCCCTGCATGCATGCAGCCATGTTAATTGAAGCGCCGCCGGCGGCCGGAGCCAACCAATGCAAGACGGCAGGTGATGTGCACGTACCGAGGAGGTTCTTGACGGCCTTGCGGATCTTGCCGGCGCAGCCGTAGCAGTGCACGTCCATGCGGAGGATCACCGGAGCCATGGCCGAGCCTGCTAGCTTGCTTGCGTGGTGGCCGGATCGGATCGGAGAGTGTGCGTGCAGGCTTTATAAAGAAGAGGGCTAGGGAGCAAATCGTGCAGGTGAGGGGGAAATGGGATCGCGTGATTTGATTTTGTCTGGTGGCATCCTTCGATCCCTTTCCATATCGAGGCCTTCTTCCATGCATGCATCACGCATGTAACTTCGCGTTCTTGATTGGCGCCGATCATCGTTCGGATACGGATAGGATGATGGTTTGGTTTTGCACACGGTGCATGCAGGAGCCTGGGGTTGCAGAGAAGGAGTTCTCTCCGGCCAACGCCCGGTACATCGTGAGGCAGATCCTGTGCAACCGCTTCACCTCCGAGGCGGCCGGCGGCGCCAAGCCGGCGGCGGCGGCGGCCGACGAGGAGCCGCTCCCGCCGTGGCTGACGGAGGCGGACGTGGACCGGTTCGCGTCGGAGTTCGAGCGGACAGGGTTCACGGGCGGCATCAACTACTACCGCAACATGGACCGGAACTGGGAGCTGGCGGCGCCGTGGGCGGACGCCAAGGTGGCGGTGCCCACCAGGTTCGTGGTCGGCGACGGCGACCTCACGTACCACTACCCGGGCATCCAGGACTACATCC
This sequence comes from Panicum virgatum, assembly GCF_016808335.1. Classification (NCBI taxonomy): domain Eukaryota; kingdom Viridiplantae; phylum Streptophyta; class Magnoliopsida; order Poales; family Poaceae; genus Panicum; species Panicum virgatum. Next base: position 1,766,565 of record NC_053153.1, read on the forward strand.
ACAAGGGCGGCTTCAAGGCCGACGTGCCGCTGCTGGAGGACGTCGTCGTCATCCCCGGCGCCGGCCACTTCATCCAGCAGGAGAAGGCCGACGAGGTCAGCCACCACATCTACGACTTCATCTCAAAGTTCTGATGGATGCCTAGACATCCAGTATGTAATTGGGTGTTGTGTTTCGAATTACGGGCAGCTGGATGCATGTATGTTCATTTGGTTAATTGTTAACTTCAATCATTAGTGTGTTCGAGTATTCGAGTTCGAATTATGGGCGCCACTGGCTTTGTTTTCCTCGGCAAAACACATGCATGCAATTTGAATTTAAAACATAAGCAAACATAGAATTTGGAATTGAAGGGACCGGGTCAACGACATGTGGGTCCAAAGTAGATAGAAACGGACGTGGCCCCACTGGTCAGACAGTGTCGTCCGGCGCAGGCAAAGCGGAACCCTTCCGCGTCAGATGCAACAAAGCGGGAGGGAGCCAGCAGAGAGAAGTGCTGTCGAGCTGGCAGCCCGTGCGGGCGAGCGAACACACTATTTGGGCCCAGTTCGGTTCATGTTTGGCCCAACCCTCCATTTAGATTTAGGCCCATGTTAGAAAGGACGGGCCCGCTCAGCTGTCCACAGATCACATCAACAGCAGGCCGCAGCGGTGGTGCCGTGGCGGGTGGGGACACCAATCAGACCACCACCAGGCACCAACAACCCCCAACGGCGCGGGGACACCATGGCGGCGGAGGCGGCGGTGAGGCACCGGCAGGTGGAGGTCAACGGCATCTCGATGCACGTCGCGGAGGCCGGCCCGGAGGCCGCCTCCGCGCCTGCGGTGCTGTTCGTGCACGGCTTCCCGGAGCTGTGGTACTCGTGGCGCCACCAGATGGGGTACCTCGCCGCGCGCGGCTACCGCTGCGTCGCGCCCGACCTCCGGGGCTACGGCGGCACCTCCGCGCCGCCGGAACCGCCCTCCTACACCGTCTTCCACATCGTTGGCGACCTCGTCGCGCTCCTCGACGCTCTCCGCCTCCCGCAGGTAAGGTACCCACGCTCGATTCCCCCGTCGAGTTGACCCAATCTTCGCGGAAATCACTGGATCGTGGGCACTTGCCGTGGGTGGAGATTGACGTGCTGGCTTTGCGGGTGCAGGTGTTCGTGGTGGGGCACGACTGGGGCGCCATCGTGTCGTGGAACCTGTGCCTGCTGCGGCCGGATCGGGTGCGCGCGCTCGTCAACCTCAGCGTTGCCTTCATGCCCAGGCGCCCAGGAGTCAAGCCCGTTGAGTACTTCCGCTCCGCATACGGCGACGACTACTATATCTGCCGATTCCAGGTGAGCAATTGCTCGTCCTATCACCCTATGGATGTGCTTCTCCCACCTGATCAATATCTGAGGGATCGAAGCAAAGGTCGCTTCGTTCTGCAAATGTTAGGCATCCGCGGATTGGTTGGCCATTTGTTCTAGTTGGAGCTTATTTTTGAACGTGATTAGCATTTTTGCACTGTTGGTATGCTCCTTAGGTTTCCCCAATGTTAGTTTGCTTGTGGAGAGAGGAGGAAAGAGATGAGATTTCGCTTTGTGCCGATTTACTGAATCTGATGCAGACTATAGTGATGCTCCAGGGAGTCCAAACATAACCCTAAAGTGGTGTTCTCATCTGTGCATCATCATGATGCATTAGTGGCACAAATAATGCACCCTTAAAAATGTCAATAAACTCTGGATTGGTGCCTTGAAGTTTCCCATCAACCGATCATTCAAAGTTTGTCTTTGTTTTTCTTAGTTGGGTAATAGTTATTCTTCCGTTTTGAGTTATTTACCAATATCTGTTCTCTAGTATGTGAGTAATTTTCACTAGCAATTTGAAGTTGTGGGCTACTTGCTTCAACTTGGGATTGGGACCCTATCTGTTTTTGAACTTCCATATTTTGAACCTAAAGAGTCAGACAAGTGATGCTGATTTTAAAAACTTACCTTTTAAGTGTCACATTGATTGGCAGGAACCTGGAGTTGAAGCAGAATTCACTGCTTTTGACTTGAAGAATTTCTTCAAATTGGCATTGACTGTTCAAACCACAGGTTCTTCTACTATGAACCTTCAAAAAATGCAAGCATACAATAAGGAAATCAAACTCCCTTCTTGGCTCTCTGAGGAAGATGTCAGCTACCTTGCAAATGTGTATGCAAAAACTGGATTTGCTGGTGGGGTAAATTACTACCGCTGCTTAGACCTGTAAGTTTTCAACTAATTTGAATTTCATAAGCATGAAATCAAGTCATGGTCTTCTGAATACGTTACATTTTCCTAAAACCTTTCTGCACACACCATCTTCTAAACCACACATGACTTATTTCCATTTTACATGCAACTCACAGGCTGCAGTAGTGAGATGCAGTGTAGAGCATTGCAACATGTTGATATCAACGGCGATACTATTGTCTCAAATATTATGCCTTAAGATTTTACCGGCAGCAAATTGTAGGATAGAAATCAGAAAAAGAGATATGTTATGATTATCATTACATCTTGTTTCAATTCACCTTGCGAGTTTGACGTGCATGACTGTTTGTGTAACTCATTCTCCTCCCTTATCGTCCTGCTGTTGTAATGTCATACACCAGTCATCAATAATATAAGAATGGCCACATCCTCATGTCTCCAAAATGGTAACATTGATTTTTCGAACATCAGTATCTCACAATTAACATGAACCATGGTATAATATGTAATTTTAGTAAGTTACAAGAGACCTACATCAATGTTTGCAACATGCTGGAAAGATCTTTATCATCTCTTTTTCTTTGTAAAATAGATTTTGAACTGTGTTTGCCACAAAATGAAATTTGATTTGAACATATTAGTCATAAAGCAAGTCCTGTTTGAACTACAAATCATTTCTACTACTAGAGTAATTTTCAACTACTTTGGTACTGTTCATCATCATAATCTTACATTATTGTAGAATGGATAATTGCATCATGCATCAGCATCCCCTGCATACTGCATCATGCATGTATTAGTAAGTAGTTATATCTGGCTGGCATGTGTCCACAGGAATTGGGAACTGTTGGCTCCATGGACAGGAGCAAAAGTGCAAGTGCCTACTAAGTTCATTATTGGGGATGGTGACCTGGCATACCATCACCCTGGAGTGAAAAGCTACATCCACAGGGGCGGACTCAAGAGGGATGTACCTATGCTTGAGGAGGTGGTGGTTATCAAGGGCGCTGGGCACTTCATCCAGCAGGAAAGAGCACAGGAAATCAGTGAACACGTCTATGACTACATCAAGAAGTTTGGAACTGGTGTTTCAACACTACAAATCTCGAAACTGTGAGATTCGGGGTCTCTATAGAACCCAAATAGTCTGGAAACTTTCATAGCGCTGCAGATTTGTTACGCTTGGGCCATTGTCCATACACATGGCATGGAGATGTTACGTTTTGTAGAGAGAGCGAGGGATGGAAGGTGTTTGTTCAACTTTGACATGTGGTATTTCATCTGCCATTTAAGAAAGTGCAAATCATCTTGTAAGTTGTAACATAGCATTTGTAATGCTCGTGGCACACTGTAAATTTGTACAGTGCAGCACAAAACTTCGAATGGGGTCGATTGATACCCGTATCTGTGATATGCATATAAATTTGTATCATTTGCTTCTCAATAGAAAAGGAGCGACCGTTTTTGTGCAATCACCAAATTGCCTGTAACAAAAACAACCTACCTAACTGATTAACTGAACTAGTAAATATGTTCAGAGTTTTGATCTTTCTTATTGTCGATCCAGAATAATGTTGACCATCATGGTAGGTTGACCATCGAGTGCGGAAATTTGTTGTATTTTTGTTAGCTCTCCTTTCCATGAGCAACAAGAAGAAACAGAGACACATCAGGTTGGAGCAGCAGGAACAGAGGATGACGGCTGGCGACAACGCGGGTTGTCGAGCTCAGCAAAGCAACGCATTGCTAGAAAATCCGCTTGGCACTGTTTCTTCTCCATGGCTGTTGTCATCATTGTACAGATGCCTTCGGCGATGTGCCTCCGGTGTCTGGCTCGGAGGCCCTTCGGTTAGGGAAAATGCAATACAAACACGGGCGGAGAGGGGGTTCTTGGTGCCCAACTCAATCGTGGCGGGAGTGACCGCCTCCAATATGCCACCTATGATGGAGATAGTTGCACACGACGGTCAACCAATGGATACATCTTCAATCTAGGATTAGGAGGCATATTGTAGTGCAGCAAAGAAACAACAAACTGTGGCATTATCTATTACTTAAGGAGAGTATCGGTCCACATCAATGGCAGCACAAGAGAGCACCTAGCTCAATCAGTTAATGGAGGATCTCCACTAGTCAGCAGAATGTCGAGTAAGGATTTTTTGTGATAACCTATCTTCTATTTGTTTGGCCGAAAATCCGGTCTTCCATGCAAGGACCAAGCATATAGAAGTTCACTTTCACTACTTAATAGAAAAGGTACTCGAGGGAGAGATTGAGATGGTGCCTACCAAGATAGAAGAGAACACTGCTGATATCCTCACCTAGGGCATTCATAAAGTTAAGTTTGAGAAGTTTTGAAAAGCACTCGGCCTGGTTTGCAAGATGATTCTGGAGAGAAGTTTGCATTGAGGGGGAGTGTTAAAAAGAATGCAAGGAAATCTTGTAGAGTATTTTCTTGAAGAATATTCTCCACCATGCAAGTAGATATTTTCATAGAGTACACTAGAAATAATATTAAATAAAATTTGGAAATATTCAAATATTTAGGAATTCTCTAGAGGGGGGGGGGTGCATTTGTCTTCATACCATGACCCCCCTTGGTCTATAAAAAAATCCCATCTCTTGCCATGGTATTCATCTATGAGCATGGTAGATGAGAGGTGGTAGTGCTAAACATGAGAGAGTAAGAGAGAAGGATGAGTGGTAGGCTAGCCATTAAAGAAGAGAGTAGTGTATGCTCTTGTGTAGTATTGTCATGTTGTAATAAAGTTTTATTCTTGTAAGTGTTAGTCTCCCGGTTAAGCCATATAGTTTCTAAATACCGTTGAACACGCCACAATTGTTACACAATAATGAATGGAAGAACAAAACCCCAATCTTTCTATCAAAGAAATTGAAAAAAATGATTGAAATCTCATCTTTTCTCTTTACTTCCGTTTGTTTAACACGATCATATATCTTCCAACATGTATACAAACTTTCTTATACCTATATCCAAATTAGCAATTAGGAGAACAAGAACAACAATAAACATAAAGGGAAAAAAGATTTCTCTTTTTTCTGGAATGACAAGATGGAGAACGGCTTGAGATTCAGTTGATTGTTTGCCACATATCCACAAGTATGTACATATTTATTATATACTTAGAAATCGACCCCCGATGGCCTGCAAGTAGCAAGATAGTGTGACTGAAAACGAGTATTTTTTGGGAGAGGCCAAACCAACGAGAAGTTACATACTATCCTCCAGCTGTCTTGTCAATGGAGGTAGGATGTTGAAGACATTGACTGGGTTGTCCTCACAGGTGAAGCAGCAGTCCATCCGCGCAGTAATGAATGTAGCAAATCATATGAGGGGTGCTGAACTCTTTCCTCCTCTGTCTTTTTCATTTTTTTATTTCCTCCCCTCTTTTTTCTCTCTTATCCTTCACATATCTCAATTAGTGCTCCATTAGTGCAGCAGCTTTACAGATGCACTACTCCTGCACCCTTTTTTGCATCCGTAGCCTCTTTCGCGGCGCCGACATGGGCGATGTTGGGGGGAAGTAGAAAAAGTGGAGGGAGAGTGAGGGGAGAGGATCTGCAAATGCGAGATGGACGATGTTGGGGAGAAGCAGAAGAAGAGGAGGGAAAGTGAGGGGAGAGGAGATGCAAATGCGCCCAAGGATCAGCAAACAAATGAAAAGGCCATGGTTATTTTGGTTTTTTGTTGTTGTACTTGGCTTGCTACTGTGGCTAAGTGCACACGCTGTATAGGTGTTGTGTTGGGTTCGGAGCCAGTTTTTTTCCCATTCCGTAGCAGGAACGTACCATGTCATATGTGTCTACCTTGTTGTACCATGTGTCATATGTGTTTGGTTGGTGTGTTTCATATTCTATCATCCCTGCTCAGTCATTATGTGACTCCAAAGCTCAATGTCGATAATTGCACTCCTCGCTTCTACAAGATCTATATGTTTTCAGTGTATTTTTCATTCTTTATTCTCTGGATGGTATGGAGTGTTGAGAATAAATACTGAAAATCACTCCCTCTCTCACTCTCACCAAGTTGCTGGGAACTATGGTGCCATGGATAGGAGCAAAGTGCAAGTGCCTACTAAGTTCATTGTTGGGGATGGTGGCCTGGCATACAGGAGTGAAGAGCTACATCCACAAGGGCGGGCTTAAGAGGGATGTGCCTATGCTTGATGAGGTGGTGGTTATCAAGGGCATAGGAGATGAGTGAACGTCTATGATTGCATCAAAAAGTTTGTAACTGATGTTTTAACACAAAAGGTCTCGAAACTGTGAGATTGGTGGCCTCTATATAGAGCCCAGATAGTCTGGGAACTTTTTGTATTGTTGTGGGTCAAGGGCATAGGAAATGAGTGAACACATCTATGATTGCATCAAGAAGTTTGGAACTGATGTTTTAACACAAAAGGTCTCGAAACTGAGATTGGTGGCCTTTATTGTTGTGGGTAGCCTACGCTTGGACAGTGGGTTGCCCACGCTTGGACAATAATCCATTTGCATAGCATGAAGATGTTACATTTTGGAGAGAGCTCAGATAGCATGGGAAGGTGTGCGTTCATCTTTAACATGTTGTAATATTTCATCTCATTTAAGAAAGTGGAAATCACTAACTAACCAGAAAAGCCCATGCTCGATTATTTCGAGCACAGGCTTCTTCGGAAAGATGCACGCAGCACACTCCACTGCAGCAGACACTACAACACTTTGAACGTGATCGGCTAACTCCCGCATCTGTAATATTCATACAAAATAATTTATCATTTGCTTCTTAAAAGAAAAGGAACAATCATTCTTATTGCGACTAGGCAAGTCTGGTGAACACGTCTTCAATTGTGCGATCACTAAAATCACCCACAACAGGACTACAGGCAAAGATAGGATGTTCTTGACTCGCCGGGGAGCTCGCGGATGCAAGCTGTAACACCCCGGGTGTTTGCACAGTAATTTAAATAGGTGTCTGCACAGTAATTGGGTTTGTTGATATGCATCTTGTGCTTGAAATGCTTAAAAAGGATCTTTTTGTAATTATGAAAGGTTATATGTGTAATTATGATTTTATGCAAGGTCCTTTATATAGTTATTTGTGTTTATAGCTTTTATGGAGGGTGTTTGTGCAAAATTTCAGTGCATTTAATGCATGGTAGTCATTTTTGCTTGTAAGTCTACTTTTGAAGTGATTTTGCATTGAAAAAGACAAATTTCCTAGAATTCAAAATCCCTTCAATGTTTTTAATTTTAGCTCTTGAATCTTTGGTCAAATAAATTTTTGCACAACATCAAAGTTGTAGATCTTGAAAAGTTGAACAACTTTCATGTTGGGCACTTTTTCATTTGAGCTTTAGTTTAAAAGTTATTGATTGTTTACAGAGAGGTCCCTGGAATTTTTGGTAATTACAAATCGACCCTTATGACCATCTCCCACCTCCCTGCTCTGCTTCTCGTCGCCGGCCACCGATAGCGCCGCCCGCCGACGCCTTCCCGGCTTTCCCGGCCATTACTCCGTCGTGCGCTGGCGCCCACGCGTCGCGGACGACCTCTTCCCCCTCCTGTTGCCTCGCGCTGGCCCTCTCCTTCCCGTGCCACGCGCCCCGCCGCGCCCAGAACCTCCCCGACGGCCGCCACCGCGACATCGCCGTGGAGCGCCCCCTGCAGAGCCCGCCGCTCTCTTCTAGCGAGCGCCCGAGCAATAGAGGAACCCCAGAGACCCATTCCCCTCGCTCTCTTGCTCTCTCCTCGCTCCCACACCGCCGCCGCCCCGCTTGAACCCCGGCGAGCTCCACCCCACCGCGGAGCCGCCAACCCAAACCTGCTCCACCCCTACATCCCCCACCATTAGCACCGCCTCGACCTCGCGCAAATCCCAGGCCATTTCCCCTCACCCGAACACCACCGGAGCCACCCCGCCGCCGTGCTCCGAGCCCGCAAGCCACCGCTCGCCGTCGACACCCCCCTCTCCGACCGCCCTAGCCTCGATTCCAAGCACCCAGAGGTGCGCCTTGAACCTGTGAGGCTCACGCACCCCTCCACCCTCGCCGCCGGTGAGCCCCTCGCCGGGAAACGGCCGGTCAAACCTCACCTCCCCTCTCTGACCCGACCCAAGGACCGCGTGCTTGAATTTGAGAAAGCCCAGGGGGTTATCTGCGATGTCAGTGACTCATTGCAATAGTGCCTTAGGGACTGGTTTGCAATGTTTTTCAGTGATCTTTGAAATTCTAGATCAATTCGTAGAAAATTCGTAAAATGGAAAATCTTGATGTTTTGGAATCCTCTTGAAGAACTCTATGCAGTAGAACCAGAATATGTTAGGCTTTAGTTGCAAGTTTTTGCTGTAGATTTTGATTTGTGTTACTAGGTTTATAAATACTAGTTATTTACTCTTTTTCTTATCTGATGCTTGAAAGCTGGTGTAGCTATAAAATTTTTGTGGTAGTTTACTCTTGTTACACTAGCTTTGCTATAAAATTTTCATGGTCAGTTCTCATGTGTAGCTATTTATTTGATTTAATCTTTGTTTAGTAGACTTTAATCATGGTAAATAGTTTCTTTTATTAATAAATTGTGAAAATATTCCTGAGTGTTCTTCTGGAGTATATTAGCTTGTCCAGGAAGTTTGAGCCTTAGTTAATGTCTAGATCAGGGGCTAAAAATAAATCTTGCTAATCTGTTGTCTGTTTTAGTTATTTTCTCAGAATTATTTCGGTGTAGGTAAAATCATGAATAATTCACAGTAGATAGATCATCCCTGTTTAGATCTCCTGTTAAATTTTGGGCTTCTGTTTTGATCTATTTTGATCTATATAATTCAAGCTTGTACTAGGTGTTGCCTGCATAAATGATTTATTGTGATTAAATGGTTACATGTCTTGATATGATTTTTGTAGGGTAGATTACTTTGTTCATGTTCTGTTTAGTGTAATTTTGGTAGATTTTATTACTATTTGTACTCTGAGTTGTTGATTTATTTGTAAACCGTGACTTATTTGTATAGGAAATCACCACCACTCATTTTATGAAGTTAGTATAACTTGCTTGTGCTGTTGATCATGATGCCTTGTGTAGTTAAATTTATTATTTAACTACTCTATAAATGATTGCCCATGTTTGTTTATAATGTTGTTCTTACATTACATATAGACACGACTGTCTTATCGGACGGGACATACGAGCTGATTCCGGAGTCTGACGGAGGTGATCTCGACGCTCAAGTAAACACTGCAGAACTAACTGAAGCCCCGAACCAAAGTTCGGAAGAGCCTAGCGCTGAAATAGTTAGTAACTACCGAGAAGGCAAGCCCCGGACATGACCTATATTTCAAATTAATATCATTTACTGTATTATTTTACTTGTGCATTTACAGTTCATAGGAGTTGAATTGAAACCTTAGATGCATGATCCTAGGAACCTATGTACTGAACACTAGACTTGAGTTCGAATAATTGCTAAGCTTATAGGACCGGTAAAAGTCGAGTGATTGCATGTCACTCGCGAGCTTTATAGGAATTGATTGTTTACTTTCTGTTATCAATATAAGGACGACGGACGGGGTTGTGTTCGATATCATGACCTTATGTGATACCCCGTCTGTGTTGATGAACTTGCTAAGGTCGCGGTGTGTGGTAGTGCTGGTTAAGTTTTTGAAAGTACTAGTCACATGCCGTAAATATGGTACGCGGCAAGCCTAGTAGCCGATTGGACCGGGGAGTGGATATACCTGACACTCTCTCTTAGAGATAGGTTTTATTTTATGTTGCGCAACACCACGACTTCTAGGGACAAGGGTGGACCGAGCACGGGTGGACCTTGGAGCCCTGTAGTCGGGGAGAGTGTTCCTATCCACAAGCCGGAAAGAAAGGTCAACGGTTGTTTGGGAATGACCCGACGGTGTTCCAGACGTGTGTGCTAGGTTATCCTTGCAAGGTTGAATTTCGATTCAGAATCGTCCGCCTCTCACGATGAAATGAGACTGCTTGATCTCTTTGCCACACAGAGTAATAAGAGCAACAATATTCTTATTAATCTTGATGGTTGCTTAGAAGTTCCACCATGTTTGGATAGTAGATGCTTACATAGAATGGTTAATCAACTAGAATCTTGAAGCTAAAACTTGAAAGTAAGGACCTACTCTTTATTGCTTTTCAGCAAAGGAAAACCAGAGCCTTACAAAGCCTTGCATAGTCTAGTTGAGGTGGGCTACTTATACCCGTTGTCGGTTAAGTCTTGCTGAGTATTAGAATACTCAGCCTTGCTGTTGAAACTCTTTTTCAGGTATGAGTTTTGAGGATCAGATCGCTAGTTTGACCTATCCTTGCTCGTTGCCTCCTGGCTGGTCCGTAGAATGGGATACGTCTTCGGCCGGCAATGACTGTGACGAGTAATACCATGCTTGGGCTAGCTTGGTATACTTTTGCGACGTGTTGTAGTCATCGTGTCTCATCTTCCGCTGTTTAGACTCTGAACTTATAATCATAACTTGTATAACTGTTTTATTTAAGTTGGCCTTGTAATAATGTGTTTAACTGGCTTGTAATCATTACTATGCTTGTGTTGTAAAAATTGTGGTTGTAATATCTCTGAACTCGCCTTCGTGCGGGGTATGCTTGTTCGATCCGAGAATCGGTGGTTGTATCGGGACGTTACCCGACAGACCAAAAATTGTTCCGTTTGAAGTGCGTTTAAGCTAATGTTGCCTTTATGGTGATGGTTTACGTACTTGAGCCGGGATAATTTAGGCGGTTCTGCCACACAAGCTGCCTCACCCGCAGGCGCCACAGCTCGCTGCCACCGAACACCCCTGGGTCTGGGTGGGCATTGGCGTGCGCGTGTTCGTCTCCAACTCCAAGTCTGCCCTGGCTGGATCTCTCTTAGGCCTCGATCTGACCCCAACTCCAGGTTGCCTTGGCTATCCCTCCTAGGCCTCGATCTGACCATCCTCCCCCAGGCCCCAGGCCTCCAGATCAAGGCGCTAGTTTGTTTTAGATATCGGCAGTGCTCAGCACTCGGGAGCTGTTCCATTCCATGATGGCGATGTAGTTTTCTAACATAAGTGCATGCAGAAACAAAACAGGGTATCTGCTGGCTATGGAAACGTCCGGTCGCATTTGGCGTTTCTTTATTGTAGAAGAAGACAGGAGTCGTTTCATCGACAGGGAGGAAAGTTAAATGAGGGAACAAGTTCACATATACATCAAATGGTAAGCAGTTTCCCCCAAGCCCAACATCAATAAATCAGGTCACAGAAACAAGAAGGCTCAACAATCTGCGGTTGCTCCAGGAAAGCCTCGCGGAGGACCGCTCTCTGTATCTACCTGCAAACAGACAGCACCCGTCAAAAATACAAAAACTACGCAACTGGACAGAGTTTGATGCCCTGGCAAATGTAATAAGGCATAATCTTAAGGTAATGAGGCATGGACTCCTTGATAGGCTTACTATTTTCTTGAGACCATTGTAAGTCATCCAACAAACACATCTTTTCGGTCAGGGCAACAATAGTTCATATAATTCCTTTCTTTAACTGAGTATTTCACAACTGCTTCATGGTTAACTATATAGATTTGCCACATTAGCCCTATATACATGTACACCACCTGACCTCCTAGGTCAAATAGGGGCGATGCCATTATCATCATAATGGCCTTGCTACAGTGAGACAAGAATTTTGTGCCAAGCTCAAATTTATTTGATATTATTTTGTCACCTCAAGAATAAAAGCATGCCGCCTTACTATCTTAAGTCATTGCATTAGAAAAGAAGTCAAAAACAAGACCAGCTGAAATGCTCCTAATAAATGTTGCTTACCATTACTCATTGCTAATTGCATCGGCAGAAAACGACCGATTGCGCCTCTGGACATCAAATTCCACATCAATGAGATCAGTTATACCAGCTTTGATCTTCTGACCTACTCTAACAGGACCTACACCCTCAGGAGTGCCTGCAGAAGTGCAGAGGAACAAATGAGTAACCCACAAAAAGATTTCTGGTGAAAAACAAGCTGGAAATAGAGAAAATGTCACTACCTGTTAGTATCACATCACCCTCCATTAACGTCATGATGGAACTGATATAACTGATTAGGAAAGGAATCTTAAACATCATGTCATTTGTCGATCCCTTCTGCCTTAGTTCATCATCCACCTGGATACAATTGGTAGTCAATTGTACACTGCATGATCTATAACTTCAGACAGAAATAAATACATTTCACATTGCAGATTTATGCAGTTACCTTTAGCCAGAGCTCTAAATCATCAGGATTAGTGACGGCCGATTTGGGTACCTGTTTGATGGACAAATTGTCATGTCACTAGAATGGCATAGCCGTGGAGAACATGGAAGACAACAAAGATAAGGTGTATCTGTCCACCAACTGAACTGACTAACTTTAATATGACATTGATGTGTAATTGTAACAAGGGAATACATATGAATAAAGAAATACTGTCCTTAGACATCCACTACAACCAGTTTCATATAACACTCAAACAGAAATCGTTGCTTACTACGTCACTAATTGGAGTGAAGGTGTCCTGTGCTTTAGCCAATGTCTGTCCAACAATATCACTGACTAACTTTAATATGACATTGAGGTGTAATTATAACAAGGGAATACGTATAAATAAAAAAAATGTCCTTAGACATCCCCTACAACCAATTTCATAGAAGACTCAAAAGAAACCATTGCTTACTACTGCACTAATTGGAGTGAAGGTGTCCTGTCCTTTAGCCAAAGTCCATGGAAGACCTGCAGACTGCAAATTCCCAGTTTGTGAGTGTGATAAGAAAAACATTAAGAGATTGTGTGTCTGTTTCAGAATAAAAGGTCATGGTGGGCAATTAATGCTACAAGTTTGCAAACAAAAATATACCGAACAGAAAACATTGTGTGAAATGAAACATATTGGATGAATGAAGATACCAACTAGCTGAACTAAACAGAATCTGACTCCTTGTTATTAATTAATTAATAGACATAATATTGTAAAGAGTAACTCAGGAGACTAAGATGCAAAGTTTGTTGCTAAATTAACTTATGCAAATTGAATGTGTGTAAAAACATACGTAACTTTCAACAACCACTAGGGATGACAGATGACAGTTTAACAACTATATAGAGCAAATAGCACAGGATTCAGGATACTACAGAAGGTAGCACTCACCTTAGCAGCGGACTGAAGGTCCCTTGCTGTCATGTCCAAAGCAAGTGCATAACCTGGAAAATTCAACGATGCAAGCAGTTATCTTATATTAGTTTCTTGCTATCGAGAAGGCCAAAAAAAACTTTTCTTGAATCATAACGAAGATGACCCTAAACTGTTTAATTTAGTGAGGATAAAACAAAGATCTGGGGAACCACAACCGAGACTACATATTGTAAGTTATTCACTCAAGTTCACCACTGATGAAGAAAACAGATCACAATTGATGAGGTTGTCACTCAGGCCATACCACCATACACTCCACGAATATAGATAACATGCAACTGTACAAGAAATATGCTTGAGTTCATGGGCTCCGCATTTGTATGTACCATGAAAAGTACTTTCATATTCCTGCTTCATAAAGTCAGCATCAAATAAGCATGAGCTTGCCTTGTCAATTCTAACTTCTAAATTACACACTTGGACTTTCCACCAAGATTGTCAAATGAAGCTGGCACTAATAAAAGCCATTTGTTCATTGACACCATTCCTGTTACAACAATGCAGCTAGGAGAGAATTGTTCTCATCATTAATTCAAAATGTCAAATTGTTTTCAGAACCTTGACATAACCTAGATTCCTTACCGACCTTTCTGGTAGATGAAACCATTTTAATTTTTACTGCACTATGCAACCACACTAGTTTTCCTCTACATATGAGAATGTAAAGCCTTATCATCATCACACGAGTGCTGCACTGCACTGTTAATAATATCGGGTCAGTTGTTGCTGACGCATTTCACAAATTACCTCCGACGAAGTCCATAGCTGACGCCTCGGGGACATCGCGCCCGCGCCGGGAGATGACGACGGCGAGCTCGACCTCGTGGTGCAGCGACTCGAGCGGCTCGGGGATCTCGATGGCGGCGTTGGCCACGCCGGCGTGGAGGAACGACGAGGTCGGCTTCAGGAACAGAACGGGCTCCTGCAACATACTCAGCACACGGGCAGCGCCGCGAGATCAAATCAGAGGACGTGCGGGGGAGCCGGCGCGATCGAAGTTGGAAGCACGGCAGTGTTTCGGGATCGGATGGGAGGGGCCGCGCGGACCTTGGGAACTGGGTTGCCGAGTTCCTTGGCGTGGGCGATGTAGTTGCGCCCGACGCCGATGATCTTCGTGCTCGCTGAAAGGAGCTTCTGCGCCGCCGCAGCCGCCATGGTCGGCAGAGTTGGTGGACCGGAGGTGTCGACGAGGTGTGGAGGTGACGGAGAACGGGAGAAGGAAGAGTAATGGGTTCTGAACTTCTGATTCTGACTAAATGGGGCCCCTTTCGTGTAGAGGTTACTATCCTGTTGTGGACAGGGCTGGGCTGTTGCATACCAAAGCCCAATATGATGAGGCCCTTCTACCTGTCATCTAGTAGTAATATTATTCTTTTCTTCTCCATCGACATATGGCCACAAGTAGCCCGTGCAGTATATGCGGAGCAGTGGACTTCTGGAAAAACTCATTGATCGAATGCAGCTTGGGAGTTGGCACGGTGTGTATGAGCGCTAGTAGAACGGAAAGAGGTGGCTGAACATTTGTTCTGCATTCGGGAGACCTGATCAGAGTCGCTGTCTACACACGAAGGGAACACCGAGAGGGTCCAAGAAGCAGTGTCTAGGTGGATTCCCTCCACCAGCGTACATGATGAAGATCAATATGGGCAGCAATCTCCAAGAACTTGGGCAGATCAGCGGCTGCGCAATAGCACGGGATGGTGTTGGAACGTTTCAAGGGGCTTCAGTGCTTTGTCGCCCATGGTGTTACGGACCCAGAAACAATGGAGGCAGTCGCTTGCAGAGAGGCAGGGTCTTGCTCTAACAAGCGACCTTGCTTTCAGTAAGGTCCGGCTGCCGAGCGACAACGTGAATGTGTGAGAAGTTTCAAAGGTGATGGCAAAGGAGTCTACGGACATATTGTCCAAGAGATCAAGGCCAGAGCGGGTTATTTTGATTCATTAAGGTTGAGTGTCTAATGTTGATGCTCATAGTTGAGTTAGAATTTGGGTTAAGTGTGAGTTAGGAAGACAAGTGTGTCTGTTATCACCGCCTGACGGTGTCTGTACCTCAGTGTCCCTAAACAATCAATAAAGTAGGGGTATTATCGTAAAAAAGTCTGATAAGAAAATTTTCATGCTCCCATTGCAGGTTATCAGAAAAAAAAATGTTAAAATTGTCGTGTGTTATCTCCATTAAGGCCAGTCTTAATGTATAGTTTCATTAGATAGTTACCTAAAGCAAAAACTTGATAATTGAGCCGGATGAGTATCATGGGGCGTCCCATCAAACATAATAAGTTATCAGCATTTTAACAAGGTGAGGAGTTGCTCACGTCCTTCTATAGCTCTCTGTCCTCTAGCCATTGTCTCTACCAATCTAAAAAACGACGCTACCAATCTGTGCACGTCAGCGTCCGGCGATGACGTATGTACCAAAACGCTCATCAACACAATTACACAAAAAGCATATAAGGCTCCATTAGCTATCTGCTAATTGCCATGAGAATAAGCTAGATCTGTTTTGTCACGGGCCAGCTGGAACTATACGAGACCAAACAAAAATGCCGGATCGGTCGCTACCCAACAACAAAAACGGTGATGAAATCGACCATAAAATGCGAATAATTAAATGGAGGAAAAGGATATGCAATACTGACGAAAACTTTGTTGCTCGATGCCTGCCTACCCCGTTCACATTAGGGGAAAGACACTAAAATGGCAATTGCCGAATTTGTTTGTTTCATTCAGTAGTGTTGTACAGGGTCGGACTACTCGCCATGTCGAGACGCATGACTTTCTATTCAATTCGGAGGGTAACCACCTTACCAATAACAGTTTAACTCGGGCTAAAACCGGAACAGAAAACTTGTCAGCCTCTCTTGCTCTTCATCTGCACTCCCTAGAGCTCGTCCTGCACAGCCGTAAACAGGTAGGGAGCGTTAAAACTTAAAAGGTGAAAGCAAAATAAAATGAAGCGTAATGAGATAGGCCGAAGTTGGTAGGGAAGTTAACGCACATGTTTCTTCTCCTCAGCAGAAGCATCCTTGCTGCCCTCCTCCGGCTTCTCATCAGCAGCGACCTTGCCGTCCTCCGATTTCTCATCAGCAGAGTCCTTGGCCTCCTCAGCGGCTGTGTCAGCATTGTCATCGTCCGTGTCATCCTCATCCTCCTGCCATATGCATATGAAAGTGCCATTTGGCGTTAACAAAGGATAGGCATATATATAGGTAGAAACTTAGTGCAAACAAATCAACCCAGACTTACATCTGCATCGTTCTCATCATTAGTGCTCGCAGATTCCTGCCAAAGAGGAGCATCGACAAGTTAACACAACACATTTGATTTTGTTTCATCAGCGAATGGCATTGCATATGTATCCTGCATACCTCCTCAAGCCTCTTTTTCTCAGCCTCGTCAAAGGCAGCTTTCTCAGCCTGCAAGAAATCATTATATTAATTGCGCAATTAGACAGTTTAGAGTGCAAAACAGATAACGCTACATAGAGTATAGACAAGTTGACATACATCTTTCTGCTTGGCCCAGGTCTCCTCTGCAAACTTCTTGGCGTACTCAGGGTCATCAGTGATCAGAATGTTGTCGAACAGAGTTCCTGATTTAACCTGATGAGAGGATGAAAGTTAGTGGCCCTCCAGAAAAAAAAAACTAATTATATTCATCGAATGCAGCGCTAACCTGCCACAGTTCAATGCCAATGTGCTTCAAACTGTCAAAAGCGTAGATGTAAGGATCATCCTTGTAATCTGTACAACAAGAAAAAAAATAGAATGAACATTCTTATTAAGCAGAAAAATGTGAAATGGAAAGCAGGTTTATCCTCAAGTTGGTATTGCCAATTTTAAAAATTAAAAAGCTAACATACCTGGGTTGTCAATCAAGGGAGCCTTCCACTTGCCCTTGTAGTTGGGGTTCTTGATTTTCTGAACACCACAAAATCAAACCATGTCAGCAGTTGTAGTGTGCTACCTGGCCACTTGTCTAGCATAATTAACCCACCTAGACATGTTCATACCTTTTGCTTCCATGGTCCTTTGTACTCAGGGTTAGGAATGGTTGGGGCTGTCCATTCACCATCTTCCTCATCATCCCAATCCTCTGGCTGAAACAGGTAGAGAAGAATGTGAAATTGAATATCTGCTGATGATCTTATCACAGGTGATGTGCATACTATATAATAAGAGAAATATGCACCTTCTTTGCATCAGGGTCAGGAATTTCCTTGGGAGTATCATCATAACCCTGCAAAGAACAATCTAAGTCAGAGAAACATAGATGAAGATATTTGGTAAAACCAGGCTGCTTATAGTACTACAATATGTGCTCATATTGCCGTTTTAGTAAATGGAAATTTTACATAACGCTTGTGAGTTATAGAAGATGGAGATAAATATGACAGAGACTCCCATAACAAAAGGCAAGTTTTTTTGAGGGGGTCAACGGAGGGGGAGAGGATCCCCCACCTGGTAACAAAAGGCAAGTAACGTGAAGTTGGTCAAACATCAAAAAACACAATACTGATAGAGCATCTAAAGATGCAGAAGCAAAGAAAAATATACCTCTGGCTTCTTGTCCTCAGGATCTGGAATGTATTCTTTGTCATCCCAGTCTTCTGGCTGTAACCATTAGCATGCTATGTTAGCAAATATGTGAAAAGAGGGCAACCAAGTTTGTTCAGCAGAGCCAGGCATCGCTCCCTAAACATCACCTTCTTGGCTTCAGGATCTTTGATCTTCTTTGGAGGAAGGATATCCCAATCATCATAGATGCTGCCAGATTGCTTCTCAGCATTATCAATGAGAATGTTGTATGTGGCATCAGGACGGATGATCAGAGTATACACGTGTGTCAGCTGATCGGTCTCACATGGCACCTCCTTCTTGATCAAATGGTTCTTGCCGTTCTTAGTAAGGATAGCATGGACCTTCTTGGTGGCATACCCACAGATATCCGGCCCAAACATGATGCTGAAAGTGAAAATTACAGAGACATTGTGTTCGGTCAACCAGTCCAAAGATGTTAGCTTGAATGCACAAAGAGATGCTGACCAGTCATCACCTGTATGGCGTGTCCCCACCAAATTTCTTCTGATCGACATCGCCACCAAGCAATTTCACATAGCCACCACCGCAGTCGAGCTTCTGCTCGTGCTTCACCGAGAACTGCAGCACCAGTGTCTTGTCCTTGTTGCTGAACTCGGGGTACTGTGCTGAAATGGCGTAGAACCTGTAGTCTTCAGAGGTCTGAATACCTGTACCCCAAACAGAAATCTCTGTAACTTAGCACATGTGCCAGAAAGATCGCCAGTGACACTGTCAATATCGGCCCTCACCTTTGTCGTCCGCATCTCCGTTCCATTTGCCAGACGTGTGGTTCCACTCGCCGGCCGTGCTGTCGTCCTTCTTCCAGTCGGACTTGACCCACCGGTCCTCCCACCCGTCTGGTGTCCAATCACACAATCCAGAGACAGACAGTTCCCGTAAGATGGCGAAGGTTTATCGCCGAATCAGAAACATCAGATCGCAAATTATAGGAAACCTCAGGGCGAAATTTTGAACTCATAAACCCTAAACCTCGGGCCACAACGGGCAAACTTACTAAATTGCCAAAATTCCAGGAAGACAATCGTCTGAAAAAGATACGACTGACACGAGAACAGGCTGATCCATCACGCGACGAAAAATCAGTGTCAAATGCAAACGAAATGCACGAGGAAACACAAATCGTGGCCGAGGGACAACGACGAAACAAACTGCGCGCTAGTCTCCACGTACGCCAGCGCGCTCCAGAACAACGACGAACACCGATAAAAAAAAACAGAAACAGCCGCATCGCTCCACGAACCAACGAACAACTCAACCACATTGCCTGGTTGTCTCACGAGATCTAGAGACCATGAAGAGACGGGTGAGATCCGGGTGTTAATTTACCGTCGAACTTCTCCTGGAAGTAGACCTCGCCGGCGACGGCGGCGACGGATGCGAGCGCGATCAGGGCCGCGACGGCGACCGCGGGGGCGGACGACGGCCTCTCGAGGACCGCCATCGTCACAGTCGACGGCGAGCAACCGCCCACCGCTATAACCGGAAACTTCTCGAACCTTCCGCCGATTCTCCGGCCCCGAAAATCTGCTGGTGGGTAGCGAGCGCGAAACGCACCGCGCGCTTGGCTTGATAAAGGGCGGGGTCGGTAGGGTGCGGCCACCTCCGGTGAGGGGCGAGTCCTCTGTCTGACGGCTGGGGCCGGGAGAGGTGACGAGACAACGCGGCGCACACGTGTGCTTGCGTGGCCTACAACGCCTGCCCAATAGTGCTCGCAGCTACGGGGCTGGGCCAGTAGCAATGCGCCGCGTGGAAAAGACGACGTGTTCCGGCGTTCCGAGACGGCGAGGCGAGACGCATCGGCCAGTTGCTTGCGACCATGCGCGCCGGCGCCTCCCTTGGCGTAATCGCTCCTTGTACTGTCTGTGAGAGCACGAGTGATAAAGGAAGAACTCTGGCCGGTGACAGGACGAACTCTTTTAGCGAAAAGCGGAAAAGTCTGAAAACTATTCTTCCATCGCTTATAGCAAAGATTATGCAAACAATTTTTGCTGTCAATTTACTGAGCTGCTTGTCGATCATTGCAAAATGTCATGTGAAAACCAACAGCTCCACAGTGAGAGCATCAGCCTTGATGCCCCAAAACCAAGACCCCAGAGCTAAAAATATGTTTCAAATAGCCACACAGAAATCTAATGCAGGTTCCAGCTCCTTGATCAAGGCATTGCCGTTACAACAAGCAAACAGCCGTGCAAGCCTGTACATCCGGATGGTGCAGAAGCAATCGAGCATATGCAAGTTGCATGTTTCTTACTTTGACGACACTTCACCATTAGTCCATGACATAATGCATTGAACAGAGTGATCCCCTTTTCTGCGAACTATGAAGATTAGGACCTAGGAGGCCATTTGCTTCAGACATTTCCAGCTTCTATGTTTTCAGGTCACAATTTCTTGTGAAGCAAGATTTATAATGCAGGAAAATTTTGGATCGACAACACCAATCTTCAGACAGCAGCTTTTTATAGGAGAACAGAACAAGTTCACAAACATCATGGCAGGAGAAGTTCTACATCGATGCCAAGTATTGATCATTTTAATGTGACTGAAAATTCCCGGACAGGTCTAGAAAAGTACAGCTGATTTGCATGTTTGGCAGATGAAAGGGAATCATCTGAATGCTAGCAGCTCTTGTCTCAGTGCAGCAAGAATCGAACTGCGGCTACAGCATCACCTTTGTGCTCTCGGAGGGTTCTCTCTGCAATCTTCTTGTCCAACTGCATATTCACATACACTTGAGAACGGGCTTTTTAGAACTAAACATTATTCATCAATCAAGTTTGGGATGGGTACCTCAAGCTCGTTGGCAATAATTTCAACATCGGTAGGGTTGATCTTGACAGCAGCTAATTCTTTCTCCCTGGTGAAATAGTAAATCCAAGGAATTTATGTTAAAACCGTTCCATGGCACTTTCCAGGCAATAATATACCAATTTATCTCCAAATGCAGAAGGTGAGTTAATCTCTGCTTATTGCGTACATTTCTGATGGGAGTTCATATTACGCAAAGAAAAATAAAATATAATACCAGAACTAAAGAATATCCACAGAATGCCCAGAAATTGATGTGTCAAATACTCAAATAGCATACTGGAAAAACCTAGTGGCTAGTTCAAGGATAGGATTACATCCAGATTTTTGTCATTTAAGTCAATAAAGATCCTGATCCTAAAAGGTTCATTTCCATTCTGCAGTGTAGTACAGACGGTAACTAACTCTGCAAAAGTGCAAGCATTACAGAAGCTACGGACGGGAAGGTATCAGAAATTTGTAAGTAGCCTAACAACAGTTGTGGATATGTTAGCTAACCTCAGCCTCATTGCATTCCAGTCAGCCTCTTTGGATGAAGCAAGTGCTGCCATGGCCTGCAACACAAGCAAAACATATGAAGAAAACATTTACACCAGCACATTTGATATTTTTAAAACATAGTTGAATCAGACAGAACATTTCTCTATGACTACTTCTACTTCCTTGATAATGTATGCGACTTCAGTATTTGAGTTTTCATAAAAGAATGTTTATTGTGCCAGAAAGTAATCCCTTCAAGATCATCACACTGGGTGGATAAGAATCAGAGGTGAATCAAACGGCTGTCCAGGAAAAAAAACATTTTGAATGCCACTTTAACTGTTCATTTTTTTTCTCTCAAGTTGCATACACCCTCTGTTAATAAGGGACTAAATGTAAATTTTGACATATTGAAGACCACTAGGGACTTTGATGGGAGCCTGCACCAACTCTACAGGTTGGCAGAAAACCGAATTTCACAATCAAATGTAGCAGAAAAAATTATGGAAAGTTATATTCAGATTAGTAAGATTAGCTTACAATCGATTGTAGCAGACAAAACTACTGCAAAATATATTCAGATTAGTAAGATTAGCTTACAAATATCTCTTGTTGTTAAACTAGACATAACCCGACCTTGACTGGCATAATGTTGCTAATTTAGACACACATATATCTTCAAAACATAAAAAGAAGGTTAGCATAGATAGATATGCAAACAGAATCTCCTAAAATGTAGTATCCTGGTACAGTCGACCTTGGAGATTGAGGGATATACTTCATATTGAGCAAATATGAAATCAGCGTCCTACTGGTGATTGTAATCGAATCGGGAGTGCAATATCAATAGCACTAATAAGAGATTTGGCAGTGAACAGCACATTTCATTATTTCTACTCATCAAAGTGGAGGGTTTGTTCATGTATCAGGATTCAAGCAATTTTATTTACATAGGAGCTAACTATCAGGATTCAAGTAATTTGCATGCAGAACTTAAGCTGAATCCTGGCATCTCCACAAAGCAGGCAACTGCACAAAATCGAACCCTGTAAGCAATATATACTGCCATTTATTCGCGATGATTCCACAACAAGGCCAAATCCCCCCCCCCCCCCCCCCCACGTCGCTATGATTTCTTACTAATGAACGAACTGATTACAAACCAAAATCCGTTACTCGATAGAGATGCGGAGAACAGAATGAATCGACAGGGAGATTGGGTGATTTTGGAGATTACGTACGGACTGCACTCGGGAGGAGTCGAGCTGCCGGTCCTCGACGTGGTCGGTGAGCTTGTCGAGCGCCTTGCTCTGCTGCTGAAGGTCCTTTGAGTCCACCGCCGCCTCGCCCTCGGCTGCGGCACCCCCCGCCGCCGCGGCCGCCTTCTCGTCGCCCGCCGCACCCATCGCCTTAGCTTCCCTCTCTTAGCTCGCAGTCTAAAACCCTAGTTCGGATCTCCTTTCTCCGATGCCACGAGAATACGAGATGGTGTGCGGCTAGCGAGCCGGGCGGGCGCAGTGCGCTTGTCTTCCTCCAGTCGGGCGTTAAGATTCGTGCGGTTTTGGTGGTGAAGGGCGATAGAACGCTGTGGTGCCTGGTGTGAGTGTTATCTTTATTCTATAATAAACAAACTCAGCATAAATCTTAACACACAGAATGAAGGGCGATGGAACACTGGATAGCACACTATTGTTTTTCTCTATTCTACTACTCCTAATGTTATCTTTCCTTCTATAAACAATAGTGTGTGCATTCCTCCATTTTGAACAGTGCGCTTCAAAGCTATAAACATTTGTTTCGCAAAACTATCAACATTTGAGATGGGCACTTAAGTTGCAACAATGAAGTTTTATCGTCAATCCTTTTCGGTAAACATTGCATCACTTGTTATTGACGATATGCAAAATATTTTTCTTCCTTGGTAAGTCTTGAGCAGAGAAGAAAGATCTAATGGGTGGTGGCTTGTTGTAATCACCTTGTACTAAGTACCGAAAATTTTTTATATAAAAAAGAAGAAGAATAGATCTCTACGCAAAAAAGCGAGAAAATGTGATTCCTCTTTTTGTTAGGTGAGAAACCACTGTGCCTTTAGGCTTTTCCCATGCATCACAAAGTTCACCTGCAACTAATAAGAAAGAACAAAATGTCACAAAGATGATTGGATTACCAAGAAATATCAATACGAGTGAGGAATCGTGGAAGTTGTCTTTTTGACATTTTTTCTGAAAAAAGTTGTCTGTTTGACATAACATAATTGTAACGTTAGCAATCTATCAGGTGCAAAGTAGCTCAACGAAGTTAAGGTAGTGACAAATACAACTTTTATATCTAGTTTTACTACTAAACTAGAGAAACCTAAACTAGAGAAACAGAGTAACCGGTCGAGTAAATTCAGGAAAAAGACACTTTATGGGAAAAATATACTTTGTGGGTAATCTGTATAAATTTTTTAAACATTTCAAGTGTACATATTATTTTTTATCACTTTCTGTAAAATGTTCTCCTATTTGAGGATCCACAACCACAAGGATCACTTGATGGGAGTATCCGAGTATGTACATATTATTTTTGATAGGGTTAGGGTGGGTATGTATGTTTAAGCGCACATCTTGACGAGAATTATTCTGGCCGAATCAAAGTTGTGTAGAAAATCTGAACTCTGAAGAGTTCGGCAGCACCTGTATTTTGCCAAAAAAAAACAAACGAAAAAGGGTGCTCCACCACATCTCGAGCACGTATGTGCAAGGCAACAGCGGCACACCGCGCTGACCGCACCATACGCCTCGCCTCGGCCGGCCGGCGGCTACATACTTTAACGCACGCACGATATGAAAAGGAATTAAAAAACATTCACCCCACCCCACCGAGCGAGGACGCGGGGGGCAGGCGCGCACCGCGTCGCACCGGGACCCGACACGGCTCGCCCGCCTCCGCCCAATTCCATTCCTGTCCCATTCTTCTCGTACGCGGGCCGATTGCGACCTCCCCCGGCACACGCCATTCACCATCGCCCGTCTCGCCCCCCACCGAACCCCCGCCCCCGCCCCCGCAGCCGCCCCCGCGCCCGCTCGTCCTCCCCGCGCCGCCTCGGGGACGCCCCGGTCGGCGATGTGGCGGGAGCATGCTGGGACCGCTCCTCAGGCTCCTCTCGGGGTGCGGCGGGGTCTGGCCCACCTCACCGGCCCCCGCCTCCGCCTCGGGGGAAGACTCTGAGGGCCGCGACGGCCTCCTCTGGTGGCGCGACCTCGCGCGCTGCCACGCCGGCGAAGTCTCCCTCGCCGTCGCCCAGGCCAACCAGGTGCTCGAGGACCAGTGCCGCCTCGAGTCCGCCCCGCCCCTCGGCACCGTCATCGGCGTCTTCGACGGCCACGGCGGCCCCGACGCCGCCCGCTTCGCCTGCGACAACCTCTTCCCCAACCTCCGAGGTAACCCAAACCCGAATGCAACCCATCTTCGTTTGCCCGAGCGAAGCGGATGGCGTGAGATTGCAGTCGACGTTGATCTGCGCGCAGAGGCGTCCTCCGGCCCGCAGGGCGTGACCGCGAACGCCGTCAGGGAGGCGTTCCTGGCTACGGAGGCAGGCTTCCTCGAGCTCGTGTCGCGCCTGTGGGAAACCCAGCCGGACATCGCCACGGTCGGCACGTGCTGCCTCGTCGGCGTTGTGCACAAGAGGACCCTGTTCGTCGCCAGCCTCGGCGACTCTCGAGCTGTTCTCGGGAAGAAAGTGGGCCGCACCGGGCAGATTGCCGCGGAGCAGTTGTCCAGTGAGCACAATGCCAACCAGGAGGCCGTCAGGCAGGAGCTCATGGCACAGCACCCGGATGATCCTCAGATTGTTGCCCTCAAGCATGGGGTATGGAGAGTGAGGGGCCTCATACAGGTCGGTCTTATCTGAATCTCTTGTTTTGTATTCGTTCATGAAATTGGAGACTTTACATACTGTACTTATTCGGTGGGTGGTGCAGGTGTCGAGATCAATCGGTGATGTATACCTGAAACATGCGAAGTATAACACAGAGCGGATCAAACCCAAGTTCAGGCTTTCTGAATCATTCACCAGGCCAATACTGAGCGCTGATCCATCTATCATATCCCGCAATCTTCAACCAAGTGACAGTTTTATCATATTTGCATCAGATGGTTTGTGGGAACACCTGAGTAATCAGGATGCCGTCGAGATTGTTCACAACCATCAACGTGCTGTAAGATTCTGACTTTTTAGTTTCCACCACTACAGTTGCTTATGCTATTTTCATGAGGCCTTCTGTTGTTTCCTATGATGACCTTAAAACTTCCTCAAAAAGTTCAAGTATATCATCACAGCTATATATTAACACTAAATGCTACAATCTCTCTTGCAGTTTTTGTTTTCCACATTGTAGCAACAATTTTACTATACCAAAAGTTTTGGTTTGCAGTAAAAGAATTATCAGCACTAGAGAATTGTTGCTAAACCCTTGTTGAACCTAAAGAACATGGTACTAGCTTTGGACTATGATTGCATTTGCTTGTAAGCAAAGGAGAGTATATCCTTGCTGCATTAAAATCTAGGCTGCACTGTTTTGTGAGCATCGGAATGAAATTGAGTAGTCCATGATGGCCAGCATTGTTGCTATAAGACAGACAAATAATTCATTCTGGATGTTTGCTGTTGAACAACCTGCATTCAGGCTGTCTGCACTCGTAGTACTCTAAATTCATCCTCTAAAAAGAATATTCTGTCCTGGTCATCCAAATTCTTTCCTCTATTCTCATTTCTCCCGCACTCGTCATACTCTGTATCCCATCCTCTATATCCAACTCATCTACATTTTCTACTCAAATTTATTTTACCCCACCCTTCTACCACCAATGACCAGTGGGACTCATCTTCCCAATCCCTATCTTCTCCCACCATCCTCTCCACCTTCCTACCTACCCCGTCTCTCTCTCTCTCTCTTCCCCCGCCTCCCCAATCCCCGCCTCGCGGCACAGCGCCGTCTCCCCTCCACCGGCCACCCCCGCACGTCGGCGGTGCCCACGGCTAGGCCGGCGGGTCCTTGCGCTGCTGTCCCCATACACCTGCCGCAGCACCCCGCCTCCGCGTGCTTTGCAGACGCCGCCGCCGCGCGCGACGCCGAGCTTCGCCTCCGCGCTCCGCCGCAGCGCGCCGCCGAGCTCCGCCTCCGCGCTCCGCCGCAGCGCGCGCCGCCGAGCTCCGCCTCCGCGCTCCGCCGCCTCCCTCGAGCTCGCCTCGCCGCGGCTCCGCCTCCGCACACGCCGCCTCCCTCGAGCTCGCCTCGCCGCGGCTCCGCCTCCGCACCCGCCCCCTCCCTCGAGCTCGCCTCGCCGCGGCGGCGGCGCCCCTGCTCCGGCTGCTCGAGCTCGCCGCGGCGGCCCTCCTTCGCTCCCTTCTTGGCCGGTGGCAGCGGGGCGGACCGTCGGCCGCGGCGCGGCGCGGCCCTGGCGAGCGCACGGGGCGCAGGCGAGCGGCCGCGGCGGGGACCCGCGCGCGACGCGGCGGAGCGGAACGGCCAGAGCTCGGTGGGCTGCGCGGGGCGCGCGGCGGGCGGCCGGAGCTCGGCGAGCGGCAGCGCGCGGCACGGCGGCGGCGGCCCGCGTGGCGCGGCTCGGCGGCAGCCCCCTCTTTCCTCTCTCTCCGCACGGCGCTCTCGGCGGCTGCCGGACCCGAGGGCGTTGCCGCGGGCGCGGAGCACCACGTCGGCCGGTAGCGGGCCTCCGTACGTGCGCGGTATCTAGCGGACCGGGTGGACGTTCGCTATCGTAGCGGACATTTCTCAGTACCCGCTGCAGCTGTTCGTCCGGTAAAAACCAACGCTAAGTTAGCGTAGCGTACTAGATAGAGGGTCCAGTGCACACAGCCTCAGCCCCCCACAGTTCTGCACCTGTTATCATCCCCATAGGGTTAAATGCTGGCAACACATTTCCCAGCGAGCAGTTATACCCTTGATTGCTTTGCCGCTAGGATCACCCTATTGCTTTAAAAAGAGCATGATCATGTTTTCCACTAATATAAATCATTTGGAAGTTATGGGGTAAAAAGTGAGCTGTGTCAATGTTGTATTGCCCACCAGTAATGCAGCAAGGAGAACTGAGGTCATGTCTGATGGTGCAACCTGTGTGCATGGTTATTTAGATCCACAACTACAACGTAATAAAAATGTATTACTGGCATGGAAGGAATATTAATTTTCAGTTGTTTTTAGAGTTCTGGCCTTCTGGTGATGCAGTACCATGACTTAGGTCCATTAGTCACTTTCTCCGTTGTACCTCTGTGTTCGCTTGGCTGTGGCTGATGGTTAGTGCTGATTTGTTATGAGAGAACAGTACTGCTGACTGGCTGGTAGCTGGTGGCTGGTGCTGATTTAGTATGAGAGAACAGTACTGCTGGCTTGTTGACAAGCCAAGCAGCTGCCTCTTGATGGCTCTCATGATTTCACTCTGAGGCCATACCGAAATACCAAGTAAAGCGGTCACATACAATCAATAACCGACATGCTAGTTTACTGTGCTACTCTAATGCACACACTAGAAGTTTAGTTTATTTACACTGATGCAAGGATTGCTCTGATTCTACTGGCTGTCATGCTGTTGCTTAAACTGATAAATTGTGCTTACACATACAGTGAATTACTTTTGTTATTTTCCGGAACCAGAGTCGCTCTTACTATGATTGCCGCAATTTTCTTTATTCAGGGAAGTGCAAGAAGACTCATCAAAGCTGCTCTCCAAGAAGCAGCTCGGAAGCGTGAGATGCGTTACTCGGACCTTACAAAGATCGACAAGAAGGTCCGGAGGCATTTTCATGATGACATTATCGTCATCGTCTTGTTTTTAAATTATGACCTATTAGTGAAAGGCGCTGCGCGAGGACAACCCCTCTCCATCAGATGCGCTCTAGATTATTGACAGTGAGCTATTTCATCATCCAATGGTGTTCAGCTCCTATCAGCAGCAATATCCAGAGTCCGATGACATATGGTCAACCGGTTGTGAAAAGCACACAACCTCCGGCAGCAGTTTTCTTTTCATTTTCCATTTTGCACATAAGGTTGACATGTCGCTAAATTGCCAGTTTTCCCCTCTTAAACTATGTCGGATGAAATGCGGTTACTCTTCAGTTTTGAAGATATATGCCTAGAGTTTGAGGGACAAGGTTATAAAGGATCCTGTAACTTCTGATTGATTGATTCTCTAGTTCTTTCTGTATGTAAAAAAAATTATAATCTTGTTTCACTATAGCTCTGACGTTTCTGACAGCCACAAGGTTCTAGCACTCCAAAAGCCTATCTGCGATCTGTGCCTCCAGTGGTATTTGCCTGGTCGATGATTCACCAGATGCCATGATGTCCTGGAAATTCTGATAATCATTCTCCCTAGCCTATCTGCGATGATGCACTCTTATAATCATTCTTGACGCCCGAAAATTCTGAAAATCAATGATGTGAGTTTGTGCAAGTGAAGGTCTGCACAATTCTCCCTTCTTGAAACGCTGAGCAAATCTCCTGAGAATTGAGATGGTTATCGTGCGAATCAAGCTCAGGTTGCTCGTATCATAAGCCTAGTCTCGTGTGATGACACTGACAGCCTCCATCTGATTCTAACAGTGAAGACTCTTGGGTCTGCGAGACGCGTATCAGGCTATCAGCAGGAAGCCGCGTCAGGCGGCCATCCCGCGCGAAGCGAAAACCATTCCCGCTCAACTCTCTCCCTTCAGCTCTTTCCCTTCCTGCCCTAGCTCCTCCCCTGAGCTAGGTTCCATGGATACCGCCGCCGCGGCCTCCGCCGACGGAGGCGCATTCCTGGAGTTCGTCGACTACGCTGTTTCCGTGCTCTCCTCGTCAGGCGGCGACGGCTACGAGTCACCGGGGGACGGGCCGGCGCCGGCGCGGCCGCCGTGGGGCTGGGTGGTGGCGCAGGTGCTCAAGTCGTGCCGCGCCTACTCCAGTGGCGTCACCGCCGCCATCATCCTCTCCGACCTCTCCCAGGTTAGCTTGATTCGATTCGCTGCAGCGCTGTTCGGCGGGAACTAGCTAGCCATTCATCCATTCTACACGTTGTTCGTTCAAGTTTCCTTACAGTGGTAATTGAATAACCGCATCGCAATTTCTGCTACCTAGTTGAGGTTACAGTCATTAGGCAGCCATTTCCGTAATCTGTTACGGTATTGCACTATTGCTTATTTATGCTTTGCGCTTGGTTCGAACTTGAAGCAAATTAATACAAAGGCAATATGAGCTGTCTGTCTACTTCCATAGCTTTCGGTACTGTTGAAGCAAATCATATTTTCGATTAAAAATGATCCTTTGCAGCCAACAAATATATACCTCTTTTTTTCCCTTCAGTTGAAATGGACAGGAGTTAACATTTGCTTTCTCTTTGTAGTCTTGGACAGAGCAGCGTAAATCCCTAACCTCAAAGAGGAAGGTCGAGCTGACCAAACTTATAAACACGAGGAATAAGAGGAGGAGACTTCCTAATACTGTTACAATCGATTCTATCCATGAGAAGAACTTCCTATCTCCCAAGAGTGTCCTTGAAGCTGTCGTCATTGATGTGTTCGTCCTTCCCGGTATGCTTGTACACTTATGCTATACTTCTATGCTATGAAAAAGCTATATTTGTTCTTAAAAAAAACTATATTTGTCTATACTTTTCTTGGTTAGTTGAACAATTGAGCATCGCAGAGGTTTCTATTAAACTGGATGGTTGCCACCCATATTCCATAACTTTCAAATTTCTATCATTTGGTTTTATCATCCCATCCTATCCAACACAATTCATGATCAAACTTGCTTACAGTTTGAACTTTTTATGCATTATCAGTGAATTGAATTTTCTCTGCTGCACCCTTAGCTGTGTGTCATTCTTCTAGGTACAAACATACACATGCTTACTTTGGGAGACATGTGGAGCGCATCCACTATTGACCTATATTTACACCGAAGGTAGATCTGACTACATATTGCTTAGTTATTTTCATATTTGTTTAATAGACATAAGTTAGTGAGAGCATATTACCAAATTTGATTGGACCTAGACATGTAATGCTGCAACAGTAACCATGCTATAAGAAATCTATGTTGAACTTTGAGCACTACTTGAATCATTCATTACCCTCAAATGAGTCTAATATGCAGCTCTTCTAGTCGTAGGATAGTACAGATCTTTCTGACTTACAAAAGTTAGATTATTGATCCTTCACCCGTAATAGTGTGTTATGTCCTCCCAAATGATCAATCAGTGATTTAGTATTGTATGTTATTTTTTTTGGAATACAATTTATGGGATGATTTTGTTTAATTCCTTCTCTATGTTACTCTTGGTACTTGGAATACTTACACAGGTTCTTGTACCAATATGAACTTTATTTCAGGTACTATGACTACATAGAACAGTATTGTATATTGAAGAAGGGTCGAGAAGTTATGCTCACAGGATGTTGTCTTCGTACAGCCATGGAGGGATCTGGCCATGCTCGTATTTTGCCCACAGAATACATGGTGATAGTACTCGATGAGGTATCCGTTCAATGCATACGTGTATAAGGCAGCACTGCTCAGAGGTTCAGAGCACATATTTTACTTGCAATTTACTTGCTAAGTAAAGTTCCTTTGTGTTAGCTGCATATTTGACCCGCACAAGCCCACAATGGGAACATTATTAAAAAAATCACTTCCTCTATGTCCATTTTAGCTGTCACTGTAATTGTAAGCCTCTTGCTTCTAAAAAAAATACAGGCTTGTTATGTTATACCTGTTTCTTTTCGTTAAAAAGAAGACATTGTACTTATTTATAGACAAACAATTTCACCTTTAGCTGTTAGAAGTCAAATAGGGCATCTGTAGTTGTCAGTAAACTTTGGTTTAGTTCATGCACGTTTGTGATTATGCAGGACCAAGATGAAGATGCCATGTTACTCGCTGCACAGTTTTGCACCTACTCATTCTCATCTATGATTCGAGATGAAAGTAGAAACGAAGTTCCATACTCGTTTTATGCAAGGTAAAGTGATATTTATTGTAGGAGAGAATAATGGCTTGTATTCCTCCAAATCCTAGAAGGGTGGGATATATAGTTCCTATACATGGGCCTCTAGATGGGCCACTATACATGGGCTCAATATACACCAACATTTATGGACTTCTTTTGTTATACTAACAAGCAGGATATGTTCCTAATTCCTCATTTTCTATGCTGTTAGGTTTGCAAAACCTGGACACAATCCTTTCCTATTTGCCTTTTAAAATATTTGCCTGTGGTAAAATACAATATCACTCGGATGTAGAGTGCTGATGGTTTGCTGATAAACATGTGGGGATTTGGGGTTTAGTAGTCTAGTACTTTGTTGGATAGAGTTTAACCACCCTTTTCTTGCAGGATTGAAAAGATTGAGTCCCTGGAACCTTTTAGATGTACAGAAAGAAAGCAGATTGTTCTTGTAGACAATGATGACATGAAGATGAATTTTATTTTATGGGGAGAGCAAGTTCTACTTGCAAATCTATTCAGGTCCATTCGACTCCGTCTAAGAATTGCCCAATATTTCATTAGACTACAGTACAACAACAACATAACCTTTTTTCCCAAGCTGTTTATGTTATACCTGTTTCGTTAGACTATGCTTGCTCTGGATAGGGAGTCAACATAACCTATTTCATTAGACCACAGTAAGCTAAACATTTTATTTCAGTGTAGGGAGCATGCTTGCTCTGGATAGACCTTTCATCGCGAACTTTGTAGACAGTAATCATGAGGAGTCTCAAGAACTGTGCCTTGAATATGGCAGTGCAACACAGGTTTACATGGTGCCGATTGCTCAACAAGAAGAACAGGTTTGTAGGGATGCATTGATGGTTCTTTCGGGATGTATTGATAGTTTTTTCTCCATAACTCAAACTGATCAACATGTGATGTCTGTGCTAGGTGCCTTTTACACCTACTCAATTAAAGAGCCAAGGACCTCGACTATCATGTCTTCCGACTGATAATGTAGCTTCACAAGTAACATTACCACGAGATTTGCATGGTTCAGTTGACTTCAGCAAATATCCATTTCGAGTATGTAACTTTATCTTCATTCATTTGAGCCTTTCTTGGAAGATAGGTTTTGCCAACTGTTATATAAGGATTCTGCTGATCCTTAAATCTGTATTAACTACTGCTTTAAACTAGTCCGCTTGTAATAGTACTGTGGTTAGCTTAATGTACTGCTGAGTTTCAAGTATTGATAGTACTGATCTCTTATTAGCTAGTGCATCTCATACTATAAATAGTTTGGGATAGTTCTTTCTAAATAAAAACTGTGCATATTCACCATGCAGTCACTTTCTGCTTATCACTAAGTGGTGGTGACCACATGCTCACCCCTTTAATCACTTTTTAGAACATTGATACCATAAGCTCTTCAGCATGCACATGCAAATATTTCCCTACCATCAATATGGTGTTGCCTTTTTTATGTTCTTAGTAAGTATAGCGTACTTCTAGAGAATAATACATGATCTCTCATGCTTTCTGCACTATTTTGTGTTTATCAAGCTTTTGTTGATCATTG
Source organism: Panicum virgatum (assembly GCF_016808335.1). NCBI lineage: Eukaryota > Viridiplantae > Streptophyta > Magnoliopsida > Poales > Poaceae > Panicum > Panicum virgatum. The sequence continues at coordinate 1,799,444 of NC_053153.1, forward strand.
TTTTCTTCATGTTGTATAACATTCTTAACTTTTTAGGCATATGTAAGTGATCTTCATGATAAAATGGTGGGAGTTTGTCTGTTTGGCACCATAACTAGTGTTTGCAAAGCAAGCGCATCAGGGACTATATTTTATTTGGAGTTAGAAGACACAACAGGAGTTGTTCTGATGAAGCTTATCTTTATTGGACCCTGGTACCACTTCTTGTACTTAAGTGATGTCCTATTTGTTTTCTTCCCGTCCATTCTCTTATCTTCAATTGTTTGTCGTGATAATTTGCTGCGCCTTATTTTGCAAGATAATCATGATTTCTTTTGCAATGGTTAGGAAGACATGCATTGGCTGTTTGGATGAGTTTATGCGTGAGATCTTAGATTTCTAATGTTGGTCAACATATTGAACTCAATACACTTAGGGATACTGACAGTATCGAACTGATTATGCATATATGATCAGTATGATATCATGATTGAAATAAAAGTTATCCAGTCTTTGACTTTCTTAAAAATGATTATTTAAGAGTTTTACATGCAAAATCAATTTTGATTTGCAACAAGCCAAGTGATTCCCCCCTGTGCATAGGCACTGATGTTGTGAATTGTGTGAGCTGAGCTGCATGCTCTGATTAGAAGTTTCATTTGATATCTAAATACGATCTTATGTTGTTTCACATATTGTTGTTTCCTATGCCAACTGAACTTTATACTCACCATGCGCTTGAATTCTATACAGTGTATAAACGCCTCTTTCTGTGCAGGTCATTAGGTAGAGTAGGAGTTGGACATATGGTGTACATCTCCGGTTTGGCTTGCACCAAGAGTTCAACAAATATGTAAGCAGCATATTATTTTATGTTAATTTCTATTGTATATATGCTACAATTTGATTAGCTCGAAGAAAAATTGTTACAATGTGTGCAATGTTCTGTTTGGTGGGCTGGTAGCTAACTTTTCGTTAACAGCCTTGAAGTCTCATGGCGCGAGAAGGAGCCAGGGTCTCTGTTTGTTAACTTGAGCTTGCTGCCAGCGCTGCTGAATTCGTCGTGCCTGCATAATTTAGCACCCCTGTTAGATCTTCCCCGTTTGACAAACAGAACACATGTAAGTCTTATTTATTACTGTTGTGAAGCCTCTTCCACAGCTTTTCCAAGTTTAATTGAGCTGACATTTAGGTAAACCTATTGATAACATTTAGCAAACAACTACTTGATCACCTTTAACATTCTTTGATATGTAAAAGTACATTTTCCTATGAACTCCATTGCATTCTTCAACTGTGACTGTGACCAAATTCTTTTGAGTTGCTAACATCCTTTACCTGTTTGACATCTTCATGTCTAGATATGCCGTGTTCGACTCGACCACGTCGATTGCAACAGCTTAAATGTGCTATTATTCCACAACATTTGTGGCTGGGTTGTGAATGAGCATTCAGGCGAACTTCAATGTTCTTTTTGTAAGGGTGCCTGCCATAGTGGGTTTGCGCATGGCTTTCAGTTACACTTGACCATTGCAGACGACAGTGCAAAGGTCTTTGCTTGGTGTGTCGGGCAAACGGCCATTGAGTTCCTTCAGATATCTCCTGATGAATATCTGGAACTCCCTGAGGTACAAGCTACAAAACTTGCCCCACCACATCACGAAAAAAAAATGCATTGCTTTGAGCTTGCCATTGCACAGAAGATTTGATTTTGTAGGGTCGCATAATGGAACTGCTTCACTCCGTTCTCACGCAAGTTTCCTGCTGATAATTGCTCAGGATGAACGGGCAATGTACCTGTACACTCTCCAGAACGAGAGTTTCATGGTTGCCATTGCGAATACCAGCAAGCGGGTCGACGGATGTGGTGCAAGTGACGAAGCTCTCCCGGTTTGGGAGATCACAAGAGCCCAAAAATGCGAGTGAGTTTATTCAGTAGTCGTGGAAGAAGTTCTATAGTGAAAGTTGCTGGCCAAGTTTTATTTCGAAGTTTGGTTTATGGTGCATCAGCAATGCTTTGTAAGTAAGCTTAAAAGGAGAACGTCAGTTAACTTAAACACTCGAGAGTACGGGGGGGGGGGGGGGGGGGGGGATTTCAAATAAAAAAAATAATCAGCAAAACGCCGTCCGGATCTCCAGGAGAGATTTCGAGGACGCTCCCCGAGTACAGAAGCCAACCTTGGCTGCCTTTTGGCCCTTTGCCAACGCCGGTGGCTCTGCGCATGTGTGAGGCAGAACCCAGTGGAACCGAATATCGCTTGCTTCAAGACTTCAACGGGTTCAGACGCTGCTGCGTTGCACTTTTTTTTTTTGGAGAGCAACCCCTTACTGATTAGAGATCCCTGGCAGATTGTTAGGAGTTGCTGGAGCATTGTAATAATTTTTGTTTTTTTAGTTGCTTAATAACTGCTAGTCCACGTGACGTGTACGTTGACTTTGAACTCCGGAAAGTTTAAGAAGAGAAAAGAAAAGGACATTCGCCACAGCCTGCCAGCATGCATGCGCAGGACTTATCTTTTCTGCCCACACGCTTCCCTCTTTCCTCCCGTTGCTCCACTCTACCGCTGCCAATGCTGGCCAGCGGTGCCCCATGCCCCCATCTGATGCGGTTGGATGACTCGTGGCGTTGTTCGTGGAGGATTTGACTTTGCAGCATACAGATGGCTTCATGGCTTGAATTGCGGATGAATCCCCGTTGGGCTGCGCTCCCGTCCACGTGTACCGCACTTTGGGATGCTTAATCAAGCAGATTTGTTTAATCACTCATCCTAGATGCCGCGAAGAGCTGAGCTTCCACGCTGTAAAGTGGCACGCGCTGGAGTGCGATGAAATTCCTTTGTGGAAATCATGCGTCCATGTGTGAAAAACGGGAAACAGAGAATTTGATTTTGTTTTCCTCACTAACCGGGTAATCATTCATCAACACAATTGACCTGGAAGGACTGGGCTAGTGCTGATCATCATCAGAATCCTCATCTGAAAAGTCCAGAAATCCTACGTGGACGCTAGCCCGCCCACGCGCCACATGGCCACCTCCCACGACGTCCATCTACTTCCTTTTCACCGTCCGACTCGAGAACGCTCGGAGGGGGAGGGGGGCACTGACCGGTGGGCCCGCTGAGGTACGGTGAGGGGGATGTCGCGTATAAAGACGAAGCTACTAGAAAGCTTCAAGTCGCAGTCAATCGTTCGAGTCACGCCATACAACACGGATAGAGACGACAACGCCGCAGCGCGAGGACGACGACGACGACGACCACCACCACTTCTGAGGCCATGGCGCCGCTGCCGTCTGGGAGCGTCGTCGGCGGGGAGGCGGAGCTCGTTCCGACGCTCTCCTCGCTGGAGCCGGTCTACGGCGAGGGCTCCCAGCTCGACGAGGCGCGGCTCCGCTTCGCCCGCCTCGGGGACCGCTTCCAGGCCGTCCACGGCGCCCGCCCCGCGCTCTTCGCCCGCTCCCCAGGTCGGTACTCGCTGCTCCCGGGTTGGTTGGACTACAGGTCTCAGTGGCGTTGAGAGTTGAGACTGATTTGGGGGTGGCGGAGCGCCGCGGTTGTCTGTTCCCGTGGCGCTGCAGGGAGGGTGAATCTGATCGGGGAGCACATCGACTACGAGGGCTACTCGGTGCTGCCCATGGCCATCCGCCAGGACATGATCGTCGCGATCCGCAAGGCAGACGGCGGCCAGGTGCGGGTCGCCAATGTCGACGACAAGTACCCCGTCTGCGTCTACCCGGCCGACCCCGACAAGGTACCAATGTGCTCTGCTCGGCTCTTCTCCTTCCGGCGCAACCCGTCGGAATTGGTGATACGATTCGTAGGGGATGCGATGCAATTGGGGATTTATTTGGGCGGTGATTGGGGGTGACAGTTGTTGTCAGGGAATGTTTAGGTGAGATTCTCAAGCCGTGCGCCCAATTAATCTGCGTTTAATTGCTCGGGGAGAGAGAGAGAGAGAGAGAGAGAGAGAGAGAGAGAGAGAGAGAGAGAGAGAGAGAGAGAGAGAGAGAGAGAGAGAGAGAGAGGGCACGAGAATCTTGTTCCTATCTTTAGGCTGCGGTAGTTATATTACTTCCGATCAATCAGCAAATCCCAACAAAAAGCTCGTGATGCGGGGCCTGCCGCCGATTCGGTTCCTTGCCCGTGAACTTAATAATTTGGGGATCCACGTGGGTCACTGAACTGTGGACCCTCCTCCATGGGACGTGCAGTGGGTTACCCTGTTTCAGCGTAGTGGGACTGGGGGAGTGGGGGCACTGGACCTGCAGGACAGCTCGAGCACCCTGCTAACGCTAACAGTTTAACTATTAAATGCCAATTTCTGGTTCCATGATGCAGCATATGCCAATGTAGTTTGCTTGTTTAAAAATGTTTGTTTTGTTTTCGGCCAAGTGTATTTTCTTTTTTGATAACAAGTTGCATTTACATCTGTCGGCTAAATGGTAAGATTAGTACTGAATCTGCGTGCGGTACAAAACATAACATGCCTTCTGGTGACTGATTTCTGTAATAACATTTGGCCATGATTTTAACAACACTAATTATTTTGTTTCTCGTGCAGGAAATTGACATAAAAAACCACAAATGGGGGCACTATTTCATGTGTGGGTAAGTTGCGATTTTGAATTGCTGCAGAAACCTGGATATTGATAGGTTTTGCTGCTTCCCAATTATTTTGATAGTAATAAGCGATTGTATTATTCATATCCACTTACAATTTGACATCCGCAGATACAAGGGCGTATATGAATATTGTAGATCGAAAGGGATAGATCTGGGCAAACCTGTTGCGCTCGATGTTGTTGTTGATGGCACAGTACCTCAAGGTCCAACTCAGTGCTTTTCTTTCAGAATTAGTTTCCTTCTCTTCATTTGATGTGCAATGTCACGAGTTTGCTGTTGTTGCTACTGTTATGCAGGATCTGGTCTGTCAAGCTCTGCAGCATTTGTCTGTTCAGCAACAATTGCTATCATGGGGGTCCTTGAGAAAAACTTCCCAAAGGTATTGCTTTCTGCGAAGTAATTATTTTTTGTGATTGGCAGTGCATTTTATGTCAAATGGAGATATAAGTAGCGGATGCCGCAGAAGTGAACGTCCTGTTTACAATACATCAATTAGACCAATGGAATGTGGATACCCATTACTGATTTTTTGTTTTTCGGTGAAAAATCAACAGTTCTTTTTACACACCGAAATTGATGGTGGTTGCTGCATAAGCTGATGCATAGTAGCTGGCATTGACTTGATTGCCAATCAGATGAATGTTCACTCAATATATCTTTTTATGTATGTTTAGCACAGAAAATTTCTAGTGGGCAATTTCTATTTATAGTACTCATAAAGTTATTATATTCAAATCATGCAGAAAGAAGTTGCTCAATTCACGTGTCTGTCTGAGCGCCACATTGGAACACAGTCTGGAGGTATGGATCAGGTAATACAATCCAGAACTTTCTTACTTTGGGTGTTTCTTGTATTCTTTGTAAGCCGCGTTAGCCACTAAGTAAATTAAAATGCATTGCTTAGCACAATTGATCTTGATCCTATTTACCAGCTCATTGTATTTTGCAGGCTATATCAATCATGGCCAAACCTGGATTCGCTGAGTTGATAGACTTCAACCCAATCCATGCAACTGATGTCCAACTACCTCGAGGTGGTACATTTGTTATTGCCCATTGTTTGGCAGAGTCCAAGAAAGCAGAGACAGCCGCAACAAACTACAACAACCGTGTTGTGGAGTGTCGCTTAGCAGCAGTAAGACAATCTCATACACCCTTCTGTTACTATATTTTGTCACTATACCTTGTCAATTGAACTAAAACACCTTTTTTTTTGTTGAAAACATCTTGATAATAAGTATTGCCAGAGGCCCCTTTTTTTAAGTAAATGATACAAGTACTGTTGACGTAATTCAGCTTGTAAGAAATATAACTTGCTGTAATTCAGCTTGAGCATGGAACTGATCGCACAAAACAAAAGAAGGTTATTCCTTGTCATTTCCATATATTTAGGTAATGTCTCTACCTTGTACCTTTCAGGTTGTTCTTGCCATCAAACTAGGGATGGATACCAAAAAAGCTGTCTCTTCTGTTACAACACTCTCAGATGTTGAGGGGCTATGTGTTTCTTTTGCTTCGAACGAAGGTTCATCTGACCCTGGAGTAGCTGTGAAGGTGAATATTTGTTTAACAAGTTTTGATAAAATGCTTTTCTATGTTTATTCTTGAAGAGAGGTTTGCAGGTCTAGGTTGCTCTTTATAATTTTAGCATCTGATTCTGCCAATTTATCATATTTATTTCTTGAGAACATACATGAGGACTATGCATCATCACTTAAGAGGGGAAAAAATGAAAGAAACAATGTTTGAGCTCAAAGGACAATCAACCATGACCAAGCTCTGCCCTTGATGAGCCACTTGTTGGCCTGACAGTAGGCATCTCAATATCTGGGATGCAGTTAGTCACTTGGTACCGTGGGGCCTTTTAATTTGTTCCTGAGCATAAGGCTTAGCTTGATGGATCTGGAGTATATGGGTATTACTGGTATTCCTTCTTTGATTGGGCAGTATTTTTTAGTGGCAGCAGAGTCTCTTGGCTAGATCTTCCTTTTCTTTTATAATTTTGATACTCCATGATGTTACTCACCAGGATGGTTGTTTGATTTTGGCCAAGGATAAGACAACTCGTATTTATTTTTGTTTAAAAGGATCAATGCTTTGCAAATTGGAAGTGATGATACTTCAATCTTACAGTTTACTTGTACTGTTGTGCCACATTGCAGAAACTTCTGCATGAGGAGCCTTATACGGCGGAAGAAATAGAGAAAATTACAGGTGAAAGCCTGACATCTGTCTTCAAGAGCTCACAAACTTCCTTGGATGTTATAAAAGCTGCAAAGCACTACAAGCTATTTCAGGTTGATTTCTTGCCCTTAAAATTTGCTATCTTGAAGCCATCCAAGTTCTGCTATTCCCAGTATTTTTTTTTTAAAAAAACTGCAATTCCACGTTTGACCTAGTGACCAAATATGGAACGACATGTTTGTTTATGAAAACAATTGCGCATGGTCAGAGGACCCGTTTATCAATTCAGTAAATTTTGAATTGAAGTTTGCTTCAACCTTAGTGCAAACACTAATTGTACTGTGTGGTGATGCTATGTTAATTTCAGCGTGCTAGTCATGTCTACTCTGAAGCAAGGCGGGTTTATGCTTTCAGGGATACTGTCTCATCAAAGCTCAGGTCTGCTGACCATTTGTATTCAGCTTATTTTCTGCTCTTCTTTTTCCATCTTCTAGATATTGTGTTGATCCTCACAGGTTTACTTTGTAAAAAATTGGTCCTATGTCTTTAGCGCAAGCATTATTGTTCTGATGATGGCTGATGCTTAATTGTCGGTATGCAGTGAGGAAGATAAGCTTAAGAAACTCGGTGATCTTATGAACGAAAGCCATTATAGCTGCAGCGTGCTATATGAATGCAGGTAAAGTTTGAAGTTTGGACGAGTTTTTTGAGATACTTTGTTTATTAGCGTACTGATGTCCCCCTCTGTCAGCTGCCCTGAGCTAGAGGAACTTGTGAAAGTATGTAGAGACCATGGAGCCCTGGGAGCGCGTCTCACGGGAGCTGGCTGGGGTGGGTGTGCAGTCGCTCTAGTCAAAGAACCCATCGTCCCGCAGTTCATCCTCAACCTAAAGGCAAGTTTCGAATCTATCATCATCATCTCTCCAATCCCAAATACGCGAGCAGTACTAAACGTGGTCGTCTATTCACTGCCTTTGCTCTGGCAGGAAATGTTCTACAAATCAAGGATCGACCGGGGAGTGATCAAGCAGACGGATCTGGGGCTGTACGTGTTCGCGTCCAATCCGTCGAGCGGCGCGGCCATATTCAAGTTGTAGGGGGCGGGCGGCCATATTCTTTCGTTCGCCCGTTGTACATCCAAGCAGCAGCCAGCGACTGGCCAGGGACGAGACGCAGAATAAACTAAATTCCTCGTGTAACTAGTCTAGCTCCAGTGGTGTGTTCGTCCCCGGTGGACACCTGAAATGAAATATAATTGTTGTATCGAATTATCTCAGACCGTGCATATACGAGTCGATCGTCGCAGGCATGTTCCTTTATTTGTTTATACTAGATGGACTGGAACAGCATTCTCTCTCTGTGGCAGTGTGGCTCCTTCAGATTCCAGATACCACGGCTCGTGTCTGGCACTGGCAGCCATATGCATCTCCTTCCTTCCTTGAAGTCATCGAAGTCGTTGGTGATATCGTACCAATGCAAATAATGAATGGACTTTGGTGGTGCTGGACGATGATGAGCCCTCGATCGCGCGGGCGTGTGGCATCGTGCTTGACGCGACGTACAAACGGGCTTGCCGGCAGCTGCCTGACCGAAAAGCCCATGTCCAACCACTCACGCACGCCATGTGCGTGGTCTGTCTCCGCGCCCGGCCGCCCAACGCGCGCCCGCTAGCTCCGTGGCATCGTCGTCATCAAATGCTGCTTGGGTTGGTCTCCGATCTCTTTCCCCTTTGCCGGCCGCATGGTTGGGGAGAGGGAAGCCGCCGTGCCATTCGACGGAGCTGCTCGCGATCGAGCCCTCGTCTCCCGGCCCGGCCGTTGATCTTGATCGGCGACGACTCGCGAAACGGGATAGGCTAGGGGGGCAGGCAGCTAGTACTGGTGGTGTACTAGCTAGGGGATGGATGGCGCAACACGTACGGGGTCCCCGCGAGACCTCTCCAAGTCTCGTCGCAATTTATGGGAGGCGCGGGCCCTGCGCGTGCAACGTCCGTCCACATACGTGCAACGTCTGCGGCGGCCCCAACCGCGCGTGCACACGTCAACCGGTGCGACGACCCGGTTCGCTCCCTAGCTCGTTGATCCCGTGCATTCCGTTGGTTTTTGGCTCGATGATTGTGACACCAGCTACGCGAGGTCGCATTGCTTTCAGTTTCGAAAATAAGGATGCGCGACTAAATCCCATCCACAAGGGAATTGCAAGAGATTGGAGAAGATCGGGAGATTTTGACTTGTTAGGATTGAATCTCTTCTAACCCACTCCAATATACTCCCTCCGTCCCAAAAAGAATGTAAATCTCATTTTTCGAGGAGTCAAACAATTTCAATTTTGACCGAATTTATACAAAATAGTACTAATATATATATATTACGACATAAGTATTTTTAGATTAATCATGTAATATATTTCTATACTACATCAATTCGGAGACACAAATGTTAGTAATTTTTTATATATATTTAGTCAAAATTAAAAGTGTTTGACTTCTCGAGAAACGAGATTTACATTTTTTTTTGGAACGGAGGGAGTAGTTACCTTCAATCTCCTCCAAACCGAACAACCTCTAAATATGGAACGTGCATATGGGGATCCGATCAAGATTATATTTGGCCCAATATATATGTTCTCAAACTAATAGCCTGCTAGGCTAGGTATATTACATTGGTGTCTCGTTTGACGTTCTATGAAAGGACATGCAGGAAAGATAGATGATGCGAGAGATAGAATCATAGAAGTCGTCGTTTTGCAAAGCGGCTGTCTCGATCCTGAGCTATTATGAAACAAGAGCCGCACCATTGTACAAATCGTTGACACAATAAGGAAGTACCTTCTTTTTATATAATGCCCGGGCTATCTGTTAAGTTGTCTTAAAACTGCATACTAGTCCAAAATTTAGTATCGCGTAGTATATATTTGATACAGACTAGTCCAAAGGCCGTTACATTTTTTAAACGGAATACGAGTGAATAGCTGTATTCATAGCACTAAGCCCACTCTCAGTAAAAATTTTATGAGAAATTTAATAAGTATTAAATAACATGCCACATCAGCAGCTATTTTGCTGGCTTAGCAGTGTCATTATGAGGAGAGATCGATGAGGTAGAGAGTTCATGAGATGAGAGAGGACTTTTTCCATCATCATGAAACCCGGAGATATAGTTACCAAGTTCTCAGACTTGTAATTGTGCAATGAAGCTTTATAGTGAGACTAACCTGATATACACGCAGCATAGCTCTCTGCATGATCCTTGGGCGCAGATTCGGCCCCATACCATGCCTTTCCTATACAGGACCGATTTAAGATCCACTAGCTATCTGGGCCACCTTGAGTGATTGCGATTATGATTGGCCAAATAAAACCATTAATAATGGCTTTTGATTATTACATAATATTTCCCTTGTTCTAAGTAGTCACACGGCAGGGTTACACTGCACGATCAGATACTTTACATGTAAGATCAGTTTGTGCAAACTATTTTCATCTCCCGATCGAGTGACCTTTTTGACCTCTTTACTCTCCATCCAAATTTGTGCCTGCTGGATACACGTGCTTCTACACTGTTTGTGTTCTTGTTTAATTTCTGCAAAAGATCGAGCACATATACAGCAGGCAGCAGATAACGAGCGGCGTTCGGCGCAAGCGGCGACGAGTTTTCGTCCTGAATGGCATCATATCCATCGGCTAATATAACTCGGTGCCCGGCATCGTCGTCGAAGGGCAGTGGAAGCGGCACCGAGTGGAAACCGGCGGCCGGCTGTGGAGTGGCTGTTGTCCCTACTCGCGGTTGTTGGTTGATAGCTGTTACTCTCTCCGTTTTAATTCACATGTTGTATTAGGTTTATCTTATGCTAAATTTGGTTAATTTTATTTAATCAAATCTATAGAAAAATAGATCAACAATAATACTAACATATACACTATCAGCATATATTTAATTTAATAGTGGATTCAATGAAATATTTTTTATTATAAATATTGTTTTTTTTCTGTAAGTTTGATTAAAGTTGGACAAAATTTAACTTATGATAAAACGTAATGCGACATGTAAATAAAAGTAGAGGGGGTACTTGTTCGTAGTAATCGTGCGCTCCTAGCTAGCGATAGGGCTATATTTTGTACCAAGTTTTATTTATAGATAGATGGATATCAATAAAGAAGATAATGTATACTGTATGTCCGTTAACAAAAAGATTGAGCGGATTGCCCGGTTTGAGTTTCTCAACTTCCAACTAAGAGATTATCCCTAGCATACATGTTGTTGTACGTAGCCATGTATAATGTCTCCGCGTACATCATTTGGTTTTATTTAAAGTTAGCATGACGCTCACGTAAGTAGGAGTATTAGATAGATTATTATTATATAAGCATAGTTTGCGCATTAAATTTTGCAAGTGTGCCCATGCCAGATTACCCATCGATCGCGAGGACGGAAGGCACTCGACGGCTCTGCAGATCACCTGTCGTTTGGTTCGCGTGTATATATATATATATATATATATATATATATATATATATATATATATATATATATATATATATATATATATATATATATATATATATATATGACACCGCTATTTCATACCCTGGGTATGGAATATTATTCCATACCCGAGCCAACCGACGGCGCACACCCGAGCACCTCCGGCCCCCCGCGCGGCCCGCTGGCGGTTTTTTCCGCCCCCGCGACGCTCCCTGATCCCGACCGCACCCCTTCCACCCTTCGTCTGGTTTTTCTTATGGTGAGCGTGGGCCAGTTGGCCAACCGGTTTTCAAGAGGATCGGCGCCCACACCCCGCCATCAATATTTGAATAAAAAACTTAGCTCAGGCAAAACCGTGACAGATTGGGCATTTATTGGGTGGAACCCACCAAAAAAGAACTTAACTCATTATACCGAGATATCTACTTCTCTCTCACGATTTCATTTCTAGTTTCCGCTCTTTTACTAATTATTCAATTGTGGCTCCCTCTATTATATTTTTTTATTCATAGGTCAGCCCGTACCTATATTCGCATGATCCGACAAACTTGTAAACATTGCAGCCACAAAAAGATGGCAGATGGAAAACCTTATTTCTTAGTAAGTGTTAAACAATTCAACCAGATCGGTATTATACAATATTTTGTAAATATATCTGTGCATGCGACATGTTAGTCTTATCAGACTAAATAAGGCTAACGACAAAAATAAAATGTGTTGAGCTCGTCGCAGTCCGCGCGGTGAATTCCAGCCTGTTCGGCTTGCTGTTTTGCCTTGGCTGAAAACTGTAGCAGCTGATTTTCGTTCTTGTAGGTTGCTTGCGACCTCTTCCTGCAAACACTGGACCATGTTAGCATTATCATAAATAATGTTAAGCGTGAATAGAAAATTTATTTATATGTAACCTATCATGGAGTTAGTTTCTTCACCACAAAATAATAACATGCATAGATATTCCCATGTTAATCATAAAAAACTTAGTTATTTGCAAGCTAAATATCCTGGTCACAAATATTTCCATGTATGCCTAGGAAAATTTATGCAATCTGGCAAAGTTAAGTTCCTCAGTGCAAATAGTGACATGTCTACATGTAGAACCTCTATCATCCAAAGTGAACACAAAAAAATAACTGGCTTGATCACAAATAATACTATGTGGCAACACAAAAACTAGAGTGGCTTGATCACAAATAAACTCATGCATGAGCGTGAAATCTTAAGTGGATTGATTGCAAATAAATCATTTTTAGCACAAAAATTAAAGTAGATCACAAATAATACTATTTACGAACACAGTAACTAGAATAGCCAGATCACTGTTAATACCATTTGTGAACATAAAAACTAGATTGGCCTGGTCACATAAATACTATATTACTATGTATGAAAAATAAAACTAAAGTAGCCTGATCACAAATAATACCATGCATGGGCATAAAAGCTAGTGGCCTGGTCACAAAAAGATCATGTTTGAGCAAAAAAACGAAAAGTAAAGCAGCCAGATCAAAAGTAATCCCATTGCCATATCCTACCGGATTCTTTTTTTGTTAAGAATTTGCTATACCCTAGCAGCATTCCCAATGTCGTAGGTGGATCGAATTAGAGGCAGTACTCACAACCTGAAGCTGTAAAACAATATGGTGCAGAAGTTTGAATGGGCAAGGAGTAACACAAATAAAAAACCATTCTTGTTCCTACTAGGAAGATTTGAACTGAATCAGGCGTAGCTGTTTGATATCTTATTGTAAACTATCACTTAAAAAATGATTGACAAGAAAGGAAAAAATACAGCACAGTATGATCAGTACTAAATATACGAGCATGAGTGAAGCATGCAGAAGGCTTAGTTACATCAAACTCACGCATCAATGCGCACATAGTTAACATTGCCAAATGTTTCCAGGACTTGAGATTTATGCAAAAGAATAGAGCTCACCTCTGATCATCTGATGCCTAGCCAATCTCACTGAGTACCATGGCATCTGAACAGAATGAGGTGCAGCTGAAGATACTCCCAACCACCTACCTAGCTACAAGCAATGATCCTCATTACCACATCAACAAAATAGTGGAACATTAGGCCAGAACACTTAGTGAGGCAACAACAGCTCATGGTGTCCCAGACAGCGCAAAAGTTAGATAAATTGACGAATTGAGAGCAGTTCAATAAAATAGTTCCAATTCAAGTATCAGTGCATCAAAATAGCTGTGCAGACACATCGAGCTCCAAGGCTAAATGAGATCTGGGCTCAATGTGCTTTCACAGGAAAAGAAACAATACAACTTTCTACCAGATTACTACTTTTCGAGATTGCTGTGAAAATCTGAATTTGTGGTTGTACTCAAATCACAATTACAGCATGATCCATATATGCATATGGAAAACAGAGAAGGAATAGAGTTTTAAAATTATAAAACAGAGTTTCAGTTAATGAAAATGAACATGAAGACACTGTAGCCATGAGAAAGGTCCAACTGTTATATGAAACAAAGCTTATTTGTTGATTTCCGTATTTTTGAAGGGAATGAATGAGAAATTGGTAAAAGTAAATAAGAAAAACAATTGTCAGATTGGATGAATAAGCAAAGGAAACCACTATAAATTTCAGCACTACGGGACAATAATCTGAAACCATCTCTACAATAGCGCCACCACAATGAGAAAAGGTATTTATGCATAAGTAGATCAACGGAGGTGCCACCAAGAGAAAGTGCGAATGGAAGCAGGAGCTGATCAATTTACACATGCTTGATTAATCTACCCAGCATCGTACGTAGACAAAAGAGTAATTGGATAATTTACCTCCCTGTGAGTCAGGCCTCTGGCCCATTGCTTCTGCAGCTCCATTGCCACCCAAAGAACCGCATCCAAGATGCATGCAGCAGATTGACGTTAGCAGCCTAGCTGCCTCTCTCTTTCGCCAGGGACACCAACAAGGGAGTTATTTGGGCAGACAAAAGATCTGAACTTCACTTGATGTTGGTCGAGAATGGGTAGATCTATGCGCTGCAAGCAACAAGACGATATGGATGAGATTTTTTGCATAGAAAAATCGAAATTTCTAGAAGCATACCTGCGGCATAGAGATTACACGGCAGCACCACAGTTCGCAGGGGCAGCCGCAGTCTGGGGTCTGGCAGGTCCCGCATTGAGCAGCTCCGGCGGTTCCGCCAGAATCGCCTAGGCCAGGGGCAACAACGGAGATGGGATTCGGGGGATAGCAATCAACAGCGCGAAAGATTGCCTCCACCGATTGCGCCGCTAAAATCCCACGGGCAGTCAAGGATTGCAAAGCTGCAGAGGCCGCCACGCGATGAGATTGCCGGAGGCCACCGTGGATGCCGTGCGAGCTCGCCGAATCCGCCCTCCGCACCACCGCAGCAGAGGAGGGAGGGGGCGGCACCGGTCGTGATGAACCCCGTCGGGTGGGTGGGCGCTGGGGTGCGCGCAGACCGACCGGGTGGGTGGGTGGGGGGGGGGGGCAGAACCATGCGCCACGCGTAGGGATGAGCGCGGGTCGGGTGCGCAGGCTGCGATCGGTTGGGTGCAATTTGGTCCGGTTGGTTGACTAGGGTACCGAATAGTTTATTCTATAATTAGAGTATTAAATAGAGCTGCTATATATATATATTACTTGTGTATATGTGCAGATATTAAAAGCTTAGTTAGCATCTGAAGGACAATTTAACAATTTAGTTGGCCACATATGTGTATATATAAGCAGATGTAGATGCCGCGTTTCCTAATCAACTGCTCCGATCCATCGCATCGCCACAGGCCCACAGCACAGCGCCTGCCAATCCCTGCTGCCGCCATTGTCGCGCGCTCCAGCGAGCTCACTGCATCAGCCACCAGGCATTCAGCCATGTCCAAGGCCTTCGCCAAGTCCCTCTCCCAGCTCAACAAGGCCCTCATCAGGAGGCTCAACGCCCTCGTCATCCGCGCGCAGCCCCCGCCGGCGAGGCCGGAGCCGGACGGGCGCGTGGTGCCGACGACGCGGGACGCGCTCCCCGCGGAGCGCGGCGGCGTCGCCGTGTGCAAGGTCGAGGGCGGCCTGCTCAGGTCGTCCTCCGCCTTCCCCTACTTCATGCTCGTGGCGCTGGAGGCTGGCGGCCTCCTCAGGGGCCTCCTCCTGCTGCTGCTCTACCCGGCCCTGCGCCTGATCGGCCACGGCCGCGCGATCAAGGCCATGGCCGTCGTGAGCTTCATCGGGCTGCAAAGGGACGCGTTCCGGGCGGGCAGGGCGGCGCTGCCCTGGCTGCTCCTGGAGGACGTGAGCGCCGAGGTGTTCGACGCGGCGGTGGCGTCCCGCCGGTGCGTCGTGTGCGTGAGCGCCATGCCGCGGGCGATGGTGGAGCCGTTCCTGAGAGAGTACCTCGGCGCCGACGGCGTCGTGGCGCCGAAGATGAGGGAGTTCAGGGGGCGCTACCTGGGCGTCATGCAGGATGAAAGCGAGGTGCTGCGAGGGCTGGACGTGGAGAAGGTGATCGCCAGGGCGGCGGAGAAGGGCGGTGACAGTGACGACGTCGTTGGCGTTGGTGGACTCGAGTCCTCGTTTGTCCACCTCTTCCAAAACCATTGCAAGGTTTGTCCAGCTTATTACAAATTGTATAGATTTTTCATCCTATAATCGGCGCACGGTTACGTAGATTCTCAAATTTTCACGTGTCGATTTGACACGTGAAAATGACACTATGCCAACAGATTCACAATGGAAAGAAATAGCTAGCTAGCCACACGATTGCGTTAAATAAAGGGTAAAGTCTGTTTTTGGACCCTGAACTATCACGATTGTCCGATTTTGGTCCCTGAACTACGAAACCGGGCATCTCACACCCTTGAACTAACCAAACTGTGCAAAATACCTCCCTGAGCCGAAACTAGACCGGTATTGCTATGACGTGGCAGCGGTTTTGTGACGTGGTACAGCGGCCTCCTTCCCCCTCCCTTGCGCTGTGCCTGGCCCCCGCCGGCCCGGCGCAGCCCCGCGAGGCCCACTGCGGAGCTCCATGGGCGGACTGAGCCTGGAGCAGCCCTCCGTGGCCCTCGCGGAGCTCCATGGGCGGACGGAGCTGCGGCGCCGTTGAGATGGAGCTGCGGCGGCCCATTCCTCCTCTCCTCCCATGCGCTGGCTCCGCCCCATCCCCTGCTCCATCCGCCGCTGCCCCTGCAGCTCGCGCGGGGCCATGGCGGCGGCGGCCGGAGCCGCGCGGGGCTATGGCGGGGTTCACCGCATGCGAGGGCGAGCGGGAGCGCAGGGGAGGACACGGCGGCGGCGAGGCGACGGCAGGCGCAGGCGGTGGCGGCGGCGGCGAGGCAGCGGCAGGCACATGGCCCGCCTGTCTGTGAGAGAAAGAGAGAGGAGAGGGTAAAAGGAGAAGCTGATGTGGCTACTGGCGCCACGTGGACGGGTGACGTGATTGAAAACCGAGTGGATTCGACTCAGGGGGGTAATTTGCACGGTTTCGTTAGTTCAAGGGTGCATAATGTCTGGTTTTGCAGTTCGAGGTTGAAAATCGGACAATGTGATAGTTCGAGGTCCAAAAACGAACTTTACCCTTAAATAAATTTGGTGGTATATGTTTGTAGAAATGCATGATTGTCAAAGATGTAAATGCAGCACTTTCAAAGCTGCTTGGCCACAGAAAAAGCAGGAATACATGTACACGGTCCGTGTATGCTTGAAATATATATATAAGCATCAATACGTGATTGCTGCATGACCGGACGGGGTAACAACACAGCCCAACACGTAGCACGTAATCGTTGCCAAGAAAAGGGACTCGTCACCATTTTAAAAGTCATCCGTTGGTAGACGTCCATGTCGTCTCATAAATCCATGATCGTGCTATCCATCTATCTATCTAGTAGTGTATCCCTGGGAATACTATTGGAACATGCATGCAGTGATGTATGTGTAATCCATAATGTATGTTTGGTGCTATTTAGTATCACTGTTTTGGGCATGCCGTGGGCATCATCTTCGAAGCCTTGAAGTAATGAGAGTGTAAAATTTGGCCAAGCACTGGAACATGATTGTTGAGTGCTTTTTGTGTGACTGCTCGATCATCTCGATGACTTGAATGAATGGAGAGTAAATCTGGTGAAACATTTGGACATGGATTTGGTCTCGGTTAAGAAGGCAATACTATACAAAAGTATATTAGTTAGCACCAATTCAAGTAAAATCCACCTTAACTAAATGCAAGACCAAAGAAGTATATTCAACTTTCATTGCACCTTGGGAAAGTGTGCAATTTTTCACTTTAGAACGTACATTCTACTAATTTTCTTTTAATTACTGTGGTGTGGCTACACATTGATGGAAGCATATATGCATGGTGGACGCAGGAGGTATACGTGCCGACCGAGTCGGCGCGGCGGCGATGGCACGCGCTCCCGCGCCGGCGCTACCCGAAGCCGCTCATCTTCCACGACGGCCGCATCGCGTTCCGGCCGACGCCCGCCGCGACGCTCGCCATGTTCATGTGGCTGCCGCTGGGCGCGGCCCTCGCCGTCGCCCGCACCGCCTCCTTCCTCATCCTCCCCTTCTCCCTCTCCGTGCCCCTCCTCGCGGCCCTCGGGATGCACAACCGCGTCATCGCCAACTCCTCCTCGGCGGCCACCAACCTCTTCGCCTGCAACCACCGCTCCCTGCTCGACCCGCTCTACGTGGCCGCGTCCGCCGGGCGGGCCGACCTCGCCGCGGCCACGTACAGCATCAGCCGCCTCTCGGAGATCCTGTCGCCGATCCCCACCTTCCGCCTCACCCGCGACCGCGCGGTGGACCGCGCCGCCATGCAGGCGAAGCTTTCCGGCGGCGGCGGAGGGGGCGGCCTGGTGGTCTGCCCCGAGGGCACCACCTGCCGCGAGCCCTTCCTGCTGCGGTTCAGCCCGCTGTTCGCCGAGCTCGGCCGCGACGTGGCGCCCGTGGCGCTGCACTCGTCGGTGGACATGTTCCACGGCACGACGGCGGGGGGCTGGAAGGCGCTGGACCCTCTGTTCCTGCTCATGAACCCCGTGCCGGCCTACATCGTGCAGTTCTTGGACACCGTCAAGTGCGGCGGCGGCGCTGGGGGTCCGGAGGCGGCGCGTGCCGTGGCGAACGAGGTGCAGTGGCGGATCGCGGCGGCGCTGGGGTACACGTGCACGGGGCTGACGAGGAGGGATAAGTACCTCATGCTCGCCGGCAACGAAGGCCTCGTCGACGTCGACCACGGCGCCAAGAAGAAAACCGCTTCTACTAGTACCTAGTAGTTGTGTGCTTAAACTAAATGGTTCAACGAAGGATAATCGTAACAAAGAGATCATCTAAACCTTTTTGTTTTGTTCTGTGTTACTCCATATGATCTGTAATTGTGTATATACTCAAGGTAGTGTGCGAAAATCGCGTGCGTGTAAAATTCAAGATAAACTTTGAATTAATAAAGATGTCAGTTGGATCAAATGCTTAGTATCTGAGTTATACTATGTAATTAAAAAGGGACAAAAATGCTTATGCGTGTATTCAATATTTTTTCTTTTCGTTTTTTGTTGAAAATAAGCATATATCTTTTGAATTCAACGACGGTGTCTCCATTGTTCGGGAGTTTGGCAGCCGCGCATGGGAGATGGCCAGATGGGACGTCCTCACATGTATCGCGCTGCTGAGGCGACGATGATCGAACTGACGCTGCATTCCATGTGATTTATCTTTTTTTTTCTAATCTAAAGCGAGTAAGGTTTCCACTTAAAATTTTGATTTAGTCCATCTCATATTATTGACAAGCGGATCTTAGTCCATCTCGTATACGAATCAGAGAACCTCCATCTGCTCACAACTCGATCACGTAGATCCCTGCAAATTACCTAATATTTTTAAGATACTCAAAAAAGAAAACCTTTACTGCTTGGCGAGACTCATTTTAGACATCTGGAAGCTGATCAGGAAAGGAGTCGGTATGCTGCCTTCATTACTGCCAAGAGGGGCCTTGTTGCAACCAGAAGTTTCTGTAGGCAATCTATCAGGCTATAATCCCTGCCAGAAACGACTAACCACCTCGCAGTCCTGACCTAATTAAAGGCCGGCGCTGGTATGACCAGCGAAGACTGGCCATTGACGCTGCGGCCTCATGATCATGACGTTGCAGAAAGATCAAACTCGTTTTCCTGTGTCCTTGTCAATACGCTGCTCGATTCCAGTAATATTCCAGCAGAATAGCACTTGTACTGAGAGCTAGTATAATGCAGCTCATGTTGTATGACCTGCAATTTATGCACACATAAACGTATACTCCTTCCGTTCCAAATTGTAGATTGTTCCATCAAATCTAAATGCATAGTTTTTGCTATGTATTCGGACCTAGTATGTATCTGTGTGAGTAGAAATAACTATATATCTAGATTTGACAAAATGGTCTACAATTGGAACGGAGGAAGTATAATCTTAATAATATATATACATGCATTTTGCATTTCAATTGTAGCTTTTCGCAACATGTCACAAGCAAGGTCCCAATGGTCACGGCGATAGATTAATGATCCGCCAACACTCTTACATGTTGGAACCGGCATTTTCAGTGGAGCTCCGAGGTTGCCGACCATCAAGTCGGGACCAACTTTTCAGAGTTGTATTCCATAATCAAATTTTTTTATTCTGCTTCCTTTTCATCTCTGCCCCCAGTTGTTATCGCCAGAACCAACCTGCTTCGCATCACTTACCAGTGTTTCTTTCCTTTTCTTTTTTTCCTACTGCTACTACCGCCACCCTTTCCATTGCTTCCACCACCAGGTGAAGTCGGGTCACCTTGTGCACCAAATGTAGTTTCGAACATGCCAGAATTTACAGCGTTCTGGAACCACTCAAAGAACTCTTCCTCGTTGAGTTCTCCATCCATGTTTGCGCCATTCGGGACCTTACCACCCCTCTGTGCAGAGGAGCTCCCTTTGCCACTACTCTGCTTTGCCATGCTGGCATTGACATGAAAGCTTGGCTTGTGAGTGTTTGCTGGGCATCTCATTCCCTGTAGAAGAAAACAGAAATTTTGTATTATCAAATCATGTACCCCATTATTTCACTGTGCCAAAGAAGCAGAGCCACCATTATTTTTGTTTTCCCCCTTTGTCCCCTCAGCATGTAGGGCATTGTTCCAACTACAGCTAGAAATACCCAAACTTTGTTGTAAAAAAAATTAATGTTGTGGTTTAGCATATAAATTTGTGTTTAGCCTAGTCAACTAGTCGTGTATGCATTCTTCTTTGTTGTACATGCTTTTCATATTCCAGATGGAAGGTTCTATATGTATGATCTTTAAGTGTTTCATTAGGTACATATATGCCATGGATTAGATAAGACAGTAATGATACAGCAATCTGCACTCCCTAGTGCCTTTTTACAACTCAAGTTTTTAATATGGGATATAGCCATACAGGTGTGTTGACTACATATCCACAATGCTAAAATTTATTAAAGTGGAGAATAAAAAAAAAACACTGACAGCTCTCAATTATCAGTTGCTGCTACTAGATACATGGGTTCATCAAGGGTACAGTGCCCTGGACAGACCCAAAGGCTTAAGACGTATGAGACTCCAATATGCATATTTGCTAACATGAAAGTATTTAAGACAAAAATGTAAAGACTGATGACCCTTCTGTGCAGAATAAGAAGATTGTAAAAAAAGTAATGTACAGGTCTGAATTTTCATTGAAGAAAATCTGAATCACCTGACAGTTGAACCACTCAGTGACATCAAATATGTAGCTTTCTGCGCAAACATAGGCGTGAGGTAAATCTAGCTGCAAAACATAACACATCATACCATGTCAGCCACAACTTTGTTGGCAGGTCCTATGATTTATACGTACAGTTGCTCTAAAAAAGGGTACACGCAAATACATTATTTTCATTTCCTGAAAGAAAGCTAGTGTTATTAAACAGCAAGGTTTCGAATAATTTGGCATTTACCTTCTGCAGCATGCCAAATAAAACAGGTTGAAAGGACTGTTCAACCCATCCATCGCCATCTTTAGCTTGATGAAAATCCTTGCAGTCCTGCAGTATAAAAAATAATGTAATTATTTTAAGACAAACCAGTAGCACAGTATTGCAAATCAGCCACTATCACATGCCAAAAGAAAGCACCTGACACCATCTAGCTTGAGATTTAGCTCTTCCTGTATAAATCCAAAGATGGAAGTCGCCACATTTTTTGCAGGCTATTCTTCTTGAAAGACCATAAGGACCTTCATCGACACCTTCAGAAGGGCTGAACCCATGTTGAAAAGTACTGTTTCTTCCATTCTAGTAGAATTAAAGAAATCATGCCAATCAGAACTACAATGAATTTTCCCTTTCTGAGGATGAAATAAAGCAAGAAACAGGACACTCAAAGATTGCCCATTATAAACATAGAGTATCCAATCAACACATAGCACAATACCTAATAATGCAACTAAAACAGATCCTTCTAAGTAGACCATGTATTTTACTATCACTTAAAAATCTTATCTTGTATTCTTTGTCCTTAGAACAACACAAGCATTTTATTTGAAGCATATTCACCTTCTATTTTCATAAAAATTGAGAAAATTACAAATGTGATACCACTTTTAACTGCTAAAAGTATATATACAAAACTAAAACTATGTGAAAATCCTATTTGGTAGTATTATCTAGACTGCAATGTATTAAACAATTAGTGTTTCCAAAATAATACAACGCATGTGAGACAAACACCAGTCGTATAGCGCATGTGAGATTCCATTACTGATTGTCAAAAGCAGATTAACAAATAAGCACTGCACAGCACAGCAACCAAAAACTAACCCTCATTCCGTACCATAAAATTATTACAGCATCCAAAACTCTCTTGCAAGCAACATAGAAAGATTGAACAAACTGTTATCAACTTCCCACTGAAACAGTCAACCTTTATAAAGGGGCCTTTAGGGAAACCTAAAAGTAAAGTTTTCTCCAACAAACACACCCACAAAAGAAACTGTAGAATTCCTGAATCTATTCAACTCTGATGGCTACTGATAACATTTATGGATCATGCTCTCAGATGAGCTGATTAAGGCCGTAGGATGAGTCGAGTTGCAAGTCCACAAAGGGCTAAAATTAGCCAAAGATCAATTTGATAAGCCGGTCAGTTAATCCTCTTTGTGTTACTTGGAAGAACATCGAGTTATCAAACTTCTCTGGTGATCAGTACACCAAAGTATGTAAACACTCCCAAACTAGTTCATAACTTGTATAGATTTGCATAATTTTTCAGTGCAGTTAGAGTGGCCAGATTCCCTACTACAGCCATCAAACTATGACAGGTCAGAAGCAGTTGTAGGTAGCCTCATCATCATCATAACTTGAACTACCTCAAAGTCAAAGAACAGGCATATAGAGAAATTTAACAAAGAATAAATGGCAAACAAAGACAACTAATAAGACCTTTTGAGAAACATTCTGAAACCGTCTGAAGTAATTCAAGAGCTCCTCCCTCCTCAACTCATCATCATATGTCTTTCGTTTCAACGAATCAAGAAGAACCTGTGCATTGAGTTGGAACCTCATGAATATACATGGTCTTATTAAAGATTTATCATAATTGTATCAATGATTATCTAGACAAGGAATATGCACGAACCTCATATGCATTTTGAAGCTTTTTAAATGCATCAGCAGCTTTATCATTGCCCATATTCTTATCAGGATGGACTAACATAGCCTGCAAAAATCAGAAATCACTGTTAACAATGATTATATGCTGCAGCTTTAAAAACATCAATTTAAACTGAAAAGGTAAGATGCTTTAGTTCATCGTTTGGCATCACCTTTTTCTTGTATTCTCTCTTAAGAGATGACACATCTATGTTCTCGTATCGACGGAAACCTAATGCCGAATAGTGGTCAGTGCAGTTCAGTAAACGGGCCACTTCATCTTCAGAAGTTAGCTCTTTCTCAGATCCACTTGTTGAAGGATCACCAGGGTTTCGATCTGAGGCTCGAGCATATCCAGCTTGTGAGGTACCATCTGCTGATGGCTTAAATTCTTCAAAGATGTTGCTTGATCTATCTGAGCTTTGCTCTGAGCTCCTTGAAGAACCAGAAGATTTCTTATTGTCTACTTTGTTCTTTAAAAATTGCACTAGAACGTCACTAGAAAAAAAAGATAGGTTGAGGCTCAAAAGTAATCCAAGCCATCCAACATAGCTTCTTGCACAATATATTGAATATAAACAGGCAACAAGGAGAGCTATCCGTTCACGTTTCAAGAAAAAGGAAGCACCTGCATTTTAGGAACAAAGAATATCACAGCTTAGGTATCTCTGCATTTACAAATTGTAAAACTTGAATAAGCTTTATCCCAAATAAATTATGAATAAGTTGTGGAATATGACCTCCAAGAACTATTACAGCACTTGTTGTCCAAAAGCTTCCATAAAACCACAAAATCACCACTGCAAGCACTGATATAAGTAGGATGGCAAAACCTAGACCAATGAAGGCAACTGCAGAAGCAGCAATCACCTGAATAAAGAGAGTAGCAAAGATAAAAAAAAGGACGATAAGGCACAATGAGCATATCATTTCATGATTCAATTTCAAACAAGAAACACCATGACAAGACCAATGAAACTTTAAAACAAAACCAGACATAATTCACCTAGCAAAAAAAGAGATGTTCGGCCTTTAAGACAAACTTTTCATTGAAACCACATTCACTGATTTACAATCATGGAACTATATTAGCACAGATCATTTTTAAGATATCTGAGAAAACAGTAGAAGCAGAACCAGTAAACATAGTAGGAATTGAGATGAAAAAAGATGAACATATAAAATGCAGACTTATACGAACATTGTGCTGTGTATTTGATTGTGAGCGATACATGTTGTATGGTGACTAAACTCTTTTTTTAGTATCTGGGAAATAATGGTCATTGATGAAGAAACACATATTTTCCTACACCAAAGACACAGTATACAGTTAATTGAGAATCTTGTTAATGAAATGTCAAGAGGAAACCAAAGGAAGAGCAGGTTGGCAATTCCAAGAAATATCATGTATCCATTTATTATAAGCAGATATGTATCACCATATCACAGAAATCACAAAACTGTAAAGCCATGGCTAAAAGCTTTCAAAAAGGTAAAGACACGTGAAAAGGTATCATGTATACAACTGTTGCACGAAAAAAAAGGGACTCTTGCTCCAAGTGCATTGCTAGCAAGACGCCACTACCAAAGTTAAGCACACATGTTACTGCACAAGCAAGATGCCCCTTTTAAAAACTGAGGTTAATAAGCCCGATGTTATTTTGATCTCCAGAGAGAAAAACTGTATTGTAGAAAATGAAAAATGCCATCAACCTTGCAATATAATTTCTACATGGGTGCATTGTGCAATGACCATGAAAAATACCATCAATTAAGCTAGTACACATTTAAATTTTCAGATAATTTGAGCAGAAGGCCAAAGAGAGCTGAAACATACCATGAATATGAGCATTTTTTTCATCCCAATCATTGCAAAAATTGACAGCATGCTGCACCAAAGTACTGCAAGGAGGGAGTTTGTCCCCAATCGCAGCAAAGAATCAAAACCCCTTACATTGCAGTCTAACCAAACCGTCAACAAGAGCAACATCAACCTTCCAGCATTAAGCATCCAGGCTCGAACTATGGGATAAACATACTTGATCTTGCTTAAGGCATAGGCACGCCCTTTGTTCGCAATAGCCATGTAAGTGTTGATTGTTGGCCTTTTCCTGTCAATGAATCTTTTACCTTCTTCTACTAGATACATCATGGAAGCTCTAAAAAGGGATGAAGCCATACAGGCCATGCACCTGGTCTTTTCCAAAACACTTCCTGCCAATCCAGGCAATGAAGTCTGCTCTATTGAAAAACTTTTTCCAAAACCACACCGTGAGAACTTCTTGTTACCTCTCCTGTTTTTAGTACCTCTTGATGGAAGCTCATTCTCTTCTGAACTGCTTATATCCCAATTGGTATCCATTTGTGGCTGTTTTCCCAGAGATGGCATGCTATTGATTCTGTTGTTCTTTTTGCTGCTGCTTCCTTTCTTCTCGCTGCTTCCTTCAGAACCCTTAGATCTGCCTTGAACATGTGAGCTCGGGTTTCCACTATCCACGCTGCCCCTTTCTGGTGTATCTAGTATATCGCCATCAGCTGTACTTTGCCAGTTAGGTGAAGCATGATTGGGGCCACTTTTGCTTTGATTTCCTTTTCGAGCCATGATTTCACTTGAAACAAGGATAGTCACAGCTTAGGTTTTGATATAGGAGGGCAAATACATTATTCCATCCCCCTTCAGTAAAATCAGTACCTATGGTTGCACCAAAACATACCACAAAGATGCATATGAGATCAGGATGGCTGAAAGAATTAATGAGAAGATAAAATGTATACATCCACATTCGCATGCAACATTTTCTAATGAGATGATAAACAATTAGGTTCTCCCAGCTATAAGTTAGATATAACACTGCAAAGTTTTCATGGTATTATAGAACAAAAAAAAAACCCAGAGTTTATGATTCTGTTATCAAGCAGGTTCCAACTGGTGAGCAAAGCTATT
Organism: Panicum virgatum; assembly: GCF_016808335.1. NCBI lineage: Eukaryota > Viridiplantae > Streptophyta > Magnoliopsida > Poales > Poaceae > Panicum > Panicum virgatum. The sequence goes on from NC_053153.1 coordinate 1,825,296, forward strand.
GAAATCTTGCTTCTTGCAAGGTTTAGCATCTGAAATTGTAGCTTTAAATTTGATAACAGCGTATGGTATATTTAATTTAACATGTGCAAGATTTGTTGATCGGTCAATTGAAGTTAGGGAGTTAAATAAATATTTTGTAACCAGAAGGCTAGAAACACAACTATGTTCTCAGTAATTGTTCAGTGCATGTGATAGAAGAACTAGGCCGTACATGTTCAAGGTACTCTATGCAAGTAGCTTCAGTTTGGACACTGAATGAAGCATCACATACACGCTGCTGGGAATGGGGGTGAACAACGCTGAGTGCAGCATCAGACCAACCACTGCCCATTATCTTCTCTCTCAAGCCCATACAGAGGCTGAATGCCTGGATTCAAAATTTCAGGTAACTACAGCTAACACTGTTGCCTTGGGGAGTTGGATTGCTCAATGTTCAAAAAGGCGCTAAGGCGGTTTCTAGGCGGTGACCCTCCGCCTAGAGCCTAGGCGAGCTTAGTCGAGCCTAGGTGTTTCAAGGCGATTTGCTAGGCGGTGCTATATATGTAGATATTTCTTGCCATACACGTCAACTATCTCTAAAAGGAAAGAAAAACCAGAGAATAGTGGGCCTAAAGTTAGATAAAAAGCCCATCAAGCAGCCCAACCCAAGTATCAACCCCAACTTATGCCCTAGCCTCAACCTTATCCTCCCCCACCCTGCCTCCTCCACCAGTCTCCCTCCTCTGCTCCCAGGCCGCCGCCATTCCTCCTCTGCGCCGCACCCGCCGCTGCCCCTCCTTGCTCCTCCTCCTCCGCCACCCCTGCCTCCTCATTTGCTACCGCCACCCCTGCTTCCTCCTCCGCCGGCGCCCGTCTCCTGCCTCCTTCTCCGTCGACGCACGTCCACTGCCTCCTCCGCCGCCGCACCCGTCCCCTGCCTCCTCCGCCGCCGCGCGCCATCCCTGCCTCCGCCTCCGCCACAGGCCACCTAGGGGACCACCAATCCCCTTAGGCCAGGCGGAACCCCCTCGCCTAGCGCTTAGTCGCGCCTAGGCGGGCGCCTAGAAACGCCTTTTTGAACATTGCGATTGCTGGTCCCTAGTTAAGCCACCAGATAGTCGCTCCTACAATGCAGCACGTATCCAACTCATGAAGACTTATAGCTGGCCATGATTGAATTTAAGTCCTGCTTGATTGCTTCTCTGATGTTACAGAGCTCGAGCAGAGAAGTTCTCGACTAGTGTGCATATCCAGTCAACTAGTGGGCTCATGCTGAAGGGGGCAGATTTGCGAAAAAATTTATTGGATGCAAACTACACCAGCACCTTGGACACTAAAAATTCCATGGCTGTGTCAGCTAATATCAATCGAAGAAGAAACTAAACGAATCGAAGCATGGAAGGATTGGACTGGGTTACTAGGGTTGAGCCACGCAGCATGCAATTTGGATATCAACTTAACTGAGACGAACAAAATATTCCGATTCGGTCGCGAACAAACTCACTCGCAGAGCATGGGATTCTCATGCAGACGAGGTAGAGTTTACTTACCAAAACGAGACGAAATCAACCCGCGCCCGGGCGGATCCCCATTCCACTAGGGCGAGGCGGGGGAGCGGCGCTGCGCCGGCGCCCGGCGGCTGCGGCGCGTTGGCCTGCGGAGCAGCCAACGGAGGACTGGCGGAGGGAGGGAGGCCGCGTCGGGAGCCTAGCCTAGTAGCCTAGGGTTTGGTTTGGACTCCAGAGGCGTGCGATGGGGATGGGATTCTGAGGTTGGGAGGGGACGAACGAGACGAGACTGCTGCTGCTGCCCTGCTTCCCGCTAGCACGCCCCGATCGGATTTCTGCCTCTCGAGTCCTTCACCGGTACGGTTCTCCACCCCCCCCCCCCCCCCCCACCCCCAAATTTTGATATTTGAAACTAAATTCGCAAGCCTTTAGAAATATGACATCGTGACTGCAAATTGTTTCGATTCATAACATTTTCACTATTTTCACTCTATTTACAAATTTCTTAATTCTTTTTAATTTAGTATATTTTTTTTTGCTGTAGCTTTAGATCTATGTTTTTCATCATAGCTGTAAAAAATTGTACTAAAGCATACCATATTATATGTTCATTGTGTAGATCTACTCATTTGGAGTCTAACACAATTTGATTTTTTATTTTATGATTTTTCTGTGATTTACTATGATTTTTCAAAACTGATTTAGGGGGTAATTTGATCGGTTTTGGAAAGTTAGGGGGTGATATAGACCATTTCATAGTTTGGGGGATTATGTAGTCTAACCCCATAGTTGAGGGGGTAATATATACTTTTTCTCTCATCCATCCTCTTCTTCCTTTGTTCGTGCTGCTCCGGTGGCAGAGGAGCGCCGCAGCCCACCCCTCCGCCGGTGACCCGCGCCGCCACCGTCGCCGCCCCGGTGGGGGGCACCACGACTCGCGTCCGCAGCAGTCGGCGGCCGCCGGCTGGCGGCCGCAGACTGTCTGCATCTGCTGCTCGCTTGCTTGCTACGCCGGCTTCAGTTTGTTTGCATCTGTTGCTTCCCATTCGTGCTGCTGCTGCTTGCTCGCTAGCTTGTTGTGCAGCCTGTGTGTGTGCATCTGCACTGGTTCCTCAAGTTCCGTGAACTCGCAGCCATGGCCTCCCCACAACCATCGGCGACATTGATCCTACAGCAATCCAAGTACAATACACAACACATGACTAGTTGTTGACAGCACCTCATCTCAGTCATGCCCTGCACAAGCAGAGATCTCCCACAAACATACTCGAATTCGTCCCTGCACAGACATGCTCAACTTCTCTCCTTCAGTTCACGAGCAAATGAATCAGTTTCCCTGGGACATGTAATTCTGCAGAGGACCACTATCACAATCAAGGCAACTGACCATGCAAGACGGGGCTCGCCGGGGGCAGCGGCGCATAGTCGAGGGAGGGTGGGAGGGTGGCGGCGGCGGCGGCGCGGGTCACCGGGTGGAGGGGCGGGCGGCGCTCCTCTGCCAGGCAATCGTTGCGAGCAGCACGAACCGAGGAAAGGTTGAAGAGCAGTCCGTTCCAATCATGAGAAACCTGTGATTTACTTTGATGGACGAGATAAGGTAAGGATACAATGGTCATTTGATATGGACTGCTAAATTAAAAAAGAATTAAGAAATTTGTAAATAGGGTGAAAGTAGTGAAAATGTCATGAATCGAAACAATTCGCAGCCTCGATGTCATATTTCGAAAGGCTTGCGAACCTGATGTTATATCGCGTGAGGTCTGTGAACTTAGTGTCAAATATCAAAATTTCTCTTCTCCCCCCGGTAATTTCTCCCTTGTTCTTTTTCTTCTGCTCTTGAGATTACACGCAAATCACCTTTTAAAATATTTTTCAAATTTAATCAAACCGTGCGGATCAGCCACTTAACATCATTTAGATATTTCTTTGGCGTAAGTCATAATTAAGTATTGAACAAATTGTATGTATCTTTTCTGAGTATATCTTTCATCTCCAGGCATAAAAAGTCATTTAAACAAGGTCCAACTTAAAATTACACTCCTCTTTTATTTTGCTCAAATTTTGTAGGTGTGAAATAACCCAAGAAGATTCTTTTTCAGTCATCGGATGTGTACCATCACCCTTAGTCAACACAGATAAATAATCTATGGAATTTAGATCCTCTAGAAAGTACAAAGATTGAAGACCTCCCTTTGCGTACCCCATGTTCCTAACGGGACCAAGGCCACACGTATTTCTTCTTTTTTATTTCCCAAGGACCTTTGCAGCCAAGGCCACACGTGTGGGTTAGATTTTTTAACAAGTGTGCGATCCGGATTTTCTAAAACAGTCTTAAAAACAAAATAAATCCGTAAAAAAATCCTATGCACGTATTGTTGGATTGGGTTTCAAAATATGCAGCACGTCGATTTTTACAATTAACCGGCACGAGATTGTGTCCAATTGTATTGGTATTATATGTGAAGAAGAGGAGACAGCATGTTGATATATAATGCAAAAAAAAAACATGTGCTGCATTCAGCAGTCTACGCTGACAAGTGGAGGTATAGCTCTGATTTCTGACTTTGCAGCTTCAACTCGCTTTCCAACCCCTTTTTCCTTTCATTTTCACAACATAACTTTTATGTGGTTGGATTTACACAACTTACCGTTTGGACAACGCTAGATGCATAAGCTAAAACAGATTGCTTATGGTACATGGTACATCGATGTAGAATATGATGCCATCATACAGTACTAGAACATCTGGTGTCCTGCAGCGGGTCACACCGTCGTCGCCCGCCAAGCCGCTGCCTCCTCGCACACCGCAACAGCCACTGCTTCCTCCGCGACCTCGGCTTCCAGCGCCACACGCTCAACATCGCCGAGCATGGAGATGGACCTTGACACTTTGATCCTCCGCAACCCAATCCGCGTGGTGCCGCCAGTGCGCGTGCCTAACCGCCCAAGTCGCTGGTCCTCCTCCTGCACACCCACGCACGCCCGTCTCCTGGCCACGCCAAACTCCTCCTCCTCCTCCTCGCGTGCGCGACACAGCCGCCGCTGGCCGTGCCTCTGCCTCTCGCGTGTAGCCGCTGCCAGCCGCATTGCGGGCATGACTGCCGAATCCACACCAGACCGTTCCGCGCGGAAAGAGTGAGGGGCACCGCGGGAAGAAAGCACCGGGAGAGAGAAGAGAGGAGATGTTGCCAGGGTACACAGAGAGAGAGGAGGCGACAGGATTGGGGAGAGGGGCGTCGTGAATCCCACAAGAGACAACTGTGGTGGTGGTGGAGAGTAGGAGGAGCGGCAGAGAGAGGGGCGAAGAAGGCACGAGAAGAGGGAGAAGGGGTGGGGAGGGTGGAAGGCAGGGAGCAGAGAGGAAGAGAAAGGGCAGGGGCGGGGAGCAAGAGAGTAAGGGAGAGGGCGCCGGGTAGGGGAGGCGGCGACGTGGAGCAGAGGCAAGGAGGAAAGGGGAGGTGACGGCGGGGAGCAGGAGAGGAAGGGAGAGAGCAGCAGGGAGCCGGGAAGGAGAGGGGGGGTAGGGTTTGGGCTGTGAGAGAGGGTTATTGGACAGCGCCTCGCAGGTGGTTTTTGTAAAGACCTAAGCATTAACAAATTTCTCCTTCTTCATGTTGAAATAAATATTAGTTCGAGATTCTGCGTGAAAAATATATGAACGTGGATAATGTACTGTCGGGACGAGCTGACTTTAGTTGTGAATTAAATATGTCACCATGTTTGAATTATGTATGTTTCATATACATTACAGATTAAATGAAGCGAACTCATTTACTTGCTATGGTAGGTTAAGTGACCAAATGGCGTACCCAGTGCCGTAGGCTTCCCACCAAATAACTATTGATTTTTACTCGACGGTCGAAGGGTCTAAGCTAAAATTCATAGTTGATCATCAAAAAGAGCTGAGATATGAATCTGTTTAGGGAATAACTGATGCGATCGATAGAGGTTTATTAATGTAGATTCTATTGGCGGTAGATTTGTTGCCCCTGCCAGTTTTACTGGTGGGAGAAGGTATTATGTGATGAACTATCAGGATGCAACGGTCATATGCAAAGTATATGTCCCTCCTGATTTTTTTCTGTGACATTTACATGCAACATTAAACAAATAATTTTTTTGGCAAAATAGTCAAAGGCCTGGCTGACATGTGTCCTCTTTGCCCCATAAAGTGCGGGAAGGAGGGTAAAGGCTAGGAGCTTTTAATCATTCCGATTCCGATTCATGACGGCTCGGAAGACTCATGTTCAGAGGCCATGTGCCCATGTTACATAGCTAGAGGCCATGTTACATAGCTCCATAGCCGATGGCTTGAGGTGGACCATGGTTGTGTTCTCTTCCCGGTGCACAATGATTGATCAGTAGCAAAAGAAAATGGCAGATTATTCTCTTGATGGGTCGTCAAAAAACTCAAAAGGGGGGAGAAAGAAAGAATGTCCGTGGGATGAACAGCCGGGCCAATGATTCATCGAATGTCGTCTGAACGCGTCGACACGGCAGTAAGCTCTGGCTGGCCGCGGCAAGAGTGAAGCAGGATGCAGAAGTCCTTCGCCGTTGCTCTGCTGACCTATATGCTTGGAGTTGTCGCTACAAGGAACATATGTCACACGTTAGAGCTTGGGGAGATTTCCTTCGATCCATTCTGTAATTCCTGCTGTAATTTCTTATGTACTCTTCCTTTCTCCTGCTTTCCCCCCTCTTCTTCTCCCTGGTATACCAGATGTAACCTCTACTTGGCACCCATGCCGTTTTGATCAATGGAATGCAAAACGTAGGTGGGGATCTCCCGGGGAAATCTATTTATCGCATATGCGATTTCTCGTCACCACATCGCAGAAGAGCCGCTGCCGCGCCTGTTCATCTTCTCCGTTGAGGTAAGCAGCAGCCGGAGCTTGGGGAGGGGGAGGGGGTGCTCGGGGAGGGGTGGTAGGTGGGGGGAGCGGCCGCCGGCAGAGCTTTAGGGTTCCGGGTTACCTGGGTTTGGGGAGCTCCATGGCCGCCGGCGATAGAAGAGGAGGGGCCCCGGGCGGTGACGGTTCGGCCGGCGGAGGGTGAGACGGCGCGGGAGCGCCGCCGGCCGGGCGGGGTAGGACCCCCGGTGGGCGGCGGCCGGCGGCGGGGGCGAGAAGAAGCCGACGGCGCGGTGGCGACGAGCTTGGTTAGGGTTGGCGGCGGCGGAGGCATCGGGGGCGGCGCCGGAGCTTGGGGAGGCGGCGGGTGGCGGGAGAGCGATGGGAGAAGCCTTCTGCGATGTGTTTCTTCCCCCTCGCATATGCGGAGAATAGACTCCCCCGGATCCCTCCCCCCCCCCGAATTGGTCAAAAAGAGTGAAGCAGGATGCAAACAGATTCAGGTCATGTTTAGTTCCCAAAAAATTTCAAGATTTCCCGTCACATCGAATCTTTTGACACATGCATAGAGCATTAAATATAGTATTTAAAATAACTAATTGTACAGTTTAGCTGTAAATGATGAGATGAATTTTTTGAACCTAATTAGTCCACAATTGAATATTAATTATCAAATAAAAACAAAAGTACTGCAGCAGCAGAATCCAAAAAATTTTGCAAACTAAACGGCCCGTCAGGCATTCAGCTGGATTGATGCTTGAAGCTAAAGTGAATCGATTCCATTTTTGCCTGAAATCCATGCTCTAGTCTCTGGTCCCTGAATGGAATCGAATCTTCAGTCTCACTCACAGACAACCAGCAGAAGCAGTCAGCAGTCACTAACCTACGTCCTGAAACCAAAAAAGATTAGCACCAACACACTGATAACCCATTTTTCAGCGTTTTAGCCATGTCACATCGGCAAGCTTCGCATTTGACGACGCCAGCAGCATAAATATCACAGCTTTCCTCTCGGAGGATATCGTTGCATAAAAAGTGCAAGGCCGTTAATAAAAGAATGTAACTGCTAACAAGCGAATTGCCAATAAAGCAATTCTGATACTTGGCGTCTTCTAGATTTGCTCTTGGGGTTGATTTTTTTTCTATTTCATGTTTGGATTTCTAGTATAGTAGTATGGATTAGTAATGCAGCGAGCAAAGGGTTGATTCTTAGTGTTAGTGTAGTTTTCGGCGCCCGCGTCGCCTCCCCGCGGGCGACTCAGACGGCTCCTCGCAGCGCACCGCAAGAGGACCGGCCCCCTCTCCATCCCTCCCCTGCTGCTGCCAGAGAGGTTTGCCGGAAGTCCGGCAGCCTCGAGGAAGGCGGCGGCAGGGCCATCTTGGCCGGGGTTCGAGCTTCGATGGTGCGGGCGGCGTAGCTCGATGAAGACGGCGCGGACCGGCTCCAGCGCTGCTACGGCCGGATCCGGTGGCTCCTTGGCCGGATCCGTCGCCCCCTTGGCTGGATCTGGTCGGGCGCAGTGGGTGCTCGGCTCCGTGGCGTGGCTCGGAGGGGCGACCGGCGGCCGAGCGCGCGCACGTAGGGGCGGCGCGGCTGGCAAGGTGTTGCGAAGCCGGCAGCCGAGGACGCGGCGCCAGCTGCTGCGGCGGCGGCTGCTGCGGGCGTGGGCCACTGCGGCGAGTAGGGCGGCGCCGAGGCTCCGCATCGCCCTTCCCCGGAGGCCCTGGCGTGGGCGTCGCCCGCTCTACTGTTGGACGGCTCCGGGGCAACGGTGGCAACGGCGGCGGTGCACGCGGGCACGGTGGCCTCGCCAGAAAGTGCGCTGTGGCAGGCGCGCACGGCAGTGGAGCAGCGGCATGAAGAGGAGATGCGGCGCAGGCCGAGGCCACGTTGCGCGTGCTGGCAGTTTCTGTCCGGCCGGGAGGAGGTGCGGTGGTGTGGTGTGGCGCCGGCGCGTTACCGGGTCGCAAGGACGGCGGAGGGAGATGGAGCTTCGACAGCGGGCTTTGTGGAGCTGCGACAGTGGCGTTCCTCAGTTGTTGCGGCCGCAGTGATGGTGCCAGCTTGAGGCGACGAACGCGTGCAGTGGGGTGCCGGCACTCCGGGCGAAAGCCCTCGCCAGATTCATTCTGGTGAAATGGCGGCGACGCCTCCGGGCGTCGCTCTCCCTGTTGAGGGCGTCATTTTGGAGTTGCAACCCTCTTGCACAAGGTCTCTGGGTGAAAACCCGGTCCAGCTCCTGGACGAGCGACGGCCGTCGTGACCTCCTTGGAGGCGTCGTCTCTAGAGACACCGTTCGGCGACTTGGCCGGCCTGCTGCTCGTGATTTGCTTCGGCCGGTGGTGACAAATCTGTCGGAGGGTGTGCAGAGAAGGGGATTGCCTACCTCACGCCAAGACGCCTGCTCTTCTGTTGGTGGCGGGGGGTCATCACTCAGCTGTTGTTCGCTTGCTTGCAGCGTTCCGCGGCGCCTGGAGCTGCGTGGCAGTCTCCAGTGCGGTGTGGGACACCGTTTGAAGGACGGCGCTAGCGGCAACGACAATCAGTGACGACTTGGCTTGCAGCGGATCGCGGCGGGGTGTTCAGCACGGCTGAACCCTTCCGGTGCGGTACAACGTTGGAAGACGGCGCGGGCGACATCTTCGGTTTTCTGGCTCGAGGGCGGCGTCTTCGTGCGAGGGGGAAAGCAACGGGATGATTTCGAACCACGACGGTGGTCTTGCGGCTTGGTTCAGTTCCGGGGGGGGGGGGCGGGGCACCTCTTCTTGCTGCCTCGACGGCAATCCCTGAAACGAGTACGGAGCGTGGTGCCATGTTGCGGGTTGGAGGTCCCCGCACACAAGAGAGGCGTGCTGAGTGGCGGGTTGGAGGTACCCGCGCACGCGAGAGAGACGTCCAATGGCGGAAGTGGCGAGGCCCCCGCGCGTTGGGTTGCTCCGGACTTGGTGTTTTTCATGCCGTCGGGCGGTCGGTTTGGGTGTAGCAGCACTGCGGCGTTGGGTCCTGCACGGCAGTAGCCTCTTGGTGTGGTGGTGTCTGCCCCTTCTGCTCCTTTATCAACACTGGAACACTTTAGATGTTTCGATAACCGCAAGAGTGCGATTGTTGGTGGAAGCTGCGGTTGTGTCTTTTCTTCTCCGTCATCATTGTGAATAGAGTTTGGCCGTGTTGATGTCCCAATCCAACTGGCCAGTGAGTATAGTTGAGCGGTAATCCATGTTGACGTCCCAATCTAACCGGGCACTTTTGTTGTTTTCTTTTCTTTTTGTTTTCTGCCTATGACCTCACAGGATCGTAGTCTTGTATTTTTCTACTATATTAATAAAAACACACTTGTCGAGTGCCGTTGGTTGAAAAAAAAATAATGCAGCGATTAGTGCCAGGGGCAGAGGAAGCATGCCAGCCAGAGACGAGGGGCTGTGTATGACGATTAGTGCTTTTATTAAAAATACTGACAAGCTAACGAAATCTATATGAAACCATCCGTGGTAACGCGCTGACGAAGATAGCATCGAGGCGAGTGTACTGGCAGTACACTGTGCTCAGATCTGAGGTTCTGTTTAGGGTGTGTTTAGTTCATTTTGTAAAAATGTGTAAAGATGTAAACAAGGTATTTGAAGTACTAAATTAAGTCTATTTGCAAAATTTTTTGCATAGATGGGTTGTAAATCGCGAGACGAATCTAATGATGCTAATTAATCCATGTTTAATCAATAATTAGCGGATGGTTACTGTAGCATCACTGTTGCAAATCATGGATTAAGTCGACTCATTAGAATCGTCTCGCGATTTACAGCCCATCCATGCAAAAAATTTTGTAAATAGACTTCATTTAGTACTTCAAATTAGCAAGATTCTGTTTCACTTTAATGCGTTACGGCTTTTTTGCGTTTATATGTAAAGATATAAACAGGTAAATCGCGACACATGTATGGAGTACTAAATGAAATCTATTTATAATTTTTTTGCATGAATGGACTGTAAATCGCGAGACGAATCTAATGAGCCTACTTAAGCCGTGATTTGCAACAGTGGTGCTACAGTAACAATCTGCTAATTATTAATTAATCATGAATTAATTAGTATTATTAGATTCGTCTCGCGATTTACAACCCATCTATAAAAAAAATTTGTAAATAAATTTTATTTAATAATAAAAATCCTTTGTAAATTTTTTTTGCAACGGAACTAAACATGGCCGGAGTGCCGGACGCCGGTTGCCTGCCGCGATCAAGGGCGGGTGGGAGTCAGGGCCCTGTTTGGTTTACGGCTAGTACTGCTAGCACACATTTCCCGAGAAAAGAATCTTCAATGCATGAAGTACTAAACGAAGTTTATTTGCAAAACCTTTTCATGGATGAGTGTAACTTTTCACGACGAATCTAATGATAGTAATTAATCGATGATTGGCTACAGTGATGCTACAGTAACTGTCCTCGAATCGTGCGGTCAAAGGCCTCATTAGGTTCGTCTCGCGAAGTAGAACACGACTGTGGAGTTAATTTTGTAAATTACCTTTATTTAGTACCCTTAATTATTGGTCAAAATTTTTGTGCTACTTGTGCTAACCTAAACCAAACAGGGCCCAGAGAAATTTCACTGCTGCTCTTCACCCGAGACAGTGAAACGGGAGACGGAGATAATGGCGCGAGATCCGATAAAATCATTGACCATCTACCTTTGTCCTACTCCAACGGCCTACCCCTCTCTTCTGAAATACTAGTATAAGACATTCTAATATTTTTAGAGAGCCAAATTTAATTAATTTTTAAAAAAAATCATAATAACTTATTATACCAAAACAAATATATTATAAAAATATATTTAATGGAGAATATAATGGTACATATTTAATATTATAAATGTTATTATTTTATTATATAAATTTGATCAAAATTGAAAAACTTTAACTCTTAAAAAATATTAGAATGTCTTATATTTCAAAACAGAAAGAGTAGCTTAGAGCTGACTTTGACTGAAAGCAAAGCTAACGAGCACGGAGCGGGCGTCTCGCGTGGCGAGCTGGCGCACAGGCATGATAGATTCCACTGGCATTTAATGCACAACGGTGAAAGGAGCCCGTCTGAATTGGTCTTCACCTAGTTTTCAAAAAAAAGAATTGGTCTTCGCCGTCTTAGAACGGGCGTGTAGTGAGACACCCGTCTCCTTCTCTCTTCATTTCACTCGATTTCATGTAGGATTTTGCCTGTATCTCACTCGTTATTATACTTGCGCTGACGTGGTGGAGAGAGAAATCGGGGGAGAGAGAAATCGCAAGGCTCCCTTCGCTAGTGGCGGTTCCGTCGCCGGGCTCTAGGCACGGTTACTTAGACGCTGATGCGGCATGAAAAAATGATAAACAGAAGAACTCTCTTTTCACTGGCGCCTTTGGACAAGGCCAAAGACGATGGGGAGCAGGAGCATGCCAGCCATAGACGAGCGAGAGAGTGCCATGGCTGTGTCTGCCTCAAACGGTGCAATCACTCGGGGCCTCCACATGCCTCCATCTCCTCCTTCCATCTCCAGCTGCACCAGCTTTCGTCGTCTTCTCCATCGATTTTTCGAGGAACCATTGTTAGACTATGATGGCAGTTTTTTACTCTTTTTTATTTTGCAGCAATTAAGTACTGGTTTATTTATCGATTTGCGAGTCTAACAATGCTCAGTCATGTCCTCTGGATTCTTTTAAAAAATAGTGCTTTTATTAAAATACTGACAAGCTAACGAAAACTTAAGGAAATTGCGGTCTATATGAACCCATTACCCATGCTGAGAGTCCATCCCTGATAACGAGCTCGAGCTGACGAAGTTAGCATCGACCATGTCCAAGCCGAGGTGAGTGTGCTGGCGGTGCTGTTTTTTTTTTGTTCGAGTTGCGACGTGCGTGCAGCTCGTGAATTGACACCGTTGGGTTGTCGTCGTCGTCGGTAGGTTGGACGGCAAGGTGGCCATCGTCACCGGCGGCGCGAGCGGCATCGGCGAGGCGGCGGCGCGGCTGTTCGCGTCGAGCGGCGCCACGGTGGTGATCGCGGACATCCAGGACGCGCTGGGCGAGGCGGTGGCCGCGTCGGCCGGGTGCACGTACATGCCGTGCGACATCCCGGACGAGGCGCAGGTGGAGGCGACGGTGGGCGACGTGGTGGCCGCGCACGGGCGGCTGGACGTCATGCTCAGCAACGCCGGCGTGCTGCTCCCGACGGGGTCCGTGATGGACATGGACCTGGCGGAGCTGGACCGCGTGATGGCCGTCAACTTCCGCGGCGCCGCGGCGTGCGTGAAGCACGCGGCGCGTGCCATGGTGTCGCCGAACGGCGCCCGTGGCGGCGCCATCGTGTGCACGGCGAGCGTGGCGTCGCTCCAGGGCGGGTTTGGGCCGGCGTCGTACACGGCGTCCAAGCACGCGGTGCTGGGCCTGGTGCGCGCCGCGGCGGGGGAGCTCGGGCGCCACGGCGTGCGCGTCAACTGCGTGTCCCCCAGCGGCGGGGCCACGCCCATGAGCTGCGCGCTCATGGGCATCGGGCCAGAGGAGCTGGAGGCCATGACGGTGCCGGGCAACGTGCTGCAAGGGAAGGTGCTGCGGGCGGAGGACGTGGCGGAGGCGGCGCTGTTCCTGGCGTCCGACCAGGCGGGGTTCATCAACGGCCACAACCTCGTCGTCGACGGCGCCACCACCGTCGTCAACCCCGCCGTGCTGCACGCCGTCGGACTGTGAACGCCGACCGTACCCCGTGAACGCCGACCGTACCCCGTGAACGCCGACCGTACCCCGTCTTCTTTGCCATTGCCATTGATCTTGTTGTTGCATAATCCTGGCACGTTCACATGATCCTGTTAGTTTAGAGTTTGTTACAATAAGCTGAGCTCTTTCACCGTTGTGACGAGCGCGTCTGTAGACTGTAGGCACCTGATGCATGCTCTGTTCATGCAGAGGCAACCTGGGTCTTTAGTTTCCTCTTCTGTGCTCTGCACGTTCTCTTTGGGATGGCGCGGCCGTTTCTCTTTGGGTTCTGGTCACGGCTTAGTTTGTTCAGGCTGCAAATGATAGAGTCAGAAAAGCTGCCATTTTAGTAGCACAAAATCCTCGTGTTCAAGCGTGAGTACAGGTGTGTGCAGTGTTCTTCTCCAGCTCCGGCAAGGTGTAGCCGGGATCGCGACGTCATTGGTCCTGTGCTTCTTTGTTCACACACCTCTTCACAATGCCCCGAATGAAACAGTAAATGCACCATTGTAGAACACCAGAACTCAGTAAAAGAGCTGTGCCATTTGTTGTCTTGCCATGTTGTGGAAGAATCAAAGCAAACAGATCGACCTGCCTCTGGCTGGCGGCGCAACTGGGCGGATTTTGAAGTCTGAACCCGAGGCGCTGTTGGTCAGTGCACACTCACGTGAGGCCATGATCAAAGTCAGCCAGTGGGCACGTGCATCTGGCAGAGATCTAAAAGTGATTCGGCAACGAGTTGTTGTGCTTGCAAATCGTAATCACTGCCGTTTGACACTTGACAGGCAGAGAGATTAGTTTATGGGAGGCAGGGAGCCATCTCTGAAACCCCGAGATCTTATCCATTGTCCAAGCAGGAACGGAGAACCAGAGTTTATGCTATGACTAGATAATAGTAATATCTACTTTTCTTTTTTTGAGGGAAGCCATATCTACTGTTCTGTAGATCAAATTGTTATGAAGAAATTAGTATTAGTGATCAATTTCTATAATAGTTAATTAGTTTAGTCATTAAGCGGTTACCTTTCCCGAAAGGGCCATTCACGAAGGGGCCATCCCGAAGGGGCATGTCCCTCCGAGAATAGGCATCCTTTCCCTCTTGTACATATATAAGAAGTGGTCTAAACCATCAATCAATACAATCAATCATTCCATTCTACTCTACTTATAACACGTTATTGCCCTTGCTCTACGATGAACACTGACACCGTGTTCGGCAGACTGGAGCTGGAGACTTGAGCTAGAGTGGTGTGAGAGAAAAACACTGTTACCTAACTAGTTGCAGGAGGCTAGTGCTGAATTAATGTGAGAGAGAAATACTGTAGGGTGAAAGCTGGTGCACCAGCCGAACACGGTGTAATTGGCCACTACGTGAACTCGCAAGATCACCGGCCAGCGGAACCCATCTTCTCGGCGACACGGTGAAACGAAGGCCACGAGGCCAAGGAAGAAGACCGGAAGATTGGCGGCCGCTTGCTGGCGGCGACAACGAATCGGAGACAAGCAAATAGGAGAAAAATATGGACTCACCACCGTGTGTGAGACGACGGTAAGATCGAGGCAATTTCTGCATCACATCCTCTCCCGACGCAAGGACGCCATGGCATCAGCGGCACCCCATAGCCGGCACCACTGGAGACCTTGGCGACGGCAACTCCGGCGCTTCATCCACCGCGGCCCCCTAGCCCACCCACCTTCTTGGCCGCATGCCTGCCAGCCATGGCCGGTGGCTAGCCCTTGGCCGGCGCACTAGGGGAGGGGCGGAACCAATGGAAGAAGGGGGCGTTGGGCACGGCCCGCAGCGGAGCAAGGGGCGGAGCATAGCGGAGGCACAGGGGCGGCGGCGCGCCCAATGGGGTAGGGCGCGGCGACGCCGAGGCCAGGAGGCGGCGTCACTTGCACAGGGGCAGGCGGCGGCAGTTCACGACTTCACGGGGAAGAGGAGCGCCACGCGCCCGGCGCTCGACACCGGTGGCGGCGCACCACGACCGGAGATGGCGCGGCCAAGGGGCGGTTGAGCGGCCCAGACTGTCACGGCCCACGGGTCGACTAGGCCGCGCAGGTTACTGTAAACGAACCTTTAGTTGGTGTGGCACCGCGGGGCTCAGCTCCTTAGTCCCGAACTGAAAACGAATCTTTTGCGCGAAGCGAGAACGAAAGTGCAAGAGAGTTATTTAGTTGGTGTGGTTTACTCAAAATGTAGAGTAGATCTTAGCTGTTATCCCGGGCCGGGTCGTTACACAGACGAGACTGGCGGCAGCGCCAAGAGGCCAGGCGGCGGCGATTCCCAGAGGCCAGGCGGCGCTGGCGCCGGTTACAGGGGTGGCCGATTTGGGCCGACTTGGGCCAAATCGGCCCACAGGCCGCCACGCCGGGCCACTAACAGGCCGCCTGATCTCTCTGCAAAATTGCGATAAGACTTCTAGAACTTTATCTTTACACGTTCTAGATTATTCAATTCTGCATATTTATATTTGAGGCCCTAGATTATTCTGTTTTAGCCCCTAGTCTAGATACAACACTGCAATATATTGCATTTATAATTGCCGATATAAATGCTTGTTTTAGACCTTGTGTTTAAATAAATTATGACGCAAATTATTTACCTAGAGTAAATTGATAGTTTTGAGACCTATGAGTCTTTAGAAATTGCATCATAATACATTATATTGCGGAGATTTTACTATTTAATATTTACATATGTTTTTCTGTGTCTATGTTTTTATGTTTTAGTCATGGACTCTGACAGAATTTGTATAGTAGAACCTTTACTCCTATACATTGTTTGCTTTTGAGACCAAAAATCTAAACATGAATAGTTTATCATTTTTGTTGGTTGGCAATTATTTTAATTGCAATAAAATCATATCCTCTTAATTAAGTGATGCTTAATTAATGACGGTTGTACTTAGGCACATATTGACCTAGTCTAGAAAAGGCAAAATGGCAGCCAAACCATTTTTGCTAGTAAGGGGAACATAAAAAAAAGGATTTTTGCTTTGATCCCGTAGGATTTTGCAAACACTATGCCATTGCCCAACTTAGCACTTTGTGCTTAGTAAGTTTTTCATATCTCTTAATTAAAAATTTCTTAATTATTGAGGGATTATGCAAAATTGTTATATCTATATTTTTGATACATTCGAGATCCTAACACAAGTAATGGAGTCCTAGACATTGGCTGCGTTTAATTCATATTGAATTATTCAGCCCAGAGACCGTGCCTATGGCAGGGATTATTCGCCCATTGTTAAGAGGTCTACATCACGTTTATTTTAAACTTGATGATTACCTACATTGTGTTCTCCCAAATAAGTGTTTTGAAAATATACAAATGGTACACTTTTATGGTGATTACCATCATTCATTATTAAAGGTTACACACAGGTAGTAGAGTCTTAGGCATTGCCTGCGGTATATTTATGTGAATATATCAGTCTAGAGACCGTGCCTATAGCAGCAATTTATTTGCATACTACTGAGAGATCTACTCTATGTTTCGGACATAGAGATTATCTACTATGTGTGTGCCATATTAATAATGATTGTCTATGAGGTATGCACATCTTGTGACTACCTCTAATTGTGTGAGGTTTGAAATTTTTATTGACTATCTCCAACTATCCAAAAACAAAGTGAAGATATGGATCTTCCCCTAAATTTTGCATTGGAGATTACAACATCACCATAGTGATTTTTAATTTATCTTAGGTGTAAATTAATTAAATCAATGGGCTGTCACATGTTGGGTATTGACTTCGGAGGAGTTTTGAACTCACTCTAGATTGTATCATTATCCTACATGGACAGTGGAAAATAGCAATGGTTTTATCCCATTGACTAAGGGAAGAATTTTATAAACCTCAATTAGGGGTTGTTCATTATACAACAAAGATATTGTAATACTCATTGTCAACACATAAGTATTGTAGGTATCATATTATGAATTTGATACTTGATAATATTTATGGTTTTCTATATATTAGACAAAAATTCCATTGAATTCTTGCCATATATAGATTGTACGGGAAACACTCCAATTTGGAATAATATGTCTCTAGTGGATAATTTGTACCACAAACTTTATAATTATGGAAGCAAAATATTCCTGGTTCTTATGACAAGAAGAGGGAATAATTTTGGCTATCGCTAATGCGATGCAATGATAGTTTGGTCGACTCTTCTCCACTATCATTCTTCCTAAGGATATGAGTAAACAATTGATGACATTTAATTATGTCCTAATTCAACTCATATTTTACTAAAGTATAGAGATATCAACATGTGTTTTTAGGAAAAAACAAAAAAAAAACTTTGGATATGGCATATAAGTAATAAGATGGATCTCATTTTTGTTGTATTATGCATACAACTATCCCGTACACCATGTTGCGTATCCAAATTTTTCACACGGTCGATCTATTCAATTTGAAATGATCAACTTGGGCATCCAAAGGGATGCGTGAGAAATTAGTGGCAATTCATTTGGTCCTGACTTTCCTAAAGTGTGGATACGATAAGTAACATAGGGAAACAGATTTTAAGACCCTCTTATCTTAAAATTAGGTTGACTTTATTAGATTTTTTGATCATATTCAAAAGAATATGTATGGGTTCGTACAAAGATTGTATGGACAGTTCAGACATTTCATGGTTGTATAGATACATCTATGAGATGATCTAAAGTGTGTTAAATTTACACACTCAACCATGCATTTGGTAGATAATGGTTCTAGTTATGAGCATTATCCTGAACATTACTAAACCTTTATACCTTCAATGACGATTGCTTGGTATCACAAGAGTTTAGTTACATATCCAAAAGCATAAATTGGAATCTATAAGTATAACATTAAGGTCATAACAGGATCATCATTATTGGATTGCTATCATCAACTTCGTATTGAAGTCAGGTAGATTTACACACTCCTGACTTATGATTAATTGCATATCTCCCATATGCATATAGTATGTGAAAATACATGAAGATTTCCTATTTGTGTAAGATTGAGTTACGTTGTATACATACCACTCTCACCACCGCAGCATACATTGATGGGTTCACACAGGAAATTAGGGATCATCTGAGATTTCAAATCTCCGTCGATTGTTTAGTATCTAGTTCTCTTAGAGAGGATCTATTTACAACCTGTATGCTGGGTTTTAGTATAAATGAGCTTTTCCAGGGATTAGTGGGAGATTTGAAGTACCATATATAATGCCCGGAAAACATTTGAATACATAAAGCATTTCAAGCTCAGGATCACGTACTAAATTAATTGAACTTTGAGTTCAAAGATTTGCATAGTATTGCAAATAAACTGCCACATGCATTTACTAGTCATTAATCTAATGTAAGTATGTGCCATAAAGAGTAGTTGTACTAAGTAAAACCACTCAACTCCCAATTGTAAATAAGAGGGAGAGTAATATGGCCATAAAGCAAGATTATTCATGCTAGCAATAGAAGACTTTTCTTCTAAATTAGTAAATACGACTCAACCTTTGGTTGAAAGATACCTAGAGGACATTTTATGTTCTGTGGATATTTATAATCCACAACCCAGCTCAGAGGTGCACCAAAATACTGATGCTGGGATATCGGAAAGCCCTGACTCTCGTTTAAGGAAGTCACGATGAGTCATTCAGGGTCCATTTTGAGTTTTGATAACCGGAGAATTATATCATTTAAAGGCTACATGAGTCGACTCATACTTCTCTGAATAAATTATATACATTATTCAAAGTTATCCAATTAATAAGACCATGGCAGAGTGCTTTGTCACTCTTACTGGAACTTGACGAGTAAAGTTATACATACAGAGATAGTCTTGCTCACCAAAAGAGAGGTGTTTGGTAGTAAAGCCAACACCTAGACGTACCTTTACTGTGGGTACAAAAGTGTTTTCATCATAGAATGGATTAAGAACAATGAGGTGGTGAGATTAAAGCAAGACTAGTAGCACAAGAGATTTACGCAAAGCCCAGAGCATTGATTTTCAAATGGAAGTTATTCTCCATAGTAAATTATAAAATTTCCGATACTAACTTTTGACTGGTAGTACAAAAGCATCTATCTTTGCAGTTGACAGATGTAGTGATTACATACGATCACTTGATTTGGTATATTGTGAAACTTCCGGGAAGGAGTTCACATATCCAATACTTATATATAAAATCGCAACATATATCGTATATTACTTAAGTCGATATATGGCTTAAAACAGTTAAGTCGATTTTGGTACAATCGACTTTGTATGTATTCTTTATATTGAAGGGATACATTATTGATTACACCATCATTTCAGAATTCTTAATTGGAATTTCTAGTATTATATGATTGTCAATAAACTTGACATCATTGGTAATGAACATTTGTGAAGAACACGTTGTAATCTATAGATGAAGTTTAGAAATGGGAGATACGGTCTAAAACAAAATTTTATTTTGTGTTTACGATCCAAGTATCTTCTCCTAGATTTTTGTAGTAAAGCTATCTATATCCATATCATATTGAATCATTTAATATGAAAGGGAATCCTAGGGTGGTTCTACCTCATGATAGAGAAAGATATGAGGAGAGATTGTTTTTATGTCATAGTGATTGAATTAAGATAATGGGACATGTGGTCCATTATCTCTGTGCTATTTATGCGTTAATATATATATATTGCAAAAAATTTCGGCCGAATATTGTCTTTGCAATAATTTGCTATCTAATAGTTGCGCTATTCTACCTAAGGCTGGTAGATTCAAATTAAGAATATCTTTGATATCTTAAAATAGCACATACGGATTTGGTATAATCTGAGATCCGATTACGTGGATATCATGATTCTGGTTATCTGTAAGATCCCCAATATTTCAGATCATTAAAATAAGCTTTACATGAATATGGAAATACCAATATATAATAGTCTTTAAGTACGTAGATATTTAATGGTCAATTCCATTAATCATTCTGATATTGTATTGTATAAGGCTACACATGAACGTGTATAGCTTGACAGAATGATATGTCACATACTGAAGTTATGTGGTATTGATTCTATTGAATCAAAGGTCATTATCTATAAAGGTAATGCAGCTTGTGTTGTTTAGATGGAGACAAGTTATACTTAATGCAATATTTTGCATTAAGATGGTTCTGTTCCATAGATCATATGGACATATGAATATTTGCAAACTAAGTATTGTGATAATCTTGTTGAGATTTTCACAAAGTATACCATATTGCACATTTCATATGTGTTGAGTGCATTGGTATGAAAAGTTTGCAAGTTTCAGGGGGAGAGTCTCTCGTCTCTCTGATTAGTGACTTGTTGAAAACATCATATTACACTCTTTTCTTTGTATGAGTTTTTTCCTTTGAGTTTCTCATATAAAGTTTTTAATCAGGTAATATCAGCATAAGATTATGTCCTATCATGTGACATCCCGAAAATCTATCAAAATTAAATCACTCGCTAAAACATTTTTTCCAAAAATTTTCATCGTTGAGCTCAATTAACCCTAAACCCTAATCCCCTCCCAGAATTTCCGCTGTCCTGACATCCGTTTTCAATCGTCGTTCCATCTTTTTCCGCTGCCCGTACCCTCCCTCTTTTTCCTCGCCGCTGTCTCATCCCGCGCCGCCCGGCGGCCTGTCGCCCACGCGCGACTGCCCGCCGCGATCGGCGCCGGCGCGATCCCCCTCCCTCTTTCTCTCTCTTTCTTTTTCTCTCTCTCTTTTCTTTTTCCCTCCCCTTTTTGTTTTTTCTTTTCTTTTTCTCTTTCCCTCCTCCTATCTTCTCCTCTCTCCTTCCTCAGCTCCCGAGCACCGCGCGCGCCCGCACACCCCGCCCAACCCCGACCACGCCCGCACGCCGCCCCGACCACGCTCGCGCACCTGTGCGCGCGCACCGCCCCCGGCCGACGCGCGAGCACTGCTGCTGCCGCCCGCTGCCCACGCCACGCGAGCCGCGGCAGCGCGCGCACGAGCTCGCCGTGCTCGACACGTCGCGCGCGTCGCGACACGCCGCACGCCCAGCCTCGCAGAGCCACCGTGCCGCTCGCCGCCTCGACGCGCGGGTGCGCACGCGCACCGCGTGGCCGCGTCGCTCGCCGGCCGACCCGGTCCCGCTCGCCCCTGCTCCCGGGCCCGCCCACGCACTGCTCCCACGTGCGCTCGCCGCGCCGCCCGCCGCCTAGCAACAGCGCCGCCCACGCACTTGAAGATGTTGATGATAGTGTTCAAAATTTTGGGCACAGTTTCCCTCCTCATCATTTGAGTTTCATGTCCTGCATGGTTAGTGAAATTCGGGGCTTCTCCCGACATGTGCTCTTTTAGGGTCATGAGCTTGACCAAGCGCAAAGCAAGATCGAGATTTGCAATTATTTGTAAATATATGCAACATAATCACATCCTCAATTAAATTTCATCAACAAGGCATGGTGTAATTAAATGCAGCATGTGTTTCTTGCATAGCGCGGAGCACATTATTAGGCAGAGGTTCTTTAAGCATGAAATCAACCTTCTCAAGAAACTCTAGCCTATCATCATGAAAAGAACAAGGCATAGAATTTAAACTTTCATTCCGACTATTGGTTCGAGCATGAGATTTTTAACGATTATCAACAAAACCAATAGAAGCTTGAGAATTCACTGTATACCTTAGCCTCGGAGCTTTTTCATACTCATTGGAGTCGTGGTGCTTTGTGCGAGATGTCATCTTGATGCACTCCTCGTGGTCCGTCGTGATTTGCTTCTCACGTCTCCATGTGTTGAATGTTGCGCTCTTGTAATCCGTCGTGGTTTGTTTGCAACATCTTCGTTTGTGGAAGGTCGACCACTTGTGCCTTCATTTACCAATGTCATTGGGGTTCTTCCTCTGCTCCAAGCCTCTGAATTTTATCATGTACGCTTGATGAAAACATCGACCAAGCTCCCCTTCATTGTTGTCATCGTTATCTTTTCTATCTTGTTCTCATCGCGTTGCTCCTGCCTCTTCTTCGTGGAATATCTCCTGTATACTCAACAGAACATATACCAAAATATAGCTCTATTGAAAAGTTTATGAAATTACCTTTCCAACGAGTGGTCATTCGCTTTAAACGGAGTCCAAACGAGGGAGTTATGCCTGTTTCACTTTTGGCGCTGGGTGCTGTCCAGAAATTTTCAGAGTGCACAACCTTCAATGTTTTGGTCATACCGCTTGTAGGAATCTCCGATTGACTTGGTTCTTGATTCGTTGGGATGGGAACTTCGTGGAGGAATCGATACGAAGATGTCAATGATCTTGATCTTGTGGTCTTCGGAGCGTCTTGTTGTGCATCCTTGGCTTCAAGGTCATCACCATTGATTCACCAGCGAGTAGTATGGCTCCAATGGTCTGTCTCCATGGTTCTTGCTTTGCCTAAGGTGTCGGGATCGAAGGAGGCTCCCGTGCTTTGTGTCGATGATCAGAGCGGTCTCTTTCTTTGATTGCACTCGACTAGAAGCTTCTTGAGCATCCCATGGAGAAGATGGGTGGCATCATGGTTCCTCTAATCTTGTTGCCTCTAGCGTTGGTCAACTTCAAATCATCAACTTTTGTGCACAAGGTTCTCCAAACATCGTGCGACATCGTCATCACTTTCTCTATTGTTTGTTGCTGCCTCTTCTTCGTTGAATTCCTTGATCATCCTGCACAGAACATGTACCAAAATTCTACTCCATGGAAAGTCTTATGAAATTACCTTTTCAACGAGTGGTCATTGATCCCAAACGGACTCCGGATGAAGAAGTTATGGTTGTTTTACTCCGGCACTACGCTCTGTCCCGAGACATTTCAGAACGCGCAGCGTTGAAAGATTTTACCATAACTCTTCACACCGATCTCCAAAATTCATGATTCTTGATGCGTTGGAAAGTAGATTTTATGGAGCTTCAAAATAATCTATTATTTTTTCATGGTACTTCTCTGATCTTGGACGAAAAACTCATTACAACAGTAACACTTTGGAGATGATGATGATCCGATTGCACGATTTTCTTCGCGGGCATGCTTCATACCTATTGCTTGACGAAACAATTTTTCCCAAAAATATTAGTCTTTAAAATCAATTGACACGGCGGCGTACCTTATTTATCATCTTTTGCTTTGGGGAGTGGGGACTCGATAGCGGATGCTGGGCCACTAACAAAAGTTAGCACCTACCACTAAAGAGCGGGTCTTCACGTAGCCGTCAACTTGCTTGAATGAGATTGGACTTGTCAAAGTACGGACGTTGAGAACTTCTCAATCGCTTTGTGTCTAGGGTTTTACCCGCATTCATGGACACAAACAAGAAACACAGGATATATGCAATAATAAAATTAGGGTTAGTCCAAAAACTAGATAGATCACCCTAGGGTTCGTGTTGCCGATCCCCGGCAACGGCGCCAGAAAAGCTTGTTGATGCTCCTTAGCGCCCCGATTTGTATACCGCAAGCGCACGGTTCGTGTAACTTTTCCCTTAGAGTATTCCCCCAAGGTTTATCAATCCGTGGATCGACAAAGAACTACCTAAGGTTTTCCATCTAATCTAACGGATCTATCCTAACATGAAGCATTGATTGCATATAAAGGGTAAACCTTTGACAGATATGAGTGATGTGTAAAGGTTGATCTCATCCATGAACATAGGCTTAATCATAGCAAAACCAAAGACATGACTAGGCCTATCGTCATCTAGTTGTAGTTCAAGCTAACGAGCAAATAAATCATGCATCTCAATCAAAAGCATCTTTAAATCAAAATCTCCAATCCGATCCTTCGATACCCCACCTACTCAGTGGCAGCGCCCTGTCACGACACCCCCCTTTGGATGAAAGTACCCTGAAGCAAGTCGAACCCCCTTTGGTAGTTCCGCCATGAACCTCTACCCACCATGACTACAAGATCATGCTAAAAGATCTATATCGATAATAGATCTAAGATGAAGCAAATCCAAAGAAAAGAACGAAATCAAAAGAGAGAACATGATCGCTAATAGATTCAGAAGACTTGATTATCATTACTCACATAATAGATTCGTTTGGATCGTCACCACCGAGTACATACCATTGACGACTCCAACTAGCTCATGAACTCCACCATGGCACAACCACGCAGGGAGGCCATAGCAGCTAGGGGTGGCCTAAGCCATCTCCTAGACAACTTCGAAGAGTTGCGGCGGCCATCGTCTCCCTCCGGTCTTGGCCCTAGGTTTTCGTCGAGTTCTGGGTGGATGGATGCTACGAGTTGAATAAGGTGCAAGCTATTTATAAGCCGAGGAAGCCACCGGTCCAAGGGGAGGCCGAACCGCCTCAGAAACGGGCTAGGCCGTCCGGCCCCATGGGCCTAGGCCGGCCGGCCTACCCTCTTTCGGGCTCGCCTCGGTCTCATCTTTCGCGTGCAGACTCCTCGCATCTTCTAGAGTTTATGTCCTTCACGATTGCACCCCTTTGGACGTCATTATCTTGGAGATATCTTCGAGGAAAGGATAGGATAGGGAATTCTTCCTTAAATCTTCATTTGCTTTGCTTAATCCCGAAGTATCTTGATCTCATCTTCGTGGGCTTGGTCCTTTGGGCTCTCTTGGAGGATGGATGTGCATGAATGGGCTTCGAATCAACATGGGCTTTGGTCCTTCCTTTGGGCTTTGGCCTTCGTCTTTCTTCGTGTTGGCGCTCGATCACGGGCCTCGTCATTTCATGCTCCAAAATAGGCCAAAAACCTGCAAAAACGAAGTTCCTCCAAAATATATGTGCAAGTGTGAAAATGACCAATAATTAGGTTGGGGTTAGGACGGTTAGTGGTTTTGATATTAAATTCATGCCATTATTAAGGATAAATAAGGGATAAAGTGGGTACTTAAGGAGCGCCAACACATGTTTTGTCCAAGTTTTTATAAACACAACCTATTGGACTGTTTTATAAAATTGCATATGTTTTGCCTACTGAAAACATGGTTGGATAGCCACCCTTGATTTGTTATAACCATTCCTTGACCACCTAGATTAATGTCTGAATGTATTTTGTTTGGACGTTAATCGCTGCTAGAACGCTTAGGACCTTATACACAATACAACTTGTTTTATAAAGAAAATGTGTGCGTGTGTGGGAAGGGAGAAATGTGGAATTTCGAAAGATGAGTTTAGACAGGATGGATGTCATTTCTATGTGATTTGCCGATTGGTGTGCTTGTACCTGTGTGGTTAAGCAAGGAAGGGAGATATCCATCTTGTCACAACTAAGGACCGAGTTGGTGTGTCATCTCACCTAACTCTATTATCGTGCAAACCACTCGACCGTTGAATGGGCAACGGCTTAGCATAAACCCCACTAGTTAGTCTGATAGCCATCAGGAGAGCTGAGAGCAACGGGTGATCAAGGAGAAGGGATTAGCTCTGTGTGACTTATGCCCCGGTTACAACCTCTGTGATAGGTCAATGACCCCTTGGTGCATCCCATGATGGCTAGTCAGGTCTAGCTAAGGTGGGTAATGGCTTTGTTGGGATCTGCACCGGCACTAAGGTGATCGAGTTGCGGTACCCCGCTTGTGGGTAAAGTTGCATACCTCTACAAAGTTAAAATCTATTCGAATAGCCGTGCCCATGGTACTGGGCGAGTTACGGTGTGGTCACATAACTAGTGTTTATTTCGGGATGGGTTGGCGTGAGTTGTTTCAGAAACGTGTCCGGCAGTTGTGCCGTGTGCTACGGCGGATGAGGAGTCCGGTAGCAGCTTAAAACTTGGATCCTGTGTGGATCAACCCTTCGTGTTACTCGTTACAAGAAAACTAGTTTTGGAAATGCATTCTTTCAAATGAACCCTTGCATAAAATCTAGCTTTCCGCAAAAGTAAACATTAACCTTATTCTTGAGTTACCCTGTGCATTAAAATATGTTTATTCCCCCTCCGTGGGTGTGGTTGGACTTGCTGAGTACGTTTGTACTCACCCCATTCTTAATTTTTACAGAGGAAGATCCAGACTTCGTTCCCGAGGACGTCGAGTAGGGTACCGTCCTGCACCCAGCCTTGCCTGTGGATTAGGGTCACCCGCAGGAAGTTCCGCATGGCGCAAAACTCTGATGACCCCCTCTTCATAGTTAATGTAGTTGTGTGGGTTTTAGTTGTAATCCTCGCGATAGTGGCGCTTCACTGCCCATTACCGCGTAGAGTTGTACGGTGATGAACCATCTGATGTAATAAAAGTGTTATCAGCCTCCTGGGACTGATATTGTATCACTTTTAAGTCTTCTCTTATGAGAGGACGCTTCAGGTGGAATCAGAGCCGTAGGTTGGCCGTAGGACGTGACCCTAGGAGTGAAACCCTTTTCAGGCCCTTTCACACTAGGACTTTTCCTTCCTTAATTTTTTTTCACACAAACACTCACCACTGGTTCTTGCCCTGTTCCAGATGGCTGACAATGGATGGATTGGCAAAATCTGTCATGCAGAGCCCGGCCTTCCTAAGTTATTGGTACTCAGCCTGGAACGTATTGGAGTGGTGGACCCACCAGAGTACGTCTACCGAGAGTACGACTCCAGGGGCACTCTTCGGTGCGACGTAATGATTTTCGTGGAAAAGAGCACCCGCTACCCTGATGTGGATCCCTGGTTCATCTCCACCACTAGATTTCGCTTCCCTGACACCTACCGAAAAGCCACCCGTAAAGTCCTCCGACATCTGCGTGTGATCTACAAGCACCATCTTCAGCAGACTCCTATGTGATTTTTCCCGCCTACTGAAGGAAGAGGACGCACATGGATTGCTCGGATGAGAGGACTCAGAAGAGAAGAGGAAGACCTAGAAGATACGGTCTCCCACCTATCCATCTACCTCACCGGCCTGGATGAACTTTACCGTGAGCAAGCAGCACAATTGAAGCAACAAATCCACAGGGCAGAGAAGGCGACCCAAGAACTGGAGAAACAACGGACAAGAGCCGCACGCGCCGAGTATTCCCTAGCCTCTCTCCAAGCCCAAATGCAAGAATACGAGGCTCGCAGATGAATAGGCGGGTGGATAGAGGAAGAACCCGAAGAAACCCATTGGGATATAGGCACTCAGACTGAAGCGGAAGAACCCGAAGAAACCCATTGGGATAAGGGTACTCAGACTGAAGATGATGTGATGGGTCAGTGTCTTCCACTGAAGAAGCGCCCTATTTGGATCGAGGAAGAGTCCCCATGATAGGAGTAGCACTCCAAGCTAGAACCCTATCCTAATAGCCATGTATCCATGAAAACTATACCCCTCCATGTTAAAATAATAAGTACCATCTGTTCCCCTTTTGTATCCAAACACTCGTGCAACATTTGTTCACCCTATCTTTGTTTTAAGATGGCTGAGGAATGATGGACCCAGGGCAATTGCCAAGCTGCACCTGGTTTCCCCAGCCTCTTGGTCAATGCCCTGGAAAGCCTTGGCGTTACGGAACGCCCAAGGTACTACAGCAGAGAGTACGAGCACCATGGTACCCTCCGCTGCAGGGTGATCCTGGTCATCGCCAGAAGTGACTGCTACCCCGACATTCAGCCATGGCGAGTGACCGCTACAGGGTTTAGGCACCAAGACACCTATCCTTTGGCCGTCAGAAAGGCGCTCCGTTACCTGTGCCGGATTTTTGAAAGACACCTCGCTCCCACACCAATGAGGTTCTTTCCGCCGGCCATCAGAACCCCCGTTTGGGAAGCACGCATGAGTCTGGAATGGCGCCGCCATGAAGAAGACCCTCTGTACCAAGTGGCTACTTACTTAGCCTCCTTGGATCAGCTCTTTGATGAGAAAGCTCACATTCTGAGGGAGCAGACCCATCGCGCCGAGCAAGCAGAGCTCGCGGTGAGAGTGCAACAGATACGAGCAGCCCACGCCGAGGCAAGAGCCGCAGCCGCGGTCAGCAGTGAAGCAGTTGCTCAGGAGAGTCTCAGGCAAGCCCGAGACCGGCGTATGCAAGAATGGACCAGAAGTGGAACCCCAGTCCCGGCAATTGGGGAAGACCATGTTCTACTCGGGACACCCGTCATAGGATGGGGACCACTCGTGATAACCCCACAAGCCCCACCCGAGAACCCTGAAAGGTCTACTGCCGCCGATGAAGGAGAAGCTATTACGCAACCCCTGGAAAATGGAAACCTAGAAGACGGCGAGTTGTCTGTTCCCCTGGAAGCACATTCCGCCCCAGAAGCAGGCTCGCCCCGCGAGTAGAATGACCGACGCCATCCTAGTGTTGCACCCTCCCAAGCCCCCTTTGGCTTAAGTTGTACCCTTAAGTGTGAACCTGTACCCGGACGTGTAGTACGTGTTTGAGTCTTGCCCCGTGTTGTACCCTCCCTTACGGTAATAGAGTGATGTGTGCTTGTTGTTTGCTATGTATGTGTGCTTGTTAGTGGTGTGCTTATCGGCAGAAGGTAGATTCTGCCTTTTCAAAAATACGAAATAAACAACTTAAACACCACTTAATCCCAATCTCACAAAAATTCTACCCAATCTACAAATGACTTCCCGAAGCGTTACGAGGGCCTCCCGCATTCGGAACCCTACAGTCGCTGGTATGGGAGTGCAGCCTAATGGACAAAACCCCACTCAGGAAGAACAGGAAGTGAGCCAAAACGAAGGAGAAAATCGAGAAGTGCCACTGCCACCACCACCACACCTCGGGGACCTGGCACAGATAATCCACAACCAGACCCTCATCCTAGAAACACTGGCCAATGCCCTTGTCAACAAGCGGCCATGAGAGCAAACCATGAACGACAAGCTGACAGCTTTTCTAAGGACCAAGCCGCCCACTTTTGCCGGATCCAGCAACCCCTTGGACGCAGACGACTGGCTTCGTGTGATCCAGAGGAAGCTCGATCCATTTGAATGCCAAGATCGGGACAAGGTTCTTCTGGCAGCACACCAACTCACCGGGACTGCCTTAGCCTGGTGGGAAAATTACTGTGCCGCAGCCGAAGATGCCTCCACCATCACATGGAAAGAGTTTGTGAAGGAGTTCCGCCGATATCATATTCCCTCGGCCACCATGAAGCGCAAGGCGGATGAGTTCCGCGCACTACAGCAAGGAAGCATGTCGGTGGAAGAGTACACCCATCAGTTCATGGAGCTGGCCCAATATGCACCAGAAGAAGTGAATGATGATGAGAAGAAGCAGGACATGTTCAAGAAAGGATTAAACCCAGAACTCCGGACCTTGCTTACTCTGCAGATCTATTCGGACTTCAACACTCTGATGAACAAGGTCATTCTTACAGAAAGGGCCAAAACTGAAGAAAGAAAGGATAACAAGCGTAAGTTTCTGGAAAGCAAGGCCCGCCAGCAGGATCGCTTTCAGAAACCCAGAAACTTTAGCTACACTGCACCAAGGTCTCAGGCCCCAATGCAGTATAGGACCCCAGTCTCAGGTAACAGGCCCATAGGTCCCTAATACACAGCTCAGGAGCCAGAACACCATGAGGGCCCCGCAGAGCAATGCAAGCCAGGTCACCAACAACAACAGCAATGCTAGGGTCTTTTTCAACTGCCGTGAGACAGGACATTTTATTGCCAACTGCCCGTATGCCAATAACAAGCCTGCTACATCAGCCCTCTCCAATACAGTGAATGGACCAAGGCCAGTTCTGTCAGGTGCCAACCGAGTGCCTATCTGCAACAACAACAACACCAACAACAACAGTCAGCAGATGAGGCGGCCCCAACAGTCATTTGGACGAGCCCGCGTCAACCACATCAACGCGCAGGAGGCTCAAGGAGCTCAGGGCGTAGTGCTCGGTGAGTACCTAGTCAGCTCAGCTCTTGCAACAGTACTATTTGATTCTAGAGCATCACACTCATTCATATCCTCGAGTTTTGTGGAAAAACACAATATACCTACAGTACTACTAAAAACACCCCTATTAACCCGGTCGCCTGGAGGTGACATCAAGTGTCAACTAGGTTGTCTACGGGTAAGGATCAATTTAAGTGGGGTATAATTTCTAGCAGACCTAGTAGTACTTAAGTCTAAGGGAATAGACGTGATCCTTGGAATGGACTGGTTAAGCCGACATAATTGTCTCATAGGTTGTACTGACAAAGTGGTACACCTAACAAACCCAGAAGGAGTACGAGTGACCTGCCATACCCGGGAAAGTGGATCAGACCCAATGGTGTTTAGCATGAAAGCCAAGTCTTTGAAAGAAGTCCCGGTAGTAAGTGAATACCCAGATGTTTTTCCGGAAGAACTTCCTGGGATGCCACCAGATAGGGATATAGAGTTTGTTATCGACCTTGTCCCTGGAACCGCCCCTATAGCCAAGAGTCCCTATAGGATGGCAGCCTCCGAATTGGCAGAATTAAAGAAGCAACTAGAAGAATTGCAATGAATTGGCTTCATCAGACCAAGCTCGTCACCTTGGGGAGCCCCAGTCCTATTTGTCAAGAAGAAGGATGGGAGTATGAGGTTGTGTGTAGATTACCGGGCGCTGAACGAAGTTACCATCAAGAATAAGTACCCCCTCCCCAGGATTGATGACCTTTTCGATCAATTAAAAGGAGCCAAGTACTTCTCCAAGATTGATCTAAGGTCAGGATATTTCCAGCTCAAGATAAGAGAAAGCGACATCCCAAAGACAGCCTTTGTCACCCGATACGGACAGCTTGAGTTCACCGTGATGTCTTTTGGACTCACCAATGCACCTGCTTATTTCATGAACCTCATGAACAAGGTGTTTATGGACGAGTTAGATAAGTTTGTTGTAATCTTCATCGATGACATACTTATTTACTCGAAGAGTGTTCAGGAGCACGAGCAACATCTAAGAGTAGTTTTGGAAAAATTAAGAGTACATAGGCTATATGCCAAATTCAGCAAATGTGAATTCTGGCTGGAGAAAGTAGCTTTCCTTGGTCATATTCTGACTGTGAAAGGAGTAGCAGTAGACCCCGAGAAGGTCGAAGCAGTTTCCAACTGGCAGCAACCGACCAATGTTAGTGAACTCAGAAGTTTTCTCGGATTAGTTGGGTATTATCAAAGATTCATTGAAGGATTTTCCAAGATAGCCCGGCCCATGACAGAGCTGCTCAAGAAGGAGAAGAAATTCACCTGGACAGAGTCGTGTGAGAGAAGTTTTCAAGAACTGAAGAATAGGTTGATGACCGCCCCAGTGCTGACCCTACCAAACATTCATCGGGATTTTGTCATCTATTGTGATGCATCCCAACAAGGAGTGGGTTGTGTACTGATGCAAGACGGGAAAGTAGTTGCATACGCTTCCCGCCAACTCAGGCCTCATGAGCAGAATTATCCAACCCATGATTTGGAACTTGCAGCCGTAGTGCATGCCCTTAAGATTTGAAGACATTATTTGATTGGGAATAAGTGTGAGATTTACACCGACCACAAGAGTTTGAAGTATATTTTCACCCAGCCAAATTTGAATTTGAGGCAAAGAAGGTGATTAGAACTGGTTAAGGATTATAATGTGGGAATCCATTATCACCCTGGCAAGGCTAACGTGGTAGCCGATGCCTTAAGCCAGAAATCCTATGTACCCAAGGATGATCATCTGCGAGAGGAAATGGCACGATTGAATGTGCACATTGTCCCTCGAGGCTCCGGCCATGTGCTGAACATCCAATCCACACTAGAAGACAGAATCAAAAAGGCTCAAAGTTCGGACAAGGACTTCATGGGAATCCGTACACAAACTGGAGAAAATAAGGCGCCAGATTTTAGAGTGGATAATGAGGGAACCTTATGGTATAAAGATAAAATTTGTGTGCCCCGGAAAGGAGACTTCTGACAAATAATCATGGATGAAGCTTATAACTCGGCCTACTCCATCCACCCAGGATCCACCAAGATGTATATGGACTTAAGACAAAAATATTGGTGGAATGGAATGAAGGCGGATATTGCACGGTTTGTCGCCCGTTGTGACACTTGTCAAAGGATCAAGGCCGAACATCAGAAGCCAGCAGGGCTATTGCAACCCCTACCTATCCCAGTTTGGAAATGGGATGAGATAGGAATGGACTTTGTAGTGGGTTTGCCCAGAACATCGAAAGGTCATGACTCCATATGGGTAATAGTGGACCAACTCACTAAATTGGCTCATTTCATACCCGTACGGACAAATTACGGTGGAGAAAAGCTAGCAAAGCTTTATGTGGAAAACATAGTAAAGTTGCATGGTGTGCCTAGCAGAATTGTTTCAGATAGAGGGACCCAATTCACCTCTAGGTTTTGGAAAAGTTTGCATAAAGCCATGGGCACCAAATTGGATTTCAGCTCCGCTTATCACCCACAAACGGATGGCCAGACAGAAAGGGTGAATCAGATCATGGAGGATATGTTGAGAGCATGTGTCCTTACCTATGGCAAGGATTGGGAGAAAAGTTTACCCTATGCAGAATTTTCATACAACAATGGTTATCAAGCGAGTTTAGGTATGTCACCATTTGAAGCTCTTTATGGCAGAAAATGCAGAACCCCCTGATGTGGTCAGAAGTCGGAGAACGTGCCCTAGTTGGACCCGCACTCATAAAGGAAGCAGAAGAAAGAGTGGCTGAGATTAGAGAAAAGCTGAAGGCCGCCCAATCTCGACAGAAAAGCTACGCATACAAGAAAAGACGAGAAATAAGCTTCAACCCAGGAGATTTCGTTTGTCTCAAGGTTTCACCCATTCGGGGAACTCGAAAATTTCAAGTACAAGGAAAGTTGGCCCCTCGGTACATTGGGCCGTACCAAGTTCTGAAGAAGGTTGGGGCAGTAGCGTACCATCTAGAGCTACCAGATGAAATGTCGGATATACACCCAGTGTTTCATGTCTCGCAATTAAGAAGGTGTTTGAGAGTACCCGAGGCAGAACACGTGCCAATAGAAGCGATAGATCTGCAGCCAAACCTGCGATACCAGGAGATACCGGTCAAGATTCTGGACACTGTCACCAGGAGGACAAGAAACTCCGAAGTACGGATTTGCTAGTTACGGTGTGGTCACATAACTAGTGTTTATTTCGGGATGGGTTGGCGTGAGTTGTTTCGGAAACGTGTCTGGCAGTTGTGCCGTGTGCTACGGCGGATGAGGAGTCCGGTAGCAGCTTAAAACTTGGATCCTGTGTGGATGAACCCTTCGTGTTACTCGGTACAAGAAAACTGGTTTTGGAAATGCTTTCTTTCAAATGAACCTTTGCATAAAATCTAGCTTTGCGCAAAAGTAAACCTTAACCTTATCCTTGAATTACCATGTGCATTAAAATCTGTTTATTCCCCCTCCGTGGGTGTGGTTGGACTTGCTGAGTATGTTTGTACTCACCCCATTCTTAATTTTTACAGAGGAAGATCCAGACTTCGTTCCCGAGGACGTCGAGTAGGGTACCGTCCTGCACCCAACCTTGCCTGTGGATTAGGGTCACCCGCAGGAAGTTCCGCATGGCGCAAGACTCTGATGACCCCCTCTTCGTAGTTAATGTAGTTGTGTGGGTTTTAGTTGTAATCCTCGCGATAGTGGCGCTTCACTGCCCATTACCGCGTAGAGTTGTACGGTGATGAACCATCTGATGTAATAAAAGTGTTATCAGCCTCCTGGGACTGATATTGTATCACTTTTAAGTCTTCTCTTATGAGGGGACGCTTCATATCATCCATTTTCCCCATAGAGGTTTTTGGTGGATGATATTGTAACATACGATACATTGTACTCTTTTCTCTATGTGAGTTTTTCTTATTGAGGTTTCTCATATAAAGTTTTTGATGAGGCAATGTCAACATAAAATTATATGCTATATCATCTAGTTTTCCCCACCGGGGTTTTTAGAAGATGATATTTGAAGCATATTGACCATAGGGTCAAGGTGTTATTAGACTAAGACTTTGGGTTATCTAAATGGTCTACTGACATTGGTTATTGTATATTATGGTGTTTCTTCTTATTTTCTCACTGGGTTTGAAGGAGTTTTGCATAGTATACCCGAATTATTTTGGTTTTTCCCACAGAGTTTTCCAAAGATTCTCCTCACATTTTTCCTGAAAGAGTTTTGGGGAGTTATATACATATATATCACATATCCTGATTTTTCCCATAGGGTTTTCAAGGAGTTATTTGATTGATTACAAGACCACAAGAAGATCAAATTGATTACAAAGAAGAAGAAAATTGATCAAGGGGGAGTGTTATGAAGAAATTAGTATTAGTGATCAATTTCTATAATAGTTAATTAGTTTAGTTATTAGGCGGTTGCCTTTCTCGAAAGGGCCAACTCACGAAGGGGTCATCCCGAAGGGGCCATTCACGAAGGGGCATGTCCTTTCGAGAATAGGCACCGTTTTTCTCTTGTACATATATATAAGAAGTGGTCTAAACCATCAATCAATACAATCAATCGTTCCATTCTACTCTACTTATAACACAAATGATATGTTGGTGATTTTTTTGCTGGATCCAGCATACTTAGATATAACTTAGTAGTTTTTTTTACTGTTTTATCATGTTTATGTGATTTTCTGTGATTTTAAAACTAAAATAAATATATAGATGCCTCTAAATTATTTTATTAGTGCGAAAATACCGAAAATTAATGAAAAATTTCTTTATGTTGTTGTTTTCTTAGTTAAAAATCTAAACAGATATATTTGTATATAATTAGATTGTAGAACTGTAAGTGACGGAAGGCCAAGAAATTAAATGAATCTCGTTTTGAGGCTAAATAACCAAGTTCAAGAGAAAAAGAGACAAGAAACTGAGCACAATTTTTTCTAGGGAGTAATGAAATAATTCTCCCATATAAAAATGGCCGCACCACACTTTCCCTCGGGCTAATCTGAACCATTTCTATTGGATCGTACGATCACTATGTCTCTGCGCAGACTTTCCGTTTCTAACCTGACCACACCTCTCTCCTGCCGTCCGGCGCGACCGCGCAACTGTTCCGTTCCTCGCCCTCTCCCTCTCGCCGCCGCCGCCGCCGCCGTCAGAGATGGGCCGCGCTCCGGCGAACGGAAAGAGCTCACCGCCACCGCCTCCCCCTCCAGGCCGTTGCCACTTTTGGCTCCCCAACAAGCGCCGCCACTGCGCCAACTCCTCCCTCCCGTCCTCTCAGTAAGCTACTCCGACTAAGCTTCATAGCTCGTCAGTCTAACCCTTGAACCCTAACCCTGGTCCATCCTGCCTCAGGTACTGCGGGAACCACCTACCCGAGTCCGCCTCTGGCGCCGGCCGCCGCGTACCGTGCCCCGTCGACCCCTCCCAGTAAGCCCCACCACCACCCCACCATTTGGATTGGCTCCAGCATCGCCACTAACCCCCACATTCTCTTCTCACACGCAGCACGGTGCTCGAGGAGAACCTGGAGGCGCACGTCGGAAAATGTCCCCTGAAGAAGCAGGTCGCCGCGCTCGCCGCACAGCCGTACTACTCCAAGGGCATCAGCTCTGGCGGGGCTGAGGCCGGGCGCGGCATCACGTCGGCGGAGAAGCGTGCAGCCGTATACAGGCTTACGGAGGATGAGTTCCGGGGTCTGCTTCGTAAGATCCGATCGGTGCACACAGCGGCAGCCATGGCCATGCGCGAGTCATATCTGATCACCGGTGCTTGCCACAAATGGATGGGTGGGCAGGTCGATAGGTGGGGGGAATTCACCATTTTGGCAGTGTAAGGCTCATTGTGCTATTGGGAAGTGATTTCTGATGGTGGATTGGATTACAGGAAGGTGCCATACCAAGAGAAGCATGTTGCACAGCAGGCGTCCATTGTTGGGAACATGGAGGAATTTGGCTTGCTGTGCAAGGGTAGAACCGAGGTGGTCGCTGGGGAGAATGTGGCAGCGAGTGCTCAGGCGGTTGTGGAATTTGGAGCTGGAAGAGGGTATTTGACTCAGGTGCTGGTGGACTGTTATGGGATTAGGAATGTGTTCTTGATTGAGAGGCGGTCCTACAAACTTAAGGTCCGTAAAACTAAACAAATTATTATGTTTTCGAGATAAGATTCACTTGATCTGTATTAATGCCTGCTGTTGGTTACTCTGTTTTCCAAAATGCATCCTAGCTTTCACAAGGCTGAGATTTTTCATCATAGTTAGGCTCAATAATCAATAATTTGTATCTACTTTTTGCAAAATGACGTGTCAGTTTTTGCAACATCTCGAAATCTTGTAGTTTTACTACACTCAATGTAGGCTGTATTTTGCAATTGAATGTTAAGACACATTGACTTGTGTAGTTGTGTCATGTTGTGTTTTGATTCTAGTGATGTGAATTTATGGTTTTAACTTGTTATTCTTGTCTGAATTTAATGCTGCTGCAGTTAATTTGAAGACATTTCTAACATTTTGGATAATATGTTATTTTTAGAGCAACCTTGATTGTATTATGAATTTTTTTTGAACATCTTAGCAGCTTACTGTTGTGCTAAATCTAATTTCGCCAAGATAAGTTTCTTAACCACCTAAAATTTCTAGGCTGATCGAAGCTTGCGTCAAAACGAAGATGTTACCTTGGAGCGTTTGAGAATTGATAGTAAGGTTTCTCTTTCTTTTTCTGTATTTATTGGATATCGAACATAATGAATTTCGAGTAGTTTGCAAGTACCTTCGTAACTGAATCTTTTTTGTGTGTAACTGACCTTATTCATTTGATCATTTATATTTGCGTGGTCGTACTTTCTTAAACAAATATAATCACTGATAAGGAACAGAAACACGATGCAGTTGAGGATTTGAACCTGCACGGAATAGAGGCATTGAGGGGACTTAAGTATCTCGCAATTGGAAAGCATCTCTGTGGACCCGCAACAGGTTGTCCAAGTATTTGAAATTCGTGCATTCATTTGTGTTAAGAAAACCTTATCTAAGAAAACTTGTCTTCCATTGTCAGATATGACCATGACTTGCTGTCTCCCTGAACAATATGGCCAAACAGAAGAAAGGGTCCATGGCAAACGAAATCTTCAGGGCCTTGCTCTAGCTACCTGCTGCCACCATCTTTGTCAGTGGAAGCATTATGCGAGTAATACTCTTTTTTAAGATTGCTAAGCATTTCAACAAAAAGAAAATGGGATGTGTCTTTCACTTTCACCTCATTTATGTATAAAAGTTTGTTGTTTCTTGAAAATTATAGAAGATCTGTTTGAACTGCTTGCCAAGTACTCCTCTCAGGACTAAGTAATTTTCTTTTCTCCTTGCTGCAGATAAATCTTTCCTCTCAGGACTAAGTATTACAGAGGAGGAATTCCATGCCATGACATGGTTTAGCAGCTGGGCTGTGGATGGTGATCACAGCTCCCCAGATTCCTATGTGGAAGTTGAAGACACGTCTTCTGAAATCAGGTTGGGAATCATTAAGCATAATTATCCCTTGGGTCTTGTCTGCATTTACTATTGTCCTTACAGATATTCTGTTCCAACCTTTAGTCTCGTCTATGCATCTTTCCTGGTTATCTGAAGTTTATTTTCAGTCAACATTCAAATTACTCCCATAATCCGCTCTCTGGAAGTCTGGAAGTTTATTTGATGACCTTTTTTTGTGTTGGACTACGGTGCAGAGAACCAGAGAAGCCTGATTTGGAGAACATCGGAATTGAGAAGATAATCCGAAGTATACCAACAGGGGAGAGGGCCTCCTTGGGATTCATGTGTAAAGACATCATTGATACCGGGAGGCTGTTATGGCTTAGGCATAAGGGTCTGGTTGCAGATCTTGTAAGCTATGTTCCATCAAACATTTCACCGGAGAACCGTCTACTAATCGCAAAGTGTACATCTTGATTGGGTTGAACAGAAAGTGCGTGTGTTTCAGCCCCCCGCGAAAATGCAGGAACATGAATTGTAAAATATCGTTCCCCCGAATACAGATTTTGAGTTCCGGCATCATATAAGGACTCTTTTTTTTTTGAAGAAGTCATATAAGGACATATATAAGGTCAAAATGACAACATATATACAAACAAGAACACGTTTTATTCTGATGGTTCACAAAAACTCCGCAAAGAATGAGTTCTACAATACAAAAAATGGAGTAATGGAATGGAAGCATGTTAGGTTGTAAATATAGTTGATATTGACGATGTGTAAGCTTACAGCAGCAACAGGATACTGCTATACATACAAAGGAACTTCTTCACATGGTAGTTATGTTCCTTTGATCTTAGCCACCACACTAAAGCTCTCAACTTACAAACAGCAGCTAGGCTTATTTCATCCTAAAACTTCTTACATCGGTCCACGCTCCAACAGCTCCCATCTGAATGTGGGCGCAGCATAAACCCTGGGAAAGGTGTGAAGAAGTATGCCCACACAGACACAAACCACGGCCACTCCCATCACCGTCAGCATTGCTGGCCGGTAAAGGAAGGTCCTTGCCCCAGAATTTGGATACACCCGCCGCGCTTGTTGGGTGCAGAGGAGGCAACGTGGCACTGATGCAGACATTGGCCTGCAGATCTCAAGGCTAACATCACCAGGCTTAGCACCATCAGGTATCACAGAGCACATACTGCTTGGAACACCGAGGACAACATGGCCTTTGCCAAGATGCTTATCAATCTTCTTGTGGACAAGATTCAGGTAAGCATCATTGCCTCTCTGCCGAGCGTAGTCTTCTGGGGTAAAGCCTGTTTCATCCCGTGCATTACTCCACGCACTAATTCCAACCTGAAAGGACGTAACAGACTATTAATAGGCTAAAAATAAATGACTTCTCATAATTCACGTATCAATTTAAGTGTATATGTCTGCTTTAGTTAAAAGATCAAAATAACGATAATTTACAGGTTTCTATGAATCTCCTGTTGTAAGTTGATAAAGTTAGGTCAACTTGAGTTAGTAGGAAAAAAGAGGCAAAGTTCCAAGAACTAGAAAGGAGAATACCAGTCCAGGATCATCTGTCAGCGCATCCAACACATCCTCAGCATCACTAGTGGCAGCTGCTATATGAAGGGGGGTAATTGTTAACGGGCCCAGAGCATCAGGTCTGAATAGGTATGTCTGTGCAGTTCCCTTGGAGTTTTTATTCGGTTTGTATCTCAGCAGAAACCTAACCATTTTGACAGACTTCCTTCGGACAGCAGCGTGCAACAAATTTTCTGAAAGCACCATCTCTTCTGGAGATTGGGATCCCACATCAACAAGGCCAATAAATAAGGAATCTAACAGCATTTCGACCACAGCACACCACTCCCGCTCCATGGCAAATATACCAAGTTTCCTGAATCTCCACATGTTAAAAGAAGCTAGAGGTGTATCCGTTTCATCCTGTCTAGACATTCTGTTCGCTCTATGAAGAAGCCAACCCAACTCATTTAGAAACTCCAAGGCTTGGTCCCTGGCATTATCATCAACAACTGCATGTTCGTTACTGGAGAACTCAAATATGCTCTCCAGCTCAGAAACCTCAGAGCATACATCCTTCTCAGCAATTATAAAGGGGAAGAAGCCATTGCTAAATCCACTATCTTCGACCTGAAATTAAAGGTAATATTCAGGGGAAATTGAAAGTTTCATAAGAAAACTGGAATCACCATATCATAAGAAAAGCTATATAACAATTTGTACCTCTATAAATCCTCTTCCCCTTGTACCAGGGATGGAACAACAAAAACTGAGGCATTCGATGTCCTCAGCATCATCCACTACAGTATCTGTGTCTTCCTGGAATATACAATGTCCTTCGTATGAACAAATTACCCTGCAAACATGAGCAGATAGTAGTTAGATATAGAATAAGCTGAAGGAAACATGAAGGAGTAAACTACTTCATGAATAAGTTAATCTAAATTTAAGATGAAGTACCTTGAGGAAGTACTGAGTAGGTTAAAACCTTCTACTCTGAAATTTATTGTTGCAGAATAAGGTGCAGCAACTGGTCTGACACGTAAAATCTTGCAGTATTGGTGAGAACTGGGTGCCAGTGGTCTGTCCAACAAAATTTGACCTGCAGCAAGATGAACGAATGAGCGTGATAATTAACAAATTTCCTACACAATGAATACAGAATAAAACTTAAACATCAGCATAATTATAAAAGTGCTAAGTGCATGGGATTGGTTCACCATTGTGCATAAAAGCTAACTGTCGTCGAACCATCACAAACACCAAGCCGGATGCCCAAAAGTCGTCAGTGGAGCTATTCAAAAGCTTGTCCAGGTGCAGGCTCATATTATCAGAAAGCTGCAGAAAAGACCGTTAATAACCAAACAAAAGAGGGGCACTATTTTGACATGAGAAATTAAGAACAGAAGCATACCTCTCTCCATGCAGACTCAACTAGCCGAAGATATACTGTTAGAATTATACAGCCAGGTCTAATATAGCTCTCTATATCGGTAGGACTACTTGACAACCAACCAAGAATCTGAAAATTTAGGGTTTTAAGTGTTAGGTTCAGGATATATTTTCTTGCCCCATGCTGAGAGAATGCATAATTCACCTGTGACCGCAAAACTGGAGGTAAATCACTGGGAACTTTGTTGAAAAGCTTGAAGACAATCTTATCAGTCCGGCACTGCAAGCAGAATAATAAGAATCAGGGTTTTCACAAGAAAAAAGAGGGCCACCTAAGCATAGTTAGGTGGTGCAAATCCATTATGAAATACTATGGTAAAACTAGTATCTTGGTGTATGTGAGTGCTACCAAGATTATGGCTGTTAACATGAATTCTCTCCATGCATAAGTTTCCATAGATGTCGGAAGACTGTCCAGTTCATATTAGACCTTTTAATTTGACGTGGCAATACAGAGGAGATGCAATGAAGAGTGCCTATCTGATTAATGTATTCTAAAGAGAAAACACTTCTAGATTTGGATCTTGGGGGTTGAAGACTTGTTTGTGCAGAGTTCCATCAAATTTACGATAGCAAATCTTTTATGCTTTAGTTCTTGACAGCAGTCAGACCTTCGAGTGAGGGTATCAAAAAATCAGGTAGGTCTAAAAATCAGAAGGCTGAAAGAGTAAGGGTAGCAGTCATTAACTCCCTAAAGCCAAGCACGGATTCCCAAACTAGTCCTGCATAAACCAAATGTATTCGACATCTAACTCCCTCATAAATGTGCATTGAAATTCTCTGTCCAATTCAAATTCCAACCTTGAATATTCGCCACCTAAGAAAGTTGATTCCTGCTAACAGTTGGATGTGCATGTATATATACTATTGACTATTCCAATAGCATATTGGCAAATAGTGAGTTGTCAATTTCCCATTAAAGATTTGCAGTAAGTCAAAATATGTTTCATCAATAGATAAAACTACTACTATACAGATCGATACGTTGTACAAGAACTCACAATCTACCCTTTAGCATTCTTTATATGAAGCTGTTGCAAGGAATAAAAGACAAACCTGAGCATCTCCATTTGAGCTTGACAATGATTGTGTTGATGTTGAATCTGAATTGCCACTAGTTTGTGGTGGACTTTGAGTAGAATCTTGCTGCATCCATGATGCACAATTCGGAGAATCAGCTGCCTTAAAAGCAGGTGTAGGTGAACCTTCTTGCCCATCCTCAAAGCCTTCCATATCGTTGCAAGTGTCATTCAGATCAAAATCCTTGAGCTTGCATGATGCAGGCTCTGTGCATGCAGAGAAGAAATTTAAGCTGAAATTGTTACTCAGAAAACAAGTTATTAAGGTTTAACAATGTAACAATGGTTCTACATCATACCTGGAGTTACCACCACGGTAGCCTTCGATTGTACTGGCACAACAGATGATGATGCTTGTCCACGATGACTACCATTCGCGAAAGGCAACTTAGAGTTAGATGGCCCTGCAGCCTCTTCTGCACCATTAGCTGTTCCAGAGGTTCCAGCATTTGATCCATTTTGCAGGCTTTGATATGCCTCCAGGAGTTTACAGAGTTCTTTTGGCTCCAGTGATTTGGCAACAGACCCTAGGTTCTTTAAAAGAGTAGATAGCAGCTCCTGGCTGTTTGAATGCTGAACACTATCAGCTGCAAGTACAATTCTAAGAGTCATGTATCTTCCTGAATATGACCATATGAGTTGCTATGCAGGCTACTAACTATGCTGACAAGAGAGAAGTTTGGGTG
Organism: Panicum virgatum; assembly: GCF_016808335.1. Classification (NCBI taxonomy): domain Eukaryota; kingdom Viridiplantae; phylum Streptophyta; class Magnoliopsida; order Poales; family Poaceae; genus Panicum; species Panicum virgatum. Next base: position 1,867,362 of record NC_053153.1, read on the forward strand.
CACTAATTATCTTGGAAATGAGCTTTCACAGGCAACAAGAATAGCAGTAAATAGAAATATTTTAAGGTCACACAGCTTGCAGATTCTGTCAGGTGTACAACGACAACAACATAGCCTTTTTTCCCAAGCAAGTTGGGGTAGGCTAGAGATGAAAGCCAAAAGAAACAAAGTTCATGGTTCAGGCACATTGATAGCTAGTTTCCAACCGCTCCTATCCAAAGCTATCTCTTTAGAAATATTCCAATCCTTAAGGTCTCTCTTAGCCGACTCATCCCAAGTCAGTTTAGGTCTACCTCTACCCCTCTTTACATTATCGACACGCCTAGAACCCCACTACGCACCGGTGCCTCAGGAGGCCTCCGTTGGACATGTCAGATTCTGTCAGGTGTAAGATGCTAAATTGCTCAATATGATACTCTACAACGCAGCTGCTAGAGGAACTTCCTATGAACAATCCAAGAAAATATACATTAAATAGACCAATATATGGAACTTCCAACACACATAATACCATGTAAAACCCTGGCCTAAAACTATTGAATTTCCATCAACATGTCAAATCTAACAAGAACTCATATACTCTTGTAAAACAGAATTGTAAAACAGAATATGATCTCTAATCTTGTCCTAAATCTATAACAAGAAAATTCCATTAAAACACTATTAACACAACTTCATAAGACTGAAGGGAAAATAAATTATACATGTATCAGAACCTTCATATGTAGAACAGGAAACTGTGTATGTGGTATAGCAAGGTAGCAAACTTACAGTTCAGATTAGCACAAATCCCAATAAGACTTAACAATAGATAATTGCTGACTTTGTCTTCAATTGAAGCAGTCCCACCAATTGCGCTATCAGGGCGGGTTTTCCTCCTCCGTCTATTGTGGCCTGCTAAACGCCGCCGGCAACTTCGCTTACCTTCATCAAATTCTTGAAGAAGGTGAAATCTGCACAAGAACATGTATAATAATTACAGAGAACTTAGGGGTAAATATTATTCTAAGTATATAGTGACACCACGCATTACTTAAGAACTTGAGTTCTAATCATGAAACTATTTAACCACTTGGTGAATGTTCCGATCTCTAAAAATTTATACTAGAAGTTTCCTTGCAAACAATTATGACTTAGATATTGCCATTTCAGTCTAAAAGTGATAAATTTGACTTTACATTTATTTTCTTCTACAGCTGACAGATTATGGTGATTCTCAAATATCACAAGTTGGGAAACAACAACATGGTCAGAGTTTGCACATATCTAAAATCTGTGTCTGGCTGCACTAAACATAGCTTGCATGAGATACTCTACATTCATTCAGACAATGAACAAACAATTACATGTATAGCAGCAGGACCATAAAACTAACCTACTACATTGCTGGCAGAACCTCTGGACGGTGTTTCCAACAACAGCGGTGCTAGCCTTAGCATGCATCTCGCAGACCTTGTGCCGACGGTGGTAGTCTTTAGCTGCAGTCAGATCAGCCCCACAGCCCTGAACCTGGCATGCCGGCCGATTTGAGCTGCCCCCTTGCACCCGGATCTTCTTTCCATTTCTCTCATCCTCGTTTAGATCACTGCTCTCCATCGCTCCGACACCAACAGCACTACCCCCAATTCTCAAGCTGAGCGACCCGCCACCGTTCACAATCATGTCCTGATCCTCCCTATCATCGTCATCAATTACCACCACCCTTTTCCTCTTATCAGCGTCGCCTCTATGGCCACCATTCCTAGCCACCTCTGCCTCGGCTTCCTCTGACGATGATGGCGAGCTGTTCAAACCTGAGCCATTCGCCACAGCAGTTGGCACCGGCATGGCAACAAAGCGCTCACTGTCCCAGTTCCAGTCGTTGAGGTCCCAGCCAAACACCCTGTTCTCACGCCTGTTCAGGTCAAGCTCACCCGGCCCGCTGCCGTACAAGTGGCTGCTCTGCGCGCCGAGCCTGGCGGCCTCCATGTCCTCTCACCTGCCAAAACCCTAGATGAACCTCCGATCGCAGCTAGCCGATCGGACTCTTTGAAGGAGAGCAGCAACCTCAGGAGCCGAGAGATCTAGTCGGCTCCTCTCCCGCTCTGGAAATCGACGAACGTGACGCCCACGCAGCCCCGGATCCACACCAGAGAAACCCACATACCCTTGCGCCTCCAGCTCCGGCAAGCAAGAATCAGAAACACCACCGCCAATCCGAGCTCATACGGCGCGAATCACCGAAATATTCCAGTGAAAAAATACTGACGCGAATCAGCAAGACACCAAACCGAGAAAATTGGCGGCCCAGGCCGCAGCTTCGGTGTCGAATCGAGCTCCAGAGTTAACGAACTGGGCGAATCCGGCGGGAGACTGGGGAATTGGGTTGGGGGAGTTTGGTGGGAAGGCAGGAATGGAGTCGAGGTGGGGAGCAGGGGTGGAGGGGAAAGAGCAGAAAGGCAGAAATGGGATGGCATGTGTGAGTGGGGAGATGATAGATGGGGACCCATAGCGGGGTGGACTGGTAGAAATAGTCCTGCCACAAATTGCACGCCGCACCCCCAGCGGCTACACGACAATTGGTACCGAGCAAAAGGGAAATTAGTGTTGGTTTTTAAAAGGTTTGACGGAGTGATAAGAGGGTCTAATATGTCAGAAACTATTTCAAGATTTTGAGTAAGAGTGGACCCTAAATACCGTCTAATTTGGACCAATAAGATCAGAGGATCCATTATGTCAAAATGTACCATATGATAAAAGAATTCATTTATGTTAAGATCTGATGTAAGGAACTAATGATCACTGGATCCATCATATCAATTTGTACAATATAATCATAGAGGCTAAAAGGTACAATATGAGCAGTGGCGAATCTAGTCTCAATATTTCGAGGGGGCTCATATCTACTATTTTCTTCTTTCTCCTCTTCTCTTCTTCTTCCTCCCCTCTTCTTTTTCATTGTTTCATGCCAAAATTGAGGGGGGGGCTTAGGGGGGTATCTATGGATCTTGGGGAGGTAGGGGGCTTAATCCCCCCTAGCCCCCCCTTTAGATCCGCCCCTGAATATGAGAACGGACTCTAAGTTCCGTATTTTGAAAAAGAGAAAGGAAGCGTTCAAATGTTGTAGATGTATGAGATAAGATGATGACCAAAAATATTAAATTACATACGACATATATGATGAGTAGTTGTAACGTCAACATTGACTATTTGTAACGATCTAAAGGGTTACATGATCTACAAGTTCACGTGACAAGTATACTTAGAAAATAGTATAACATACAATTATCATAATGCAATACCTTTTCTGCAAAGGTAGTAAGGAGCATGCTCATCATCTCTTAGATACCACATAATGGCCACTCGTACACCATCTCAAATTAACTTGTAAAAGTTCACTATCTTGATAAAGACATGAACTGTAATGTAATTCTTGGCACATAGCTAAGACATGTAGAAAAGCACCTTGCTGTCATTATCACAAACTTCTCCCACAGATCTCTTGTTACTGCATGCCTCTCACATCTATGTTTATATGGTGTGTACTCTTTGCTATTGGGACCTCGAAACCGTGAATTCTTACCTTAGAGAAAAATAGGTATCTTTTTTATTGCATGGCTTTTAAATAGATCTATACATCATGATTATATCATTGTATTTTCCACAAGCTTTCCATGTAGTAGTACCCTTGAACACAACTCCATGTGCCATTACTACAAAAAGCATACACATCAGGATGTAAAACCGTGTGTACTAGGGTTTCGGGATGCATGCTTTTCATACAAATCATGGTCAAAGCATAGACAAAATTATGACAAGTATATTTTTTCGCGGGAAATGCTTCGTATAAATACATGTATCTATCTCCTCTTTAATGGCAAGGTACATACGTAAACAACGGGGAACGAATTATTAGCTGCGCACGACCCATGTGTGTGTCCATAGCACAAGCTACCTTCCACGGCCATTTCAACATGGTTACTCGTGTGCCATCCGGCCACCTACCGTACCAGTATACCACACGGCCATATAGGTAGCAAATTCACTTTAGCCGATCAAGCAATCGGATCAGTTCGTGAATGGACTCACCCTTTGTGGCGATAGCTATCATGGTTTGCCACAGTCAGGGAGCCGCAGCAGCTAGCTATGTAGGAGTAGTTAGTTGCTAATTAATAACAATCCCACTGGGGCCTCAAGATTACATATAGATAGATTATAGTATGACAAGCACAGTTGACTACACGTACGAACCACATGTCGCTGCTGGTGCGCGCGCCGTTATTGCCACAAGTAACATAGGATAGCCGCCTCGTATGTACGTCCTCCTATGGTTCGCCCACGCGTGATCACCACAGCACTAGAAGATTAATTAGCGTGGTGATGCTAGCTACTAGGAGCTGAGCATCGGATAATTTAAGGGCATAATTATATTTGGGCTCTGTCTTTAATTTATCTGGTATGGCAGGGACTTTATTATTACGCACTCTGAATTGGAGTGTTTACTGATCAATAGGGGTGTCAATTGGTGACTCTATCTCCACTCCTTTTTAGTTTAAAATTTTTGTCGGTACCTCTGGACTAGGGAACCCCCTCTTGCTGTGTCAAAACTCGCATAGTTATCTGTAACTATGCCCTAAAGAACTAAACAGCCGGACCCCTGGGGTCCAACTCCATCTCACCGGACCAACGGTCCCGGACCCGCTTTCCGCTTGGGGACAGGTCCGGTGTCACCACGTGTCCCAGAGAACGGAGTGCTTAGCCAAAACAGCCGAGGGGGCCGGACCTCCCACCGGGTCCCGGACCCCCAAATACTATCCGGATCCCTCAATGGGGAGGGAACAGACACCCCGCCTGGGGGGGTCCGGAGCCGCCACGTGTCCGCAGGCGCAGTCACGCGCGCGGCCGCGAAGCTTCCCCGGGAAGACTCGCCCACCTACCGCATTCAATACGGGAGACGTAAGTGCGCTCTGCCACAACAGAGCCCGAGGTGACTTTTGCCAGGTTGTGCTATTGACCGCACGTTACCAAGGCACAGCCTCTGGCGCCACGCGCGCCACGCGTATCAGTCTACAACGCCAGTTAGACACGATAGCTCGACGACAGAGTATCATAACGCCTGCGCAGTAGACCCAACAGTCTACGCCGCAACCTACACCGCCTCAACGGGCGCCTCGCTGATGTGACAGGTGAAGACCCCCCTCGGTCAGAGAGTCTACAGGGCGAAGAAGCGTATCCAGAAAGAGATTCAGAAAGCACTGTTAATATCTTTTTCATGGTAAACTATACATCCTTGTTGGGCCCACCTGTCGGGGTTCAACGCCTGTGTACGTGTCCTCCTTGCGCTATAAAAGGGGGACGCCCGCTAGAGAAGGACTCAAGTCTGAAAAAGGGGCTTAGAGGCAGAGGATAGACTCATCCGCGAACTCTAGAGCAATAGAACTCTAAGTGGACGTAAGGTATTACGCTCCGGCGGCCCGAACCACTCTAAGTCCTCGTGTGTTCTTGTGTTCTTGCTTGATGAGTAGATTTGAGAAATAGCTTGCACTTTCCCGAGTAACCACCCTCTGGGATTAGGCGGGTGCACTACGCCACCCGGCTGTGGCCCTCCTCTTAGAGCCACGACAATTTTATATTATTTCTTTAAAATTATATCTCATTTTGAAAAAGTAGTGCAAAACTTTGAACTAAAACGGGTTGGAGATGCACATAAAGGTTACAAATTAACATCCTACTAACCAAGTTCATGTAATCTTTATTTGCGTATACATCTAACCTGGTAGAAATTAAGAATCTCATTTTTTCGAGGAAATGTTTGGTCGTCAGAACAAATTCCGTCCCCATCGTCGTGTATGATGAGGACATGCAGGCATGCGTGCTAATAGTATCGTTCTAGACTGCTGACGGTCTACCATATGGCATATCACTGCAAATGAAGGAGTATACAGTAGTAGTTCAGGTTCAGCGACACGCTTTCTCGGTCGATGTGCACGTGCTACGTCTCTCTTCGAATCCGAGTGATCGACAAGTGGTCAGACTCAGACTTTGAATACCAGTTGACCATGGACTCTTTTTTATTGCATGACTTTTAAATAGATTTATACGTCATGATTATATCATTGTATTTGCCATAAGCTTTCCATGTAGCAGTACCTTTAAACACAGTCCATGTGCCATCACTACAAAAAGCATACACATAAGGAGATGTAAAACCGTGTGTACTAGGGTTTCAGGATGCATGCTTTTTATACAAATCATGGCCCGACAAAATTAGGACAAGTATATTTTTTCGTGGGAAATGCTTCGTATAAATACATGTATCTATCTCCTCTTTAATGGCAAGGTACATACGTAAACAACGGGGAACGAATTATTAGCTGCGCACGACCCATGTGTGTGTCCATAGCACAAGCTACCTTCCACGGCCATTTCAACATGGTTACTCGTGTGCCATCCGGCCACCTACCATACCAGTATACCACACGGCCATATAGGTAGCAAATTCACTTTAGCCGATCACTGCGTTCGGCAGCCAACTCTAGCTCCAGCCCAATATTATTTTTCTCTCACACCACTCCAGCCACTAGCTCCAGCTCCAACCAGCCCAACAGTATTTCTCTCTCACACCACTCCAACTCCAGCCTGCAGCTCCAGCCTGCCGAACGCAATGAATGGACTCACCCTTTGTGGCGATAGCTATCATGGTTTGCCACAGTCACGGAGCCGCACCAGCTATAGCTATGTAGGAGTAGTTAGTTGCTACTCCCGCCGTCCTGAAATATAAGTCATACTGGGAGTATTTTATTGTGTCCAAATTCATAGAATGTTCAATGAATCTGGACATACAATTTATCTACATTCAGATAATGTTCAATGAATCTAATAAAATGCCAGAATGACTTATATTTCAGGACAGAGGGAGTAATTAATAACAATCTCACTGAGGCCTCGAGATTACATATAGATAGATTATAGTATGACAAGCACAGTTGACTACACGTACGCACCACATGTCGCTGCTGGTTATTGCCACAAGTAACATAGGATAGCCACCTCGTATGTACGTCCTCCTATGGTTCGCCCACGCGTGATCACCACAGCACTAGAAGATTAATTAGCGTGGTGATGCTAGCTACTAGGAGCTGAGCATCGGATAATTTAAGGGCACATTTATATTTGGGCTCTGTCTTTAATTTATCTGGTATGGCTGGGACTTTATTATTACGCACTCTGAACTGGAGTGTTTATATAGTGATCAAGTTCATGTAATCTTTATTTTGCGTACGTACGTCCAACCTCGTAGAAATTAAGAATCTCTTTGTTGACGATCAAAATTAGCAGCAACCAGCCTGACACACAGGCGGTCTGACCGGTCTGGAGTAGTAGACCGTCCGCGACCCACAGGCGGACCGTCTGCAAGTTCGGACATCCAAACAGTTTGGCTTGGTCACAGTAGAGTTCATGTTCAGAGGTCTGAACCCGCGAACCGTCCGGTTCTTATAGGCGGACAGTCTGCCATAGAGATGTTCGGACATTCGAACGTCTTGGCCTGTTCACAGTAGAGTTCCACGATCAGACATCCGAACCAAGTCGCGAATTGTCCGCAGTCTGTAAGCGGATTGTCCGTCTGAGACTGACCGATCTGATTGGTAGGTCTGACCAGTTTGACCAGTTTAGTAAGAATATGAGTATAATTAAGGATTTTCGTAGATTTAGATCTGTAAAATGATTTCTTGGGGGCAAGTGCTCCCAACCTTATAAATATAAAGGGCCACAGCAGATTGAGTACAATACACAATCGTATTTATCAAACACATTTATCTTTCATTATCGTTTTACCTTCTTTTTACCCTAATTTTTTCTAACCTCGACATGTTGTTCTTCCTTCGTCTCCATGTCATTTGAAGACCCCCTAGCTAGCCTGTCGAGTTTAGGGTAACCCTACGTGCGCTTGCCTTGACGGGGTCTAGTTTACCCCGACGAACCGGTCTGGTCGGTCCCTAATGCTGGTCTGACCGATTTGCATATGAGGTGCTGCAGAGAGCTCCTCCTCACGCCGCGTAATCTATCGCGTTCGCATGTCGACCGAAAAGACTTCAACACTCTTTTCTTCGAGGAAATGTTTGGTCGTCGGAACAATTCCGTCCCCATCGTCGCGGTGTATGATGAGAACATGCAGGCATGCATGCTAGTATCATTCTAGACTGCTGACAGTCTATCATATCACTGCAAATGGAGTATACAGTTATATATGTCCATGCAGCCCGCAGCCCGTTGGCCCGGCCCAAGCACGGTCAATTTGGCCCGGCCCGAGCACGACCCGGCCCGCTCTCCACCGTGCCCGGGCTGGCCCGGCCCGTCCACCGTGCCCAGTCGGCCGTCACCCCAGCCCGTGGGCTGGCACGGTCCGACACGGAGTTAGCAGGACGGCATGAAATAGGCCCGCTAACTCCAAAAGCACAGACGCCAGCACAGCACAGCACAGCCCAACGCCCCGCCGCCCACCCCTCGCACAGCGCCCTCCCCCCTCCCCCGACCCCGCCCCGACTCCTCGTCTCCGCGAGACCGCGAGTCTGCGCCCTCCCCCGTCACCTCCTCATCGGCGCACCGCGCCCCTGCCACTTCCTCGTCTCCGCCCCGTACCCCCGCCCCCTCCTCGTTTCCACGGCGTCGACCGCCGCCTCCTCGTCTCCGCCCCGCACCTCCTCGTCTCCACCTCGCCTCTCCGCCGCCTCCTCGGCTCCGCGGCGTCGGCCGCCACCTCCTCGATGCCGCCCCCAAGCCTCCTCCCGCAACCCTAGCCGGCTAACCCTAGATCTCCTCTCGCCTCTCCGCCGCCTCTCCGCCGAGCGCCGTGCCTCCTCCCGTGGCCGACAAGGAACTCCACCGAGTGCCGCACTTCCTCTCCTCTCGCCTCCCCGCCACCGTCGCACTCCGCCGCGCCTCCTCCCACGAGGCCGCGACCCCGCACGGCCGCGCCTCGCCGTCGCTGGTTGCCCCATCGTGGGCCGCGGGTGGCTCGAGCCCGACAAGCAGGCCGGGCTCCGCAGGCTGGCCCGGCACGAAACAGGCCCGTGGGCCCGTGCCTGGGCCATCGGCAGAGCCCGTAGGATGACCCGGCACGGCCCGCTAAAGAATAGTGACGGGCCAGGCACGGCCCGGAGGTGAACGGGTCAGGGCGAGCTCGGGCTCGGGCCGGACCGGACCGCCCGAAGTATACAATAGTAGTTCTGGTTCATCAGCGACACGCTTTCTCGGTCGATGTGCACGGCTAGTCTACGGTGTCCCGCTCAACGGCTCAACCATTCTACATCTCTCTTCGAATCCGAGTGATCGACAAGTGGTCAGACTCAGACTTTGAACACCAGTTGACCATGGACTCCCCTTTTCCAGCAGCTCATCGGTAGCCCGGATAGCTATCTGTTATCATACTGGCGTATACATGTCCATTTGGGCGTGCCGTGCCGGCCCGGCACGGGCACGCCTGGGCACGGCACGGTTCCACCGTGCCCAGGCACGGCACGGCGAGACCTCGTGCCGTGCCGGGCCAGCACGCCGTGCCGGCTTTCCTGCCCAGGCACGGCACGGTTAAGCTTAGACGGGCCGTGCCGTGCCTGGGGCACGGTCAGCCCGGCAGTGCCGTGCCGTGCCCGTGCCCAGGACACACAAGAGCTCAATCAACTCCAAATAATGCAATATAAACAGATTTCATATGTTCAAACTCAAGCATTCAACAATTCATGACCAAACTCCAAAATACCTGGCATAATCATTCAATCTACTAAACTAGATCATCCAGGCATTCAAACCATCACAGAACACAGAACAGTGCATCTCAAAATGTAAATGGAGCCTTAGTGCAATGCTACCTCATTAAAAACCTTCCTAGGTAAAAACTCACACCTCGTGAGAAAACCCTAGGAAGGAAAAGAGTACAGCCAGCTCCTTAGTTCATAGTTCATTGTTCATAGTCCATGTCATAGTTCATTACAGTTACAGATACATGAATAGATTGAAGTTCAAGCTCTTTTGCCTCTTGAACTGGATGGTTCAGTTGCTGGGCCCTTGTCTTTCTTCCTAGCAGCAGCATCAGGTCCACTGCCTCCTTCTTGCTCCTTTCGCTTGGTACCAGGTGATGTTTCTTCCTCATTGTCCAGGTACATAGCTTCAAAGGCTGCTTCAAGGTCCTTTGTTTCCTTCTCTACAGTGTGCTGCTTGTGCAAGTCCGCCAACTCCCAGTCCTTGATGCATGAGAGGACCTCCACCATGTCTGGTGTTAGTCGCCGCCGCCGCCGCTCCTCGAGGACCCTGCTAGCTAAGCTGAAAGTGGATTCTGAAGAAATAGTAGACACTGGGATAGTCAAAACATCCTTAGCAAGTATAGATAAGATAGGATAAGTCTGATTATGGCGCTGCCACCAGTTTAGAATGATGAAATCAGGTCCAAACTTAACCTCAGTGTCACTATCAAGGTAAGAAGAGAGCTCAGATAGACCTGAACTAGCTGATGTACCTGCACCATTACCAGGATTACCTGCAAAAGCTTCCTCATCACCATATATATCATCCCAGGCCTCAGTTCCCATACCAGAAACAGCTGGCAGTGTTGAGGTCCTCAAGCAAGCATCACCAAACTTGGACTCATAAACTTGAAACATCTTAGTTAACTTGCAGCGAATAGATGATGGGTATCTAGCATAATCTTGACCATTAAGAACACTTAACTTCTGCAATACTTTATGAAACCCCCTCATCTTAGCTCTAGGATCAAGAATGAAAGCAAATGAATACAGGAGGGGTATCTCCCTCCAGTATTTGAGGAACTTAGTTTTCATAAGAACAACAACAGTTCTTAGCAGTTCATGGTTCTCATATGCATTTAGATGCCTAGCAATTTTCAAAATATGATGCAGTATTAAGGGTGATGTAGGGTAATAAACACCAGATAGTGCAACAGTTGAGTCATAGAATAATTGAAGAAAAGACAATAACTTCTCTGCAATAGTCCAGTGATTAGGAGTCAGTAAAAAAGAGCCATCCTCTTTGCGAGGATGGTTTGTTTGAATCCACACAGAGAAGGTACTTTGATAAGGAACTAAATGCTTAAGCATCAGATAAGTAGAGTTCCATCTCACATCCATGTCAACTCCAAACTTACGAGGGCGGACACCAACACTCAAGCAATACTGTTTATAAGAAGCAATACGTTGATTGGAAGAATTCAAGAATGTAATAGCAGTCCTAAAATCTTCAAGATATGGTTGCAAACGTTTCGGGCAACTCTTAACAATCAAATTGATGATATGGCAAGCACAGCGCTGATGCAAGAATACAGTAGCTAGATCATCTTCAATCCTAGCAGGTTTAGGCATCAAACTACCAATGTAACCAGAGAATACAGGTTTTAGAACATCTATAGCAATTTTGTTAGATGAAGCATTGTCAAGCACAATAGCAAAGATTTTATCAGTAATACCATAGTCACTTGCAACCATTTCAACACGCTCAGCAATGTTAACACCTGTATGAGCCACTTCTATAGGTTTTAGACCAAGTAACCTCTTTTCTAAACACCAATCAGGGTTAACAAAGTGAGCAACAATAGAGATGTAGTCCTCTTTAGCTTTACCAGACCAAATGTCAGATGTAAGAGCAACAGATGAAACAGAGTTTTTCAGGACATCAGTAAGTTGTTCAACACGGTTATTATAAAGGCCAATCAAGTCTCTAGCAGTAGTTTGCCTAGAGGACTTCACAAACCTAGGGTTATGAGCATTGGTAATGTAGTCCTGAAAAGCATCAGATTGACCAAAGCAAAGAGGCAGGTCTAGCCTAGCAATCAAACGGCAAAGCTCTGTTCTAGCAACAGAAGGAGAGTACTCCCAGTGCACAAAAGAACCATCAGCATTAAACTTAAGCATAGACTGAGTTCTACCGTGTCTATCCTTTTCCTTCTTAGCAGGGCAAAGATCTAGGTGACGGCGCAAGTGCCCAGTACCAGAAGAGGATTTAGCAGACAAGGTATTCTTGCAGTGGTGGCATATGGCAGATACACGAACTTCCTTACCTCCCTGGATCTCAGTCACCTCCTCAAAGTCTAGCCAGACTTTGGAGGATGGTCCCCTCCTCCTGGTGCGGGTACCAGATGCACTCGCCGCGGCCGTGCCCGTCGGGCTCGTGGATCCGGTGCGCGTGCCCGTCCCCGTCCCCACGCCGGCGCCATCCACTTCGATGGCAGCATCTGCACTGCTACCCGGGATGAAGCGCCGGGCATCCTCGGCCTCGTTCTGCGCCTCAAGCTCCCGCTCCGCCTCGTCGGCCTCGGCCTCGGCGGCAGCATAGTAGTCGTCATCCATGGCATCATCTTCCATGGACATGGCCACCTCCTCAGCTGGTGTATCCGGCTCCCTCACGGCCACGCGGCACCGGATCTATGGAAGAAGATCCATAGCCAACGACTTGCAACACAAGAGAAAGAAGAAGAACATAGAGGTTAGGGTTACTGATTTAGGGTTAGGGTTCGAGACCTCGTGCGGAAGAGAGGGACGGGCGGATGGCTCACCTGCGCAGCCGGAGCACCAGATCCACCGGCGGCGAGGGAAAACGATGAGCGGAGCTTGGCACAGAACTTGACCAGATCGAGGTTAGGGTTAGGGTTACGGAGGCAGCGAGAGAGGAGGAGAGGGAAGAGGATAGAGCGAGGAGGGAGAGAGAGGGGTAGAGGATCAGAAGGCGTCGATGGCGGCTCGGCGGCGACCGTCTCCACTCTCCGGCGAATGGCTAAGGTTACGGTGGGTGAGGCGAGGCGAGCGAGGGATATTGCGAGCGGCTCTGCTGCGGCCTACGGGGGAGGGGATGGCCGAATGGCTAGGGTTACGGGGGGAAGGGGAGGGTGGGTATATATACCGGGCCGATGCCGGGCCGGCCACATTTACCGGGCCGTGCTCGAGCCGTCACCGTGGGCCGACCAGCCAGCCCAAGCACGGCACGGACCTCGTGCCGGGCCGGCACGGGCACGCCGCCTGCCGTGCCAGGCCGTGCTCGGGCCGTGCCTCGCCGTGCCGGGCCACGGGCCGGCCGGCGGGCCGGCCTGAAATGGACATGTATATACTGGCGCAGCCAAAATCGTAAATCTGGGTCTCAAGCCAATTTTTGTTTTCTTCATAGAAAAGATTAACACTAATAGTAGATTACCCATCGGCGTAGAACTGAACCAAGCAGCACCTGGGGTGGGCAGTGGGCAGATTGAGCGCCATGGATGATGGATCCGTTGCTTCGACTGATCAGCCAGACCAGCCTCGTGGGGGCTTGGTTCCCACGAGGCCACGAGGCTTGGTTCTCGTCGATCGGCGTATCCCGTTGCTGACTGGTGGGCCACAGAGAGTTATGCGACCATGCGCCTGTGGCCCATGCCCTGCTGTTGGGCGCACGGAATCGGAGACGGCTGTCAGGCTGTCCTTTCTCCTTCAGTCTTTCACCACGTTTCACATCTCGCCCTGATTTTAGATCCTGTTTGGATTGGATTCGGAATGCAGGAATTCATCTCATCTGTGTTTAGTTCGTGAAAAAATTTGGATTTTGGTACTGTAGCATTTTATTGTTATTTGATAATTAATGTCCAATCATGAATTAATTAGGTTTAAAAAATTCAGCTCATGCTTCAGTTAGACTGTAATTAGTTATTTTTTCAACTGCATTTAATGCTCCATGCATGTGTCCGAGGATTTGATGTGAAGGTAATGTAGAAAAAAAAATTGGAAACTAAACACGTTCTTGTGAATTTAGGATTGTATAAAAACACTTACCACGACCAAAATAGATACTTCTTTTGTTCTAAATTATAATTTGTTTGACTTTTTTGTCTTAATTTTGATTGCTCGTCTTATTCAAAAATTTGTGCAAAATATTATTTTTTGTTGTGACTTACTTTATTAATAATTTTTTTCAACAATAACTTAAATCTGACTATAAACTTTTTTGAATAAGACGGATGGTTAAACTGAGGTTAAAAAAGTGAAACGAATTATAATTTAGAACCGAGAAAGTAAGTGCCAATTGACCCATCGTTGTGCGCACACCAAACACTTTGAGGCAACAAACTGCATCTGCTGGTGTTCAGTTCTAATTTGCTTGGTGCTTTTTCGATCGGTCCTGGATCACGCGCAACACAAAAATCTCACTAATGCCTCGCAAGGAACCAAAAAAGGCCAGCGGGATACTTCAGTGACAGCTCCCAATCAGAGAAGCCATTAGCCGTTCCGCGGACAGCCGTTGCATATACAGCACAACAGCGCAACTAATTAACGCCTGGCACCTGGCCTGTGAATCTCCTGCCTTGTCGTCAGGGAAAAGAGCCCTTGCTCTTTCTCTCCCTCCTCCTCCTAATCAAAGCACTAATGTCTAATTCTCATCACATGATTGCATGCTTAATCCTGTCTCGTGTGGTTAGCTAGCTAGGTTAGCGCTGCCAGCGGTTGTTGCCGTTGTCGGTTCGTCTCGAGTTCTGTTTTTAGTAGCCGTCACATCGAATGTTTGTATATCAATTCGAATATTTAGATGTCAATTTAATATAAAAACAATTGCATAAATTGTAATTAGGACTCTAGATGAATTTATTAAGTATAATTAATTCACAATTAGCGGACAGTTAGGCCAGTCTCAGTGGGAGTGTCATCGACACAGTTACCAAGACTGGAAATTTGAGAACTGTGCCAGTGGAGTGTCATGGTGATGACACTTCTCTCACATTTTTTTTAAATATACTTCTCTCACATTTCATGACACTCCTCTCTCCTCTCTTCTCATACTATTGGTACATGTTAGCAAATTTAATGTTCATGACACTCCTATAACACTCCCACTGAGATTGGCCTTATTATAGCAATTAGTAGTCAAATTATGGATTAATTAGATTTAATAGATTCATCTCGTGATTAAGCATGACTTAGGCTAATCCCAGTGAAGTGTTTCATATTGATGTTTCCAAGATAGCCACATAAGCAACTAAGAAATGAAATGGTATTTGAAACAACCTCTACAATGTATAATTTCATAGCTTGGTTTCATAGGCTTCAAGTAGCATTTAATTTTATGACTCAACAAGAGTTGGTATGCGTGTAGATATGGTTTCATCTAGATGAAACTGGTTTCCTCTCTCTTCTTAAATTTGATGCCATGTCATCAAAAAATCATGTGTGGCATGCTATTTAATGAGAATGAAACCCCATGAAACTTCCCACTGGAGATGGCCTTATGAAATCAATGTTGAGTTTATATTTAATGTTCCTAATTACTACTCCCTCCTTCCCCGTTTATAAGGCATGATAGAACATGACACGGTCTTCTAAACAACACTTTGACCATTTATTTATCATATATTATATCACTTTTGATTATAAGCTTATAATCATTGTAAACTATATTTGATTATGAATCCAATCATATGAAATTTGTATTATAAAAACAAAAATTTAATAGTCAAATTATTGGTCAAAGATGAGAAGATTTGAATCTTGATATACGTGTATGCCTTATAAACTGGGAAGGAGGGAGTAGTGTTTAAGCATGTGATATGATAGAATTTATGGGCGAAACTTTTAAAAAAACAAACCTAGACTTAGTCGGCACAGAGAGGACAGCAGAGGGAGCGCGCAGCGCTGGGGTGGGGGAGATCCGTGATTCCAGCGTCTCTGTCGCACGCCACGGCGACCGCATGATTGCGCTCTCTCTCTCTGGCTCTCTGCTACTGCTGCAACCTGCGGCTGCATGCTCCGCGTCGAATCACATCAGATGATCATCATTCGTCGTATGATTGGCTTGGCTGGCGCACAGGGCGGTGGTATGGCGTTGCTGCATTTCTCGTATTATATAGTATGGAGTACTACATGTTATTATTAATTCGATCAGGAAAATGGAATTGAAACTCAGTGGGTGAAAGTGGTAATAGGTGAAAGTATTAAACTTTTAAGTCCTTAACAATAGCTTATCCAACTAAAAATGCTAATAATTAGGTGAGTTAAACTTTAGGATGTGCGTGAGTGCTAATATATGAAATAGACCTTTAGGGTGTGTTTAGTTCATTTTGCAAAAATGTGTAAAAATGTAAATAGGGCATTTGAAGTATTAAATGAAGTCTATTTGCAAAATTTTTTGCATAGATGGGTTGTAAATCGCGAGACGAATCTAATGATGCTAATTAATCCATGTTTAATCAATAACTAGCGGATGGTTACTGTAGCATCACTGTTGCAAACCATGGATTAATTATGCTCATTAGAATCGTTTCGCGATTTACAGCCCATCCATGCAAAAAGTTTTGTAAATAGACTTCATTTAGTACTTCAAATTAGCAAGATACCGTTTCACTTTAATGCGTTTACGACTTTTTTTGCGTTTACATGTAAAGAAAGCCTTACTCGCATACATGCTCCCCGGCCATGTTCAGTGCATGCTTGCTTTGTCATGCACGCATGGAAAATAAACATACATACATGTTGTTCGTCAGTGAATATTGATCGATGAGAAGCGTGGAGATCAATGCAATCCACCTGTTCCAAACGACCAATTTGGTGGAATCGTTTTTCCGACTACTGGTGATACTACAGGCGGTGGTGGATTTATCTTTCCGGTCGCCGCTGGTGATGGCTAACGGTGGTGTCAGATTTTATAGTCGATTCAATCTTCAGAAGATATGACCGATGTGCTTTCGGCATCCTTTACTTCCTCTAGTGGTTGAGTATTTTGCGCCTCTTTTGCGGCCTCCACGACTGCAGAGTCATCTGTTGGTAGAAATTACGATTCTCGTGGCCGGATCTGGTGAAATTCCATGACAATAGAGTTTTCTGAAGCAGTGGACTTCGTCAGATGCAAGGAAGAATGGAAGATGAAGAATAGGAACCTAGTGGTGTGTTTCAATGTAATTTTATTTTATATTAAGATCTCAGTTATAAAAGGGGTTCTATTTCAATGAAATCCGTTCCCTTTCTCAAAAAAAAAGAATGACAAGTCTGAATTCAGCTGTTTGGTCCGCTGCCATAGTTTTACCTACGCGTGGCTTGCTACATTTTTTTAAGCACTACATATGTTCCACACGTCATAGACTCACTTTTGACAGTAATTTGTCACCCACATCGTTTTAATTAGGCACATAGCTAGTTTGACAAATTAAAGAGGTGTATAGAAAGTAAGTGTATGTCTGAATCGCGGATATCAACTGAACATCTCGATCGATTCAACCCCGGCCCGTACATACGACAAATGCAGCAGGGCGTACAACGACTAAATTTGTGGATCGGAGAGATCGTCGAGAAGAGCAAGCTTAGCTGGAAGGGGAAGGGGAATAATTGTGGCCCGAGTGTACGTACGCTCTCCGTTACCGGCCGGCCGGCGGCGGTTATTTTCCTTACGGGAGAAGCTAGCTATAGCCTATAGCTAGCTAGGACGACGTACTATACGTGCGTGGCCTCGGGTGTCGTCGGACGTCGGAGCTGGACCACGCAAACACAATGCGTGGCCGTACATGGTCCAACACCACATGGCGCGAGCATGCGAGGGGATCGGAGGGCGACAGATGAGCGGCGGCGATCTCGACCGCCGGTGAGCATCCGCACGGTGGCGACGGCCAGCCGATGACTCGACGGTGACGGAGAGAGCGCAACACCAGCAGCAGCTGTTGGTCCCTTGCTTTCTTGTTTAGTTGCTTTCCTTGCTAGCATAGGTCGCCGGGACGTACGGTCCATCGTCGTCGTTCTTGTGGACTTTTGATCCCCAGTGCGGTACGCGCGCCGATTCATTTGAGCAGCGAGCGACACCAACCAATGGAACGCGATCCGTGCCCACTAGATCGAAGAAGATAGCTAGCAGGCAGGCATTTTTTTCCCATATGGACCCGTCCATTCATCCGGACCAAAGAGAGGAGCTAGATAGATACTATATGCCATTCGCGTACAATAATGTAACGCACAGGCATATGTCTCCCTTCACTTTCTGGAGGTTGAAGGTGTCTTTTTTTTTTTTGGAGCGGATGGATGCTGCTGGGTGGTGGTGCTTCTTCAGAACGAACAGAATTAAGAGGGCCTTTCCTCCTCCTGGCAGACCCAACCCAACCCAATTGCGACGGAGGCCTTGACCTCCCATCCTTCTCGGCCCAACCCAACCCAAATGCGTTCCACCACCACGTCATCGACATCGAGCCCTTTCTGCCTAGCCTGCACGCGACGGCGCATGGCATGCTGCCCGGGCGCGTGCGGATCGGCGAAGAGCACAGCGAGCCGAGCAGGCGGCATCTCCCGTGCGCGCACGGCGCACGAGGCCGGCACGCGCGAGCACGTCACTCCACTCATCACTCATGTGACCTCCAGGCCGGCAGCTTTCCCCTTCGATTCCATGGCTGTCGAACAAGCGAATGTGGTTTCTCAAAAAAAAAAAAAAAAGCGAATGTTCCGACGATCCGATCCGATGCCTCCTTCCTGTCGTGCTCGTGCTGCAGCGTGCGTGCGGATAAACAAACAAATTAAAGCGGCTCGATCGCCGCCGTCAGCCGGCCGCCTTTGTGGCGACGGTGAGGGCGAAGGATCCGAGTCGGATCGACGTGTGCCTTTCCCGCTGCATGGCCGTCGTCGGCTCGCCGTTGTTTAATCCCATGGCCATGGCCCAGCAAGCACACACTTGCGGCCGGCCTTAGCTGCTAAGCAAAGCGATCAACCCCCAGCTGGCTTGGGTGTGGGTGTGGGTGATACACAAACACAAGTCAGCAGCAGCTACCCCTCGTCGCTCGACACACCATTAGCTACCTGAAATATATATACGCACATATAACATCAGCTTTATCTTTATCTCATCTATAAAAGCAGCAGATCATCTCAGCAATATCAGCAAAATTTGACCAAGTTTCAGAGGAACATCTGGGGGCTTGTTAAGGACTTCAAATCATTTCGCGTGCGTGCCCGTATTCTGCAGTACTGCAGAGGAACCGTTTCCGTATTCTACTAGTATTTGTACACACACCATCAGATTGATGGAAGGTGACAAGATACATAAATAAAAGCAGATGCCCACGATCGATTTGATTACGATTAATCAGATCCAGCTTTAATCTGCTTCAACTTGTTCCTACGCTCATGACGACGCACCTAATGCTCCAACAAAGCCGGTTAACAAAGCGCTATTGTTAATTTCTTCCCCTTGCCAGAAAGCATCAGCGCAAACCTCATCACCTCCCTCAGATCATCATCACCTCCTTCGTTTAACTTTTACAAAATGCAGCAGATATTATTAACGACCTATTTTTGGGTCAATGTATAGTCTCCGAGACTTAAGGAAATCACATTCGAAAGCGTGTAAGTAACGGTGGCACAATAAGAGTCATTTTGTTTTGTTCAATCATGACCATTTGGTACACTAAAAGAAAGGAAAAGAAAAATTACGGTTTTTTCACTGATGGAAAGTAGTCATAGATTACCATGGAATGTGAGTGCTGCCATCTGGTGTGGCCATTGGGCTCGGATGACATTCTTTACACTTGACTCTTGACATTTCATTGCTACTTGCTACTACTAAAAGGAGCATATCAACCACTTATCTCACCTTTGTAGAAAGAGGAGCAAGAAGATAGCTCTAGCTCGGGTCAAGAGTGATCTATGAGATGGCAGTCAAATGTGCCACATGATGTATCAATTCCAGACACACCAGACTGAAACCGATGGAATGATCCCTCTCGCTGCGATCCTTTCTCTTCATGTCTGCCTTTTCGATCTTTTCCTCCTGGCCAATGATGGTGCAGGCAAAGTAAGCCAAGCCCTGCAAATCTGGCCCGTTTTCCTCCTCAAATTGGTGCGTCACTCAACCAATCATACAGTTTAACTTTTCCCCAGATTTTTCTCCACTCTGATATATAAAGATTAGTTCTTTTTTAAACATGCTAAAGATTTAAGTTCATGTGCCTTCAGATGGAGATAATAGCATATATAAACTAGCAGAAAACTAGTAATTCTTTCTAGTTTTTATGGGGACGAGGAAGTACTAGACTATATTCCTGTGAGATGTACAGACTCCCACTGCTTCACCCTTCAAGGGTAAGCCGTGCCACCATGTCAGCATCGTCCTGCACTGTAACCATCTGAATGCCTGTGATACTAACTCTAACTTCTAACTTAGTTAGAGTATCCAAACAGAACCATAGCTAAGAATTCTGCAACGAGTTGCTCACATACTTACCCCTTTACCCAAATGGTTCCAGAGCCCTGACAAGATCTTTGAAACGCACATGGCATGAGCAACCAAGGGCAGCCTTTTGGAGGGTCATGCTTGCTGCCCACTGCCCCAGTTGGTCCAAAAGCTCGGTGTCCCAATGTTCTCATAGCACAGTTTTTTTCTAAAAGGCAAGTCTAATGACTGGTCAAAACCCTGTCAGACAATAAGAAGACTATCTGTGACAGTATGATCATGCTGTGCAGCAATTCATGGCCTACGCGGATCAATGGAAAACTTGTGCAGGGCCATATGTAATGGTCATCAGAGAAAGCCCCTTTACTACTGAACCGAAGCTTTTTGCCCAAAAAAAAGAAAAGAAAAACTGAAACAAAATTTGATTGTAGAACTCGTGTGCAGTTAATTCAAACTCAATGCCTTGTATGCGCATGCTTTTCTTCTGAATACCCAAAAAAAAAAAGAATGGCATCTCAGGCTCTCGGCCTTCAGAAGCGAGTCTCATGAATCATGAGGCACCAGAATAGGATGTCACTGTATTTTCATCAGTGCACATCAATAACAAAATGCAAATCTTTTGCACCTTAAATATGTAGAGAGCACTCAGAGTGCTTCTACAGCTAAAGCAAAATGATCAAGCTCCAAATAAGATGAACACAGGGGGGGGGGGGGGGATTGCACACAGTTTGGTGCAGTGCTCTAACTTCAGACATTTTCTCTGCATGGAAAAGGATGTATGCACTGTACTGCTTGTTGTTTTGCCTGTTCCAAACTGAAAAAGGAGCATTCCTTGCATATCTAATACAATTGTTATCCTCTTTGCCACTTTGGCCCTATTGCTTATGCTTCCCACTTTGTGTCACACAACCTTTGCTCCCTTGCATTTAAATTGCATTGCTCCTTTCTCCTACCCTCCCTTCCCCACTGTCCATTTGGCCATCTCCAGCTCATTCCCCTCATCAGAGAGGCGCTCAGCTCAGCCACACCCTTGCCAAGATCTTTCACTTCATCAATGGCTGCCACTTTCCTTCTTGCTCTTACATTCTTCTTCTGTTGCATCCTTCTCGAGACAATCAGCTGCTCAGGTCAGTATCCCTTTCTGAATCTTTCCTTCATTATAAAGCTTTTATCTGTCCGCGACTTATGCAGCTACTGATCAGCATAATGCTGTTCCATTGATGCAATTGGTATACACTTGATGAGATTTTATCTTCCCTGAAACAACTTCATTTCCCTCCCCCTTTCAGGAGCATTTGTGGAGTTCTCGTATGATTCAACAAAGGTCAAAATACTGTCCAGCTCGGTGATCACTGAGTACAGAGTCGTGGTCACTGAGAAGCAGCGCGCCTACCTCTTCTTGAAGCCGTTTGAGTGCAGACGGAAGCCATGCAGGCCAGAGCATCTTGCCGGCTCATTTGCTAATGAAGTTCTTGATCCCGATCGGCACCTCAACGCCAGCAACATCATCGTCATGGCCAAGGAGAGGCAGCTCAGCGCGCTGCGCCGCACCTTACAGTCAATTCACGCTTATCTCGACGCCGTCGGATTGGGGAAGAGCGTCAAGGTCTCGCCGGAGCTCTTGCAATCTTCTCTAAAGATCATGTCCAAGAATCGTGCCCAGAAGAAGCAGTGGGGAAAGGTCATGGAGTTTGTCAGGAGGTCAGGCTCGTTTGTTCAGCTGGAGATAGAAGCAAACGGCGAGCATACCGTGGATGCGAAGATCCGAGAGGCCGTCACTGATGTCGCCGCTCTGTTGGGCGCCGACGCCGGCGTCGTGCTCCACCTCAAGAGCCTTGCGGCTCCAAGCGCGGAGGCAATGACCAATCTGGTCGGCGAGATCACTCGAGAGAAGAGATTGTTGGGTGTTCTGGTGGACGTGTCGTCCTCTCCTCGGCGCGAGCTCGGCGAGGCAAGAGCCACGGCGCACGACGAGTTCTCGCCGGTCACCAACCCGGCGACGATGCCTGTAGCCAACCCGGTGACCGTGCCCGCCACGAACCCGGTGTCGAATCCGATGTCCCCCGGATTTGTCACCGTTCCATCGACCAACCCGGGCAACGGGTTCTCGACGAACCCCAACCTCCCGCCGCTGTACCCCGAGCCGACGACGCCGGTCACCATGCCGGACCCTACGATGATGCCGCCAGCTACCACCCCCTTCACCAGCCCGGTCACTGCGCCAACCATGCCGGGCCCGGTCACCAACCCTGCAGCTCCCGTGTTGAACCCGGCGACGACGCCGACGCAGTTCCCGGGGACGTCGCCGGTCACCAACCCGGTGACCACGTACCCGTACCCGCAGCAGGGCGGCGGTGTGGGCGTGGGCGCAGGCGCGGGTGGCATGCCGACGACGCCGGTGTACCAGCCGCCGGCGACAATGCCGGGCACGGTGCAGCCGGGCGCGCCCACCGTGGCGGGGCAGACGTGGTGCGTCGCCAAGACGGGGCTGACCGACCTCGAGCTGCAGAACGGGGTCGACTACGCGTGCGGCATCGGGCAAGCCGACTGCTCGGCCATCCAGCCCATGGGCGCCTGCTACAACCCCAACACCCTGCAGGCGCACGCTTCCTACGCCTTCAACAGCTACTTCCAGAGGAACCCGTCGCCGACGAGCTGCGACTTCGGAGGCGCCGGCATGCTCGTCAACGTCAACCCAAGTGAGTTTTTTTTTCTTTTTTTTAATCAAAAGTGAGTTTTTCACGTTTTGCAAACACTGAAAACTGTTGAATTACTGGCATATCTAACACTATTATTTACTTGCCTTGTGAATCTTATTGCAGGTTCAGGAACTTGCATGTACCAGACATCAGCAGGGTAAGTGCGAATTAAATCTTTCTGCATCATCACAAGTTCACAATCATATCGCGCATGCCGTAGATGCAGTGTGCAATGAGCCAGTGACATGTTCTGAGTTCTGACCTCATCCTCGCTCCAACCTTGTGCAGTTTCGGCGCCGGTTACAGTCCGGGAGCGACAGGCACTGCGCCCACCGGTTACACCCCAGGGATGTCGGGCGCCGTGCCCGCCGGTTACAGCCCGGGGTGGACAGGGAGCATGGGCGGGGGGTCCGGCTCGACGGTGCTGAATGCCAACAACCCCGGCGGGAACTCCATGTACGGCGGCTCCGACAACCCGACGGGCTTGACCGCCGGCACGGCGTCCCTGTCCTGCGGCTGGGTCCTCTGCCTCATCTGGATGGTCACCTTTGCATTCGTCAAGGAGAAAGTGTAGCTGCTGAAACTGTTACGAGCGCTCTTGTTTTGCAGTTGTTTACACTGTACAGACGAGTGAATTCATCATAGGGAGAAGACTAGATGTTGTACATGGGCTGAGCTGAATCTGAATTATGCTTGGGCGTACATGTTGTAGGTGAACATACAGCACAGAGTTTCTTCTCTATGGACCATGCTTGGTCTGGTGCATGATTATGATCGATCTCGCTTGATGCTTTTCTTGCTTCATCATGCCTATGGCACTGCATGTTGTTCCTGCTGAAACCTGACAACCTTCAGCTAAGCTTTTTCTTAGACATTGTTCCCAAAAAAAGTTTTTGAATGATGATTCGCCATACATGGAGTCCTCCATGGACCAGTCGATGCTTTTCATCTGTTTCATGATAGATGATACTACCCACAGGACTTCACAATTAATGCTACAACTACAAGAATGGCCAGTTGCTACTGAATTACCGCCCCCAAGCGCACTGGAGGAAGGGTGCAACATGCCCGGTGAAGGTGTTGCAGACGTGCAGCTCAACACAAGCTGGACTGACTATCCCGCGCGTGAGGACGCCGGGTGGAACACTGCAGGTGGCCGGCGTCGAAGAGTGGGCGCCGGGATGGAGGAGTCCTTTGCCCAATACGATGCGTAGTCGCGGAGCCTGTGTAGCAGGAGGGCTACCACGAGGAGGGCGGGCTAGAAACCGCCGCCGTTGGCCGTGGCTCAGTACAACCATCCCATGGCCGTGATGGTACCTACAGTGCCACATGACACTGGAAAACCTGACAGCACTAGCGTGCCTTGAGGGCAGTAAAATCAAACCAAATGCGGATGCTAAAACAGCCTAGATGTTTGCATATTTTTCATTCATATGTGCCAGCAGGTCTCGGCAAGTAGAAACTGAAAAATAGTTGCTGGATAAAGCTATGGGATACAGAAAATGTTGCGCACACATAAGAAAAATACATTCTACTACCACCGACTGAGATATCAAAATGGCATCAGAGAGTAGGATATGTCATGCACCTCAGAACAAAAAATTCAGCAGGAGTAGACAAAGGAAACTCCTTTCTGTTTCGCAGCTACAAACAGGATCTCACGGTAGTCTCTTGCTGTGCCCTCAATCCATGACGAGATTCATAATCCTGTTGCTTATGAACTCTTCCGAGCAATATTCTTCACTCCCGCACCGACACATTTTAATGTGACAGTGTTTGAATTAGGATCAGGCTTGATAACAAACATGACGTTAAGAAAATCCCTGATGTTTCGAAGTGTTTCTATACCATGCGGAGTCAGCTGTCCAACACGAACCTTTGATACGTCGGCTGGGCATAAAGCACACAGGATAAATAGGAGGCCCTGCAAGTATTTACAAAAGAAATGTAATGTTGCTAAACAAAAAACTTCTGTTAATTACTCATGCACGAAAAATGACCATGCTAAACAAAGGCTTATTAAAGACAGGTAGACATGACCTCACACATAAATGTACAGCACTGTCAGTTCAAGAGAGGACAATAGTTTGTAAAACACAGTAGAATTTTCAAGTACGTTTTGTATATCCAGATATATACAGGCCATATAGAACTTGAGCAGATGGTCTGCTTTGCTAGGCATAAACAGGCCACAACGACAATAAATGCTGCATAACCCTGTCTAAGCTTCTTTAACCACATAAAAAAAACATTGGGCAATCATCAAGCATAACAGAATTGTGTGCATAATGAGATGCAAATTAGCAGAGAGGGATAGCCTGATTAAATGTTGGAGCGATGAAACAGCTTGTGTAAAAACCTGATGTGTAGAGTCAACAACCCCTCCTTGAGCCACCTCTTCTAGTAGCATTGATGCAGCTTGAACACCAAGATCCTCTGGAGACATCAGCTCTGGCTTCTCTGATTCTTCATTTATTTCATCAACACTAGGATAACTCACAGTGGCATCTACAGAGAGCAGGCAGCCTGTTGTGGTCTCAGCAACTAACGATACACCATAGCCTGGTGACCTGCCACATGTTGAACAGAAGTTAAAAATAACTGGCAAATTGCTGGTCACAACAGATAACACGAAATACAGGAAGAGTGCAAGTGCAATTAGCAACATTCTAATGGATTGGAAAAATACCTTCCACCAGAAGCACCAGATCTATGATCAGTGAATATATGAACATCAGGAATGAAGCGATTGAAGATTCCACGTGCAGCATATATAATCCGGCTTTCAATCTGTGGAGATACTCTAGTAGAGAATGAAACACCCCTTATCCTCTTCACCATACCTTCATCAACCCAGTTTGCTGCCTGTGAAGGTAATTAGCATCAGATGTCAATGTCAGCAACATTGAGTTATAATCAATGAGAAATCAAAATGAAACGCACCGTTAGTGTGCTATTTATATTGGGAACTCGGAGGAACACTTCACCACCGCCAAGGGGAGGAGATCCTCGGCTATCAATCTTTAGCTCCAAACCCTCCAAAGGAACACCAAAATGCTTGAGCATATGCAAGGTTGTCATCCGGAAAGTATCCACAGAAGGGTCCTTTGTATCATTAGTGATTCCTAAAATCAGGGCACCAAATTCAAACTTTGAAATAATAGAGGGTATAGCCATCTTTTAGCAAAACAAAAGATAACGCATGATGTTTGATATGGTGGTACTCGCTAGTTTTTTTTTTTGTCTTTATGATTGACAGCATTAAGAGGGTCATCCACAAGTGTGTAAAAGAATTAGCACGAGTAACTCAATCAACAACCTGACAACTTTATTACCTAGAACCAATTAATTCGACCAATTTAACGAAATCCCAACCCAAAACCTTCCATTTACAAGGAAATCATCCGAATTTCTTTTCCCTCCGTAACCAAATTTCTTAGAGCACTCCATCTGGCCCAGCACTTCGTAAAACAGAAGCACATACAAGCGAAGCCTCACCTTTCAGCCGAATCGATATGGGCGCCTTCGCGAACAAGCCGAGCAGTATGAGCGGCTCGAGGAAGTAGCCGATCCCCCGGTGCACCCCGCAGTCGTGCTCAAGGCCCTTCCCGCCTTGAATCACCCCGGGCATGTACTTCAGCTTCGTTCCTGCAATCACATACAAGCACCATAGGCCAGTAAGTACCAGCACCCCTTAACATAACCTTAAGGCGGCCGCGCACGGCACAAGCGAAGTTCGCGGGAGCAAGGCCACGCCTGTCTCGTTGAGGTCGATGGTGTGGCGGTCGGAGATCTTGTCCAGGAGGCGTAGGAGGGAGACCTCGTACGGGCGGAGCCCCGGCGCGGCGTCCCCGGAGCGGATGTCATCGATGGTGACGCCGGTGGAGGTGAGCGTCGCCAGCACCAGCCGCTGCCGGAGGTGGCGGCTGCCGGAGAGACGCCGGGTCTTGTCTCGCCCCATCTCGACCCCGGCCTTCGTTCTCCTCGCGGGTGGGGGGCGGTCGCGCGGCGGAGAGGAGGCGGAGGCGCGGAGGGGTTAGGGTTTTAGCGCGCGCCGGCGAGGCTGGTGCTCAGGTGGTGGGTGGCCGCACCTTGGCGAATTGGGGTGAGAGCGGCGGAGGAGGCTGACGTGCGGGGTCGGCTCTGGCGTGGGTTAGTAGGCCAATTCTCTAGCCTCCTGGGCCTCAAGTAGTGGCCCATGTAGCCCAGGATCCGGATACTAGCCCAATGCCCAATTGTGTGCAACAGAACGCTTCGAAATTTTGAGACCGACGTCATTTTTTTTGTGCATTGGAATTCAACCTACAGAAAACCAGTGAGATTTTGAAATGTTTTTGTTCTGTAAAACAAAATAAACATATGAAATACAGTTACCAAATTGTAGAACTGATTTTTTTATAGAATGGTATAATTAGTTACTGCTAACAGAACTTTTGGCTACCGCCTACCATGGCAACAACGTGGACTACATATGCATAGGGATGGCAATTTTACCCGCGGGTGCGGGTACCCGATGGGTGAGGGTATGGGTATGAAATTTTAACCGCGGGTATGGGTATGGATATAAAATTTCGCCCGCGGGTAGAGCGCGGGTAAAATCTTTTACCCGCGGGTACCCGACGGGTACCCGAAATACAAAAAAAATAATCTAGTAAACTCTTATCATTCACAAATTTTATATCTCATTTTGTTGTGATTGTATGAACTAAATAGATAGATAGTGAGATTGTGTGAACTAATAGATGTGAAAATGATATTGACATTTTGCTTATTATTTGCAGTGAAGCGTATGATCATTGTTACATTTTTTTAGATGAAATACATAACTAGAATTGAACGCATGTACTCACATACAACTACAAAATAGATGTTGAAAATAAGAAGAAGAAAAATGATGCAAGATGATCCGTTTACTTCTACTAATGCTTTACGTTCGCTTATATGGATGATAAATTCAAAATATGCTAGTCAATACGACCAAATGATATGTTATTTATGTTATTATTAAAATACTCTATGGGTACCCGAAATCCGACCCGTACCCGGTGGGTATGGGTACGGGTATAAAATTTTACCCGTTAGACTTCGCGGGTACGGATATGCCTTATAGTTTCGGATATTGTCGCGGGCGGGTATTTACTCTACCCGTACTTTACCCGACCCGTTGCCATCCCTACGTATACAGAGGATATCAGGTTCATCACATTCTAAAGTAGCATTGCTCGTCACAAGTCGCCTGCCTCTGCCTGTGCAGAAAGGCACGAGAAATGTGAGACACCCACTGCCACTGCTCCTTCCAGCAGCCAGAGACTAAATATGGTATCGATTCTGCATGAATCCGAGGCTGAACGCACGGACCTTTACCCATATCGCAGGCCTGCAAAACCGCCTCCCATGTTCCACACCTCCAGTGCTGTTCTTCTTTCTCCCCCAGCAAACCCGAACCAAGAGGCATTCAGTGATTCAGTCAAGGTGTAATTGCATGGTACTAGTACTGTATGACGATCCCGACTCAACTCGAACAGTCCTCCCTCACCGGAGGGAGGGGCAGAGGATGCAGTAATTCCATCTCCATGGTTCATGGGCGACCATCCATGTGCCAGGAGTACATTGACAGCAGCTGGGCGGACACGACACCACGACGAGAATAGCAAATCTGGCAACCTTTTCTTCAAAAAAAAAACAAATATGGCAACCTGCAGCCAGAGTAACTTTGACCCCATGACATTTCTTCGCGTGTGTTCTGTTCTGTCCTGTTCTGTTCTTCCAGATGCCCCGGCACAGCGGCACAGGCAGATCTCATCAGTCTATTATGCTAGCTCGAGAGCGATTTATTTTCTTTATCATCTTGACTGAAACAGATGAGCTGATTGGCCTTGGGGCCTGTTTGGATCATGTCATTCGGGCTGATTTGGGATCATAAATCCGTGCATGACATCCTGCTCAACTCATGCAGCTGCTGCAGGCGGAACAGGCAAGCGCCCCCTGATCCTGTAGCAGTAGGATAGCTCCTGGCATTGGTGACCACTGAGAATGCATGCAGATAACTGCAGATGCAGCGTTGCTTTTGATCGTAGCGTTTGCCAGTGCAAAGAGAGGGGATTCAACCGATTCAGTGTCGGAGCAAGACACGCTAGTTGTTAATACTAATTGCAGATGCAGAAGGACAAAGACGCCTGAGAAAAAGAGCAAGACCTAATAATTGGGCAGGGCTACAGGTAAAGAGCGAGACCTACTAATTGCGCAGGACTACAGGCTACAGCATTCCTTGCAGGTTGCATTGGATTCTTTCAGATCTGAATGCAGGGTTGCTGAACCCTTCCTCATCTGAAACCCAACGCCCCCCTCTCAGTGCGGGGGTTGCTGTCTGCCTGCCGGCATCCATACCTGCCGAACAAACAATATCCAAACTTGACGAGCGTTCTTGGCAAGATCTGATATTCTGAATCAAGTTTCATGTGCCATTGCCTCATCCACAAGGAAGTAAGGGTGGATCCATGTTACACGATCGGCCAACAGTTGCATCGTCCATGCACGCACCAGACATTTCTTTTTCCACTTCAATCATTGCCCTTCTCCTAATCTTTCCACTTACTTGTAGATGCATGCAGTCATGCTGGTTAATCCGCGGAGCCTACCTCTTTTGTCTGCTGTTGTGTAGTTTTGCAAGGTAGGTCACAAGCAACACTAACAATTCTTCTGGTACTACATGATAAAAACTCTCTCTCTCTGTCTCTCTCTCTCTCTAACTATTGATCTCCATCATCATTAACAAAAGTGTCAACCTCGCTGTAGTATTAACAACTCTTTGCCTTCAAGACTACTGGTACTTAATTTGCTGCTGCATGCGTCAATGCCGATTGATCACCGGCAGTACTTTGTAATACCCAGGGAAAGAACCCCCACTGTTAGCATAATGGCCAACGCGCAGCTTACTTATAATCGTCGGGCCGGCAAGGCTGGCTCTGCCTGCCTCACACGTCCGCGTGCGCTCGCCCTGGGCCCCTGTGCTGTTGCCTGTTGCTGCTGGTGGTGCCGCTTCCAATGGCAAAAGTTTCAGAGCCTTTGGCTAGATGCAGGAACGCATTTGCCTGACAGGCTAAGTAACGGCATGTCCGAACACTCGGGCAGTCAGACGAGCGCCTTTTGGAGCCTGCCTGACAGGCAGCGGCTTGGAAATCGGAGGATCACAGAGACCGGCATCTGTTTTCGTCTGCATTTGCGATGTGAGACGACACGGGTGCCGGACGGCATCGGTTGGAATGCCAAGGAGGGAATGGCAAGGCGCCAAGACCCATGAATCTTTCTCTGTTTCTGCGTGAGCTAGGTAGTATGCATGCTGCATGCAGCGATGCAGCATGTCCATACAAACGCACAAGACAAAGGTCTACCTGTATTTTTTTTGTCCTTCTCCTTTGTAGTTTCAGTGAAACAGCAATCGATTAAATTGCAGGCGTGCTACTGCTATCTGCCAACGTTTAATCTTTTTTTTCCCCCTGAACGTTCTACTGGTTTCTTGGGCGTGTATATACGCTGCTGCACATAGCATACGAAGCAGGTCAGAAGCATGTAGACGCGTACGACAGAGGCTTCGTTCCAGTCATGTAGCGGCAGCGATCTTAATCATTTGTGTCGAATCCTGTTAGCTGAATCCTCATTGGCATGCCCTCAAGGTCAGAGAAAGGCAGCCACTGCACGCTCCACAACGGCAGAGACACTGACACTGTCACGAATGATTGACGCACACCAATTACCAATTACCAGCAGACGAGTTAGTTGACAAGAATAATATCTTGCTAAAAGCGCACTCTTAACAAAAGGACAGCACAAAGAACAGTTTGTTTAATTTGGCCGGGAGGTTCCCTTCTAAGAATAAAGCCGTTAAGTAAGCAATGAAGCACTCACTGACAATCAGCAGACAGTAGTGCTAACAGACCAGATGCGGCCGGGGCCAGCCGTTTTGGACGCTGGTGCCGTTGGAATCCGAAGCAGAAGATTCCTTGGATGGATGACCGAAACCAACCAGCGGAGAAGAAGGCAGGCATGCAGCGATTCGGCAATTGTGTTGGCAGCTGCCCTGCCCCCGTCTGAGGAGCACGAGCAGCGAGGTGACGCGCCGCCCCAAAAACAGGCATGCGGTGATGTAAACGGATTGAATATGAACGAATATTATATTTATTTTTATATTTTTGTTTGAATATAGAGTCGAATACGAATATTGTTAGTTTTTGTCGAATAAAATTGCAATGGATGTCGATATCATAAAAATGTAATTTTTGAGTATTCGAATACGGATATTGAATACTCGAAATCGAATACGAACGAATAAAAACTCTTAGACCAGATCGAATTTAAATACAGTCCGAAAAGCCTCCGGCTGTGCCTGCCCTGCTGCCGGGTCCCGCGCCTCCCGGCCAGTCCGCTTTCGGGCCCACCAGAAGGCCTGGCTGCGACCGCAGCATTGTGGGCCCGGACAGTCAGAGGGGTTCCTCGTCTGCTCCGGCTCCCTCCCGGCGCCCCGGCTCAACACACCTGCAGGCTGCCCGCCCCGCGACCGCGAGGCCGGCCGCGATATAAAGGGCGTCGTCCCCGCCCTGTTCGGATCAGCTCTCCGCTTTGATACGGCCGGGAGGCTCTGCTCTGCTGCTCCGGTCCTCCTCCTCCGCCACTACCATCACGGCGGCATCACCGTCCAAGCGCAGGGCTGCCGCGATGGGGCACACCCCGGCCCCAATGGAGCCAGCCGCCCACGCCGCCCCTGCACTGCACACCGTGGCATGATTGGGTCCCTGCCCTCCTTTTCCCCTGCACTCGACTCTGCTCCCACTCCCACCCTCACTCCCTCACTCCCCGGCTGCTCGCCTTCTCTTCCACCCTCCTCCTCTCTCACTGTCACTCTCAGGAGGAGACGAGACGAGACGGCGTCGTTGATCCCAGACTGGCGATCGTCGGCTTGTCCTGGTGGGTGGCTTCGTCCCTGCTCCGTGCGCCCCACTATTTGCGCGCCTTTCACTTTCTTGATGGGGTCTCGCTGGTTGTTGCGGTTCTCGCAGGCGGTCCACAGCCACGGCGGCGTGCCGCATTAAAGGCGTGCTCGTCTCTTGTCTTGACCGGAGTTAAGACGGCTTAGACGGGTGAGGGAGCAGGCACTGACGAGGGGCTCCGGGATTCCGGACGAGGAGCAAAGATCTCGCCGGGGAAGATGAGGAGATCTGCATCTGTGAGTGCCCATTCCTACTGTTTACTCTCGTGCTGATTCCTTCATCTCTCGGGGCAGAAAGGATACATGCCGGTGCGGGAGTTTCAGTGAGGCTGATGGTCCAACAGCACCATTGCCATTTCTTCTCTTGCCAAATGCCGGTGACCCTGTGTGGCGGTGTTCATCATCCAAGAGCTATACGCGTCTTTGTTGTTCGGATTTTCATTTTTTGTGCATTGTCAAATGGCCTAAGGGAGTGGTGTCGTGACAGATCGATCCTGCATTCCTGCTCGACATCTGGTGGCATTGGCCCATTATTCATCATAGTCATGCTGCGTTAATCTCAACATTTGGAGGCCCATGTTCCTACTGTTTTCCCTTTCACTTGATTGAGATGTGACCATGCAAAAAATACTTGATTGAAATGTTATTTTGCAAATTGGGATCATGCCCTGACCCACATGTCATTGTGATATGAGTATCAAATCTTGAAAGGCTCATGAATAGATAGTTAAGCCACCGTAAATGAGGTGGCCCTGTTCAGCTTCTTGGAGCATTCTGATGCTATAAATCCAATAGACTTAGAATTTTGTTTTCGAATGCATAATTCTGGTCAATTTGCACTACTATGAGTGTTCGCAGATGATAATTTCTTTGTGTTATCTGTTTGTGCTAATTATTACTTGTTAGCACTAGGAAATGGACGATCGCTACTGATTTTTTTTTTGAGTTTCTGCTAGTTATTTCAAGTCCTTCTGGTTTTGACAACCATGGTTAAGACTCAATGGTCCACTGTATCCGGCATTTATTGCAAAGAAATGTCGCCAAATGTATATCGACCTCACAGTGTCACAATAACTGAATTTGGCGCTGTTGGGGATGGTGTGACTCTCAATACAAAAGCATTCCAGAATGCAATCTTCTATCTCAATTCATTTGCGGACAAGGGTGGCGCACAGCTCTTCGTGCCTGCAGGAAAGTGGCTGACAGGGAGTTTTGGTCTTATCAGCCACCTCACTTTGTCACTGGACAAGGATGCAGTAATAATTGGATCACCGGTAAGATGACTTTCAGATTTTGTTTGTCTTATGTTTTATTAGGATATGCACATGAACAAGACAAACTTATTGCTGAGTCTTATAGTGATCTAATAACTTTCGTCTAGGGAACAATAGAAAGCCAGCTGCATATGTTATCTTTCTTATTAGGTGCTAAAAAGATCAGTTTCCTTAAAAGCTTAGGAACCTTTTGTTTCCCCATTGGATTCCAACTTTATTGCTGAATATACTTTCGCTATAACGGTTAGTTATTGAATTCTTCAGGATTCATCTGATTGGCCAGTTGTTGATCCTCTTCCATCCTATGGGCGAGGTAGAGAGCTTCCTGGAAAAAGGCACCAGAGTTTGATTTTTGGATCATATCTGACAGACGTAATTATAACTGGTTAGTAATTACTGTAGTTTCATCACCCATCTTCTTCAGATATTATTTAGTTAGTTTTCCTGTAGTGTAAATGTTGGCGCTCTTGAACAGGTGCTAATGGTACCATTGATGGTCAAGGAGCTATTTGGTGGGGTTGGTTCCACAACAACACACTGAATTATACTAGGCCACATCTTGTTGAGTTGATGTACTCTACTAATGTTGTCATATCTAATCTAACCTTCACGAACTCGCCATTTTGGAATATCCACCCTGTGTACTGCAGGTTGGTTTTCTAGATAGCCACTTGTTTTCTGTTAAAACATAAGAATTCATTCACAATATAAATATATTATCTGGAGTGCTTTTTCTAAATAAACAGCCAAGTGCTTGTCCAGCATGTCACAATCCTAGCGCCTTTGTATTCACCAAACACTGATGGCATTGATCCAGGTAATACAACACTTATATCTAACCTTGTCCTGTTATTTATAATGTTTCACATGTTTGCGCCTTCCCCCGTTTAGTCTGAGATCTTAGCCTGAAGTTCAAATTTATCCGACTCTAGTAGCTAAGAGGTTGAGGGAAAATATGTTTTGATTTTAACTTATGTTGCCACTACAAAGCCATTTACCATATTAGCACCTACATACTAATAAACATTTCCAAACCATCCAGACTCGTCGACAAATGTCTGCATCAATAATTGTTATGTCAGAAATGGTGATGATGTTATCGTCATTAAAAGCGGGTGGGATGAGTATGGCATTTCATTTGCCAAACCAAGCTCCAATATCAGCATAAGCAACATCACGGGAGAGACAAGGGGTGGTGCAGGGATTGCCTTCGGAAGTGAGATGTCAGGTGGCATATCAGAAGTCCGGGCAGAGGGCCTCCACATCATCAACTCCCTGCATGGGATCAGAATCAAGACAGCTCCAGGGCGTGGAGGGTACGTGAAGAATGTGTTCATAGCAGATGTGAGCATGGATAACGTTTCAATCGCCATCAGGATCAGTGGGAACTTTGGTGAACATCCTGATGACAAATATGACAGGAATGCTCTCCCCATGATAAGCAATATTACAATCAAGGATGTTGTTGGCATCAACATTGGTGTTGCTGGTATACTAGAAGGCATTCATGGGGACAAATTCAGCAACATTTGCCTGTCCAATGTTTCCCTCAGTGTCCACTCTGCACATCCATGGAATTGTTCACTTATTGAAGGGTATTCAAACTCTGTGATCCCAGAATCATGTGAACAGCTCAGAAGCAATTGTAGACAGACATCTGATTGCTATGATGGCAGCAGTTCTTCAGCAATACATGGGCAGGAACCAAGAGATACGTTGAGCACCAGCCGGTTGCTAAATCCTTTAATGAAGTTTGCTTTACTTTAGTGTAGGTATAGATGTCCCTTGGTATTGTTGCAAAGGGGCTTGCTTCATGGGATGAGTCCTATTAGTCATGTATATCTGATTCTTGCAATTATTTGTGCTTAGAGTGTCGCTTGCCTCTTTGTATATAGCTGTTGAGATGACTGTATCTTGCCTGTTCGGTTCCCATTTTCGATATGTGAATGTGATCTGCAGAGCTTATGGTTTTAAACATAAATTACAAAAAATAATCTTTTTTCAGTATGGCCAACTCTATGTAACACAAGCAGTACAAATTAATCTTCTTTCAGTATTACTTATGGTGTAATACTGCTTGTGTTGCTTTTGCTTCAGCGTTCTGGATTTGTACTGCTTGTATGTTCAATATTCTGAAGTGTACTAAGAATTTGTACTGCTGAACTCATATCTCTACTAGACTGCTTTTGTTCTCCAATGTTATACATTTTCTTACATTGAGCTTGTCACTTAATTTCCTACGGATAAAAAAGGTTATTCATGGATCACCAATAGCTTGTGTTCATTTGGATTGGAATAGACTAATTAATTATTTTTTACAAAAAATTGGACAACTCAATTTAGAACAGAACTATTTCTAAATTTCAATGCATCATTAGTAAAGAGTCCTATAGTATTGGGAGCCTAATGTACTTGTAGAGAATTGGGAAACACCACACACCCAAAGGAGGAGGGTGACCTCTATTATATATTGCCGTATGGCTTGGAGTACAAGTAAACTCAATACAAGGAAATACAACAATATATCTCTAATACCCGCCCGTAGTCGTAGGCGGAGCTAAACGAAGACCAAGACTAGTCCTAAAATCAGTGTACAACTGGACAGGAAGTCCTTTAGTCATGATGTCAGCATACTGATGAGAAGACGGGACATGCAAGACCCGAATCTCTCCCAAAGCCACCTTCTCGCGAACAAAATGAATATCAATCTCTATGTGCTTTGTGCGACGATGATGGACGGGATTAGAAGTCATATATACAGCACTAACGTTGTCGCAATAAACAACAGTAGCCTTGGCGAGGGGAACATGAAGCTCCTGAAGCAACTGTCGGAGCCAACAACACTCAGCAACAACGTGCGCCACTGCCCGGTACTCAGCCTCAGCACTGGAACGAGAAACTGTAGTCTGGCGTTTAGAGGACCAAGACACCAGATTATCTCCAAGATATACATAGTAGCCTGAGGTGGATCGTCGGGAATCGGGACATCCAGCCCAATCAGCATCAGAATATGCGGTGAGTGTGTCGACAGAGTCAACTCCCAATGAAAGACCAGCGTCCAGAGTGCCCTTGACATAACGCAAAATCTGCTTGACGAGTGCAAGATGTGGTTCCCTCGGATCATGCATAAACAAGCAGACTTGCTGAACAGCATAGGCCAAATCAGGACGAGTCAAAGTGAGATACTGCAGTGCACCAACAATACTCCTGTATTCTGAAGGATTCGCAACCGGAGGACCATTTGTAGCAGACAGCTTGGACTTGCTATCAACTGGCGTCAAGGTAGAGTGACACTCGCTCATACCGGCGCGCTGTAGCAGATCCGAGGCGTACTGTCGCTGGGACAAGAATAAACCCTCTGAAGTACGGGTGACAGAAATCCCCAGAAAGTGATGTAGATCACCCAGATCGGTCATAGCAAACTCTGCATGAAGGCGACCAATAATGGAGAGAAGCAAATCTGTCGACGAAGCAGTGAGAACAATGTCATCGACATAGAGAAGCAGGTAAGCAGTGCTGGCGCCATCCTTGTAAACAAACAAGGAAGTGTCGGAGACTGACGGAACAAACCCCAACTGACGAATATATGTAGCGAATCGCTGGTACCATGCCCGAGGAGTCTGCTTCAACCCATAAAGCGACTTCTGCAGAAGACAAACATAATCTGGATGTGAAGGATCAGCAAAACCAGGAGGCTGCTGGCAATACACTGTCTCATCTAGATGTCCATGCAGAAATGCATTCTTCACATCGAGCTGACGAATAGGCCAATGACGAGATACAGCAAGGCTAAGAACAGTACGAATGGTGGCAGGCTTGACCACAGGACTGAAAGTCTCATCATAATCTATGCCATGCTGCTGAGAAAATCCACGGACAACCCATCTAGCTTTATGACGTGCAAGAGAACCATCTGAATGAAATTTATGCTTGAAAATCCACTTGTCAGTAACCACATTAGCTCCAGGAGGCCGAGGAACAAGGCGCCAAGTACCATTATCAACCAGAGCCTCAAACTCATCTGCCATAGCTGCTCGCCAATTAGGATCCGCAAGTGCACTGCGATAATTGGCCGGAACGGGAGAAGCAACAACATGATCAGCAGACAAATTCTTGTAACTAACTGGCTGAATTGTACCAGACTGGAGTCGAGTAATGCGGCGAAGGACCGGCGGTGGAGAACCACTCATCGGACGTCGGGGAGGCTCAAGTGGAGGAAGCTCTCTAGGAGGAGCTTCTGAAGACCGCGCCGGAAGAGGGCCTAGGTAGTGGCCCTGCAGCTGCGGTAGAGGGAGCTCGCGAAGAGGGCGACCAGGCTGCGAAGAGGGCACCGTAGCAGCAGTTGGTCGGCGGCTGTACACTTGACCGAAGCGTCCAAGAACAGATGTAGTAGTAGGAGCAGCATCTGGTCGGCGAGTGTAGACTTGACCGAAGCGCCCGCTAGGTACAGCACCACCAGGAGGCGCTCCAGGAGCAGGAACAGCAGCACCAGGCGCTCCAGGCATCCCAGAAGAAGCACCAGCAGGCGCACCAGAAGCAGCACCAGGCGCTCCAGGAGGCGCAGGTGGATCAGCTGCTGTTGCTGGCGCAGGAAGTGGGCTGGAATCCGTCCCGCACATAGAAGAAGACGCCGAAGGACCGGACGGGGGCACGAAACCACACCCGCCCGGAGAAGAAGACGCCGAGGGCCCTAGTGGGGGTTGAACACCGCTCCCATCAGGTGCCGAGCACGGTTGCTCAACGTCTATGGAAGACGGAGCAGCCGTAGGAGAGCCACCAGCTGCATGATTAGTAAACAAAGGTGCAATATCCAAGTCGCGACTGAGTAAGAAATCAAAGGAGCTGGTGGTGGGTGGATGAGTCTCACGAGCGAAAGGAAAGGTGGACTCATCAAACACAATGTGTCTAGATATAATGATGCGACGCGTTGTAAGATCAAAACAGCGATGACCCTTATGATCAGGCGGATATCCCAAAAAGACACATGCGGTCGAGCGTGGAGCGAGCTTGTGTGAAGAGGTGGCCTGTAGGTTAGGATAACACAAGCAACTAAAGACACGCAAGTGATCATAAGAGGGATAAGCATTATATAGGCGAAAATAGGGAATCACGTTACTAATGGAGGAGGAGGGGCGCCGGTTAAGCAGATAGGTGGCTGCTGCTAGCGCCTCAGCCCAATACTTGGGCGGCATAGAGGCATGGATGAGGAGGGTTCGCACTGAATTGTTAAGAGTTCGAAGGATGCGTTCGGCCTTGCCATTCTGTGGAGAGGTGTAAGGGCATGAGAGGTGAAAGATAACACCATTTGCGCGCAGGGTGGTGTGCATGGCGTGGTTAACAAACTCAGTCCCATTATCGGCTTGAAAGCACTTAACGGGAAGGCCGAACTGAGTGCGAGCATAAGCAATAAAATCAACGATATGCTGATGTACATTGGATTTGTGCTTAAGCGGGAACGTCCAACAATAATGCGAAAAATCATCCAACAAAACCAAGTAGTAGGAACAACCAGAAATACTAGCAACCGGCGAGGTCCAGACATCACAGTGAACTATCTCAAAAGGTGAAGTAGTTTGAGAAGTAGAAGTAGCAAACGGAAGACGCGCGTGCTTGCCAAGCTGACATGCATGACAAAGCGAGCGATCTACTTTATTACATGAAACTAAATTGTTCTGTTTTAAAGTAGCTAAGACTGCTGGACCAGGATGACCAAGGCGACGATGCCACAAGGATGAAGAGGCGGCAAGCATGGCTTTTGCAGCTGCGGGGGCAACTGATGGGATGGTGTAGAGGTCGCCTGTACTATCGCAGCGAAGGATCACTCGTCCCGTCCGGATGTCCTTAACAGAAAAACCAGAGACGTCAAATTCAATGGAACAACGATTATCGCGAGTGAATTGGCGAACAGAAAGTAAGTTGCGAATAATGGATGGAACGATAAGCACGTTGTTCAGAATGAATCTAGACGTATCTGTGGCTAGAACGGAAGAACCTCGGGACGTGACAGGGATATGTGCACCATTGCCTACGGTAATCGAAGAGGAAGCAGCTGGGAGGCGAGAGAGAAGTATACCTTCCGAGGAGTGCATGTGAGTAGAAGCTCCAGTATCCATCACCCATGCATTGCCTTCGAGCGCCATCTGCTGGAGGGCAGCGATCAGGCCAGCCTGATCCCACGAAGGGGACTGAGTTGGCGCCTGAGGGGAGGTGATCGCCGCATGAGCCTGAGGAGGGGCGCCCAGAATGCCTTGACCGCCGCGCTGGAATTGTGCGCCATTGCTGCTACCTTGCGCACCCTGGAAAGCAGCCCATGGGTTGATGCAGACCTAAGGACCGCTAGGGTTAGGTGTGCGAGGCGACTACTGCTGCTGCTGGCCGCCGTTGGAGCGTCTGCCCCTCCTGCGACGCTGCTGCTGCTGAGGAGGGCGCTGCTGCTGCTGCGTGACGGTGGTCGAAGATGATGTAGATTGGCAGGAGGAGCCGCATCCAGCCGAGGAGGAGGCGATCATGGCGGAGGAGGCAGCCACCTTTGACTGATTTGCTAGGCGGAGCTCCTGGAGGGCAAGCCGATCTACAGCCCTGGAGAAGGTCATGGTCGCGTCTCCTGCGATGATCTCTCCAGTGGTGCTGTAGCGAGAATCAGCCCCAGCGAGAAGGGCGAGAACCATCTCAGAATCGGCAATAGGCTTGTCGACGTCGCGAAGAGCATCAGCGGCCTTCTTGAGGGCTTGGGCATACTCGTGGACAGACATATCCCCTTGAATTATTGCGTGGAACGCATGACTCAAGAAGATGGCACGAGGAGCTTTGTTCGTCTGGAAGTGGTTGGAGATGGCGACCCAAAGGTCCCGTGCTGTCTGGTTGGCGGCCATGGTGAAGTCGAGGACGTCCTCGGTGACGGAGCCATAGAGCCAACTGCGGACGGCACAGTCGGCCTCGTTCCATGCATCAGTGCGCGGATCAGGGGAGAGGCGCTGTTGATGTGGCTGAGGAGGCCGAACTTGCCGCAAATGGCCTCGAAGAAGCTGCTCCACTTGGTGTAATTGGAGGAGCGGAGTTCCAGCTTGATCGGGACGTGCGCCTGGACGGAGACGGCGGCGTACGCAGCCATGGGGATCGGCGGCGGCTGGGTGTCGTCGACGAAGAGGGACGAGATGCCGTCGAGGAGAGAGTCACCGTCGTCGAGGGTGTCACCGTCGTTGGTGACACAGGACATCAACAGATTGTTGCAGATGCAATCTGTTGATGCTGCTGCAGCCGACCATGGAGGGCGCAGGGAGGAGGGGCGACCAGGGAGGTGGCGCAGGGAGGAGGGGCCGACCAGGGAGGCGGCGCAGGGGTGAGGGGGAGGTGCCGCAGCCTAGGGTTGGCGGCGGCAGGTGGTGGGTGGGCGCGCAGGCAGGGTTTGCCGCGCGAGTTAGGGC
Organism: Panicum virgatum; assembly: GCF_016808335.1. NCBI lineage: Eukaryota > Viridiplantae > Streptophyta > Magnoliopsida > Poales > Poaceae > Panicum > Panicum virgatum. Next base: position 1,907,881 of record NC_053153.1, read on the forward strand.
AGCGGAGGGGGGGAGGGGCACGGCCGGCCTAGGGTTTGGCCCGGACTCGTGATACCATGTAGAGAATTGGGAAACACCACACACCCAAAGGAGGGGGGTGACCTCTATTATATATTGCCTTATGGCTTGGAGTACAAGTAAACTCAATACAAGGAAATACAACAATATATCTCTAATAGTACTGCGGATGGTTATCTTATTCATAGGCAAGTACGAGGGCAGTGCACATTAGCTGTAACTTGCAAGCAGGGCGGATCAGTAGGCCACCAATGTGCAATTGCAGAAGATAATTTAATACAGTGGTATTTAGCTTCTAAAATATTTATCCTTTCGTTGATCAGTCCATACTGGTTGCTCCTTACTATTTAGCAATGCCCTTGTCTTTCTACAATTCACATTTGGAACTTTCCTTGTAATTTTGCCATCTGTTAGTGATTGAAGATATGCTGGTTGCCCCTTACTATCTGTCACTTCTTCCTTTAGATTTTCTAATGTGATCTGTATATGTAAAATTAATTGTTTGGCATGGATGACCAGTTGGCGCTACCGGTTGACCTTTAGATTTTGTTTTTCCTCAAAAGGGAACATTCAGAACTAAAAAAAAGGAGGACTAATCTACATGACCTTTGGAACTAACACAAAGTGAAGCAAAATATGAGCATGGATTGATCATATGCTTTTATATGTATACTGCATAGCATTGGAAAGGAAGAACAAGAAGTTAGCAAGGAGAGAGTGAAAGGTCGTGACAAAAATTAAGCCTGGGTGATTGTCAAGAATTGATTTGAGGTATGTCATCATTTAATCCTGAATTGGATGTGCCTATTCACTTACAATTGTTATTATACATTAAGATTCATTTATGGTCTGTAAGAATGGTCATGAGGACCTATTCTCTATTTTATCCTTCATTATCCTTACAAGGTATGACGTATCTAATTTGCCTTTTTCGTACATGCTTCTGTATCTGGAGTACATATATCTGCATGGACCAAGACTTCAGGATAGTTAAAGTTTATTGAGACTGGTGCTGTGTATGCAGGTTCACAGACGTATTATGGTGTGTGAACACACCTTGTATGAATGTGACTGGTGTCATGGTGTGTGAACAAACATGCTGGATCCTTGCAAGCTGCTGCTGATGTCCTTAAAGAGGTATCTGACATTAACGCTAAAGGTTGGGATCCTCTAAAAGTTGCTACTGCTGTCAAGATGGTATATTATCAAAAAAAAAAAAAAACTCTACCCGGGGGGAGGAAACGGCCCCACCATTTTTTCATTAAGAGGAAGCCACACCGGCTTACCCGGGTAGAGAAAACCCCCGAACCCTGGCCCATGCCCGAGAGGGCCAAGCCTCGCGGCGAGCACATCGATGGGATTTTTTTACCCCAACAGCCGGAAATTCGCTTCTGATGAGAATCGTACTCAGGACCTGTTGGGGCGCGACGCTACCGGACCGGGCTAGCCAACTGGCCGCCCGGCCTTTCGCAAGATGGTATATTATCATAAAGAAAAATGTGATTCTGAGGTAAACAAAATGTGCTGCTAGTGCATTCTTAGCTTCTTGCTATTCATTTGATGGAAATGTGTCATGCGACTAATGGGCCAAAGCTTTTTTTTGCTTTCAGAAGATGTCTTCAGATGGCGAGCTATCAAAATTGTTGGCTGTGGGGCCTAGTATGGAAGGCAAGTTCTTTCAGAATACATGCTTGGCAATCTACAGAGAGATTGTATGAGGCACAAAGAAGACTGTTGAGCTTCTTGTGGTCAAGGAAGCCTGAGAAGCATACGCAGCTGAAGAGAAGTGAAGCTGAACGAGCGTATTTTGCCTGAGAATAGAAGTGCGAATTTGTTGACAAGGCAGAAGGGGTCTGAATGGTGCAGAAACAGATATTGTCATGCCGGAGCCTTTGATGCAGAAAGTAACTGGAATAAAACAAATATGGAACTGATTAGCGTCTATGTTTGGTTATTTATGTTATGGCAACTCACCACTCAATCGATCAGTGTTATGTTATAGTGATTGCATTTGACTCGAAACTAGCATTGCTTCGTGCGTGGGCTTATGTAACTGGCGAGTGTTACATGCTATCTGGAGACTGTAATAGTGCGAACAGCTTAGTAGCATGCAATTGTAGACAGACAACAGTTTGCTATTATGGTGTCAGTTCTTCAGCAATGTATATGCGCAGGCGCAAGATAAGTTGGTTGGCTTCAGTTTAATATAAGTATAGATGTGCTTGCTGTTTCTGCAACGTGGCTTTGCTAGACTGGTGTACCTTGCCGGATTTGTTTAAGTTTTTATATGTGAATATGGTCTGTATATTTCAGAGACTTGTTGCAAACATAAAGGCAAAACTATTTCACGATTTCGTATGACCAACTTAAGGCCAAGAAGCCCACCATGTACATTTAGTAGCAAACAATGGCAAGTAATGCATTATTGTAAATACTGGAGAAAAGCTTAGAAAAATGTATTCCAGAAGCCCAAGAAAATTCCAGAAGCAAGGTGGCAAACCATCTTTGGGGGTTCAATTCCATGGGAACGGCAATATGCTCAATAAAATGGCTCAAATCAATTAAAATCTGTACAGTAAGAATGCAATCAGTTGAACTAAGAATGAACTGCTCACTGAGCAAGGACAAGGAATGACACTGTTCTTGTTTGACAGAAATAGAAGCACGATGAGAAATCAAATATATTCAAATTGACAGTTTAAAGGCCCACAAATGACATGATAGCGAAACTTGCATTATTCATTTAGCATCAGAGGCCTATTGGAATGTTAAATCAACCAAGAATTTATCAGTACATCTGGAACTTCTCTTTAGTCTTCTCAAAGACTTGTTCCGCAATCAGGGCTCCATTTCCATCTGCCTTCTTTATCTCCATGTTGGCCTTCTGGTAGTACCCAGTTCCTCTAAGAGCATCAGCAATGAAATCATCGAACCCAATGGCAATAGCAGCTTCAGCCTTGGCTCCATACACCAGCCTCTGCAGTAGAGAATGGGACAAGATTGTTAATTAGTATTAAACTATTTATTTATTATATGAAGAATGAGATATGAAACAGACCTTAATCCGGGAAAGATGAACAGCACCAAAACACATTGGGCATGGTTCACAGGATGCATAAATTTCACAATCCGACAGCTCAATTTTCCCAAGCTTTTTGCAAGCCTAGCATACAAAAGAAACATTTGTTATGTGAGATGGATATCCAATTATCCAAGTAATACAAAGAGACTAGTGTACAACGGAACAAACACTGTGCATGCATCATATAGTCACTAAGTCACAAAACAAAAGTCAGGCAGACCTGACACAGTCGTTTTTTATCCAATGATCTTGAAAACATCTGTTATACACTTAATTGTCCATACAATCTACTGCGAAAAAAAAAAACCCCAATGTTACGAACTAGTCTTTGACCTATCACTTTTGTAACTTTCCTCAGGGATCTACACAAATTTCATATTGATTAGCTTTGCTTTAACTGACCTCAACCACTAAATTTGACTGCCATTAAACTTAATGGATCCATGTTTAGAATGGTATATGATTCATCCCACATCAGTAAACAGGTGAATGTAGCTTTTAAATTATTAGAAGCACCACGTGATACTAACACCAAAAGCATAGAGGGGGAGTCCAATTGAAAGGTCATCGGTTCACATTTGGATTTTGAGGCCCGAGTTAGAGCACCCTACCTCTCTTATTGCAGTTACTTCAGCATGTGCGGTTGGGTCGGTGTGCTTCAAAACCATGTTATGGCAACTGACTACTACTTCATCATTGCGGACAACAACTGCACCAAACGGGCCACCATCTCCACAATCAACTCCTCGGTATGCTTCTTCGACTGCCTTTGATAAAAACTTATGGTCTCTGTCTTGTACAGCTGTTTGATGCATCAGAGCTCAAGTAAGCAGCTAGTTTTGAATGCCATGCCATGCAACATGGAATAGAGAACAGAGAGTATACTGGATGAGGAAACTACAATGTTACCTTCCTGATGGCCAGCAAATGCAGAAGCAACTGAGATTGTTCCGTCCTTGGACTCCACAACTACAATAAAGTGAAAAAGATGATATATGAACCATGTAAGTTAACTAGAAGTGTAGTCCAAAAAGAAGAAAGATTTAACTCCTACCTAGAATATACCATCCAGCCATCACAAACAGTTAATACTATTTAAGAATGATGAAATATAGCAACAAGATTGTTACATAAGCAGGCTAAGGTAAGTACCTACACACCAAGGCCATGAAGGAAAGTGGTGTGCATAGATTTTTTTAGCACGGCGTTAATTGCTGTCAGATAGACACGATACAACTACCAGGTAGATTGTATAGTTGTAGCAGAAATGTAGAAGATCAAGCCATCAAGGCAGTTCCTGCTAGCTTAGGTGCCAAACAATGTACACGTACACAAGTTTTCATATAGATAGTCCCATGTAAAAAACCTATGCTGCATTACCAGTACTGCAATTCATAAATTGGCAAATGTAGAACCCTCTTTTCGCATTTACCTGCACGATAGTCTGCTAGGAATGAATTATTATTTACGGTTACACGGAGATTACAGGATGAAACATTTGTGCTGACTCTAGTGAATGGAAAGAGGCAAATTGTAGTCTAAGGCTCAGAGCATGTATCGTGTGATAGGAAAAGCAGAATTGAGCCCCCGACGGACAGAGTATTGCTTGAAGCCCTGAACAGAAGAAGGAACGCCCCAATTTGTACTACTAAGAGCACACAGAACCACTCAAGTTCTGCTCCTTCCACTGCAATACCTCAAAATCTACTTTTGTCGCTGCAAAGTATGTTCAGTTAAACCCCAGTCCCGGCCCATCGCGCATCAAACACCAATTTTGCAACTTCCTGCTTTAATCACGACACATCCTGAACCAGAAACCCGGAATCCACAATCCTCCCACCCCAGAGTCATTGAGTCAAAGACCAAAATCTCCCAACGTTAGGCGACAACACCAGCACAACCCAGCTCATAACCCAAGATTTCCACACTTCCTGGATCCCGAATTCCTCCTCAGCACAAGAACCGGAAGAAATCGCAATCGCGGAACGTAGCACAGAAAACCAGCATCAACCATGCACGAGACGTACCCTTTGCTTCCTCCATGGCGTGGGGCGGGAGCGGAGCCGACCGAGATTTCCCTCAACTTTCGAGGTGCACAGCACAGACACGGATGCCGCTCGCTCGGCCGATGGAGAAGGAAGAGATGCGTCGCGGCTTTGGGTTGCCTGCGTCTGCGTGGGTGGCCTACGACCCCTGTTTGGCGTACAAATACGGGAAGGGCCGGGTCCCTTACACGTGGGCCCGGGTTTAGATGGGCCCGGGTTTAGATGGGCCCGCTCCGTGGCCTTTGTGCGGACGGAAAGCGGAAAGGGAGAGTGTGGTGGGGCCGCTGGGTGACGAGACGGTGATGGACCCTGGACCGCGTCCTCCGTGGTCCGGGGGCGACCGTAGCCGCGGGCCTCCGAGCACCGAGCTGTCGCCGCTGGACGGTGGTGGACCCGGTCCACGACCGTGGCGTGCGTTCTCTGATCACGGCCGCTTTTGCTGTGAGCTTTTTCTCCCCGTAGCACCGACCACCGTGCATCGCACAGGCAGAAGCTTCGCAACGCGTGCACGTGATCCACACAAACTCGTGTAAACTTCCACTTCCACCCGTTAATGGTCGCCTCTAACCTCGCTCTGCCGTCTGGTCGTCTGATGCGTTCACACTTTGCCATAAACATTAAACTAGAGTGAGTGATTGCATCTTTTCGTCGTCGGTGGATGCTCATAAATTTTTGTTTACACGACACTATCCATGACGCGCTAGGCGCGGTGCCTTCTCCAACAAAAACAGCTACCATCAAGTAATAATAACAAGCTATCCTAAAGAAAATAACAAGCAGACAAGCATCCCGTGGGTCGGCCCCAACAGACTAGGAAAGAGATTAGGACACAATGCTGTCGATGCAGGATGTGTGGTTCCACGTGCTAATAACCAAAAATGCTAAAAAATAGTACTAGACTATCGAAATAGGAGTAGCTAATTGGATGAGCTAAACCTTTAGCCAAACAATTTTTTTTTAATAAAGTATCAAATACTTCCTCCGTCTCAAATTATAAATCGTTTTAGTTTTTCTGTATACATAGAGTTTTCTATGTACGTACCTATATATACTACATATCTAGAAAAAATAAAATGACTAATAATTTAGAGCGGCTAAAGTAACTTTAGCACTTAAGTTTAGCCCATCCAAACTGACCCTAATTTGATCGGGAATACCTAACCAGACTAGACTAGACTAATGTGTTACAAATGAGCATCCCCTCTACTGGCCCCAACTGAGTAATTAGCCATAGGCTTGATGCTAATTCGATCGCCAGTGATATTTTTTAAAAAAAAACAAAGAGCAAATTACTTTAATTTGATCCCCCCCCCGGGGAAAAAGATATTTAATTCGATAGGAAGAATAGGAATAGAGAAGGCTCCGAGGGGCACATGCATGTGATGCGATCCGACACGATGACACGCAAAGAGCGACGGAGCAATAAGCATCTGCATCTCGCACGGCATAAAGAAAAGAGGTCTAAGTGATTGAGGTCGTTACACATGACCCGTCACAAAATACACAATCGCCAGTCGCCTAGCATAAGCTGCACGGCACCTACCACCGCTGATTGCTTCCGTGCAACTCGTGGCGCTAACCTTATCTCCGTCTCCATCCAAATCCCCCCAAGGGCTAGCTTGCTTAAGAATGTACATGTTCTTGCACGAGCTTAGACGGTTTTGCTTTGGCACTAACATCTCTACATTGACCTCACGATCGAACTGGACAAGCGTAGAAGCACGCTCTATCAATGGACAAGGCATCTTCTATTTCAAAAAAAAAAGGACAAGGCATCTTCAGTTCTTCACAGACTGCAAATGCAGTGTGTGTGAGGGTCAACTTATCCCACATGCATCTCATAAGTCAACTCAATTTATAAAAAAGGATATTGTGGAATAATAATCCTTACATACACATGCTATAATTATAAACAAAATCACTCTATATATATATATTTGAAAAATAAATCACTCTATATACCATTCTAAAATAATAAAAAAAGATGTTTCTGTTATAAGAAAATGGAAAGGAGGGTTGTCTCGCAAAAAGGAAAAGAAAGAAAAAGAGGTCATACGTAGACGGGCCACAAATCAGAAACGAAAGGATGGACGGCCCATTGAAAAGGCCATAGCAGCACAGCCCAACAGCCTATCTCAGAAAGCAAAGAAAACCATAGCCCAATCCACAGGTTTTATCCGCTTCCCGACTTCCACTCCTCTCCCGGCTCCCGAGGCGGGAAACCACGAGGGGGGGGGGGGTTTCCGGATTCGCCGCCGCTCGGCCGCGTTTTGGTTCCCCTTCCTCGCCGGCTCGCCGCCGGTCACCGCCGCCATGGGAATCAAGGTAACCATCCTCCAGAGGTTCGGTGGTTCACCGCCCCAATTCGGCCTTCGGGCTCTCGGTGTAACAGCTTCTCCCTGTTCGTGGCGCGCTATAGGGCTTGACGAAGCTGCTGGCGGAGCACGCGCCGAGGGCCGCGGTGCAGCGGAGGGTGGAGGACTACCGCGGCCGCGTCATTTCCGTCGACGCCAGCCTCAGCATCTATCAGTTCCTCGTGAGTCGTCGCGCGCGCCCCCTGTATTTATTCGCCCCCTTCGCTTCAGTTTCCTCGCGACTCGTCGTCGCGTTTGGGTACAGCGCTACTCGCTACGGATTTATAGCAGTCCGATTGGATTTCTCCAATGATGTGACTTGGGGAGTTTTTCCGGTTTCGAGTGCGAATGTGCGATAGTACGGGCGATTTCTGTGGATGTTGCTGTTGTGGACTTGTGGGTAGCACAATGTGTTGGGAAATTTCATGTACTGTGTCGATTCATTGGGGTTATGTGAGAGCACGATGGCACAATATCCAAAAAGTTTTTGAGAGCGGCTACGTTCTGGTGCATTTGGCATCTGCTGCATATTTTGAATGCTCTTCAATTTCAGAGGCTAATACCGTTGCCAGAATTTCAATTTACAAAACTACTGCTCACTTTTGTTCTCTTGAAATCCCAATGCTATTAGCATGCGCATGCATTTGTGTATCTAACTTTTATTGGGTCAATTTACCACCATGGGTTTCTCTAGTTTTCATGCGACTCGCATCAAATGTGTTGTCAATTTCTGCAGATTGTGGTTGGAAGGAAAGGGACAGAGCTTCTGACCAATGAGTCTGGTGAAGTCACGAGGCAAGAAATATCGCTTGTCCCGCCTACGGTCTGGTCATTATCAGTTCAACTTATTTGACATTTTTATCTTTGTAAATTGTGTAGTCATCTGCATGGTATGTTGAACAGGACAGTAAGAATGCTAGAAGCAGGGATAAAGCCTGTGTAAGCTTCATGCATTCCTGTGGTCCTTGTCAATTCTTTGCAGCTAGCGTACTTTTTCTGACTCTGCTGAGATTTATGCTAGTTTTGTTTTTGATGGTGAGCCACCTGAAATGAAGAAAAAGGAGATTGCAAAAAGGTATGCAACAATTTTTTCTTTGCTTATTTTCACTCATCACTTTTAAATCTCGACACATGCTTTTCCAATCGAGATTGGGGTGGAAGGTGTGGTTGGGCACCCCATTTTGGGTGCCTATTTCTTAATGAAAAAACCATCTCGTTCCTCCTTGGTTGGATCTTGTTTTTACAGGCTTTTGCAATGTTCGCTATTATGTAGGTCCTTAAAGAGGGATGATGCTACAAACGATCTTAATAGAGCTATTGAGGTCAGTTGCTCCTCAACATAGTTCTAGGGCTTTCTTGCTGTCTATGCTTATCTTTCTCATTGTTTTTGCTGGATTTCTGAAGTGGCACTTGCATTACAGATTGGGGATGAGGATTTAGTTGAAAAATTTAGCAAAAGAACTGTCAAGGTAATGATTCTCCTGTTTTAGGAAATACACAATAAAGAATTTTTGTTTGAAGAGTGTCCTTGAATTTATATAAGATGAAACAGCCTTCTAGTCTCGCATCGATATGTCATTTGAGTTTCTTCAAGAAAGCAGTTTGAGGAGTGCTCGACTGCTCGTAAGTATTTTTATTAAATTGTGGAGTGGTTCTGAGCATGTACTGTAATTTATGCCTTCCCTTTCCAGGTCACAAAAAAACACAATGATGATTGTAAGAGGCTGTTAAGATTGATGGGTGTCCCTGTAGTTGAGGTACCATTATTACTTTTGTCCAGCTGCTGGTTAAGTTTGTTTTTCTTGCTTTTCTGCACAGACCAACTACAGATTAACATGTTCTTCCAGTGCCACGGAGGGTCAGTAGAATATCAAGAATCTCTTGAACTTAAAAAAATGCACTAGTCTAACTTATAGATGATTTAGCTTGAAAATAAGATGTATGCTTGGTATTGATCTAAGCTTATTTTTCTGTTAAGGTTGGCCTTTAACTAGAACAATTTTTTTCTCGAACGCGCAGGAGAACTGCGTGTTGTTGTATTAATAGATTAAAAGAACGGTCCAAATACAATGCCGAATCCACGGCTTGGTTTAGCTGATACACATTGCACATGTGAATATCTTTGGCAATCAGTAGCTGCCCCCATGCGATATAGATGTTATCACTACAGAGAAAAACTCATATTTGGTTGTCTTATGGGGCGCGGTTCTTCTGTCTGGGCTACATGCTGTACTATGATTTGATGGCAGTAATGCAAAGCGTGTTACCTGGCCTTTGTGATGTACTTTTATAGGTAATGTATATTTAAGATTTGCCGACCACTTCTGCAGGCACCAGGTGAGGCTGAAGCACAGTGTGCAGCTCTTTGTGAAAATCATCAGGTATACCTAGTCAATAACTTTACGAAATCCTGTATTTTAGCATAATTGAATTCTGAGCTGTGAGTGCCAGGTCTATGCTGTAGCTTCAGAGGACATGGACTCTCTGACTTTTGGTGCTCGAAGGTTTCTTCGTCACTTAACTGACCTTGGTTATAAGAAATCTCCTGTGACAGAATTTGAAGTGTCAAAGGTAGCTTCACACATATTTCTTTATGTTCTTTTATTCTTTTGAGTATCTTGGTGATTCTTTACGATTTTCCAGGTTTTGGAGGAACTTGGACTCACAATGGATCAGTTCATTGACTTGTGTATCCTTAGTGGATGTGATTACTGTGAGAATATTAAAGGTGTTTTACCCCATTTAATGTTTTCATACAGTATGTATTAGATTAAGCCCATAGTATGATTCAAGAGTTCAAGCTTCACTGAAGAGATTGTACTACTATGAAAATTTTACAGTTGGTTCCCTTGATTAGTTGCTCTAGTTGCTTATCAGCTCTGTCCAAAATTAGCAGCAAAAACTTATCCGAAAAAGTGCAGCAGAAACTGTGGAAGTCAAATGCCCTAGGTTTTAGGTTCAGTTATCTTTTCGGTATTTTCCTTCTGTTGAATGGATCCTGAATTGATGTCACTTGAAGCTCTGTTTCAGAGTACTTTTGCTCTAGGCTGGATAGTTTGGTGCCGTATGTAATCTACAATCTCGAGTGATCTTCAAACCGACAACATTCATGACAACTCATTAACTGTCATATTCTTCTCTTCATAGGTATTGGGGGACAAAGAGCCCTGAAACTCATTCGACAACATGGTTGCATAGAAGAAGTTGTGCTAAATCTTAAACAGACGAGGTATGTTTTGATGAAATAGTCATTGTCTTACGTATGCAGTCATGTGCTTGCTCAAATCCTCTCTGCTGAATGTATTTGCCAGAAGAGTACACGTTTTCTGAACTCCATGAAACGACGTGTGTAATGGGATGTTACACATGCCTTCTATGTGTGCCTTGGGAGTGTTAATGGGGTTGCAGATTATTTGGATTTTTTTTGTAATTCACAATTTTTCAAATAATACTAACCTGAGAAGAAATCCAATTTTTATTATGTTGCTGTGTTATACCCTGCACACCTGGTGTTTTTCAAATTACACCACGGACAACATGTCCCCTGTTGCCTCTATGACCATACCACCCACTCTGTGCTCTACAGTCTACACAGCTTCTCATGCCATGCTGCACTCTCCTTTTAGTTCACCATGCTGTTTATGCTATGTGCTTCTGCCATTCTTATGTCACCATTCTTTCTTGTGCTGCTATCTCTAGTCAGTGGCGGAGGACGACCGAAAATTTAGGTGTGGCGATGTATTTATAAACTATAGTCATATATTGCACGGAAATAAAAGTTCACAACAAGAACATCGTTCATAAGTACCTTAAATGAAGAATAATATGTAGAGTACTCGTCAAATCAACAATTGGACCAAAACAAGCTGTGAAACAATGAGAAAACATCAATTAGTAGTGAAACATTAGAGTAAAAATATTAAATATAATACGAGATATACAATTAGAGTATAGAGTTATACCGATAAATTTATTAGTTGCGTCTAGGATACTTCGGCAATTTCATATTCCTATCTTTCTTCTTTTGAAATGCATTTTTGATGTAGTGCACACAAGTATTTAAACGAAAAGAATTGCAGTGCAAGAAATATTCATATTCATGTAACAACAAATTACGACTAAGCCAATCGCGAGTTCCACATCCACGGAAAATTAGAAAGATTTGGCAATAATAATAGTGGCAGTTTGCTTGACTTGCAATTACAACATAGTTTAACGCATGCTCTTCTCATCTAGTAACCGCACCCGTATGACAATTGGGGGGATTGCAAATGTGTAAATACGGGCCAGCTAAGATGGGAAACCCTTGTCATAAAAGCTCCTGCTTCAGCTGAATTAGAAGTTCATTACACCAAACACTAAGAATTCATGATTTAAAGCATACCCCAACTTCAGGATCTGCGATGTTCAAATCGTCACATAGCGTCCTCGCAAATTCCTCAGGGTCACTATCAAGGTTGCCAATATCCTGACCACCAAAAATGCAGGTGAATTATAGCAAATCTTCTGGACATGAGGGCTCCTAGAATCTACAAATACACACATACATACCCAAAAGAACTTGTCTCTTATTACAGTGTTGTTCACTCGGAGGTCAATCTGCAGATTCAACATTCATAAGCTGTCACTTGAATATTTGAACTCCATTCATGTGAGTATAAAAATACAAGAGGCCCAGAAACAGTCTGCTGATGTGCAGCAATTAGACATAGAAAAGCTAACCAAACCTTGAGAGGCACAATCTTCTCCTTGATCTGCATCTCCTGCCCCTCGTAGGAGCGGAACTCCGCAAGTTGCCCCTGCGCGGCCCGTGCGCCTGTCGGCGGTCGGCCAGTGGCCCTGTGCCTGCGCCTGTCGATGTCGGCCCTGCGGCCTGCGCGGCTGTGCGCCTGGGGGCGCAAGGCGGGCTGCGCCTGTCGGCGGCCGGTCGGCCTGTGCCTGCGCCGCTGCGCTGCGCGGCTGTGCGCCTGGGGAAGCAAGGCGACTGCGGCCTGCGGCTGTGCCTGCTCGCGCCCTGCGCGGCCGAGCGCTGGGGGGCGCAAGCGGCTGCCGGTGGGACTCGGGAGCACGGCCGGCGGGCGGCGGCTAGGGTTCGGTTTCGGGGGCGGCGGCCACGGGCGAATCTAGGAGCGACGGCTTTGGGGGTGACGGCCACGGGCGCCTGCTTCCTTCCTCTAATCCTCTTGCCTTGTTGGGCTGTTGGGCTGTGCTGAAATACAGGGTATAAAAAATTTTGTTAGGCACGGATGAAATTTAAGGTATGGCAGAGGCGGGGCGGCGGCGACGCGAAGGAGACTGCGGGGCGGCAGCGCGGAGGCGGGGCGGAGGAGGCTGCGGGGCGGCGGCTGCGGCGCGGAGGGCGGAGGTGGCTGGCAGCGCGGAGGCGGGGCGGCTGCGGCACGGAGGGCGGAGGTGGCTGGCGGCGCGGAGGCGGCCTTGGGGCGGGCGGTGGGCGGAATGCAGCGCGAGGAGGAGAAAAAAAAATTTGGACTCCGACTTTAGGTATGGCGCGCACCATAGTGCGCCATAACAGGTGCTCCGCCCCTGTCTCTAGTATTACCGACAGGTTTGGCTACTGCTGTTGGGATGCCGCTCTTGCACCCACCTTCTGGTGTTTCTGCTGCATCTATTTATAGACACTTCACAGACCAATGAAGACGAAATGCGTCTTCAGTAGCATGGTGCAACTATGGAGAAAGTCTGCAGTTTGAAACAGCCATAGCTGCTAAGTCCTTAAGTGGTTGCAGATTTTATTTATGTCTGAGAATTGTTTGATTTTCAGTCTGACCAGTCCTTGATGACTGCCTGAAGTGCTCCACTATATCTTAAAGAAATTATGTCAAGGATTCATGATTGTATGCTCAGCTATTAATTTGTTATTATTTTTTAGCTTCTTTGGTACATTGTTTATACATAAGAAATGAAAAAAAAAATGCATGTAGGAGGGACTCATGAGTTTGTTCTGCTCGCATGGTTTTCCTTATTTATCATTATTACCTTAATGATCTTGAAATGCTGGATCTGACTGCATGTTCTTTTCTCTTCTGTAGATTCAATGTTCCAGAAGACTGGCCTTATCAGGAAGTTCGGACATTGTTTAAAGAACCTAATGTTTGTACAGGAATTCCAGATTTCATGTGGACCTCACCTGACTCACAGGTTTTCATTGATAGACCACACTACACTGCTCCTATTGTTTCACAAGCTAAGAGTGCTTTTCTTTCTGTGTTCAGGGCCTTATGGATTTCTTGTCAACTGAAAACAGTTTCAGTCCTGATAGGGTAGCAAAGGCATGTGCTATTATTCTTTATTTCACTCCTAAATTCATGTTTAATTTTCCTAACACCAAATGATCGATTCCATGGAATTCATTAGGTGGTAGAAAAGATTACAGTTGCAAGGGATAAATATTCCCCAGGAAGGTGAGCTGCAATCTGCCTGTTATTTCATGGAGAATCATCCATGCACATCTGATATGCTATTTTTCTGTTCGAGACAGATTGAAGCTTTTGACACCAGTTGCTAGCTTACCGGGATCTCATACTGAGAAGGTGCAGATCTTAAACAACTTCAATTTAATCTTCATCATTTGTTCGTCTTTCCTTTGCCGTAGCCACAGATTCACATTGGTATGGCACAAGGACATGATGTGCATATCATTGTGTAACTTTGATTTACCAGAGTTCACTTAATACATACTGTGGCACTATGCATAGCTGTTGTCTCTTAAAAAGTATATGCCCTTGCAATAGACAATTTATATTTCGATCGAGTATCTTCAATGTTTTTTACTGAGCTAAGGGCCTGTTTGGAACAGAGGAATCGAAAACTGAGGAAAGGAAAAAAAAAAAACGCAGGAAAGGAATATGAAAGAAGTATGAAAACAGAGGATTGGAAAAATGTAGGAAAAAAATAGAAGGTGCTTGGAACACAGGAATAGAAAACTAAGAAGGACAAAGAAAATATTACTTTGCTTTCTATAAAAGCCGGGTGAACCCTTTCTCGAGAAAAAAAAGAGAAAATATTACCACCTTAGATTTGTACTTAAAGATATGCCATGTGTATGTTTAAGATTGACTGAGATTCTTATATGTGGGATCTTGATTCATGGACTCAATCTATCTATGTTCAGCACACAGTCACACACCATCGTTCTTATCCTTTGCTAGCTTATCTCTCCACTTCTCGGTTGTCCTCATCCTGTAGCTCACTCCCAAGGCTCCAGCAATATCCATGGTGTCATTCCTGTAGAGAGATAGCGAGAGGGGGAAACACCACACACCCATTGTGGAGGGGGTGACCTTTCATATATATAGCCGAGACGGCTTGATTTACAAGTAAGAGTCAAGTAGACTTAGAGTACAAGTCAAATAGACTTAGAGTACAAGACAAGTCAGCTATACATATCTCTAATACCCGCCCGCAGTCTGAGCGGGAGGATCCCGGACGCAAAGACTGGACCTAAATTCAGTAAATAACTGTACAGGCAAGCCTTTGGTCATAATATCCGCGAACTGGTGAGACGACGGAACGCGTAGCACACGAACCTGTCCCAAAGCCACCTGGTCGCGGACGAAGTGAATATCGATCTCTATATGCTTCGTGCGCCGATGATGTACTGGATTGCTGTCATGTATACAGCACTGACATTATCACAGTAAACAATCGTCGCCGAAGATAGGGGCGTATGAAGCTCCTGAAGAAGCTGCCGAAGCCAGCAGGTCTCAGCCACAGCGTGCGCCACAGCACGATACTCGGCCTCCGCACTCGAACGAGAGACAGTAGTCTGTCGTTTGGAGGACCAAGACACCAGGTTGTCGACGAGGAAGACACAGTAGCCCGAAGTAGATCGCCGGGAGTCTGGACAGCCTGCCCAGTCTGCATCTGAGTATGCAGTGAGGGAGGAAACTGGACCAGCACCGATGTGCAAGCCAGTAGACAGCGTACCCTTCACATATCGCAAGATCCGCTTGAGCAACGCCAGATGAGGCTCCCGTGGATCGTGCATGAAGAGGCACACCTGCTGAACAGCGTAGGCGAGGTCGGGGCGCGTTAGTGTCAAGTACTGAAGGGCACCAGCCAGACTCCGATACTGGGTGACGTCGGCTACCGGAGCTCCATCTGTGGCCGACAGCTTGGCACGAGTGTCCACTGGTGTCGACGTGGAGTGACACTCGGCCATGCCGGCGCGCTGGAGGAGATCCACCGCATACTGTCGCTGAGACAGAAAGAGGCCATCCGACGAGCGTGTGACCGAAATCCCGAGGAAGTGATGGAGATCCCCGAGATCGGTCATGGCGAATTCGGAGTGGAGTAGCCCTGTGAGTCGGCGAAGAAGATCCGTCGAGGACGCCGTCAAGATGATGTCGTCGACATAGAGCAGCAAGTAAGCAGTGACAGCACCCTCTTTGTAAACAAAGAGAGACGTATCCGTAGCCGTGGCTGCGAAGCCAAGGCCACGAATGTATGTGGCGAAACGCTGGTACCACGCCCGAGGTGCCTGCTTGAGCCCATATAAGGACTTCTGCAAAAAACAGACATGATCAGGTGCAGTGGGGTCGACGAAGCCGGGCGGCTGCTGGCAGTAGACCGTCTCGTCCAGATGACCATGAAGAAAAGCGTTCTTCACGTCCAGCTGGTGTATAGGCCAAGCGCGAGAAGCGGCGATGCTGAGGACGACCCGAATAGTGGCCGGTTTGACAACTGGACTGAACGTCTCGTCGTAGTCGATGCCGTACTGCTGTGAGAACCCGCGAATGACCCATCTTGCTTTATGGCGAGCAAGAGAGCCGTCGGAGTTGTACTTGTGCTTGAAGATCCATTTGCCGGAGACTACGTTGGCACCAGGTGGTTGAGGAACTAGGCGCCAGGTGCCATTGTCAATCAGCGCCTTGTACTCGTCCTCCATCGCGGCACGCCAATTAGGATCGGTGAGGGCACTCCGGTAGTTAGCCGGAAGTGGAGAGGCGTGGACGGCAGAGTACGTCAGACGATCAGCAGGCCCTGGAAGAGAGCCAGTCTGCGCCCTCGTCACAACACGACGATGTGGATCCGGGGGCGGGCGCGGAACAACCACCCGGGGTGAGGACTGGAGAGCCCGCGCCTGAGGGATCGGGGACGGCGAGGTAGTCGTGGACGATCGTCGAGGCGGCAGCGGACCGTTGATGTGCGCTGGAGGCGGGCGACGATGGTAGACGAAATGGAACTCGCGTCCCGTAGGGGGCGGCTGGGGCGCAGCCGCGGTCGGAGCAGGAGCCGGTGAATGACCGGCGGCCAGGGCCGGCGTAGGAGCGGGCGAAGGGGCCGGTCTAGGGACCGGCGGAGGCCCGCCAATGGCTGCCGCAGTCGGGAGAACAGGACCGCGCCAGAGAATGGCGGGGTCATCCTCCAGGGAGTCGACCAGATCCCGCCCAGCAACAGGAGCCTGGGAGGGCTCGCTGGTCGCAGGAGGCGAGGGAGAGACGTGACGACGATCCTGCAGGAGAAAATCAAGAGCCTCCGCAGACGACTTTGTAGCCGAAAACGGAAAATTAGTCTCATCAAAAATCACATGACGGGAGACGATCACGCGTCTGGTCGAGAGATCGAGGCAGCGGTAGCCCTTTTGGGAGGAGGGATA
Organism: Panicum virgatum; assembly: GCF_016808335.1. Lineage (NCBI taxonomy): Eukaryota > Viridiplantae > Streptophyta > Magnoliopsida > Poales > Poaceae > Panicum > Panicum virgatum. Next base: position 1,924,999 of record NC_053153.1, read on the forward strand.
ACCGATGAACACGCAAGCAGAAGAGCGTGGAGCCAGTTTGTGAGGTGTCGTGGCACTAAGGTTTGGGTAGCACAGGCAGCCAAAAACTCGAAGAGAGGAATAGTCTGGCATAGAGCGATGCAGGAGATGATGTAGTATACCGTTACTGATGGATGAGGAGGGCCGCCTGTTGAGCAGGAAAACGGCGGTCGCCAGTGCCTCCATCCAATAGGCGGGAGGCATAGAAGCATGAAACAAGAGGGTGCGCACCATGTTGTTGAGTGTGCGCAATATCCGTTCAGCCTTGCCGTTCTGTGCGGAGGTATAGGGGCACGAGGTGCGAAGCAAGACACCGCGACTAGCAAGGAAGGTAGAAGTGGCGTTGTTGATGAACTCGGTGCCGTTGTCCGCCTGAAAGCACTTGACAGACAAGCTGAACTGGGTATGAGCATAAGCAACAAACTCAACAATATGCCTGTGGACCTCAGATTTATGCCGAAGAGGAAAAACCCAACAGTAATGTGTGAAATCATCAACCATCACAAGATAGTACTTAAAACCTGAGATGCTAAGCACCGGTGATGTCCAGACATCACAATGAACGAGTTCAAAGGGGGCAGAAGTGCTAGATGATGAACTAGTAAAGGGCAGACACGTGTGTTTGCCGAGCTGGCAAGCATGACAAAGACCACGTGCTGCATTATTACATGAAATAGCTGAAATTTTATTAAGTTCACTAATGGCGGCTGGTGCAGGATGACCAAGACGTGAGTGCCACAGCGAGGACGAAGCAGAGGCGACGTGACAGGCGGCTGCGGAGGAGCTGGCGTGGGCGGGTGGAATGGTGTAGAGATCCCCGCCACTATTGCAGCAAAGAATCACGGTCTTGGTCTTCAGATCCTTAATAGAGAAGCCAAAAGCGTCAAACTCAACGGAACAGTTATTATCGCGAGTAAGCTGTCGAACGGATAACAGGTTACGAACAAGATGCGGAGCGATAAGAACATCATTGAGTTGAAAAAGATAATCAGCTATAGGAATACTGGAAGTGCCACGACAAGAAATTGGTATGGAATTTCCATTGCCGACTGTGATGAAGGACGGCGAATGGGAAAGACGGGATAGAAGTATACCGTCGTTGGAGGACATATGAGATGTCGCTCCAGTGTCGAGAACCCAAGGGCTGTTGGGCTGCACCGCCATCTGGTTGAGGGCGGCGATGAGACCCGCCTGGTCCCATGCGCCCATCATGGAAGGGCCTGGTGCAGGGTAGCTGGCGGGCGCTGGCGTAGGAGTTGACACCTGCGGTGGCACGAAGGCGGTGTGAGCTTGAGGGAAGTGCGCCATGGGAGGGCGCCACTGTTGCTGTGGGCCCCAGGCCCACGGGTTGAAGCAGACCCATGGGCCGGCGGGCTGGGGTCCGCCGCGCGCTCCTCCTTGGGAACCCTGGCCCGTCTGCTGTTGCTGCTGCTTGCGGCCGCCGCCGCCGCCACCACCATTGCTGCTGCCGCCGTTGCCCTTGCCCTTGCCTTTGCCGCCACCGCGGGGCTGCGAAGCAGGCGAGGACGTCGAGCGGCAGGACGTAGAGGTGCCGGCTGCCGTTGTGGAGGCAGTAAGGGCAGTGTTGGAGGCGACCTTGTTGTCGTTGGCGAGGCGAAGTTCCTTCAGGCGAAGCATGTTCACTGCCTCGGTGAAGGTCGATAGTGGCCTCGTGTTGGCGATGATGTCGGCGGTGTTGGCGAGGCGTGGGTTGATGCCGTTCAGCAGGTTGAGCACCAGTTGGCGATCCAGGATGGGGTGGCCGACGTCGCGAAGAGCGTCGGCAGTCTGCTTCAGCTGCGAGGCGTAAGCCTCGATGGGAAGGTCGCCCTGAGACAAGGAGGCGAACTCCTGGTTTAGGATGACGGCGTGCGGCTCCTGGTTCGCCTGGAACAGATCACAGATGGCCGTGTAGAGAGCACGGGCGGTCTGATTTGGCGCCATGGCGAGGTCAAGAACCCCATCGGAGACGGAGCCGTACATCCAGCTGCGCACACAAGCGTCCGGCTGATTCCAGGTGGGATCAGTCGGACGGGACGTGATGGTGCCGTCGATGTGTCCTAGAAGGCCGAACTTGCCGCACATGGCGGTGAAGAAGGCGTTCCACTTGTTGTAGTTTGGCAGCCGGAGGTCGAGCTCGATGGGGACGTGGGTCTTGACGTTGACGGAGGCGTACGGGTTGATGAAGACCGGGAGGACGGAGTCGGAGGAGCCGGGCGTCGTGCCGATGCCGGAGCTAGGGCTTGACGCCGACGAGGTGGACGAATCCGTCGACATGGCGCCGGATCAGATTGATCGGCGCTGGGGCGGCGCGGCCAGGGAAGCGGCGCGGCGTAGGGGCAGCGCGGCCAGGGGGCGGCGCGACCTAGGGCGACGCGGCCAGGGAGGCGGCGCGGCCGGGTGGGGTGGTGGCCGTGCGGGCCGGGCGGCGGCGCACGGGAATTAGGGCAGCGGAGGGGTTGGGAGCCAGGGAATTAGGGCCCGGACTCTTGATACCATGTAGAGAGATAGCGAGAGGGGGAAACACCACACACCCATTGTGGGGGGTGACCTTTCATATATATAGCCGAGACGGCTTGATGTACAAGTAAGAGTCAAGTAGACTTAGAGTACAAGACAAGTCAGCTATACATATCTCTAAATCCCTGTCGAAGTAATAGAGAGCGACTACAGCTAGGAAGGCATGAGGCCTGGGAGCAAGCCATGACAGCCGGATGCTCTCGAGACCAGCGTGGGCTGAGACACCATGGCAGCCCGGCTGGCATGGGAAGCATGTGGCTACGAACACCGCCGGGGCAGATGACCGGAAGATGGCAGCTTGCTCATTGGCTCTTCTGGCTTTCCGCATCACACACACGACTCTGTTCTCTCTTGGACGTGCCAGCACACCTCAGGCTTCCACCAAAACTTTGGCCCAGAGTGGAAGTAAAAATTCCTGCGTTTTGTTGAGCAAAGGAAACCTTTCCATAGGAATGGGGAGTTCCATTCCTTTGTTCCAAACAGCATATGACGTCAGCAAAACACAGGTTCACCAATCCTTTGAAATTCCTTTCGAAATACTTCATTCCAAACAGGCCCTAAATTTTGAATTTCGAGAGAGTTCTCCAGTAGAACACACATCTAATCTCTCTTCCATCCCATATTTCATGCTGCTGGGTAGGCACCTTGACACCTTGTGTGGTGTGGCCTAGTTGAGCTACTGCATTATTGCTTGTGTTCTCTAACGCTCGCTGTGATTTGAATGTTTTTAGTCTGTTTTGTAAAATTCTGAAAACCGAGAAAGGATGCAACACTGATCCATTTCTAACTCATTCATATTCAACTGAATAACAGGAACCCACATGCATACTAGGCTCTCCAGGACAAGGTCTGAAGATCAGGTCTGCCCCACAAGTGTGCAATAGTTCACGCTCTGGCCTCAGATATGCTAGCTCAAAACCATTTATGCTGGGCATCCAATCAGGATTCCATGGAAGACCTTATGCTTTCTCTTCCCTCTAAATATCTAGCTGCTCTGGTTTACAAGAGCTGATTGGTCGAAGCTGTAACTGCAGTTCATGAAGAATGGATGCTCACTTAAAATATGTTAATCGCATGGTACTTGTAATCTTTCCTTTTGTACTGTAACATAGCTAGTGAACTGCTGCAGTTCATCTTCTCACATCTAATGCTGATTGCCGCTACACCACTTGACCTTTCCTTGCTGGCCTTCAAGGATTTGATCACCCTTTGGTTATATCCTGAGATATTGGTAAAGGTGTTTCTTTCAGCCCATGGTGAGAGGAGAAACATGGAAAAGTTGCTTGACTTTAAAGTGATTGGCTGATTGCTTTGTATGAATTGTGCAATTATTTCATTATCCAAACTTATTCAACTGTAAATTATTAATTTTTATGATCCGTAGAGGTTCTACAGTAGTATGAACTGCTCATAATATCCAAGGAGTTGAAAAGTACCCGCTCTACAAGAAGACTGGAACATTCCCATGACGTTGGTTGTTCCAATTGAGTTATCATTGGACTGCACAAACTATGCAAAATGAATGTGCTAACTTGGATTCATGGAAGTATCCAATTTGTCATACCTTTGTATTATTCTTATTCTCTCCCATCCTCTGACTTTCAACAGAGGCTGCTAGATAAACAACATGACTTGGTATGGCATCAAGTACTTCCAAGTGGACCTATTCCTCAATGTAGGAGAGAATAATAGATTGTATGTAGGAGAGAATAATAGATTGTATTCCTCCAAACTCTAGAAGAGTGGGATATATAGATCCTATACATGGGCCTCTAGATGAGCCTTTATACATGGGCACACATATACACCAACACCCCCCCCCCCCCGCGCAGTCTGAACTACCGGCGCAACGGTGTTCAAGACTGAACAACAAGAAAGCCAACACCCCTCGCAGTCTGAACTACCGGCGCAGCGGTGTTCAAGACTGGACAAGAAGAGAGTATAAATAGAGTACAAAGGACAAATACCCTCCCGCAGCCACAACTAGCCACCGGGCACCGGCTACGTTGAGGCTGGAGCGAAACTCCGAGAAGGTCGAGGAGGGCAGTCCCTTGGTGAAGATGTCACCAAACTGGGAGGTAGTCGGGACATGGAGTACCCGAACATCGCCGATGGCGACTCTATCGCGCACAAGTGTAGGTCGATCTCCACATGCTTCGTCCGCTGATGTTGGACGGGGTTGGTGGAGAGATACACGGCGCTGACGTTGTCGCAGTAGACGAGCGTGCTCTTGGCGAGAGGGATGTGGAGCTCCGCCAAGAGCTGTCGTAGCCAGGACGTCTCCGCCACGCCGTTAGCGACAGCCTGGTACTCCGCCTTAGCACTGGAGCGGGAGACAATCGGCTGCCGCTTGGACGACCAGGAGATCAGGTTGCCGCCCAGGAAGACGGCGTAGCCGGAAGTGAAGCGACGAGTGTCCGGGTAGCCAGCCCAGTCAGCGTCGGTGTAGACCACCAGCTCAGCAGAGGACGAACGGTGAAGCACCAGGCCGAGGTCCACAGTGCCACGGACGTAGCGGAGGAGATGCTTTAGTGCAGCAAGGTGTGACTCCCGGGGATCATGCATATGGAGACAGACCTGCTGAACAGCGTAGGTGAGGTCCGGCCTGGTGAATGTGAGGTACTGCAAAGCGACAACTAGACTCCGGTAGGTAGTAAGATCAGTCACCGGATCACCCAGATCAGTAGACAGCTTCGCCTGAGTGTCGACAGGAGTGGAGCAGGACTTGCAATCAGTCATACCAGCCCGCTCCAGAATATCGAGTGCGTACTGCCACTGGTGAAGGAGAAGACCAGACGGGCGAGGATCAACAGTGACGCCCAAGAAGTGGTGGAGTTGACCCAGATCCTTCATAGCAAACTCCTGCTGCAGAGAGGAGATGACACTCTGAAGCAACTGCTGACTGGAGGCTGTGAGCACAATGTCATCGACATAGAGTAGCAAATATGCAGTCTCATTCCCACGGCGGTAGATGAAGAGAGACGTGTCAGACTTGGCTTCGGTAAATCTCAATGTCAGCAAGAACGTGGCGAATCGAGAGTACCAAGCCCGAGGAGCCTGCTTCAGACCATAGAGAGACTTGTTGAGTCGGCAGATCATATCCGGACGACTCGAGTCCACAAATCCCGCTGGCTGAGAGCAGTAGACAGTCTCTGACAAAGTGCCGTGAAGAAATGCATTCTTCACGTCCAGCTGGTGCACAGGCCAGGAGCGCGAAGCGCAAGCGAGAGGACCGTGCGCACAGTAGCAAGCTTCACCACTGGGCTGAAGGTCTCATCATAGTTTACACCAGGTCGCTGAGTGAACCTCCGGAGAACCCAGTGGGCCTTGTAGCGCTCCAGTGTGCCATCAGCCCGACGCTTATGCGTCCAGATCCACTTGCCAGCCACCACGTTGCAATCAGACGGACGCGGCACGAGGTCCCACGTTTGGTTGGCAAGAAGAGCCGCGTACTCATCTTCCATCGCGCGTCGCCAGTGAGGATCCGCCACGGCGTCGCGGACAGAGGAGGGTACCGGAGAGACCTGCGGCTCTCCCTTGGTGGCGGGGAGAGTCGCGGCCTGAGACGCCATCCGCCGAGTCACCATGGGATGGATATGCCGCGGATTCCGATGGATGACTGGCGGGTGGTACACCACCGGCTCGTCTTGAGAGCGAGTCGGCGGAGGCGGCGGCTGCGACGGCTCCGGTGTAGGAGGCGGCGTCTCTAGTGTAGGCGCCGCAGGAGCCTCCGGAGCCAGAGGCGGCGCCGAACGACGCCGGTACACCTGCACCGGCTAAGCGTACCGCGCAGGTGCAGGGGAAGGCACCGGAGCCGCGCGTGGCGCAGCAGGGGACGCCGGGTACGCGTGCGACACGACCGGAGATCCGGGGGCCGCGCGTGGCGCGACCTCGGGCACCGGGGCCGCGCGTGGCACAGCAGGGATTACCGGAAGCGGCGCCGGTGTGCCGGGAAAACCTGCAGAGAAAGGACAGATAGGAAAAGGTGGCTGAACCACTGGGTCAGTCGGAAACAGAGACTCCAGCTCGGGGTCAGGAGAAGGTGTAGAGGAGGTGGAGTAGGGGAAATCCGACTCGTCAAACACGTGTCGGGAGATCAGGACGCGGCGAGAGGTGAGGTCAAAGCATTGGTACCCCTTGTGGTCAGGGGAGTAACCAAGGAACACACAACGAGTCGAGTGGGGCGCCAGCTTGTGAGGAGCAGTGGCGGAGGTGTTAGGATAACACGCACACCCGACGACCCGAAGGTGGTCGTAGCGAGGAGGGGTACCGAAAAGAGCGTGGTGTGGAGTGGGAGCAGGAGAAGCAGTGGACGGAAGGCGGTTAAGCAAGTAGGTGGCGGTGTGGAGGCTCTCAGCCTAGAAGCGTGAGGGCAGAGAGGCCTGGATCAGAAGGGTGCGCACGACGTCGTTCGTCGTGCGAATCATCCACTCAGCCTTGCCATTCTGGGGAGAGGTATATGGACAAGACATACGCAGCTGAATACCCCGAGAGAGGAAGAAAGAACGGGAGGTGGAGTTGTCGAACTCACGCCCGTTGTCACACTGGACGGCCTTAATGGTGAGGCCGAACTGAGTGGACACCCAGACGAAGAAGTGGAGGAGGGTGGGAAAGGTCTCAGACTTGGCGCGCAAAGGAAAAGTCCAAGAGTAGTGCGAGAAATCATCGACCACCACCAGATAGTACTTATAGCCAGAAAGACTGAGAATAGGAGAGGTCCACAAGTCACAGTGAACAAGATCAAAGGCATGCGTCGCATGCGAAGAAGAAGAAGAAAAAGGGAGCCGAATATGACGACCGAGCTGGCACGCATGGCAGAGGGGCTCAGCAGGAGCCATAGTACCAGGAACATCGGTACTACGAATGAGCTGAGCCAGGACGTCGCGGCCAGGGTGACCAAGACGGCAGTGCCAGGTGGTGGAAGACGGCGTCGCGGCAAAAGCGGCAGACCAAGACGGCCAGGGCGAAGAAGAAGGCGAGAGTGGTGCAGCGGAAGAAGGAAGGCGAAGGGTGTAAAGGGGCTCCATGCTATCACACCGGAGTAGCGGACGGTGGGATGCCGAATCCTTTACAGTGAGGCCAGAAGAGTCAAACTCGATGGAACAAGAATTTTCAGCTGTAAACTGACGAATGTAAAGAAGGTTATGAACCATCTGAGTAGCAACAAGGACATTGGGAAGAAGAAAAGAACCAGGAGCAGAACCCACGGCGGTGACAGGAAGGCAAGACTCATCACCAACCATGATAGAAGGACAAGAGGGGTGTGGGGGTCGGACAGAAGAGAGGATACCGGCATCTGCGGTGGTGTGGAAGGAGGCACCCGAGTCGGCGATCCACTCGGTGCTGACCGGTGGCGTCCGCCCCATGGCGCTGAAGGACGGCGCCAGTGCGGCCTGGTCCCACCCCCACGCCAGGTCGGCTGCTGGCTGAAGGGAATAAGTCTCTGTACTTGTGGTCTGTGTGGGGCTGCAGCATGTGGGGCTGCAGCATCTCATTTTTCTGCAGCATGCACTAGCACCATTGCTGCCCTAGAGGACAGCATCTTGGACTGCTTTAGCATCTAGATAGGACAGCAGTTAGTCCTTTCATTTGGCATCTTAGACTAGGAGTAGTCCTTTCATTTGGCATCTTAGACTAGGAGTAGAATATGCCTCAGTGTTGGCTGCCCTGCAGCTGTGTATAAATGTGTTGCCTCCCCTCCCGTTGGATGGTATGGCATTGTGAGTGTGAATGAAGAAAACCCAGAAAACTTCCCCAACATGAGTGTCATCCTCTCAGCTCAATGAGAGTGAAAATTGAGCTGCTAACATATGATATCAGAGCCGTACTTTCCTGTAGGTTAGACATTTCCTGCACTTCTCCCTCCCAAGCAGCAGCTAGCACAGCAGCAGCTAGCGCAGCAGCAGCGGCTAGCGCAACAGCACCTGCTGCACCCTCTACTCCACCTGCCTGACCCGAGCAGACGAGCGGCAGCTCGTCTGAGGCTGCGTCTTCTCCACGCAGCAGCCCCCTGGAGGCGCGCCATGTCCGACGCACCGTCTCAGCGCTCGGTCGCCTCGAGCGCATGGCGTCAGCGAGATGCCGAGCTCGCCGCGGCAGAGGAGCGCAGGCGAGCGACGGCACAAGCCGCTGCAGCAGCGGCGAGGGCGGCCAGGCTGGCTGCAGCGGAGCTGGCGGCGGCCAGGGCGGAGGTGGAAGCCGAGGCGGCGGAGGATGCAGCGCGTGCGCGGAGGTCGAGGTTGAGACCTTGCGCGGCAGCCTCAGCGGCTCCATCGCCGGCGACGCCACCGCCGACGAGGACCTTGAGGAGTTGGAGAGGGAGAGAGCGCGGGAGCGGACCGCGCGGTGGGCAGCAGTCCACCCCGGCGGCGGCGGCCTGGACGGCGGCGCGCCCGGCGGCGGTCCAGGGGCCCGCGCGCCCGGCGGCGGCCCAGGGGGCCGCGCGCCCGGCGGCGGAGGCGGCGCCCTTGCCGGCGGCGCGCAGGGCGGTGGTGGAGCTCCTGGCTGGGGTGCGCGCGGCGGCGCCCCCGGCTACCACGGCCTCCAGGCGGTGGTCAGGGACGTCGGTCCCGGTGGTGGGTGGCCCACCCTCACCAAGACCAACTACGTCGAGTGGGCCGCAGTCATGGAGGTGAAGCTCCAGGTGCGGCATATGTGGGAGGCAGTCCGGTACGGCGACGTCGACTACGATGAGGATCGACAGGCGCTGGATGCTCTCATCGCAGCAGCCCCGCCCGAGATGCAGTTCACGCTTTCCAAGAAGCGATCTGCCAAGAAGGCCTGGGACTCCATCGCTGCGGCACGTATCGGCAGCGACCGCGCCCGCAAGACCACTCTCCAGGCACTTCGCAAGGAGTGAGAGAACCTGGCCTTCAAGCCAGGTGAGGATGTTGATGACTTCGCCCTCCGTCTCAACACTCTACTGCAGAAGGTGGTGCAGTTCGGCGACGACATCTACGACGAGGAGAGAGCCGTCGAGAAGCTCTTCCGCTGCGTCCCCGAGAGGTACAGGCAGACCGCTCGCTCGATCGAGTCTCTGCTAGACCTCTCCACCATGACGATCGAGGAGGCGATAGGTCGCCTCAAGGTCGTCGACAGCGACGAGCCACAGCCTCCCTCGGGAGGCATCTCCATCGGTGGGAAGCTCCACCTCACTCAGGAGCAGTGGGAGGCTCGGCGCGGTGACAGGAGGAGGGGGGAGCCCTCTTCCTCGACTGGTGGCCGCAAGCGCGGCAAGCCGCGAAAGGGGCGCGGAGGTGCCCAAGCCGGGGCACGAGGGCGCGCCGAGGGTGGCGCCCGCGGAGATGCTCAGGGCGGCGCCGCTGACAGGCCCAAGGCGGCACGAGACGACGCCTGCCACAACTGTGGCAGGCCCGGCCACTGGGCCAGGGACTGCCCGCAGCGGAGGCGTGGGGGCCAAGCCCACGTCGCGGAGGCCCAGCCGGATGACGAGCCGGCTCTGTTCCTACTCCACGGGGACATGGAGCCGCAGCCGGCGGCACCGCCTGTCACCGCTCTACTCCACCTCGACGAGCCGCGTGCTCGAGTTCTCCTCGGCAACGGCTCCGACGACGACAGGGTCGATGGCTGGTACCTCGACTCCGGCGCCACGCACCACATGACCGGGCGGCGGGAGTTCTTCTCCGACCTGGACGTCGACGTAGGTGGCTCCGTCAGGTTCGGGGACTCCTCCGCCGTGGAGATCAAGGGCGTGGGCTCCGTGATCTTCACCGCCAAGTCCGGAGAGCACCGGATGCTCACCGGAGTCTACTACATCCCGGCGCTGCGGAACTCCATCATCAGCCTTGGGCAGCTCGATGAGAGCGGCTCCCGCGTGGTGATCGACAGCGGGGTCCTCCGCATCTGGGACCACCGTCGCCAGCTTCTCGCCAGGGTGGTTCGAGGGAAGAACCGCCTCTACATCCTCCATGTCGGGGTGGCCCAGCCTCTTTGTCTTGCAGCTCGCAGGGACGACGAGGCATGGCAGTGGCACGAGCGCTTTGGGCACCTCCACTTTGAGGCCCTAAAGCGGCTCGGCGCCAAGGAGATGGTGCGAGGCCTCCCGTGCCTCGACCACGTAGAGCAGCTCTGCGACGTCTGCGTGCTGACGAAGCAGAGGCGGCAGTCCTTCCCCCAGCAGGCGAGCTTCCGAGCCAAGGAGCGGCTCGAGCTCGTACACGGGGACTTGTGTGGCCCGGTGACACCGGTCACACCAGGAGGACGGCGCTACTTCCTGCTGCTCGTCGATGACCACTCCCGCTTCATGTGGGTGATGATCCTCGGCAGCAAGGGAGAGGCTGCGGACGCCATCAGGCGTGCTCAGGCTGCTGCGGAGAGCGGCCGCAAGTTGCGCGTGCTGCGCACCGACAACGGCGGCGAGTTCACGGCGGCCGAGTTCACGGCGGCCGAGTTCGCGGCGTACTGCGCGGATTAGGGCATCCAGCGCCACTACTCCGCGCCGTACAGCCCGCAGCAGAACGACGTCGTCGAGCGGCGCAACCAGACGGTTGTGGGGATGGCCCGGGCCCTCCTCAAGCAGAGGGGGATGCCGACTGTCTTCTGGGGAGAGGCGGTGGTGACGGCCGTCTACATCCTCAACCGCTCGCCCACCAAGGCACTCGACGGCATGACACCGTATGAGGCTTGGCATGGGCGCAAGCCGGCGGTCTCCCACCTGCGGGTCTTCGGCTGCCTCGCGTTCGCCAAGGAGCTTGGCCACATCGGCAAGCTCGACGACAGGAGCACTCCGGGAGTGTTCATCGGCTACGCGGCGGGTTCGAAGGCCTACCGCATTCTCGACCCGGAGACACAGCGTGTGCGCACGGCGCGCGACGTTGTGTTCGACGAAGGGCGAGGATGGGCGTGGGACAAGGCGGTGGACGACGGCTCGGCTTCGACGTACGACGACTTCACCGTCGAGTACGTCCACTTCGAGGGAGCTGGGGGAGTAGGCAGCTCTTCTTCGCCGAGCGTGCCTACCCCGGTCCCCGAGCCTCCACCGACTCCGGCGCCCGCCACACCGGCGGCACCACGCCCTTCAGCTACGACTCCGGCTGCGCCGAGTTCCTCAGCTTGACCACCACAGCCGGCGACGCCGCGCACTCCAGCACCGACAGCCACTCCTCCGGGCACGCCTACTCCAGCACCTGCTCACAGCCCGGTGGAGTTCGCTACTCCGCTCTCTCACGACGAGGAGCGCATCGACGCGTACCACGACGGTGAGCCGCTGCGGTACCGTACGATGGAGGACCTTCTCGGCGATCAGCCGGTGCCGGGACTGGTGCCTCACGACCTGGAGGCGCAGTTGCACCTCGCGTGCGACGACGGCGAGCCTCGGTCTTTTGCAGAGGCCGAGGGACACGCGACATGGCGTGCCGCGATGCAGTCGGAGATGGACGCGGTTGAGAAGAACCGCACTTGGGAGCTTGCTGATCTCCCTCGCGGTCACCGCGCGATCACCCTTAAGTGGGTGTTCAAGCTGAAGAGGGATGAGGCCGGCACCGTCGTCAAGCACAAGGCTCGCCTGGTGGCATGAGGTTTCGTGCAGCAGGAGGGAGTCGACTTCGACGATGCCTTCGCTCCCGTGGCACGGATGGAGTCCGTGCGACTCCTCCTTGCGCTAGCTGCCCAGGAGGGCTGGCGTGTCCATCACATGGACGTCAAGTCGGCGTTTCTCAACGGCGACTTGAAGGAGGAGGTCTACGTGCACCAGCCGCCGGGGTTTGCGATCCCCGGCAAGGAGGGTAAGGTGCTACGTCTGCGCAAGGCCCTCTATGGCTTGCGGCAGGCCCCGAGGGCGTGGAACGCCAAGCTGGACTCCACGCTTAAGGGGATGGGCTTCGAGCAAAGCCCGCACGAGGCGGCCATCTACCGGCGGGGCAATGGCGGAAATGCCCTGCTGGTGGGTGTCTACGTCGACGACTTGGTGATCACCGGCACCAAGGATGCGGAGGTGGTGGCGTTCAAGGAGGAGATGAAGGCCACCTTCCAGATGAGCGACCTGGGGCCTCTCTCCTTCTACCTGGGGATCGAGGTGCACCAGGACGACTCCGGGATCACACTTCGACAGACCGCCTACGCCAAGCGCGTCGTCGAGCTCGCTGGGCTCACCGACTGCAACCCAGCTCTCACTCCGATGGAGGAGAGGCTGAAGCTGAGCCGTGACAGCACGGCGGAGGAGGTGGACGCTACTCAGTACCGGCGTCTTGTGGGGAGCCTCCGCTACCTCGCCCACACACGGCCGGACTTGGCGTTCTCCGTCGGCTACGTCAGTCGGTTCATGCAGCGACCGACGACCCAGCAGGCCGTGAAGAGGATCATCCGCTATGTTGCGGGGACTCTCGACCACGGTCTCCACTACCCGAGGTGCCCTGGGGCGGCACACTTCGTTGGGTACAGCGACAGCGACCACGCCGGCGACATCGACACCAGCAAGAGTACGAGCGGGATCCTCTTCTTCCTCGGCGAGTGCCTCGTTAGCTGGCAGTCGGTCAAGCAGCAGGTGGTGGCCTTGTCCAGCTGCGAGGCCGAGTACATAGCGGCTTCCACCGCGTCGACTCAGGCGCTCTGGCTCGCTCGACTACTTGGTGATCTACTCGGCAGAGACACTGGAGCAGTGGAGCTCAGGGTGGACAGCAAGTCCGCTCTGGCCTTGGCGAAGAACCCCGTTTTCCACGAACGGAGCAAGCACATCCGGGTCAGGTATCACTTCATCCGAGGCTGCTTGGAGGAAGGAACCATCAAGACGAGCTACATCAACACCAAGGATCAGCTTGCGGATCTGCTCACCAAGCCCCTTGGGAGGATCAAGTTCCTTGAGCTCTGCTCCAAGACCGGGATGGTCCAATCTTCCCACAAGACGATGCACAAGACTTAGGGGGAGAATGAAGGGAATAAGTCTCTGTACTTGTGGTCTTTGTGGGGCTGTGTGGGGCTGCAGCATCTCATTTTTCTGCAGCATGCACTAGCACCATTGCTGCCCTAGAGGACAGCATCTTGGACTGCTTTAGCATCTAGATAGGACAGCAGTTAGTCCTTTCATTTGGCATCTTAGACTAGGAGTAGTCCTTTCATTTGGCATCTTAGACTAGGAGTAGAATATGCCTCAGTGTTGGCTGCCCTGCAGCTGTGTATAAATGTGTTGCCTCCCCTCCCGTTGGATGGTATGGCATTGTGAGTGTGAATGAAGAAAACCCAGAAAACTTCCCCAACTTGAGTGTCATCCTCTCAGCTCAATGAGAGTGAAAATTGAGCTGCTAACATCGGCTGGGTGGAGCGGGCGGGGTCTAGAACGGCGCGAACAGGGAGCAGCGGCGGCGAGCATGGCCATCGGCTGGGGTTGAAGACGAGGCTCTCCCTGACCCTGAACCGGCCACATCGGGATGTGCCCTCCAGGGACAGGAGCAGGAGTGGGAGCCGGAGTCGGGTCCAGAGTGCCCCGAGCACCACCACCACGTCCCCTCCGCCGACGACGCCCTCAGCCTCCCCTAGAGGGCGGAGCCTGGTGGGAGGACGAAGCGCCATGCTCGGTAAAGGGGACGACGGGCGGGACAAGGAAGTAGGGCTTCTTCGCGGTAGCGGCCCTCGCAGCGTGCGCGGCGGCGAGGGAGGCGACGGCCCGCGCGGCCTGTGCGGCGGGCGCGACGGCGGCCTGCGTGGCGTGCGCGGCCTGTGCAGCACCAGCGGGCCCGCGTAGCAGCGCTGGCCACCCACCCCGAGCGCGAGCGCTCGTGCACCCCCCGCCCATGGGCCGGATCGGGCGTGGCCAGGTCCCCCGTGGCAACGGCGGCGGCCGTGCTCGCGCTCCCAGCGCCTGCGCCGCCAGGGACGGCGGCCAGCGTGGCGGCGGCGCCCCCTGCCCAGGAAGCGGATCCAGGGGCAGGGGCGCCAGGGACGGCGGCCAGCGCGGCGGATCCAGGGGTAGGGGCGCTAGCCCCGGCGGCGGCAGCACCTCCACCGGCCGGCGCGGCTCCAGCGCCGGCGACCACGGCCGCCGCGCGGCTCTAGGCGGCGGCGGCAGGAGCAGAGGAAGGGGCCCAGGCGGCGCGTGGAGCAAAGGAAGGGGCGGCGGCCCACGCGGCGCGCGAAGCAGAGGAGGGAAGGAGGAGAGGGGAAGGGAGGAGGAGGAGGCCGGCGCCGGCGGCCGGCCGGCCATGGGCTGGCGGCGGCGGCTGCTGCTGGCGGCTGGAGAGAGGAGAGAGGTGAGAGAGACCTAAGCTAATGATACCATGTAGGAGAGAATAATAGATTGTATGTAGGAGAGAATAATAGATTGTATTCCTCCAAACCCTAGAAGGGTGAGATATATAGATCCTATACATGGGCCTCTATACATGGGCTCACATATACACCAACACTCAACTATGCCAAATTCCAGGATATGTAAAGAGGATGCTGTAATATTCTTTGATCCTTCCAATTGTTGCAATATATTCTCATGCCACTTTTGTAGGAACCTGCCATGCTGTTCTGATTCCTGAGGATATGCGGGGCCTTCAAGTTTGAACACTGCCCCTGCTTTCTTCTGTGAAAGGAAAGAGGCTTCCATGCCCTGATGGAAAGCTACAGATGAATTGGCTTTTGGGTTCAAATGCTGAATCTCATGCCATCAATCTACTAAGGCTGCTGCACATCTGTTCTGCATGTGGAGAACCTTGGGCTGCTATAAGTAGAGCACCAGAACCGCCTGCTTCAACACCAATCATCAGAAGCCTTCAATCCTTGGCATTTTGGAGGTATCTTCATTGTCCACTGTTCTGTTTTCCTCTGTTATTTTATCCTTCTACAGTTCCACTTTTTGAAATGCCTTTCACCTTATCCCTGCTAATAACCTAAAGTACTAGAGTTGGCATTCTTTGGTGATCATGAACTGAGTTGTACGCCTGTATGTTCATCAACTCCTAGTGTTAATTTGAGAAGTAACTTCGAAATTGCATCTATAAAGTACACCAGCCCATGGAAACCCAGTGCACCTGCATCTAGAATGTGACCATCTTCACTCCTGCAGACAGTACCAACTGGTTCATAGCTGAGCTGATATTCCCCTGCACAGAATAATCTTCACTCTTCAGCCAACCAGCAGGCTGCAGGATCCATCTCTGCTTTGGTGTTATGTGACTATGTGTCTTGTCCTTGAGCGCCTCATCGTTTCATCGCACACTATTATTTATTAGAAATACATCCAAGAAAGTCGATAGAAGGATCTAACATCCACATGCTTGGACGATCTTTTCCCTTTGCCATTCAAACTGCCCACAAGGAACATCACTAATTTCCCTTTTCGTAATGTCTAAGCACTAGTTTACGGGTCTTGAATATAAAAAAATAGTAAGGGAAATAATGAAGCTTATTCCTTCTAATCAATGCATGTTCTATCCCTTTTCCTCTTTTGACAAAATTGAATCAGTGTCCTAGCGGCAATGGTGGTGAGAGGTTCGATATGTTGCATTTGGATTCAACTTGCTATGTTTACTTAGCCTATGGATGCTTTTTGTTGGTTTAACCGTTGAAGCTATGCTGAATCAAACATGACATTCATGTGTGAAGAAGCGATGTCCTTTCGTAAATTATTCATACTATTGTACTTCCCATTCTTCTATCCACGGCCACGACAAGTAAATTTAACAGTATCACATCCTATTATTCATGCTTCATGTTAAGATTGTTTACATAATTGGCACGAACTCAGCAATGATAGTTGCCTGTATCCACTACACGTGACAACATCACTATGATAAGCTGTGTCGCTTAGGGCCTGAACAACGGTATTTTACGGGTGCAATTGGTTTCACGGTACCCTGCTGTGATCAGGCCACCCACTGCTTCTTCAAACGGGCCATTTTAAGGGATGAAAACAGGTATTTTATGGGTGCAATCAGTTGTATGGTACCCCACTGCGATGGGGCCATCCGCTGCTTCTTCAAATGGACCATCGAAAGGGATGAGGGCCGCAACTTCCAGTGATGTGGACGAGGGAAGCTTTGCCACTGATGAAACCTCCAAGATGGTCACTTGATCCACTCTCTCAAGAGTGCGGATGCCGTGCACAGAGAAAATGATGGCCATGGCCACAGCAAGGAGGTTGTGAGGGTGGCAAGCTTGGCCATTTCTTCACAGTTTGATGATGGTTGTGTATTATGCAAGCAGGTAGTGGATGGGAATAGCTTACTGATCTGGGATTTATAGGAAAATGGTTTTAATAGGTGAAAGTGTGGTTACTTATTACTCAATTTTATGAAACTGTGGTGGATTTAATGGATGTGTTTAATGCCAACAAAACAAGTGTTACACTATAATTAAGGGACTGTTTGCTCAGGAAGAAACACAGGAGTTCCATCCAAAAAAACATAACCATTGGAGTTGATGAAGTGGAAGGGCGGGCCTGGTGCAGCGGTAGAGCCTACCGTCTGTAACCGGAAGGTCCCGGGTTCGAGCCCCAGCCTCTGCACATTTGTGTGGGTAAGGCTTGGGGCTTAAAAACAACCCTTCCCCAGACCCCGCACAGTGCGGGAAGCCTACGGCACTGGGTACGCCCATTGGAGTTGATGAAGTGAAGTTACGTGCAAAAAGATTGAGGTAGCCTTAATATTTAGGTAATATCAGAATATTCTGTTTCTTGGGTAGTAACAATGGTGAGCTGTGATCAACAATGCCTATGTGAGAGAATATATTTCTTTTGTTTTCAAACCTGCTAGGACCTTCTTCACGTGCTGTTTTTGTTTTATCTAGCATGCTACAGAATCTGCTTGAATTTATCTCTTTAGGGTCATATTAATGTGAATAGTTATTATTTTTCCAATTTTCCCTGAAAAGTGGTCAATTAATTTAGCAAACTACTTTGCAGTTTTTGACTATTTAGGATGGAAGCAATTCTTAAAGGACCAAAGTACGAGTGCTTGCTGTTTGGTAAGTTCCCTGCTTCAAAAGAGAAAAAAATACAGAGAGATTGTTGCTGCATTTATTTCTTCATTTTGTTTCAAATTTAAATAATGTGTTTTCTATTTCATTTTCAGATCTAGATGATACTTTGTATCCCTTCAGCTTGGGCATCAATCTTTCTTGTCGCAAAAATATACAAGGTGAGTTAAGACACTACTCATTTTTCGTTGCTTCATGATTTATGAAGAATTTATTGTCCACAAATGTTGAAGAGCCTGCAAATTTGAAAATTTGGCCACCAGATTACATGCGGCACCATCTGCTAATTGAAGAAAGCCAAATTGCTAAAATGTGCCTGGACCTGTACAAGGAATATGGCACCACAATGGCTGGCCTTAAGGTAACAACTCATATTTCATTAGTTCATTGAGTATTTACAAATTACAATGACCTGTCCTACATTTCCTTCCCCCTTCTAATCACACCATCGCTATTCTCTGCAGGCATTAGGCTATGAGTTTGACAGTGATGAGTTTCATGCAAATGTTCATGGTACCTTACCATATCACAATCTGAGGCCCGACCCTGTTTTGAGGACCCTCCTACTTTCAATTCCACAGAGAAAAATAGTATGAGAAGTCCCCAGTTTTTCTATTTTCTTGTTGAACTCTGAAATGGCATGCTTGGAAAAAATGATTATGAGACCATTTTACCAACCTAAATTTGGTTGCCTCAGGTATTCACAAACTCTGACAAAGCTCACGCAGAGGAGGTTCTGCACAGGCTAGGTTTACAGGGTCGCTTTGATGGTGTGATATGCTTTGAGACACTGAATCCTTTTAATGGTTTAAGTGAGGCCCAGAATTGCATGGTTTTCAAGGATGAAACATCTGCCTACTTGGTTGATCTGAACGAATCAGATGGGTTCAGACCCAAATCGCCCATCCTCAGCAAGCCCTCCATTGAAGCCATGGAAGCTGTAATTCGGATTGCAAATATTGATCCCAAAAAGACAGTAAGAATTATCCTCTCTGAAACACTACCAAGAACACGATCAAATAAGAAGCAAGGAATACCACAGTGGAAACTTACCTTCTATATACTCTTCAGATATTCTTTGATGACAGCACTCGGAACATTGCTTCAGGAAAGGCTGCAGGCTTCCATACTGTGATTGTAAGACGTGTACATGGCCCAGATTTCACATTAACCATCATTCATGTTCGAAGGGAAAAAACTAATTACAAAACTTTCTGAATTTTGCAGGTTGGCAGGTCGACACTGGTTCCCGGGGCTGACCATGCTCTGGAGAGCATTCATAACATCAAAGAAGCTTTGCCCGAGATATGGGATGGTCAGGATCGGTCTGAATCCGATGTTCTTCCTCCCAGCTCTGTCGGAACTGCAGTGGTTGCTTGAATGCTCTGTGGGCTATCCATTCTGTAATACCATTAGAGTGGAGTAATTTGTACTCTACTTAGTTTGAGTTTGGATAGAGTTAGAGCGCCCCACCTAGCCAACCCGACCATAAAACCCAGGTGTCATAGTGGGAGGGGTGGGGGCTTTTATCCGCGGTCCAACATTCCCCCTACTGCGTGCGAGCCGGGCGAGCCGCGGGGCTGTGCCACCTGTCCGGTCTCAGCACTTCGGTTTCAGCAAATGCAGCCAGGGAAATCGCGCAGCGGAAATGCGTGGCCTGGAGGGATCGAACCCAGAACCTCGGCTCTGGTACCAAGTTAGAGTGCCCCACCTAGCCAATCCGACTATAAAATCCAGGTGTTATAGTGGGAGGGGTGGGGGCTTTTATCCTCAGTCCAACAGATAGTGGATGCAGAAGATTCGTCCTAGCATCATTGATGAAGAAATTGCAATCATAGTTCCAACTGTTAATGGTATCAGTTAGAGCAGTGTGAGCTGAAGTTGCTGAACATGCATATGCGTAATTCTGCAGATGCCATAAAGAAAAAGTAATTCTGCAGATGCTATTGGCATTCTTGGTGTACCATTCTCTATATATGAGATGAATTAATAAAGACTAATTAATCCATCACAAGTATATATTTACTGTAGTTTTATTGTAGCAATTTAGTGTCTAATCATATTTTAATTAGGCTCATTAGATTCGTCTCGTAATTTACAAGCAAACTATGCAATTAGTTTTTTTATCTAGATTTAATACTCCATCTATGTGCCGCAATATAGTTTTGGAATTCTGAATTTTGCATCTAAATAAGGCCTTTAGCTGTGTGTGTTCTCTTGACGATACGGTGCCTTTTATTTTTCTTTTTCTTTAAAAGAAAACATGGTGCCGCTTTTAATTCGTTTTCAACATATCGGACCGTTTATTTCAGTTGCGTTTGGGCCGTGCTGGGTAGCTTTAGCTGCTGTTTTTCCCCTAGGACCCGTCCTGGGATTTTTTTTTTTACCCTCAGGTCCAGGCTTAATTTTAATGGTACCCTAAAACGCGGCCGGAGGGGTGAACGGACCCACCGTTTTTCATTAAGAGGAAGCAATACGGCTTCTCCCGGCCGCAGAAAAATCTCCGAACCCTGGCCCATGCCCGTGAGGGCCAAGCCTTACGGCGAGGGGATTTTTTTACCCACGGGCGGAAATTTGTCCCAACTGGGATTCGAACTCGCGACCTCGTGGGGACGACCATACCTCAGCTCCTCTAACCAACTAGACTAGAGGAGCTTTGGTTTAATGGTACCCTGGTACTGGTAGAATAGACTACGATCGTTTAGAATGCTAATTTTTGTTGGTTCAGAGTTATTGTAATCAAATTAAGTTATATAGGAAATGTATCTTTTATCCTCACAAATATGCCCTTTTAATTCTCACAAAAAACGCATCTTTTCAATATGGTTATTACTTTTTGTTCTGTTATGAAATAACTGGAGAAGTAAGGGCCCTTTTATAATTTGGTCAAGCTTTTAAACACTGCACAGCGGATAGGATAAGGCCATAACCAAAGACGCCGTTGTGCGGGAGACGAAGAGGGAAAGTGAAGAGCAGCGTCGGACTAGTGAGCCATGCTCGCCTCGCCGGCGCTCGCCGGCGCGCACTCCTTCGCGGCGTCCGTGTCCGGCAGCCTCCGCGTCCCCCTACCTTCCGTCCCCGCGCCCTCGCCCACGCCGGCGCGGCGCGCAGCGCTGTCCGTCGTCGCCAAGGTCAAGGTGCCTACGCCCCAGGACGACCGCATCGCCCGCCATGTCCGCCTCCGGAAGAAGGTAAGAAATCTGCACGAGAGCCAATTTAGCCTCGTGCTCCTCCTTTCTCCTTAGGAATGTGGACGCCAATGTGCACGAATTCTGATGAGGAAGTTTTCACTCTGCATTCGATTAGGCGGGTGGTGGGTGGGGCCATTGCGTGCCTCCGACCTATTCGACGAAATGATTCTATTAGAGCGGTAGCCTAAGAATCAATCAGTTCACGAATTGAATGCAACTACACGAGTCTTCCTGGAGTTTCAAGAATCTATGTACCTGTCAGTCTTACTCACTTCTTTCCAGGTGAGTGGCACCACGGAGAGACCCAGACTGAGTGTTTTCCGCTCAAACAAGCATTTGTACGCTCAAGTCATTGATGATACAAAGCAATGCACTTTGGCTTCGGCTTCAACCATGCACAAATCTCTCTCCAAGGAATTGGAATACTCCGCTGGACCAACAATCGTAAGTTGTCAGTACTTTTTTTATTTTGCTTGAGAACTCTGATCTTGGTTGAAATTTCAATACCATTCCAAATACTGTAACAAAGGGTTTAGTGCTCACTGCCTGAAGCATTCTGTTTTGGTGCTTGTTTGTTCGATTGGTTGCATAATATGGGGAAGAGTACTATAATGAAAATGCATGCTCCTTGCACTTGTAGCATTGTTGAAAACCAGATGATACATTTATCCAATATTCCTAAGGACTAAGGAGTTCAATGTGCAATTAATTGTCTATGACCCAATCAAATGTATATGCTCTGTTTGGGTACTGAAATGGCATTGCGATTTCAGATTACATCGACTGAGATACTTTAAATGCGCCACTTGTTTCTACTAGATTGTACAATAAGCACGTACATGCATTCCCTATTTCTCACAAGGGCCTTATGCCTGTGTTGTCCGATCATTGGCCAAACTGTTGTTGTGGTGAAAGTAAAACATTATATCAGAGTAGATGAGGTGAACAGACAATGCAGTTGTGGCCCTGCAGTATTTGCTTATATACACAAACAGTCATGGTCAATTTAATAAACACTGTTAAGTCCTAGGTTTGATTACTCTCTTTTCTTAAGAATCAATGAGATTTTACTATTTTAGGACAGCATGTTGGCAGCAAGATCACAATGGCCTGCACTGTACATAGGCTGAAATATTCTTTTGCAGTTATTTGTTGGGGTTTGTTTGTGACAGACGTTTGATATTTGGTTTGCAGGAAGTAGCACAAAAGATTGGTGAAGTGATTGCCAAGTCTTGCCTGGAGAAAGGAATTACCAAAGTTGTCTTCGACCGAGGTGGTTTCCTCTACCACGGCCGCATAAAAGCTCTTGCTGATGCTGCTAGAGAGCACGGGCTTGAGTTCTGAATCTTTACCCCGAATGTTTGTTCATATTTCAATGATCACCTGTAATCTTTTCTTTTCACCCCCTCGATGTTGAACAGAGTTTGTAGTCACCTGCCTTGTTTTGCAGAGTGCAGATTGGGCCAAACTTTGATGGCATCAGATTTTTGCCCCAGTCTTGCATTCAAAAGCTTCTCAACATGATATTATGAATCTCCCACCATTCATGCTCTCTGGTCCACACCATATTCATTCCTGACATTGATCCTTTGGATCCGAATCCCAAGTACAGGGAACTGTAACAGGAAGATGATGGCGAACATGGAATATTTTCTACTCTCTTGAGGTGCCGTGTCGGTTCTGTTACAGCGTGAGGAATCGCACGATCACTATACTGTATGACAAGTGCAATCTGATGTTTTCTGTCGTGTGCATGTTATATTGGTTTTGCTACCTCTTAGAAATAATATACGTGCAATGAAGAATACACTGATAGGCCACCTACAGCCAGGATTAGTCGCTCTTGGGCTACTGCTCACAGCGTCACCTGTTACGTGTATGACAGCGTCGTTCTGCTCCTATCTTTACTGCCATTTTTCCTGTTCATCAACTAATGTATTATAAAACATATTTGTCATGGTTGCCTATATCTTTCTCAGTTAATGCCTGCCTACTCAAGTGAAAGGGATATATAGGGAATGCGATAATTTATAGGCATCGTGTTGTGGTGATCTGAGAATTTTTTTTAGGGTAGATCTGAGAAATCGTTGCACGCTTTTTTTTTCCGAATAGTATTGTGCTACAGTTGGTATGGTTGGCGGGTGTGTGTAGTGCGTACTGATCCTACCCCTGACAATCGATTAGTATTTCTTTTCGAGATACTTACTACCTCCGTTCTTGAATATATGTTGTTTAGAACAAGGAAATTAGTTCATTTTTAAACTAATGTGCTTGTTCTGAACATTTTATATTGAAGAATGAAGGTAGTAAATATTTTTTTTAATCTATGACATTTGAACAGATTCTGATATGACAAGGCCTTACATCAATTTTATTATGGTTTTATTATCTATGAAATATGCTGAGCTTTTACTAATTTATCAGCCAAAGATTCTTTTAATTCCGTGCGTTGTTTGTCGGATTATTGAGAAGATGGTTTTGGAGAAAAAAAAAAGTGAGGTGGAAAGTTAATCGATTTTTCGCAAAGTTCATTTAAACATTTAGTCGGCAGTTTTAGTTTTCTCGTGCTGTCTTATTCAGAAGATTTGTGAAACTTTTGTGGTCTCATTCAGTTTGATCTTGGCTTTCCTTGGTGGGTTGGTGTTCCTCCTAGATTGGATGAGCCCTGACGTCCTTCCACTCAACAGGACAACAGGTAAGGCTGCTGCGATCAGCTAACGTATTGATGTACCATTTTTCAAGTTGTTTAGATTTCCTATAAAAGAAGTAATTTTGTCACAATTTTGTCCAGAGGCTAGTCCGTGTTCATCCCTCCACGACTGGACAGTTGTTCATCATCCAGAGAAGGTTTTCTAGAAGTGAAAAAAGAAGAGGAGAATGGCCGAGTTGTTGAGAGAGAGACGGGTCTGAAGTGGCCGGAGCATGATGTGCTCAGACACGAGATCGAGGCCCAACTGTCCAGGCAACGAGCGATCGAGAGATTGTGATTGCTGTGGCGACACGGTCGATCGTGTGTCAAACTTGTGCACAAGATTGACACGATCCTTGGCCTGGATCAACTCAACTCGAGTAGTGCTTCCTGGCCGGCATGGCAAATGGCACCACGGCTGCGATGGCACTTGCGTGTGCGTCTACTAGTACTGGCGCTAGTGTCTGAGAAAGGTTTACCCTGCTGGACGAATGGCATGCGGAGGTCTGAAGAAATGTTCAGAGCAGTTCTGGAGAAACCTGCTGCCTGTGGTAACACGTCATTACTACCTTGGTGAGTGAGTAAAGGCTCCTGGGTGAGCTAATTGGTGCATTGCTTAGTTGTAGCTGCAGAATCCAGAGCGTGCAAAGTCTTAGAAAGATTAAAGCTACCAGCATCAGAGCAGCCGGCAAACTTGGTTGCAGCTGCAAATCCATCATCATCAGAAAATGTTTGATGAAAATGTTTGCCGACGGCAGGCCGAAAGCGATGAGATTCAGACCGTGCGGCCACCGTAACTTTCCGCCCGGCTTTAGTTGGACTTTCTCGATGCCTCCGTGCAGAGTAAGCTCGTTGATTCGATCCACTTTTATTTATCAACTATACAGCTACACCAGGGAGGAAACGTAACCAGATGATTAAACTTAAACTCTCAGACATGTCGGCTCGCTTTCGGAAAGTTAAAACAAGATGGATGCCAAGTGCCATCCTCTGAAGAAAAAGAAAAGAGAAAGGGTTAGCAACATGCTGCCGAAGTTACTGCTACTGCCCGTCCGACAGATGTTACCGCTCACCGTTCCGTCCTCTGTGACTTTGACTCTTCAATTCAACGGAGTCGTGTTGTGGACCAAAAAAAAATACAGTTGGTCAGTGACATTGCAGTCGTTTTCGATTACATTTACAGTAGTACAGAGATATCGTGGTCACAACATACGGCCTCGTGGATACTGTAACACCTGTGTATTATTGACTGGTGGCCCTTGGTTGACGAGCGAGAATGTTGAGAAACAACCTTGGTGACCAAGACCCTTTGGTTTCTAAAAGTCTCGGAGCTAATTTAAGTTCTTGGGTTAAAACTTTTAGACCCACCCTATTTGGTTTCAGAGGTTAGAGGGACTAAAAGTCATTCAATGAAGCTGTCAAAGTATAAAACTGCCCCTCTTGCATGAATACACAGTAAATAGAGTTTTGTCCTTGCTCCGCCGTGCGCTCGCCCTGCTCTGCCGCGCGCTCGAGTCGTTCCGCCTCCTCGACGGTGCCGGCTTCGCCGCGTCGCGCGCGCTCTGGCACCGCGCGCGCTCCGGCACCGCGCCCACGCGCCCGCGCCGCGGCCGCCGGTTCGCCGGGGAGGAGGAGAAGCAGGAGGGGGAGCAGGAGAAGCGGGTTTGCCGGCTTGTGCGGGCAGCGGTGAAATCCGCGGACACGAGCGGCTAGAGCGGGTCGAGCCGCCAGCGGCGAGCCCTTGTGCGGGCGGCGGCGAGACCTTGCGCGGGCGGGGGCGGCGTGGATCTAGGGCTCGGGGGCGGCGGCGAGACCGTGCGTACGGAGTCGATGCTGATGTGCACTAGTAGTGTCGTCGCCGTCGGTGAGGAATTGAACCTACGGCAACGTACGTCTGACACGACAGCATGAGTGTATGCCGATCAGAGGCACAGTGGTGGTGTGGGCTTGTGCATCGCATCTCGTACGCGAGCGATCCGTCCAAATGCAACGCCCAACCCAAGGACAAGGAGGCAGCGAGCCAGAGAGCGTCGTCCCATTGGCCCAATCCTCAGCGACGACCAGTTCTCTGGCCCAATCGCGCGCGCGCGTCGTGCCCGCCGGCCAAAGATGCCACCCGGCCGCCGTCCCGTCCCGTCCCGTGGACAGGACTCGCCAGGTAGCGTGCGCGGCCGCTCCGTCGGCAGTTTTTACGGTTACGTGACGGGACGAGCCATCATCCATTTCGCCGTCTCGCTCGCTGCGTTGGGCACGGAACCACACTGGGGTGCCTCCTTCGGAAGCTCCAAAGATTCGCTCCCCGTCTCGTACGCTCCTCGTCCGAGTCAAACAATGATACGGCCGCTCTCCTGCTTCCTTTCCTAGCCAACACTACTAGTAAATGGACGCAGCTCGATCGGCAGGCAGCTGGCTGGCACCGCACGACACGACGATGGAGCTCGCGGTTACAGTAGTTCAATTCCCGTTTTCAAATGGAGCTGTCACGTCATGGACGGACACGCTAGCCTTAGCCTAGCTAGCTGCGGGGGGAGCTCAGCTCAGCTGGCTGCCCGGGCGCGCTCCGCCCAGATTGCAGTAGGCATGCTGGCTCGGCTACCTTCCCCTTCCCTTCCGGGGGAGCCGGAGCTCTATTAATACACGCGCACGGGCGCCCGAGGCCGCCGCGGACGTGCGAGCGCCATGGTTCCCCTTCCCCGGCGTGCGCATTGAACGACGAGGCCGCAGAGAGTGCGCAGAGCACAGCTGCTGCCAAGGCAATGGCGGCGAGGGCGCCGCGGCCGGGGGCCCTCGCGGCCAGCTTCCTCCTCCTGTTCCTGGCCGCCGCCGCAGCGCCGTGGTGGCACCGTGGTCTGGCTGCCGCCGGGCTGGTGCGCGTGGACGGGACGCAGTTCGTGGTGGGCGGCAAGACCGTCTACTTCAGCGGGTTCAACGCGTACTGGCTGATGCTGGTGGCGTCGGACCCGGCGCGGAGGGGCCAGGTCGTGGCCGCGTTCCGGCAGGCGGCGGGCCACGGGCTCAACCTCGCGCGGACCTGGGCCTTCAGCGACGGCGGCGACGCCCCGCTGCAGGCGGCCCCCGGCGTCTACGACGAGGCCATGTTCCAGGTGAGCTGAGGGCCGATGCGATGCCAAGCACAAAGCTTACTTGTCGTCGTGTGTGTCGATCGAGATAACTACTAACAGCCAGCGAATGAAAATGGTTTCCTTTCTTGTGTCTGCATCAGGGGCTGGACTTCGTGATCGCCGAAGCCAGGCGGCACGGCATCTACCTCCTTCTCTGCCTCACCAACAACTTCCACGACTTCGGCGGCAAGCGCCAGTACGTCGCCTGGGCCAGGGAGGCCGGCCACCACCTCGCCACCGCCGACGACTTCTTCAACAGCACCGTCGTCAAGGGATACTACAAGAACCACGTCAAGGTCTCTATCTGTCTCTCTATAGTATCGTGTGCATCTTTGATGCTTCTTCTGAAAGACGAAGCTTAATTAACTTTCCTGCTGGATGGAATGCAGACGGTGCTGACGCGGGTGAACACGGTGACCGGGGTGGCGTACAGGGACGACCCTACCATCCTCGGCTGGGAGCTCATGAACGAGCCGCGATGCGACGCCGACCCCACCGGCGCCATGGTGCAGGTAGCTAGCTCCCTAGGTGACCCTCGAGATGTCCATGGATCGATCGCGAGCCACACGATGTACCTACCGCGACCACAAGATTCTCTATCTGATTTGATCCTGGCCGGCTGGCTGGTGGCTGCAGGCCTGGGTGGAGGAGATGGCGCCGTACGTCAAGTCCGTCGACGGCGACCACCTAGTGACGGCGGGGCTGGAGGGCTTCTACGGCGACGGCGCGCACGAGAGCAAGGACCTCAACCCCTGGGGCATCTACTACGGCACCAACTTCGTCGACACCCACCGCGCCGCCGGCGTCGACTTCGCCACCATCCACCTCTACCCGGACCTCTGGCTCTGGGGCTCCGGCGCCGCCGCGCAGCTCGCCTTCTTCCGGAACTGGACGCGCTCGCACGCCAGGGACGCCGAGCTGTACCTCGCCAAGCCGCTGCTCGTCACCGAGTACGGCAAGTTCCTGTGGGACGGCGTCGCCAACCGCACGCAGCGGGACCGCTTCCTGGGCCTGGTGCTCGACTCCATCTACGCCTCGGCCGCCGCCGGCGGGCCGCTCGTCGGCGGCGCCTTCTGGCAGCTGCTGGACCCCGGCATGGACACGCTCAGGGACGGGTACGAGATCATACTCCCCGAGGACCAACGCGCCGCGACCATCATCGGCAACCACTCCCGGCAGCTGGCCGAGCTCAACGGGCAGGACGTCGAGGCGGTTCGCCGGAGGAGCCGGCGGCGCTGGGGCGCGCATAGGAAAGTACACGTACTAGGCAGCAGCAGCAGCAGCAGCTCGGGTAGTAGGAGTAGCAGTGACACGCCACGGTTACACATGCCCTTGGTTCGTTTCATCATCTCTTTGTTCAGATCATCAATTTCTTCGCTGTTCAGTTCAGCGGCGTATAGACCGTAGAATATTTTTTTTACTGCACATACATTACAGGTTAAAAAAAAACTTAGTAGGTGTGTCGTACCTAGTCCTACAAGCCAGGGATTTCAGGTAAAAAAACAACCTGTGTCTGTACTGTTACGTTACTGGAATACTGGATGCTAAAAAGAGGCGCAGTACTAGAGCCCGGTAGGTAGTTTTCATGGGCCATATGAAGTCTCTGTTCCATCTTCCAGTCCATTTTTTTCTGACTGCTATTGCTATGGACGGGAACAGTTCTATCTAGAGCACATCACGTCATCACTCATCACCGACAAAAGGCACACGGCAGTCGATCGAGAGGCGCACAAAATCTGTTTCTTTTTTTTTTTGGCTTAACAGTTCTGTGCCACGCTAGCAAGGTTTTTTTTTTGAAGATTAAGCAGGAGCACTGCATTGCATTTAAGAAGGAAGCAAGCTAGGAATTTTTTTTCTCGAATGCAAGCTAGGAATTACAGAATTGTGATTACATAAAGATAAAAAAAACTCATACAACGGCAAGCAGAAATGCTACTCATTGGAACCACGCTAGCAAGGGTGACACACACACACGGGGCATGGCAGGATGAAGCCGCGCCACCGGACACCGGTTAACCGTGGCCTTATCCTTGCGCATCTGAAACTGAAAGTGAGTGGCGTCAAGATCAGTAGACTCACCTGTGGATGTGTCCATCCCTTGGACTGGGAACTTCTGATTTCTGAATCGTGCAAAACTGTCTCGGGTCCTGAGTGTTTTTTCTCTGTCCAGATTCCAGGCTCTCTCTCTCCAAAGTCCAAACTGAGTGGCTGCTGCCTACTTCTTGAACGTTCTGCATTCAAAGGCAGCGGTAATCGGCGACCGCAGGATGAGCAAAGCAATCCACCTGGCATCCGCAGTGGTGTTGTGCCCGCTATTCGCCTGTTCCAGTGGTTGAATTATTCAAGTACGTTTAAGGATAGAGTGGGCCGGGCCCGGTAGGCGCTTCTGCTACGGAGGGCTTTGTCAGGTGTGTGTGGGTGAAACGCTGTTGATTGGGCCTTTCTTTCAGGACAACTATTTGGGCCCAAGTACAACTGTTCGAAAAGGCTACTAAAAATGACTATCTCCTAAAAAAAAAGAATACGCAACAATTCTTCATACTTATTTGCTGATACTAGTTGTTTTGTTTTGGATTCTGGACAAAATGAAATAGTGCAAACTGCAAACACTGCATTGGCAGTTGTAGCAGCAATGAGTTCTATTTGGACTACAAATGCGACAGCATGCAGTTTGCACTGAAGAATAGGTTGGCGGTGCAATCCTTTTCATCATCAGATATTCAGATCTACGCTATGTGAAATGTAAGGTCTCATTGGAAATCTGATGATGGTTTCAGATTTCGTTTCATGTGAACGGACGGATTCTGAATATATCTTTGGTGTTACATTTTCATATATATTTTTTCTATCTGTGCTGTTACAGTTGCTTGAATTTTAGTAGCACAGAGTTTCTGGTACAGATTCCTGAACGTACCAATATATTTTACTGATACCTCCGAATATCACCGTGTTTGAACTAGCCTCTTGGACCAATTCATTGCTCCTGAACCCAGAATAAAAACAACATGCGAGTAACTGATTGCATGTTTCTTTCAAAGGCAGTGTCGTTTGGATGGCCATTTCTAGGAGCCATCCATCCAGCATTCTTGAGGCCATGGGGAAGAGATGATACCATGTATGTATGAGACAGTTCTTCATGCTTTGGGTCTCCGCTTAATTGTTGGCACTGTAGCAGGCTAATAGAATAGGCTCGTACATACGTATTGTGGCCTGTAATAACTAATAAACCAGGCCGCCAGGGACAGACCAAGAGTAAGCAACAATGTTATTGATGGTTGGATTCTCATGAGCAGGTCATGAGAATGAATCTACCCGTAGACGGCCGGGCGCCGCTGCTATATTTGTCCACGAATATCTCGCTCCGTCCGTCAGGCACTGAGGTGAGAGAGAGGGAGAGAGGATTCACGAACGAAGCTTACGCACAGTCCATCCACCCATCGCTCGCTCGTACAGTGATCACACGTGTGCGCGCTTGCATTATTATTGGTTATATTTGAACACGCCTCTCACCTCACCCGCGAGCTTGCTTTCTTCTTCCTCGCGCTCTCACCACCGACACACAATCTTGGCCGGCCGGCCGGCCGCCCAGCCTTGCTGCCCCGCGCGCTTGCATTGGCAGCTAGCAGAGGCCACCGTCCACCGTGCGGTGCGCGTCTCTGTGTTTAAGATCGCTAGGACTGGCCATTCTAGTAATTGGCAGGGAGGGAGAGGGATCGGATATGGTGGCCGCCGGCGAGGAGGAGGCGTCGTCGGCGCTGTCCGCGCCGATGAAGGCGACGTCGGAGGGGGCGTGGCAGGGGGACAGCCCGCTGCACTTCGCGCTGCCGCTCATCACCCTGCAGGTCTGCCTCGTCCTCGTCCTCACCCGCGGCCTCGCCGTCGCGCTCCGCCCGCTCCGGCAGCCGCGCGTCATCGCCGAGATCATCGTAAGCTCATCATCTGTCCGTTGATTCGCCGTTCCTCTTCATCAGGATTATTGCAAATGAATAGTTAAATTGTATACGACGTGTATGCAGCGCTAGCTCTCGATCAAGATCTGTACGTGTTTTGTTCCACAAAATTAAATTGGCTTGCAATTCCATCATGTCATTTTGATAATTATTTCAAAAAAAAGATTTTGAAAAAAATGCTGTATGTAACTGTGCACTGACTGAACTAGTCAAGCTAGTTTTATTTGCAAAATAATTTCTTTTTAATTTTAGAGAAGAACAAACAGTCAAGCTTTGGGCCCCACGATAACTCCGAGTTGCTAGGAAATAAATAATCCCAATTTAGCCGCCTCCTACTTTTACCTTTGCCTACTTTTGGAACCGTAAACCCCTGCACCATCGTCTGCCGGTCCACCAGATGCATGCCCAGTCAGTACACCATTTGTGGCATGCAACTGACAAGCCGGCCTACTTCATATTTGTAAACTTTTTTCAGAAATCTTAAGATTGAAGCTGTAGTTCAGCATATGTTTTTTTGGCAGCATAATAAATTTGATTTAGAATACTACTGAATACTATGAATTAGGAGTACGGAATAATTTAAATCATGACCTACTATATATGCACACAGAAAGACCATAGGAGTCTAGAACAGCTTGAGGTGCAGATGATTTTTCTTCAGCAACTGTGGCACCACTTACTTCATGCTGAGTCTTGCTATTTTAATCCATGCATGCAAATCTGAATGTTGGTGCCACTGACTGATGAATCGATTTCAAGTGTGGGAGCAAATGATACTGCGTCGTGTGCTCAGTGCTCACAGCTGCAATTAATGAATCGATGGCAATTGGCAATGCAGGGCGGCATCCTCCTCGGCCCGTCGGCGCTTGGCCGGAGCAAGGTCTTCCTCAACCACGTCTTCCCGCCGGAGAGCCTCACCGTGCTCGACACGCTCGCCAACATCGGCCTGCTCTTCTTCCTCTTCCTCGTCGGCCTCGAGCTCGACCCGGCCTCGCTCCGCCGCACGGGCCGCAGCGCGTTCGCCATCGCCGTGGCCGGCATCGCCCTCCCCTTCGCGTTCGGCGTCGGCTCCTCCCTCGCGCTGCGCACCGCCATCGCGCCCGACGCGCCGCGCGGCCCGCTCGTCGTCTTCATGGGCGTCGCGCTCTCCATCACCGCGTTCCCGGTGCTCGCCCGCATCCTCGCCGAGCTCAAGCTCCTGACCACCGACCTGGGCCGCATGGCCATGTCGGCCGCGGCTGTCAACGACATCACCGCGTGGATACTGCTCGCGCTGGCAATCGCGCTGTCAGGCTCCGGGTCGCCGTTCGTGTCCATCTACGTCCTCCTCTGCGCCGTCGGCTTCGTCGTCGCCGCTATCTTCCTCGTGCGGCCGGTGCTCGTCTACATGGCGCGCCGGTCCCCCGCCGGCGAGCCTGTGAAGGAGTCGTTCATCTGCTCGACTGTGGCCATCGTTCTCGCCGCCGGCTTGGCCACGGACGCCATCGGCATCCACGCACTGTTCGGTGGGTTCGTCATCGGCGTCCTCATCCCCAAGGAAGGAGCCTACTCCGACGCGCTCACCGAGAAGATGGAGGACCTCGTGGCGTCTCTGTTCCTGCCCTTGTACTTCGCGTCGAGCGGGCTCAAGACCAACGTGACCACCATCTCGGGGGCCAAGTCGTGGGGCTTCCTGGTGCTCGTGATCACCACGGCCTGCGCCGGCAAGATCGGCGGCACGGTGGTGGCGTCGCTGCTGATGCGCGTGCCGCCGCGCGAGGCGCTGGCGCTCGGGCTGCTGATGAACACCAAGGGGCTCGTGGAGCTCATCGTGCTCAACATCGGGCGCGACCGCAAGGTGCTCAACGAGGAGGCGTTCGCCATCCTCGTGCTCATGGCGCTCATCACCACCTTCATGACCACCCCGGCGGTGACCGCGGTGTACAAGCCGGCGCGGCGCGGCGCGGCGTACAAGCACCGGACCGTGGAGCGGCTCGATCTCGACGCCGACAGCGAGCTGCGGGTGCTCGCGTGCTTCCACGCCAGCCGCGGCATCCCGACGCTGATCAACCTGGTGGAGGCGTCGCGCGGCACACGGCGGAGCAAGCTCACCATGTACGCGATGCACCTGGTGGAGCTCTCGGAGCGGTCGTCGGCCATCTCCATGGTGCAGCGCGCGCGCCGGAACGGGCTGCCCTTCTCGAGCCGGCGCGGGCGCGACGGCGGCGGGGAGGTGGTGGTGGCGTTCGAGGCGTTCCAGCGGCTGAGCGCCGTGCGGGTGAAGCCGATGACGGCCATCTCCGACCTCAACACCATCCACGAGGACATCCTGGCGTCGGCGCTCAACAAGCGCGCCGCGCTGGTGGTGCTGCCGTTCCACAAGATGCTCTGCCACGACGGCTCGATGGAGCCCGTGGACCACGCGTACCACCAGGCGAACGTGCGCGTGCTCCGGAGCGCGCCCTGCTCGGTCGCCGTGCTCGTGGACCGCGTCCTCGGCGGCGCGGCGCAGGTGTCGGCGCCCGACGTCTCCTACGCCGTCCTGGTCCTCTTCTTCGGCGGGCCCGACGACCGCGAGGCGCTCGCGTACGGCGCCCGCATGGGGGAGCACCCCGGCATCGAGCTCACCGTCGCCCGCTTCATCGCGTCGGCGGCCAAGCCCAACGGCAAGGACGAGGAAGCCCTTGAGAGACACGTCACCCGGACGCTGAGGTCCGGGGACTGCTCCGTCAGGTACGAGGAGGTGGCGGCGACGGAGCGGCCGGACGTGACGTCCGCCATCAAAGCGCTCGGGAAAGGCAAGAACCTGGTCGTGGCCGGGCTGTCGGCGGCGACGTCGACGCCGCTGGTGGAGAAGAGCCACTGCCCAGAGCTTGGCCGCGTGGGGAGCTACCTGGCGACGCCGGAGTTCTCGACGACGGCGTCCGCGCTGGTCGTGCAGCGGTACAACCCGCGGAGCGACCCCGCGCGCAGCAGGCCGGCGGGGGAGGAGGACAAGGAGGAGGGCGTCGTGCCGCCCCCGGCAGAGTCGGAGCCGGAGTCGCGGCAGCACAGCACGTGAGGCTGGCTAAAAGTAGCTTGCTTGTGGCTAGTACGTAGTAGTAGTGAACCTGTGACGATGTACATACACGCAGATATAAAAGGCAGGAATAGTAGAGCAATAGCGTACACGGTACACAGATACAGATAAACGTATACAGGTCTGATAGGTTAAGGTAGCATCTAATGTCCCAGCCGGTTGATAGTAGAACTGAAGATGTTCTTTCTTGTACGAGTGCTAGTGAACAATGAATGAATGGGCATGAAAAACCAGGCTCTCTCGTCCAGTGAGGTGACTCAGTCATGTGCTGCTGCATAACATGTGTTCCATCCATGTCTTGATCTGTGTGTTTCAAACTTTCAATGTTCAGTCTTGTTCAATGTCAAGCCTTGAGCGGGGACTCCTATATGTCTTCTGGAAGACATATAAGAGTGATATCTTTAAAGCCCAAGGTCCAGTTAACCACTTTTGGGCCTTGGGAGCCTTTGATCGCACATGCCGAGCGCACAGCTGCAGGAGGACCCAATCGCAGGCAGCGAGCAGGCCAAGAGACTAACGTGAAGAAGCGGAGAAGCAAAGCCGTAGATCACTCTGGTACTTTTTGTTCTCTGCCCACCATGAATGCCGGAAGGCTCAACATGAGCACGGTGCTATGCCTCTTTTTGTTTCTTTCTTTCTATTTTTCAACTCTAATTCTTGTAAAACCATCTTTAAGACTTCAACACTTGTTTTGAGTTGATTCAACACTCTGAAAAGACTATTCCTACACTTTGGATATACTAATTCAACATTTTTAGAATAAATGTTGAAATAGCATACTATATATGTTGAAATGATCTGTTCAAAATATTGAGACAATATATTCAAATGTTGAAGTTTTAAGATAAAAAATAAAATAACATATTGGATCTTGTTTTGTTCCATTAATTCCGAAGAATATTTTGATTCAAACGGGTTCTAAATTGGATTTATGGTTTAAGAGAAAAGATCACTTGAAGTTAGAAACTTGATTAACTTTCCAACCACGTCCCTCCACTCATCCTGCATGTTTACTTTTATGCCGCTTGCGTCCTGTGCTCTGCTCCCGTCCGTGCCGGGCACGCTGCCTGCTACCCACGTGGTTTCATCACATTTATTTATTTTAGTTGGCACGGATCTCAAATATTAGAAGATATCTATCAAAAAAATCTTGCGGAAGATATATAGGTTTTCCGGCCTTGAGCACCGAAGAAACCCATCCGGCTAGGGAAGCCCACTTTCTCATGACACGGCCCAGTAACGAGCTACCGGGTCAAGGAGGCAGCAGAAAAGCAAGAAGAACCACCGCCCATGGGCTTTCCACCAGTAGCCGTCGTGCTTTTACGTCAGAGGTGGCCCGGCCCACCAGGGCCGTGCCTGTCCTGCCGGATTGCGGCAGAATGCTGAACTGAACCGCCCATTTTTGGTTTAGGCGTGAAAACGTTTTCATGAGAGAGAAATGATGCTTTGATCATCAATTAAGGGTATTAAATAAAGTCTAATTACAAAATTAACCCCACAACTATGGCACTGTAGCAGTTACTATAACTAATGAGGCATTTGATCGTACGATTAGTGAATAATTGAGCGCGGTCACTGTAGCACCACTGTAGCCAATTATGATGAAACTTGAGTCATTAGATTCGTCTCGAAAAATTACACTCATCCCTTAAAAAGTTTTATAAATAAACTTCATTTAATACTTCATGCAGACATTCGTCTTTTTGTGAAATTGTGACGCCGACTCCTAACCAAACATGACCATCCGACCACCGCCGCCGGTCAAGTCAGGGCAGCGCTGGGCTGGGCGCGTCCAGGACACGCAGCAAGTCACCCACAGCTGGTTGACTGGATCCCACATCAGCACCGTCGCGCTCTCCTCCGGCTCCGGTCGCTAATGCGATGTGGTCCCTGAAATCCACGCACATCTCTGATTCTCCGGCGTTGCTCGCTGGAGACTGCAGCAGCCTTAGTGAATGCGGGCCATGTCATGGTGCCGGCAGCAACGGCAACCCAAGCCCCAGACCCCAGTCCAGTCCAGCATACTACTCCGACGACCTTGCATTGATTACCTACGCGGTTTCTTTACCCTACCGCCCTACACCAACAAGCAGTAATTACTGACTGACAGGTGGGCCGCTAGCTCGGATGGATTTCAGAGACCCAGCTAGCCAGCCACCTGCTTGGCTGCTACTTGCACCGCCACCCTTGCATTGATCAACCTTGTTTTTCCATGCATCAGCCCCTTGTTTAGGCCGTGTTTGGTTATGGCTGAAAAAAAATTCGCGAAAACTTTTTCTCCTTTGACCACTAATTTAGAGTACTAAATAAAATCTAATTACAAAACCACATGTAGGACTCCTGATAAATTCGCGAGACCAATCTATTAAGACCTTTGACCGCGTAATCATCACTGTAGCAAATCAACAATTAATTACCGTCATTAGGTTCGTCTCGAAAAATTACACCCATCCCTAAAAAGGTTTTGCAAATAGACTTCATTTAGTATTCCATGCGAACATTCGTTTTTTTTGTAATTTTGATGTGATGTTTTACCAAACGCAGCCTAGATGCAAAATTCTAAATTCTAAAACTATCACATCGAATGAGAATCTTACATGCATGAAGTAGTAAATCTAGACGAAATAAAAAATAAATTGTATAGTTTGTTTGTAAATTGTGAGACAAATCTAATGAGCCTAATTAGGTTATAATTAGACGCTAAATTGCTACAATAATTGTTACAGTACACATGATCTAATGATGAATTAATTATGCTCATTAGATTCATCTCGAAGTTTATAGACGAGTTCTGCAATTAGTTTTGTAATTAGTCTATATTTAGTAATTTAAATGTAAAAAAATCTCTTTCAAAAAATTTACAGCATGCATGTAAACAAGGGACAGGTTAACATACAGATGAGGGGATCGATGAACTGCAGCCGTAGATGCCGTCTCAGCTCGGGGTCAGCCTGACGTGTTTGTAGGAGAAAATGCAAATGATTTGCGGCAGCTCTTTCTTTCTTTTTTCCTTTTTTTGCTTGGCATAGCTCTGAAGATTTCCTGCTGGCTTCACTGATCGAACGAAAGGACTTTCTTTAATCTCTCTTTGTTACTCCTTTAACTTTTTTTTGAACATGATTACTCTTTTAACTTGGATGCGTTCTGCAAATGGAAGAAAGGGCATCACTGCGGCACTTGTGTCTTCTACCAACAGCCTTCCCATTTCTTGCTTCTACAGAGAGCAGCAGCAGCTTTAGTTACATGCATGTTAGATGTTACATCTGGTAAAGCAGTAGTTCACCCAAAAGTAATCCGCGAGCAGACCTCGCTAATCTGCTCTCACAAAAGCCCTAGAGGCACTCCAGTGCTCGTCATTTCAAACCGGCCGCCTTTTAGTTTCCCAGACCTAGCTTTCGGATTTGAATCCCGTCCCTGTTTGTTTGGCTCTCCAAACCTGACTACTTTAGCAACCAGCTTCTAGACTCCAGGACCCCAGGGCACAAGTTCAGTCGTCAGCGTCGCTGGCTTTTCTCTTCACTGTTTCAGAAACATAACGGTACGGCACCTGCTCTCACTACCCTTCTTAATTTCTCTGTCAAGTATCTGTATCAACAATTGGCTATTTATCAACGACTGACACGCACCAAAAGAAGATGCCAAGTGTCAACGTCCGGTTCTTCTGGACCCCCGGTACCTCATTCCCGGATCAATTCATGGTGTCATCCATAATGGTTTCAGACTAAACTGATCAGACTGATTGGGAAACGATGCGAGCACTAGGCATCAGCTATGCCCAATATCTCATCCTCTCATGGCTTGCATCAGTCATAGCAACATGGAGGGGACGCTGCAGTGACGGCTACGGCTTTGGTAATGCACAAATCCAGCTCTGATTAATCCAGCATCTGTTCTTTAATCATGAGGTACGGACCAGGGCAATCATAGTGATCAGCTTGTGATCATGACGGAAACTGATCCCCACTGACGCTGGAGTGGTGGCGCAATGGTAAAAAGATACTAATGAGCACTACTGACATGCTAGATTCACGGTTAGATTAGAGTAAAGCACACAGATCTGTACTGTGTTATTGGTGGTTGTGGGGCTCACACAGATGCTGCAAATTGCTCCCCATTAGTTCTTGCATTACTCCAATTCCAGTACAAAAATACAGTACCACTGTATAAGCCATAAAGCAGCTTTAAGATGGCACTGGGAAATCTTCAGACATGTACTGAAGATACCCATCATACCGACGAATGAACCCACTCCCTCCCTATATGCAAATGCAAATATGCAATGAAGGGGATCGGACGGTAGCAGGCGAGACGTACTGGCTCCTCTTCATTTCACAGTTGACAAGTGGATGCAATGCAAGATTGTCACTTGGACCTGAACCTTGTCACTGGACAAGTGGCTGCTAAAAGTTTATTTCACCTGCAATTTTCTGAACAAACCCCATCGATTTTTACAGATGAATCTGCAGGCAGCCAATTCAAGCCCAGAGCTTTTGTACGTTGGAGACCAGATGAGTTCCTCATCAACAATAACAACAACAACATAGTCTTTTTTCTAAACAAGTTGGAGTAGGCTAGAGATGAAACAAAAAAATAAAGGTCATAGTTCAGGCACATTGATAGCTAGTCTCTAAGCGCTCCTATCCAAAGCTATCTCTTTAGAGATATTCCAATCCTTATGGTCTCTCTTAACCGACTCATCTCAAGTCAGTTTAGGTCTACCTCTACCCCTCTTTACATTATCGACCCGCTCAAGAACCCCACTACGCACAGGCGCCTCAGAAGGCCTCCGTTGGACATGTCCAAACCATCTCAGCCGATATTGGGTAAGTTTCTCCTCAATTGGTGCCACCCCGACCCTATCTCGAATAGCTTCGTTTCGGACTCTATCCCTCCTTGTGTACCCGCAAAACCACCGCAACATCTGCATCTCTGCTACACTCAGTTGCTGGACATGTCGCTTTTTTTAGACCAACATTCAACACCGTATAACATCGTCGGACGAATTGTTGTCCTATAGAACCTGCCTTTTAGCTTTTGTGGTACATTTTTGTCACAAAGGATGTTAGAAACTTGACGCCATTTCAACCAGCCAGCTGAAATTCTATGCTTAATATCTTCATCAATATCGCCATTCTTTTGTAGCACCGATTCTAAATACTGAAAAGTATTCTTCTGGGCCACGAAATTCACTTTGTTGTTGGAAGGGAGAAGCTGACGAAGGGAGAAGGTGACAATGGAAAGCAAAAGGGCATCATGGGAAGGGGCACGGTGAAAGTTTTGAGAGATGAGAAAGCAGCCGTGTTGGCCATCGGCAATGCAAACCCCCTCCCCTGCGTATCCTTGCTTCTTTGCTCAGCCTGCCTGCTGCTGGCCGCTGTCTTTTGACCGCGACACGCACTTGAAATAAAGCTGGACACGAAGCGTGGCTCGCCTCACCACACTTGCTTCAAAAATTAAAACTACCAGCTTTGAGACCTGAGGATTTTGACTGTGCCCTTGTTTAGTTGGATTCAAAATTCCAAAACTTTATAAAATTTCTCGTCACATCGAATCTTTGAACGTATGCATGAAGTATTAAATGTAGATAGACAAAATAACTAATTACACAGTTTGTTTGTAATTTGCGAGACGAATCTTTTGAGTATAGTTAACCCATGATCAAATAATAATTACCAAATACAAACGAAAATGCTACGGTACTAAAATTCCAAAAGTTTTTGCAACTAAACAAGAGCGGTGTCTTTCTAGGTCTCTGCGAAGCGGACATCATTCTCCTCTCATCCTGTCTGCATGATTGAAGAATCTAATCTAATGTTGGTCTCAAAGATTTCAGTTTTTGTAGATGGGTAGAAATTAAAAGGGGTGTGATTTTGCTTTTGGTGCCATCCCCATGAGGCCATGACAGGCCTCGTACGTATATGGGCCACAATAACAACCATCATTACTAAGACGCTGACTCTAAAATAAGTACAAAAGTAAGAAATAAGCAGATTTACTTCAAAAAGAAAAAAGAAATGAGCAGAAGGAATCAAGGGACGGAAGAACTCGTACAGAGAAATTTATTCGAGCCTCGTTTAGATGCATGCTGTAAATTTTTTGAAAGAAAAATTATTTAACATTTGAAGTACTAAATATAGACTAATTATAAAACTAATGGTAGAACTCGTCTGTAAACTTCGAGATAAATCTAATGAGCCGATTAATATCATTAAAGCATGTATACTGTAGCAATTTAGTGTCTAATTATAGACTAATTAGGCTTATTAGATTCGTCTCGCAATTTACAAACAAACTATGCAATTTATTTTTTATTTCGTCTAGATTTACTACTCTATGCATGTAAAATTCTCATTTGATGTGATAGTTTTAGAATTTTGAATTTTGCATCTAAACAAAGGGTCGATCAAAATACACAATTCATTGATAGAGAAAGAGAAGTGGACAGGAGAATATATTTTAGACAGGGAGCGAACGGCCATGAAAAATGAAGAGAAAAAAGAACAAAAAACATGAACACCCTTAATCCCCTTAATTAACACTCTTTATCCTCTCTAATTAGGCACAACTACTAATTAATAGCAAGCACTCCACTCCACAGCATAGAAGTTAACATGCGGCGGCTAATTCTTGTCTAAGTAAGCTTCTTCTCTCACACGCCAACCTAGCGAAGCAAAGAATGCTTCAAGCTCGATCCTGCTCGTGCTCTGCCTGTGCTCCGCCGCGCACTACTAGAAGCACACGGACGCGGCCGCCGTCCGGGCCTTGCCGGCGCCGGAGAGGCGGCCGTAGCGGAAGTTGGTGGAGCGGCGGGAGCGGCGGCGCGTGGCCCAGCCGAAGCAGAGGCGGAGGCGCGCGCGGAGGCGGCGGAGCCCCGTGGCCGCGGCGCGGCGCAGGCGGCGCAGACCCGCCCAGACGACGGGCCTTGCGCGGGCGCGCGGCGAGCGCGGGACGTCGGCGTCGCGGGAGAAGTGGTAGCTCCGGAGGAAGAGCTGGCGCCGCTCGACCTGCCGCTCCCACCGCGCCATGTACTCCAGGTACGGCCACGGCGCCACGCCCGCCGTCCTCGCCGCCGGCACGGACGCCACGCTCACGGACATGGCTGGTGGCACCGACACGCCGGCCTCTTTCTTCCTCGGCAGCTGGCTGCTGCTCCCCGCCGCCTGGCTCGGTTCTGCCTCGGCGCAGGAGCTGAAAGAAGCGAAGCGTGCGTACGGTGGCGCGGGCAGGAGCAACATGCGAATATGCGATGCGATGTGCGTTGCGGAGGACATGGAGGAGGAGGAGGAGAGAATTAACAGGGGTGGCGCGGCGGCGAGGAGCCGAGGCGTTTTGGCTGCGCTCGCTGGTCGCTGCCTGGGAGCAATGTTTTAAATAGCAGACTAACCTATTTAGCTATCTATATCCAAAAATAGGTTATATCTAGTTATAACGGCAGATAAGAGCTAAATTGTATATGAAAAAACTTAGCTAAATCTCTCTCAAACAGCTATAGCCGGAGATAACGGAAGCTATAACCGGAGATTTAAAACCTTGCTGGGGAGGCGAGGGAGGGGGGGGGGGGGGGGGTGGGGGAGCGGCAAGGGGAGATGGTTGGAGTGGGAGAAGGGAGGGTGGACGGTTTTATAGTTTCTTGGACGTTTTGCTTGGAAATGGGTCTTTTATTTGTTAGTTTTCTAAGGCGGTTTTCAGATGAATTGAACATCGAGTTTGACATGAACAATCATGCGGTTTTTTTATTAATCATAGAGTGACGCGAGCTCTTTTGACATGAACAATATTAATTCACAAATTAAGATAACCATTGCTATTTCAGTCACAAAATATAACGACTTTTAGATTTTGTCAAAATATAATATCTTTGACCAATAATATCTCCAAAAATAATTACTTTTAAATAGAAAATATTACATGTTATGATAGCTGATTTCATTATAAATAAACTTATATCACTTTTATATTATAAATCTTTATGTTTTTTTACCATCCACTTTCAAGGTTTAAAAGATTTGATTTGGAGAAAACCTAAAACTAACTATATTCTAGGATGCTGGTACTCTATATGTTATACAAATTTGGTAATTTCAAGAGTGAGCAAATCATTCTTCAGTAAACACCAGCCACTTACAGTTCATAATATCACGTGATAAAATTATTGTATACATATTTAAGTAAAAACACTGGTACTTGGCGGTGAATCTAGTTGGGCAACTCAGAGTAGTAGTTAAGAATGGCGTGTTTTCACTCAGGCAGCTCAAGAAGTGTGAAGAGGTGCGTGAAACTCGTTGCAAGATGCAGAGGATGGAGTAGAGTAACACCACACGGAAGTAGCACGTTCGGGTGGGTCCACCAACCACGACTGACAGTATGGGTATGACTTTTCCTTCCTTTCCTGCCATAGAGTATTTCCTTCTTGTGTGTGCGTGTAAAACCGTACGGAGAGGGGAAAGAACCGTTGGACGGGACAGGGTTTGACCCCCTCCCAGCTCCCACATGATGACATGAACAATGTCCGTGCTCCTGCCTGCACCTTCACCATCCCCCCTCTCCCTCTGTGGCTCCCTTTCTGGATTCTCCAAAATCCGCATGCGTGGCTGACAGCCTGAGGCCCTGACAATCTGAATGGACTCTTCTCTTTTACAACTATT
Source organism: Panicum virgatum (assembly GCF_016808335.1). NCBI lineage: Eukaryota > Viridiplantae > Streptophyta > Magnoliopsida > Poales > Poaceae > Panicum > Panicum virgatum. The sequence continues at coordinate 1,967,108 of NC_053153.1, forward strand.
ACGATCATCAGTGACAGTAACCTCATGTTTAGTTCCCATCAAAATTCCAAAACTTTACAGAATTTTACATCATATCGAATCTTTAAACGCGTGCATGAAATATTAAATATAGCTAAATAAAGTAACTAATTCCACATTTTGTTTATAATTTACGAGATGAATTTTTGGGACTAGTTAACCCATGACCGGACAATAATTATCAAATACAAATGAAAATGCTAGATTACTTTACCGCTTCCCTTTTACGCATCTAAACAAGGGCTAAGTGTGGGATTTGTGCGGAAATGAAGCAGCCCGCCTGGATGTCCAAAGATAGGATTTTTGGCAAGCAAAGCAAGCAAATAAACACCTTGGCAAGCTTCTTCATGTTATATGGTTGTGAAACACACGAGCCGTCGGCTGTGTAGCACACGAGCATGCGCTAAGAACATTTCAAGATTGTTTTTCCCTACCCCGTCTGGAACATAGCAGTATTGTTCTTTTATTTGTATGCAATTGTCTTTTTTTTTTAAAAAAAAAGTTGGGATCATTTCATGCCAAATCCTGTTGTTTCTTCTATATCCTTGGACTATACTTGTTGCTGGTGGAGTAGTGCTGCTGCTGTTTTACATTCCTAGTCCTATAGGCTATTGCGTTGCTGCAGGGGTGTGGATGGACAGAGGCAGGGACCAAATGGAATCTGGCTTTGACAATCGGATGCCGCACACGCCCAAACAGTCCGTCCGCCTTGGACGGAAAGGTTGTGGCGGTAGTACGGGGTGGGCGAAAGGACAGGTGGCCGCGACTCTCGCCGCCGGAGCCGCCTAGGCCCCGAGGAAGGATGAGTGGATCACGATCTCCCGTGGGCCGTGGCCGCGCACGCGCCGACGATGATCGCCAGCCTTGGCCTCGTCGGCTAAACTATTCATTCCACCGGCCGATTCCCAAGACCCAAGGGCAAGGCGCCCGCGTCGCGTCCGATCCAGAGCAGCGCACGACCCACGACGTGGCGAGGGTTTCTTTCACTGGACGCTGCCGCAGTAACTGTGGCCTGTTTGATGATCTGTTCGGTCGATCGCTTGCGTGCATGGCGATCCATCGTGCACGGGAACATGCGGTGCATGGCGTCTTGCCTCAGTAGCAGCCATTGCTGCCTTTTCTCGTTTTTCCTCTCTTTTTTTTGGCTCTATTATTGAACGGATGTGATCGTCGGATCGGAGGCTCGGAGCAGCAGGCAGCAGCCGTATGGAATTGTGCTGGATATGCTGAATGATTAGCCCATCTATGATGATGGGGAGTCAAACCAAACAAATGGATTGGCGGCTGCTCTTGGTCGCTGATAGCACAAGATGGACGACGTGTCACCCGGTAGCGGCATCGCCTCACGTTGCGGATGCTGTACTGATCTTACAGCAACACTCCACCACGTTGCGTGCGTGCGCCAAAGTTACCGCTGCTACAACCTGATGCCTAGCATAGATACTGACGATTTTCAAGTGGCAGCCGCATTCCATGATTGTTACATGACTGGTCTGGCCTTCCATTTTTTTTTATATACTGGACCTGTAATAATAAAATGAATTTCCCGAGCAAGGTCCGTTCCGTTGGAATCTGCACAGCAGGAATTTTTTTTTTGAAGATTATATGCCAGCAGGAAATTAGACCTGACTAATCAAAACAAGGCGTTGTCTACCTGCAAAAAAAAAAAAACAAGGCGCTGTCTTTTTTTTTAATAAAACAAGGCGTTGTCGATGTGGGGTATCAGAATCAGACGTCCTACGTGCGTGTGCTAGTAGTGCTACTACTGGTAACTGATTTCGTGCACGACCCAGCCTCATTACTCTAATCGCAATCAGCAAAGACTACCTAATAAATTATTATTGCCATAGTTACTAGCTAGCTGCTAGCTACTAGTATTCTACTAGACGGACGGCTGCGTGCGTGCGTGTGAGTAACGTCAAGTACGTGTTCCCCAGAAATTCGATTCCACATGTCTTGCACACAACGGCACCTAGCTTAGCATGCAGCTCCTGCAGATCCAAGTCAACGGCCCCCTGCTAATTAATCACTCTCCCACAATGCGCACGGCTGGCCAATTAAGCTCTTCTCAACTCACTCGAGTGCGGCTGCGGGCAACCGCTGACACTATTCCACACCGGTGTGTTTAGTTGGTGAAAAAGTGAGTTTTGATACTGTAGCACATTTTGTTGTTATTTTACAAATAATGTTCACTTATGGATTAATTAGGCTTAATGCATGTGTCCGAATATTCGGTGTGACGGGTACTGTGCAAAATTGTTTTGGAAACTAAACAGGACTAGCTTTCTTCTCACAAATTCACACAGTGGACAATGCTTCTCGAAATTCTGGCTTGGGCTTTGACATCTGTGAGCGCGGTGGCGCAGCTGCACGACTGACGGTCACACCGGAGGAGATCTCAATCATGTTCAGGAACAGCGACATGCTTTGCTGGGTCATCAGAACCGGCAAAATTCGGCACGCCATTTGGTTTCTTCGCCCAGTAATCCGCTCGAGGTGGACGTGCCGACGGCGAGGGCCTCGCACGGAGCGTGGCTGACGGCCGCGCGAACCGCCGGTGACGAGGCGGAGATGCCTGCGGCCCGGCCGGCCGGCCGGCAGTCGGGTGGGCGCGGTACGACGGGGCCGGCGCGCACCGCGTGCTCGCGGTCACGGGACACGCCGCGCGGCTGTCATCTCTGGCTGCCGCTGCGGCTGCGGCGAGCGCCGTGGCCAAGCCGCCCTCATGTTGGTCTTAATTGCGTGGACCCTTCCTTCCCCAGCACAAATATAACAGGGTGACGACGAGGAAGGAAAGGACCCGCCGCGATGCCTGCCGATCCTGGTCTGACTGTCCGCGCACCGGCCAGGCCAGGTCAGCCGCATGCTGGCGTTTGCCATGGCACTGCCACGATGCCAAACCGCAGATGAGCTCAACACCGATGGATCTTGACCGGACGGGACGGGATAGCAATCGCAGGTCTCTTGCTGCCTTGCCTGACGGAGGAGTTGGGTATGGCCACCCACCCGGCCACCCTATCCACCAGAATAGGAACTGAGGAAGCTCCTTCTGCTGCCAAGGAACGGCGACCCCGTCAAACACGGGCGTCGCGCGCGTCAGCCGGCTGCGGCGAGCGGCAGCGAAGCCGATCGGGTTCAACGCGTGCGTGCGTCAGGTCTTAGCTTTAGTTGCAGGCTTGTAGCCTTGCCCTAGCGACCAACCAACCATCAACTACCTTGTTAAATTCGCATCGAGCCGTGCCTGCCACCATTGCACAAGCTTTTACCCTTCTCTCCAGACCCAAGTCGTGTCTTGCGCCGCGACGCCATTGACAAGACCAAGCTTTTTCCACGGCTCGTCTCGCGCAGATGGAGAGGGCGAGCTGCCGGAACAACCGGTGCTGTGACTGTGAGGGTAACCATTCTACGACAAACTCTGATAATATCTGTTCGTAATAAAGGTATCAGACTCTGATGCTTGCTTTACTGTCAAAGACTAGAGAATAGAGATGCAAGGGAACACTGCTTGTTCACATGCATCTGAAAGAAACACAGCACGAGATTGCCGGCCCTTTGGAAGAACATGTCAGCACCGGTTGGTGTTCGGCACAACAGGGAGCATCAGGTTGTCAGGAGATGTGAATGGGCCCAACGACCAACGTGCTGTGTCAAGGCCCAGGAGGAAGAACACAAGAGCTCTTTGGGTCGGAATGGGTTTACACTTTACAGGCAAGAGTGGCGTGTATGTATCGAGAGAGGGAGAGCAATAACTTGTGACGTCATCTGAACTCGTGAGCGCAATCCTTTCTGGTCTGTTCTTCCTCGAATACAATCTACTCTACTGGCCTTGATTCATCTTCTCTCCTTTCCCGACTTTTACCTGCTGCTAACAGAACACGCCATATCAACCCCTTTTTTTTCAGATTGATTGATATTTCCTATTGCATTTGAACTGGCTTTCAGAATCTGACCTCATCCTGCTTAGATTTAGTTAAACAAGCTCAGATCACATAAATGAAATAAACAAGTTTTAAGTGAGCCCAGATTCTCCAGACACAAGACATCTAGCCATGCCTGCTTCGAACTTAAAACACTCAAGACGCTTTTGTTCTTCAATCCACTGGACGCTATTTCTGCTAGTTTCAGGCATGTCAACTATGACATCTCTGGAACTTTTACCTCAAGTAGATGTGGTTCAATAACCAAAAGTTTGTGCAAAAGTTCCCAACAGAGAAAATAAAGATTATTGGTATTAGATTAACGAAACATGGAAAACACACCAGTAAAATGTTTCTTCACTGCCCCAGAATAGAACTGCAAATATTGCTTTCCAACCAGGGCAGCTAATGATGACTCAAACTAGAGCTATAACTTTCTCCATACCATTTCACATACTTCCCCATATATGTGGACAATGAGCTGTTCCTGAACAAGTCGAGCTAAAACACATGGCATAAGCTGTGACATCAGTTGAGCATTCGAATAAATTACACCGCAATATCGAACATACGCCTACGAATGAAAATGAACTGCTTTATGCATACAGCATCCTTAACATGACATGGGTTCAACAAAACTAGAGAACCGAAGAACAAGAGGTACAGAGAGCAGATCCATCTTCCATGAAGGCTCAAACTTGAGCCGTGCCTTGTGTGAACTTGGGATCCTCGCATCTATACTTTCCATCAGGGCCAATACCAAAGCCTTTGGGGTCGGCAAACACATTCTCCAATAATTGGCTCCGTGGAGGGTGTGGGCTTGCATCGGCAAACTCAACAGCCTCCTCAACAACATCGTCGATCTTCTTCTCAATGCTCTTCAACTCAGATTCAGTTCCGAGGTTCTGCTCAATGATGTACTTCTTCAAGGCGGTAATGGGATCCCTTGCAGCATAGTGGGTTTTCTCATCTGTGCACAGAGAATGTGAGTCAGTTCAACAATTGGGCAAACCAGACATTTGTAGTTATGTGACTGATCGGAGCATTGGAGCCAGTGTGCCGAACAATTCAGTTGACATATTACATACATGAATCATGATAATAAAAAAACCATGGTCAAATTGTTATATAAAAAACAATCCAATTCAGTGTACAAGTTGACCCAAGCTAGTTAAAGCATCACAAACCCCAAAAAGTGAAGGAATTCTGACAGTCACCAATTTAGAAACCTTAAATGTAAATTTAGATTATTATTTTTTTAAAAAAAATCGATGCATAGCCAAGTATTTATTTGAACCATATCCTACATCTCTTTCAGAAAAAAAATATATATCAAATTTCACCAAAACACGTTTCCTGCATTTGGTGATTGATTCTTATGAAGATCAATACAAGAAGCGAAATCAAAACAAATGGATTGATAAATTGCACCCAATTGGAGATTAAAAAAAAAGAAATGCCTTAACTCATATGGCTCCAAAAGTTCAAGTGGACTTTTGGAAATGGAAAAGGAATATGCAGGACAACTGGGTCCCAGAAACCTATAAGGTGGGCAACAAGACATCCTAACCATACCTACCAGGATGTTGACATATCAGATAAGATGATTGAGATGATGATAAGAAGCTAAAATATGAGAGAAATGTTTCATTCACCATTTCAATTGGCACCACAAGAATATCTTCAAACAAGATTTATCTAACTAGTTTTCATCAAAAACTATCTTACTAGCCACGTCAGCATTCCAATCCTGTAAGTATAGACTATGGTGCTAACAAAAAAAGGGAGCTTAACTACGTCAACACTGACACAACAAAAACCTAAAATTTCTAACCATTTTTTTGCATGAATTAGTAACATTGTAACTGCTTTTAAATTTTCAGGCATTGAGTTTTAATCGTATACTATATTATTAATACATGATCCACTCATTTGCGATGTCAAATTGCCACTAAAACAAGATCACAGCACTAGTGCAAGACTGCAAGGTATATTATATTTTCACGAGCTTTAATGCCAGTTGTAATCTAGTGCATATGGATTCAACTCAGATCAAGATGAATCGTTCAAACAAGACTACTACAATTTGTTGACCGAAATACTTGATTTCATTTTCCATTTGTCCAATCAGCCTAGTTGAACCAGAAATTGTCACTAGTGAAGCAAAAATGAAACGGGAAAGTAACCCTTACCAGGCTTCCTGAGCTCATCAGGGTCTGCAAGAGAGTGACCTCGGAACCGGTAGGTTTCACACTCCACTAGGGTTGGTCCTTCACCTCTCCTTGCCCTCTCAATTGCCTCCTTAGCAACCTCCCTGACCTTCAGGACATCCATACCATCAACATGCACCCCAGGCATTCCAAATGCTGGCCCTTTCTTCCAAATCTCTGGGTCTGATGTAGCCCTAAGGTGTGACATCCCAATTGCCCACAGGTTATTCTCCACAACAAACACGATAGGAAGCTTCCAAAGCTGTGCCATGTTCAGGCACTCAAAGAACTGCCCATTGTTACATGTACCATCTCCAAAGAAAGCCAATGTGACATCAAGCCCATCGGGACCTGACTCCTTGAGCACCTCATGGCGGTACTTAGCAGCAAAGGCAGCACCAGTGGCAACAGGGATGCCCTCTCCGATGAAGGCAAAGCCTCCAAGGACGTTATGGGGGGCAGAGAACATGTGCATGGAACCACCCTGTCCACGGCAGCAGCCGGTGGCCTTGCCAAAGAGCTCAGCCATAACAGAGCGGGCTGGGACACCCTTGGATAGCGCATGGACATGATCACGATATGTGCTAACAACACAGTCAGCCTGGTTTAGAAGCTTGATAAAGCCAGTGGAAACAGCCTCCTGGCCATTGTAAAGGTGGACGAAACCAAACATCTTGCCACGGTAGTACATTTGCGCACACATGTCCTCAAAAACACGGCCAAGAACCATGTCCTCGTACAACTCCAGTGCCTCTTCCCGTGTCACATCCTGGGGAAAATGACACACTTGAATTAAACGCAGAAGACAGTATCCCGCACAGCAACTTGAACAAACTTGCAGCAACAGAAAGCTAAATAAGATATTTTTCATATCTGAGCACTACTATAGTTGAAGAATTTGAAGCTAGATACTGCACACTAGTATCAGTCCAGTTCTGGTTGCAAGTGATGGACACCTCAGAGTTGCAGTGACAGGCATCAGTATAGCTAAATGGTGGATCTATTTAAAACAAAGAGGTGAAAACTTTGATTTTAGCTGTTAATCACTGACTTTATCAACTAAACAAAGGGTTCGATTGAGAGTATAGGATGATTCTACAATCATAAAAGTACAGGAGAGTTCTACCATGAGATTCAGGATGCCAGGATAACATTTTTAATAAGCACTACTATTTCCAAAGTTGGGAGGTAAAATTTGTGAGATTTACAGCCCTGAAATCGGAACTAGGCATCGAGAGACCTGAGCAGTTATAGAGCATTCCAAATAGTGAGCACAAAAGCACTATGATGTGATCACTCTAACCATGGTTAAACTTAAATCACATAACGCATCTGAATTTCACACTCACAGGGCGCCCAAGATCCAATCACGCAGCCCAATTAAACTATGAACCGTTTCGTTTTTCTTGAAGCAAGAGAGAGCGAAATAGAGGAGGATTTCCTCACCGGATGCGCGGGCGCGGCCTGCGCGGCCTTGTTCCCAGCGAGCACGTCGGAGGAGACGGCGAGAGCGGTGCGCAGGCGCGGGTGGTGCGCCCCGCCGCGGCGCAGCGCCCTGGCGAAGGGGGAGGACGAGGCGCCGGCGGGGAGCGGGGGCGCCCTCTCGCCGCCGGATCTCGCGGCCACCGGCGCCAGGAACTTGGCGGCGGTGAAGGACGCGGCCGCCATCTCTCTCCTCTCCGCTGTCTCCTGGCGAGGGGGACAATGCCGTGAACGAGGAAGAGGTCGGGGAGATGGCGGCGGAGGCGGAGCCGCGGAGGCGTATAAAGGGAGAGGTGGGGAGCGAGGTGGTGGGCGGCGGAGAGACCGAGGAAGACGGGAGGGGAGAGAGAGGGGGTTAGGGAAACAAGGCTGGGCGCTCACGCTCGCTCGGCTTTGGAGGGTCCGCCCAGCCCACGCACCTCACACTCCAGGTCTCCAGCAGGGCTGCTTCTCTCTTGTCTGCACTTGGCGTCTGTGTTATGCGACCGCGATGCAAGATAATTATTGGCAAGCAATTGGCTATTGACTTGCGTTTGCTCCAATGTGAACGAAACTAGGGATTTCCGTTTCGTGCATTCGTTAAAACTAGGACGAGTTTAGTGCTGCGATGTGTGTGGCGCGTGTATCGTTATATTTTAGTCTAAAACTCTAAATAAATTTATGATTGGAGTGGTCAAGTGAAGCACAGCGTATTGAAGTCGGGGGTTCTTGTCAAGAAGTACCTTTACGCTGTTCTTTGGAATACACAGCTTACAAAGTGGGAAATTTGGCACATTACCATTAGTTTGGAAAAGGGAGAAGAGATGCGTGTCTTTATTCGAGAATTGTTGTTATGTATATATAGTAAATAGTTTATGTCCGTTCAATCTGATAACCTCGCGTCAAAAACAACAAAAAAGGTTAAATAAGAGCAGCATCGTTTTCTAAGGAGTTTGCATATAAACCACGGAACGCATACTTTGTGTCATGTTAATTGTGCCACTCGAACTCCAGGAGGCGTGGGACTGTGATCTGTGGGAGTAATAGGGCCACCAAGGTCATTTTACATCAACACACAAAATGACAGAATCACAAAAGGTTATACAATTTTCCGAGAAACTTCCGGGAGTCATGCCCCGATTTGATAAATTTTCAATATATTTAGCAATAGTTGACAAACCTCCAATAGTAGCTAACGACTCTGATAGCGTCAGAGCGTCTGTCGCAATGGTGTAGCAGCAACAACTGTACACGGTTCATGTGGTGTAACAATTCTATTGAGGTCCTCAAGAAGCAACAAAAAATAAAAAAGAAAACATATCCCTGTAGAGTAGAGCCCGTTTGACATGAACTGAAGGAACTCCTTTGGTAATACTGGTAGTCAGCGTGCCAAAATCTTGCTCCGACGGAACGACCAAACAAAACTGTAACCACCGCACGGTGCGTGTCACCAGCAATAACCTCAGCTGGCTCTCGGACGTATATTGATCAGCAGGGGTGGGGTGGGCTTAGACCTCTTGCTTTGCGTGTTTGATTGTCCAGCCGCCTTTTGGAAGCCGATCAGCCCGAAAGGAGCGACCCCATGCGGCAAGAAAGAATGTGTCATCTCTAACATCTACTTGTTTGGGCAGTCTGATGCACGGTGACCAGATTCGCCACAGTTGAAGCAAGCACCGCTAAAGCTTCTGTTACTGCAAATGGTGGAAGATCATTAGCTTTAGAAACAGATAGATCATCACGTAATGGGCTGTAGCAAGAGCTAGCAAGCTAAACAGGTTACTCCACTGGTCAGAATTAATTATACAGCATTAGGTTCCATACACACTCCAATACTAATGGATACCAAACAGAAGTATATTGTGAGGGTACCAGACAGAATATCATGAGGATGAAAATAGCGTATGATACTGGATGCAGCATATTCTGACAGGAACTGTTTTGTGAGATCAGCTTGTTTCATATTCCCAATTTCTCATCATGCATGGAGATTTTGATGATTGTGCGTCCTGATTATGCATCTACTTCATGAAGGAAATGCCAGGTAGCTCTAAATGAACTACCTAAGAACCAATGCCTGAATAGTGTACATCTAGAATTGCAACTTGCTACATTATCTTGGGATCTTCTGAAGCTTACCTCTCCCTACCACCGAAGGATGATGAGCGGCCACCAAAGGATGGTGAGCCACGGCTACCGTAAGATGATGAGTGGCTACCAAAGGATGAGGAGCGGTTTGATTTTCTCCCACCACCTAACCAGTCATCATCTGTCCAACTATCATTGTCAGATCTGAAGCTTCGGCCACCACGGCGGAATCTATCCTCACCGTCAGAATCCCAACCACCCCGGCCTCTTGCACTGCCACCACCCCTGGACCGCTTGTTCCTAGAACCTCGGTCGTTTGAAAAGCGGCCATAGCTATCAGAAGGAGGTCCATCATCTTGCAACGCAGGCAGCTGAAAGCAGGAAAAAATAAAACAGCCATCACTAACTCACAGACCAAAATCACATCCGAAATAAGAACAGTGTAAATATGACGCACTAAAATCAATGCAATTTAAGCTGGCTTGATTGGAGATAACAAAAGACAGTAAAAAAAAGGTATATCAAAATAGTGAGACTAGACTTCTAATTCCTGTTAATGTCAGCTAGCATTTTTCATAACATAAATTGGTCACGAATAACTTAAAGAACAAGCTATATCAATTACCTTTGAAATTTTGGTTATGGTGTTTCCTGCAGGGAGTTCCATAGCGAGCAAATCCTTTGCAATCTCCTCAGGTAAATCAAAGACTGCTCCTTGGACCTGATATAATCAGCAATGATATCAGCAATGATAGACTAAAAAGTGAAAATTCATTAGGACAAAGAAATAATATAAACTACATTCTGCACTACAATGTCATCTTAATTATTATGCATGCAATTTTCCTAAGCTTGTATCCTATTAACTGTGGCACAATATGCTTCCATTTCGTGATTGAAGTCCAAATCGGGTTGGAACATCATGCCAAGCTTTACACACATAAAGAGCAAAAGCAAATGAAAATGAGAAACACATGGAGTGGTGTAGATATGCAGAAAAGGCAGATTTTATACAAGAAACTATCTCAGTAGTGCTCTGCATGCTACTAGATCAACTGCACATAATGGTGAAGATATGCATGCTGAGGAAGTAGTAAGAGACACCATCTTAAAATGGACAGAAACAGATGCCAAACAATTTAACGTTCCTAGGGCAAAAACTCACATTCTCATCTGCTGTCACGTATATTTTGCCAACTTCATCTGCAGCAGCTGAACAAACATCAGATAGAAAACCAGTAACAGATCTAGGAGAAAAGAAGCCTCTTCCGTATCCTGAATCTCTAGTTAGTTGCAACGTCACCCATCCCTGCATTTCAATAGATGAATAAAGCATGTTTGAGAGCATCGTCCATAAGAAGAAAAACACAAGAAAAGACAAATACACAACAAAAACTGTGGAGCTTTTTCTAGATGATTGCTTGACTATCTGTTACAAATTCATAATATAGAAAAATTAAGTACTAGTGGTTGGTAAGTAGTCATATAACAACAAACAGATAATATTCACAGCTAGAAGCAGAAGCCAGAACAACTGGATCAACTTGATAGTGGAACATATGTAAGGTATGCCTACTTATGTAGCTGACCTCAATGGTAGGTATAGACGTATAGTAGAAAAAACAGTGCATGTTTAATTTTTCTTCTGTCACTTGTTACCTGCTCATGACTGATCAGAGAACGTGAGGAAGGTGGCTGAGAAAATCCACTCAGATGTGCCAGTGCAGAAGCAAGAGCATGAGATCCTAGTTCTTCTGTTAATCTTTCAGCTGCTCCAAGGAAGTACTGAGTTGACTCTGGGTGCACCCCTCGCAATGTGGCAATGACATGCTCAGCAGATGACTCCAGCATTTCTTCCATGGACGGAGGGCTTATAAACTCAAACTTGCAACCAACATCACGCTCAAGTGACTTAACTGTCCTTTTCTGGCTACTTGTAAACATTAAGATTGCAGTTCCTGCTTTCCCAGCCCGTCCAGTGCGTCCAGAACGATGGACAAAAGTTTCTGGATCATTTGGCAATTCGTAATGGATAATCTGCATAAAAACAGAACCTCTCGTTAATTGGCCAGTATGTGCCTAGGGTTCATTTTGAATAGTGCAATAGAATTAAGTGATAAAAGCAGTATCATGTAAATCACAAGATTACCAACAAAAAGACATCAGATAGGGATGCTATTAGAAAAAATTGTGATGTTGCAATATGAAACCCAACACATGCCAAACTAGAATACAGAACAGAACTTATATTTTAGTAGCAAGATGAAAGCCTTAATTGCTAGATTCCTGTCTTCCTGAATGGCCAGGTGAAATGCTAAGTGCTTTGAACTGCTTGAAGATATAATACGTTGTCCAGCACTGTAAATATTAAATGAGTTTGAAACTAGAAATTTTTACTTTTTTTTCTTAGAAGAATGCATGCTAATAATTTGGTAGGAAAGAGCTTCCATACATAGTTAATTTGAAAAATTCTCAATGATTACTGTATCTAGAATCAGGTGAAGTAAAGAGGATTGCGAACCCACCAAATCAACATTTGGTATATCCAGACCACGGGCAGCAACATCAGTTGCTACTAGAACAGTAAATTTCCCTTGACGAAAGCCATTTAGTGTCCTCTCACGCTGATGCTGTGAAATATCACCATGAAGTGCCTCAGAAGCAATACTGTTTGTCAGTGCCAATGAAACCTCATCTGCATCCCGCTTTGTACGAGTGAACACAATGGTTTTCCCACCCTTTGCATAAACCTGACAAGAAAATACATGGATAAGCATTAACACTGATTAAACAACACAAGTTATTCCATGCAATAGATATGTGAAAGTGACCAAGGCTCAGCAAAACTGAATCCTTAAATGTTTAATATGCATGGCAGATACATGGATGAAATTGTGTTCTCAGACAGAAAAAATTATACACCAACATGATAGTATTGGCTGACAGATTTCATGACCTACTGAATTCCAGGGCCTGGAGACAGGTAAACCACCACAAAATCCAAATGGTGAAATTAAAAACCAACACAATATTCATGAATCACGATAAGAACAGCACCATGACAACCAATTAACCATTTACTAAAAGTACCATGGTACCATAGAGTTTTCTCTAATCAGCTTTCAAACTCCTAATTTGCAACATCAGAAACTCTAGGAAAACAAACAGCAAAAATCCTTTTTTAAAATACTAAAGCCAGTACTGTTTCAGAAGCACAAATCATTTGCAATTTCAACCCAACTGAGGAAGGAGTGACCACCAACTCATTACTGCTAGATAGAACTAGCAAAGTAGCAATATCAAGATTTTTTTATACACAAAAACAGCTTATACCAAGCTAAAATGAATGCAGTAACCAAAGAATTCAAGGAAAGTAGAAATGGTATTCATGGGAAAGTAATAGGACCATGCAAGAGTAAAAAATATACTTATATGTTTAAAACAAGCATGCGCTAGCTGTCTGTACCATTTACTTTATCCCAAGGGTTAACAAAGTCAAACAGAAAGGTGAGAAGAGGGGAGGGAAAAGCATCTAAAATTTCCATGAGGTGCATTAACATACCGTAATTAGATCGCTAAGAATGGTGCGTTTTGATGTCACTGTGAGTGGGATAGCATAGAGTTTGATTCCTTCAGCGAGCTTTTCATCTTGATCACCAACCTAATTGAACAAATGACACAATAACTTATTAGGGCATAAAGATACAAGAAAAGTAAGCCATAAACATAGAAATGGGCCAACAATTATTTCACAAAGGAATCACAGGGACCTTCAATCGCAAGTTCAACTAACTGCTCAAGAAAAGTCTTAGCATCTATTAGACTCCTAGGCCCCAGGGTGCTGTATCTAGATTCCAAAACCAGCATGAGCCATGAATAAATTGTTGTTGTGACATGAGTGTCCTATCTGCTAGTCAGCGTTGCACAAACAAATGCATATAACATTCGTCCTTTATTCCTTCAGAGAGTTTAATGAGACAGGGATCAGCTAATTTATTGCCATTTGCATCGATGCATCATGAATAAGATTAAAGCCGATTTTCCAGCTGGCATATGGCATAAGAGAACCAATTGCATGGATTGCATGATCAAGTGTTATGGCTAGAATATGTATCAAATAGCATGCACCATGACCATAACATTGACATGTATGACCAAGTTAACATGATAACTGCAACCACATGTAAGAAAGCTCTTATAGTAGATGGCATAAGCTTAGCTTTGTTCAACTTTGTAGCAAAAGAACAGGAGAAATAAGGACAGAAAAGGCATGAGAAGGCCATACCAAGTCAATTGTCAAAGGGTTGTTCAAGTAACGCCTGGACAATTTCTTCACCCAACTAGGCATGGTCGCAGAGAACAGCATGCTTTGCCTCTCTGCAGGCAGCTGTTGTAATATCGTTTCCACATCTTCCTCAAACCCCACTGCAAGCATTTGGTCAGCCTCATCAAGGACTAAATACTGAACTTCTCCCAACTGGAGGCTTCCACCATTTATCAAATCAATTATGCGACCCGGTGTTCCAACAACAACATCAACACCGCGTGAGAGTGCGTTCTGCTGGACATTATACGAAACACCACCATAAACGCACACTGTACTGAGCTTGGGTGCTGAATCCTTTATTTCCTTCTCAACTTGTTTGGCTAACTCCCTGGTAGGTGCCAGAACCAAAACCCGAGGAATACGACCTCGCCTATCAAAATTGAAAAGAAATAGTCAATGAGCTGTGTGCATGTCAAGTATCAGCACAACATGAAGATGCATAGAAAGATGAATATGTACCTCGTACTACGACCATCATCATCCTCCATTAAACGCTTGATCATGGGTATACCAAAGGCCAGTGTCTTTCCAGTTCCAGTCTTTGCCCGAGCAATCAGGTCACGACCCTCAAGAGCAGGGATCAACACAGCCCTCTAGAGGAGACAGCAAATGAGCAGAATGGAATACAATTAAGAAAATAGACACCATTCTGAAGCCAAATACGAGCTATCGGGCTCAGTAAAAACATGTGACATTGCATGCAATTAAAAGTAAAAAAAACTAATTTATCTGGTTATTCTCACAAGCATTAGTAAATTTGAACAGAAATATCTATATACTACTCCATTCCCACTTTCATCACAAAAGTAGCCCTCTAGAGTAGCACACTAATTTGATGCTGAGGAGTGTATGGATATTTGTTACTAGGATACACCATTCCCACTTTCATCACAAAAGTAGCCACTGCCAGTCTGCCACTATAGTGGAAACAAGAGGCTACAATTGCTGGACTACACGCAAGGTTGTGCATAACGAATTTTAAAAACTGCAACAGAAATCCCCAAATTGAACACCCACTCCGTCCCCTCCCGACAGCCAATCCTGCAGCAGCAGCAGCAGCACTTCGCCGCGGAGTTAAATAAAACAAGCGAACCAAATAAAGTAACAGAGAGAAACTCACCTGGATGGGGAAGAGGCGCGTAATCCCGCGCTTCTCGAGCGTGGCGACGAGCTCGTCGGGCAGGCCGAGCCTGGCAATGGCGAGCTCCCCCTCGTCCCCCTGGAACCCCTCCATCCCCTCGTCCGCGTCGCTCCCGTACGCCCCCTCCTCGTCATCCTCGTCGTCGCTCCCGAGCTGGAGCCGCTTGAAGGCGTGCTCGCTGAGCACGGAGTTGGGCGAGGCCACGGCCCCCGCCGCCGCCCACCCGCGCCGCCGCAGCGCCCAGCAGCGGAAGGCAGCGGCGCGGGGGCGGGCGGCGCCGGAGGTTGAGGTACTAGGGTTGGAGAGCGCGAGCGCGGGGAGCGTGAGGAGGGACGCCATGGGAGGGGAGGGGATAAGAAATGGAACGGATGGCGTTGAGCGGGGCTCCGTTTGGGAGGGGGGAGGCTTTATAGGGCGGTGGTGGATAGGGGGTTTGCGAGGGGTTTTGGGCTTAGGGGTGGGCATTCGGTCTATTCGGATATTTCGGTTCGGTCTATTCGGATTTTGCGAATTTTGGGTTTTAAAAAATGAGAATCGAAATTTTAAAGACAAAATTAGGAACCGAACCCGAATAGACCGAATATTTCGGTTCGGTCTATTCGGTCCACCGAATTAACCGAATAATAAACACACTCTCATCTTCCATCAAAATATATGCAATGAATAGTTAAATAGAAGTACGAGTAATAGCGATAAGTAACTATGAAAAAATAGCATAATGAAATAGACATACAAATATTAAGATGAGATAACAACTATTAGCTAATAAGTTCAAAAATCACATAAGATATCATGGCATACCAAGAGTTTGAATGAATTTCGGGTTATTCGGTCTATTCGGGTTTTGGAGGCTAGGAACCGAACCCTAACTCGTACCCCGAATTAAACCATAAATGTGAACCGAACCCGAACCCGAGAACCTGAATAAACCGACATTTAAGTCTATTCGGTTCGATTCGGTTCGGTTTGGTTTTTTCGGGTTTTAAATGCCCACCCCTATTTGGGCTCGCCGGTTGGATTGGGGACGACGAGGAGCAGCCTCGTTCACAGGATGACAGCGTCGCGCAGGGAGCAATACGCTGGCCTGAGGTTTGCTCTGTCTTGTGCTCGTTTGAAATATCTCTGTGTGTGTGTGTGGGATCTGGATGGGGACAGCCTGCCAATGGGCCAAGTTATTTTCGAGCCGACGTCTTCTATGTCTGTTTTATAATTTGGCCTGCCCTAGTCTGGGCCAAGGTAACTCAGCGGGCCAATTTGTCAAAGGATAGGCTGACAACTCCGAATTGGACATATCAGTGGGCTAGATTGCTCGGCCTGTGAGGTTGGTATCTGCATGATGTAAGCTATGCTGTAAAGCAACCAAGCACACCATGAGTGATCAGAGCGAACCGGAACTGCTGCTGTCGACGAGCTGGCATGCAACGAACACTGGCTCATCTCCGTCCGGATAGATGCGAAAAGTTTTAGGTGTAAAGTACTGTATCACTTTTATTTATATTTGATAATTATTGTCCCGCCATGAGTTTACTAGGCTCAAAAAATTCGTCTCGCAAATTATAGTCAAACTATGTAATTAGTTATTTTGTTTAACTACATTTAATACTTTATGCATGCGTTCAAAAATTTTATGTCATGGAGAATCTTGTAAAGTTTTGAAATTTTGAGTGCATCTAAACAAGACGCTGTTGCAGGTTCTCTTCTCTAGACCGAAACCAAAACAAGATAGACCGTGACTGTGAAGCGATGTAAGGCTACCTGCACCGGCATACGGCAAACGTTCCTGCAGGATGGGGATTCAGGAAAATTTGCCGCAGCGGCGTACTGCAACCCGCACGCTACCCTCCCAGACGGCCGCTCGCCCGCCAAATCAAGCGTGGGTAGCGGCCTTCCGCTACCTGCTCACGTGGCGGAGAGAGAGAGAGAGGGGTAGGAGAGCTTCGCGCGTCCACTCGCAACCGCCACGCGCCCACGCGTCCACCGCGCCGCCGCCGCCATGCGACCCTGCCGCGCCACGCACCGCTGCTCCGCCCTACCACTCTGCACGTCGCCGCTGCCGCACACGCCCAGCCGTGGTCCCATCGCGGCCGCCGCGCGCACCCCGCCGCGGCCTCACCGGGGCTGCCGCCGCACGCGCCCCGCCGTGGCAGCGCCGTGGCCCGCCGAGGCCCCTGCCGCTCTATTCCACCGCTGCCGCGGGGAGGCCAGCGCGAGCGGGCGAGCGGAGGGAGGGCCAGGGAGGAGTGGATGGACCTCGGAGAGAAAAGGGAGAGGGCAGAAAGAGAGAGAGAGGAGGGGTGCCGGTGGAAGGAGGAGCGAGGAGGAGGAAGGGCTCCTGTGCGCCGCCGGCCAGCAGGTTCTTTGCTCCATGCACGTCGGCGAGGCGCCCCAAGCCACCATCGCAGCCCGCCGTGCGCGCACCCGCTGCCTCCGCAGGCCCGCCGCAGCGCGCTGCGCTCGCCGTCGCGCGCAGGCCCGCCCCGCTCGCCCGCCCGCGGTGGCGTGGCTCACCCGCCCACGGTGGCGCGGAGCTCGCCCGCCCGGTGCGGTGCGCAGATCCGAGGAGGGAGCTCCGTCGCTCGCCGGCGTGGGCTGCAGGGGAGAGGTGCGTGAAAGGATCGACACTAGGCCTAGAGGGGGGGTGAATAGGCATGTTTAAAAATTTTCTGAAAAACTTAGCAGAGAGACGTCAGACCCGGATGATCCGGCCCTAGGTCGGATGATCCGGTCCTTCTCAGGTCCGGATGATCCGGCTTAGGGTCGGATGATCCGACAGGAGGATAGAATCTAGCACGAGATTTGAAATTTACTTACCTTTTGACGATTTCCTTTGAATACAACATTGACAAATAATGTAACCAAGGCTGTGAATCACTTTAGAACAAGAGGAAACCAACTAACAAGTAGATCAAGTGAATATTAGCTCAAAAACAATAAATGCAACAAAAGAAAAGAGACACAAGATTTATCCCGAAGTTCACTCCACAAAGAAGCTACGTCTCCGTTGAGGTGCTCACAAAGAGCAGGGTTGCCCTATAACTCTTTTCCTCACTCAATCAACCACTTAGGAGGATTGAGGTTCTCACTAGCAAATGTCCACAAAGGACGGGTAATACAAACTTTCGAAGGCTCAACCACAAAGAAATGGAAGCTCACCGGCACCTCTAACCATCTAGGAGCCAAGCTCCAAGAGTAACAAACGTGAATCGACGAATCAAGGTTGCTTCAAATGCTTCTTGAGATGATCAAGTGCTAGCTCACGGAGTGCTCTCAAATCACACCTCAAATCTCACTTCCTCTCAATCCCTAGATGTTTTCTTGCAAGAATCAAGTTCTAGGATGGAGAGAAGTGGAAGATTTAAAGCTTTGGAGGCGAGGTTGGTCGGGGAGAGAAAGAGAAGTAAATGAAGGGGGTGAAGGGGTATATATACTCCCACCCCCGGAAGTGACCGTTGTGTGTTTTCTGGTGATACCCGGATCATCCGGGGTAATCTCGGATCATCCGGGGGCGTGACAGAATAGGCAAAAACACACTCAAAATTCCCAGATCCGGATCATCCGGTGTAGGGCCGGATCATCAGGCCTGGCCTCTTCCAGGCGCCCACAGATCACCAGGTCCGGATCATCCGGCCCAAGGCCGGATCATCCGGACTTACGCAGAACTACCTAGCACTGTTTGGCTGGATCATCCGGACCAAGACCGGATCATCCGGCACAGTGCAGACACTTTGTGCTGTGGAGTGTTTTGTGAGTGTTTTCTCTCAAAAATGTCATCTCAAAAGAAACATTTTTACAACAAAAAATTCATTCGAATGCGTCCCCCTTGATAGTACGGTGAACCTATACTCAATTCAAACCGAAAATTAAAATTAAATCTCCGATAGAATCCACCATACTTAATATGAAATTGAGGACCTTCCTTTCATCTTCATTTTGTTTTTCTCATTTTATTCCTGCACACACTTTCTTCAAAGCATCATATCCCCAAATTGCGATTATCAAAAATCACCAAAATCAATTAGGGGTCTAGATGCACTTTCAATCTCACCCTTTTTGGTGATTGATGACAATACCAATTTGGGCTAAAAAAGGAGGAATAAAATTCAAGAATTCTAAACAAGAGATAGGAGAGCTCCCCCCTAAATATGTGCATAAATATATCAAAGTGGCCTCAAATGCCAATGCACATATTTAAGTGAGCTCCCCTACATTATTGCATATATGTGCTTTTGTGTGATGAAAAAAAACCATGATGCATATGACAAAATCAACACAACAATAAAGTGAGAAATAACATTACACCATCCATAAGCATCACACCAGAGATAAATAAAAGGTTCGACATCACACTAGCAAATTAAGTCTTACAAACCGAAATTGTTCACGTGGTACACACCACACATAACACCATCTCAAAGTTCTTACATGTCCATTACATAAATAAGATAGATAGATGAAATGATGAAAAGCAAAAGCGAATGAGAGGCCTCTAAGCGCTAAATTCACTCCCCCTTTGGCATCAAGCATAAAAAAGGAAGCTACTCATCGTCGTCGTCATCGCCATCGCCATCGCCATCTCCATCACCATCAGACTCGGTCTCCTTATCATCATCACCTTCTTCCTCTTCCTCATCATGAGCTTGACCCGGCATTTCTTAACCGCCATAGTCAAGCTCAACGCCCTCAAAGGGGTTCTCCTGAGGCACAAAATCATCCCAAGAATTATAGACCCTTGGAGGAGTGGGAAAGTCCCTAGGCTCACAAACTGGAGAGTGAGATAGATCAACTTTGGTCATGATTGCCTTTTGCCTCCTCTCAAACTTCAGGAGTTCCTCATCCATATACCTTCTGTGCTCACAGATCTCCTGGAAGTTTTGTCGACACATATTGAAGCAAACAAAAATTTCTTGAGCAATGAAATCCAACTTTATTGAAGCAAACAAAAATTTCTTGAGCAATGAAATCCAACTTTCCTTTCTTGCCCTTGGGAGCCCGTCGCCCACGTGAGGTAGATGGTCCAGGTGAGGCAGGTGCTACTCGAGAAGATGAAGGACCTCCTCTAGAAGATGGAGGAGCCGCTCCAGAAGATGATGCACCAGCAGTAAATGTAGATGGATTAGCACCAGGGAAAGGTCCAGAAGGCTGAATCCCAGTGCTGTGATTGTCAATGTGGAGAGTCTGCTCAATCTCGCCCTTGCTGGTATGATATGACATATGGGAGGTGTTGGGCACAATGTTGAGATGAGTTACAGTCTTGATCATGTGAAATATGTAGGGAGCATAATGACAAGCACTAGAAGAATCTGATGAGCAAGTGATGATTTCATTCCAAATGAACTCCATAACAGCAAACTTGCGCTTACTAGGAGCCATCTGTACTAACAAGTTTCTAGCCCTATGTGAGATATTATCTGAGTCACCCCCTCTTGGAGTGAGAGTGAAATGAAACAAGGTGTTGAGCAATCTGTAAAATGGAGTGAGGCCCTTGACTTGCCCAAGCACTATCTCACCATAAACTCGATCATACATGAAATGCATCTTAGAAGGGTCAAGCTCATTATCTTCATACAAATCTACCTTGGACTCATCACGATTCACAATATAGCTGCTACTATAGCCAACTTGATCTCCAGTGTGACCAAACAAGTGGCTAAACTGAGCCATGGTGTATGAGAACCGCTTTCCTCCAATACGAAACTGGAAAATCCTTCCACATTCACTAATATGAAGTGTGGCATAGAATTGGGCCACAACTTCCTCATTCCAATCACAAGAGAAATTTATGATTCCAAGCAAATCCATCTCTTGACACCGGTCACGAGCAGCATCAACTATTTTCTTAAGTGGTGAAGCTAACCCCTTCAGATAATTCCAGTCAATCCATTTTATTTCTGTGGTGACATGCTTCATGGTTCTAATGACTGACTCATACCAGTTGGCTTGATGAGGAAACCAAAAGCGAGAATCACCACGAAAACTACGCTCAACCTCAGCTGGATCCTCACTATATCTCAAGTGCTCAACAGAGTTGCCACACTTCTTGTAGTTGACCATAGGAGGATCAAGACGGTGATGAGTTGGGCGTTAAACAGTAGCCATGACATTCTCAAGATGTGAAATATCAATATCATCATTAGGATCAACCCTAGGATTACTAGGATCAGCTACGGCAGAGCTAGATTGCCTCCTAGTACATCTGCCTTGTCCTGGAGAGTATGCTGCACCACGGCCTCTCACATTTCTTTTGACCGCACTTTTTTTGGTGCTTTGCTTGGGCCTAGCATAGGTTTCTTCTTCAAAGCTCCCCCTATAAGATTCATCACTGTCTGAGTCGCTGGGAGGACCCTTTTTCCTGCTCACTTTGGTTTCAACCATCTAGGACACAAGATAAGTAACCAAGATTTAGGATATGATGGATAGTAATTGAAAGATTCAATGAAGAAGTAGTTCCTTATTGGGCCTAGCCGGATCATCCGGACCTGGTCTGGATCATCCGGGCATAGGCCGGATCCTCCGGCTCTGCTCGGGATGAACCCCAAATTCAAGAATCCGAGGATTTGACCAGCAAAAATTTATGGAACTCTAGGCATGACCTCTAGATAGATAAAAGAGATGATTCACCGGAGGAAATCTCCTAGGGGCGAGAGGATTTTGAATCAAATACCTTTGAGTTTTCTGCGTGAATCGAAGGAGTTCCGGAGGAGTCCGGATCTTCCGAGGCATGGGGAATCAAAGGAGCAAGAGAGCTCGACAAATCCTTGGTCCAAACTTGAGATCGCCGCGCGAGCTTTTGAGGAGCAAAGGGACGGTGGCAGTTGAAAAAGAAGTAGGGTTTTGGGCACCCCCGCCGCGGGCCTATTTATTCCCAGACTGCCAGAGCCGGATGATCTGGGGTAAGGCCGGATCATCCGGACTTGACCAGAGAGGTCAGGGCGCTGGGGGACGGATGATCCAGACAAGGGCCGGATCATCCGGAGATGACCAGAGAGTTTGGAGCGCAGTAGGCCGGATGATCCAATGTTGGTCCGCATCATCCGGATTATACCAGAAAGTTTTGCCCAATTAGATAGATTTGATGTGAGAATTTTTGATCCGATGATATAGAGAATAATGTATGGACATATAAGATCTTTGACTCAAAGAGATCAGGCACAACCAACAATACATAACAATGATCTTTTGAGGCAATGGATGATCCAACGATCACAACATCAAAATTTTTGAAAGTAACTCACACAAATAGTATTTTTCTCTAGTCTAGGCATCAATACAAGGTGTATGCAACATATCAAGCCAAGTTACGAGAATCTAAGATATTTAGGTCACTCCTAAGAAAACAAAAATCTTTGCTCATCGAGGGGCTTTGTGAAGATATCGGCTAGTTGCATATCGGTGCTCACATGACTCAAGGCGATATCTCCTTTGGTTTCGTGGTCTCTTAGGAAGTGATGTCTTATGTCAATGTGCTTGATTCTTGAGTGTTGGACGGAGTTGTTGGCTAGTTTGATGGCACTCTCATTGTCACACAAGAGAGGTGTCTTTTTATACTCACAACCAAAGTCACTCAAGATTTGCCCCATCCAAAGTAGTTGAGCACAACAAGTACCGGCTGCAACATACTCGGCCTCGGCGGTGGATAGCGCAACGGAATTTTGTTTCTTAGAGCTCCAAGACACCAAGGACCGACCAAGAAATTGGCAAGTTCCCGTTGTACTCTTTCGATCAACTTTGCAACCGGCATAATCCGAATCGGAATAGCCAAATAAATCATAAGTGGAGCCCTTGGGATATCACAAACCAAGGTTTGGAGTTAAAACTAAATATCTCAAAATTCTTTTAACAGCTACCAAATGGCATTCCTTAGAATTAGCTTTAAATCTTGCACACATGCACACACTGAGCATAATATTCGGCCTAGATGCGCAAAGATAAAGCAAAGAACCGATCATGGAGCGATATATCTTTTGATCCACGGATTTTCCATCTTCATTTAGATCAAGATGTCCATTCACGGCCATGGGAGTCTTGATAGGTTTAGCATCGGCCATGTCAAACTTCTTGAGCATATCATGTGTATATTTAGTTTGACATATGAAAGTTTCTTCCTTCATTTGCTTGATTTGAAAACCAAGGAAGAACTTCAATTCACCCATCATGGACATCTCGAATCTCTTGGTCATGATCCTACTAAACTCTTCACAAAACTTTTCATTAGTAGAACCAAAGATAATGTCATCAACATAAATTTGACAAACAAAGAGATCTTTATCTACTTTTTGAGTAAAGAGAGTAGAATCGGTTTTACCCACTACAACTTCGTTCTTGAGAAGAAATTCACTAAGGCATTCATGACATGCTCTAGGAGCTTGCTTAAACGCATAGAGCGTCTTATGGAGCTTGAACACGTAGTTGGGATGCTTGGGGTCTTCAAAGCCCAGGGGTTGCTCTATATAGACTAGCTCGGAGAGTGGTCCATTCAAAAAAGCACTCTTGACATCCATTTGATATAACTTGAAATCATGATGAGCGGCATAGGCTAGCAATATCCTAATTAATTCAAGCCTAGCTACCGGAGCATAGGTTTCACCAAAATCCAATCCTTCAATTTGAGTGAAACCTTGAGCAACCAATCTAGCCTTGTTTCTTGTCACAATGCCATTTTTATCTTGCTTGTTCTGGAAGACCCACTTGGTTCCAATGACATTTTGCTTGGGTTTTGGCACTAATTCCCAAACTTCATTTCTTGTGAAGTTGTTCAACTCTTCTTGCATAGCCATTACCCAATCCGGATCACGAAGTGCTTCATCTACCTTAAGAGGTTCCAAAGAGGAAACAAACGAGTAATGTTCACAAAAATTTGCTAAATGAGAATGAGTAGTTACCCCTCTTCGGATGCTCCCAAGAATATTGTCAACGGGATGATCCTGTTGAACACTTTGATTCACTTTTGGATGAGACACTTGGCGTTGTGGTTGAATAGGTTCACCATCATCATCTCTTTCAACTTGAGGTGCTTCTTCTTGAGCTTCCTCACCTTGTGCTTCCCCTTGATCCATGCCATGATCGTGATCGTCACCATAATCATGACTTTGATCTTGAGGAACTTGAGAGCTTGATGGCTCAACTCTAGTGGATGATGATTGTAACGTCCCGCCTCCCCGAGGCCGGGACCGCTTACATCTGACAGCTTTCTAGGACATAGACTGCCCTCACAGACCAACACATGCCTTTTCTGCACACTTTGTCCTCACTCATGCGCACCCGGGAATAACTTCCCGGTCGGTCACCCATCCCCAAATTGTTCCGGGCTAAGCAAGCTTAACCTCGGAGTTCTTTGGATACCGACTTCCGGAAAAGAAGTTGCAACTTGTTGGTATGAGTATCATATTAATCCTTTTAAGCCCTAGGCCGGGGTGTCACATACTCACCCCCTTAAGAGACCGACGTCCCCGTCGGTCAATCCCAAGCCAGGAACGTCCTCTCTTGGCCATGTCCCGTACGTCCAGTGCCAACGACCCATGTGCCATGCCCGTGCGTCCAGTGCCAACGGTCCCTGTGCCACGTCCGTGCGTCCAGTACTAACGGCGCATCTGTGACAGAACCGCCCAAATTAAACCGGCTTAAGTGCGCTAACTATCATCTTAATGGTTAATCTAGTTACTGTGCACTTAAAACGGTGTAATACGGACGTCTGTCGGTTTAAGGATCGAAAAACACTGGAAGTCTCGCACGAAGACGAGCACAGATGATTACAAGCAGACAAAAGTTCTCAAAGTTAATTTACAAGCAAAACTTACAAACAAGTTTACATAAAATATCAGAGTTCAAAATGCAGCAGAAACTAAATAGAAGTTGAGTTTAGAAAAACAACGATTACTACGATGACGTGAGGACGTCACATCGAGCCCACCGATGTGAATCCTGGTTAGCTCCAGCCAGCAGCAGCTACCTGAAAACAGGGTGACAACAAACCCTGAGTATACTAATACTCAGCAAGGCTTACCCGACTATGGGTATACTTAGCCCACTATCTAGACATACAAAGCTTTTTGGCTCTGGAGTTTGTTTTGCTGAAAGACTACTACTAATGAATCCTTACTTTCAATATTTTAGCTCAATTTAAGTTTATCAAGTACCAACTAGATTTGCCTGACATCTAGAGCAAGCATGGTTGATCACATCAATCTTTACAGAGTATCATCATCATATCATCATCATTCCATTCTCATTCCAATTCTTTACTACGATGTGACAAAGAGATCAAGACTCTCATAACCGCGAGTCACGGCGAATCGATCCGATTTAACCTTGCAAGGTGGACCTAACCAACACGGCACGTATATGCCCCGTCGGGCTATACACGCCAACCCTTCACATATGCACACCGAATAGTCGAACTGCCCTGCGACCCGGGACTGCTAGCCCCACCGATACCAACGAAGGGTCAGCCATGAGTTTCTATACTAGCTCCACTGGTGAAGACAGTATCAAGTCCGCCTACCGGTGCGCATATGGTACTGAGCTTACCGGTTTCGACTACCTCCTACTTCCGGCATGTGGTTAGTACTGTTCAATCCTCGATCAATACTGCCAACAATGGTACGGTCCTCAATCGACACAAGCGGAGGCTTACTTTCCATCCATTCCATATCCATAACCAATTCATCTCCGCCCAGTCTCCAGTTTTCCTTTCTTTTCTCAATGATTCCTTCTTCAGTAACTTTTCCATAAGTAACAAGACCTATATCTTGCGAGTGACAAGAATCACTCGACTTCTACCGGGTCCCTAATTAGCAAAGCATTTCTAACGGTGCCTGTATACTAGTAGAGACTCATAGGTACTTAGGGAGAAATATGCATACTAGGGTTTCATTCAACTCCTAGAAAACTTAATGCACAACACTTAAATAATAACATTGAATACTGAAAATAGAGGTTATGCTCCGGGGCTTGCCTGGGATTAACACTGAATTAGTTAGTGTTGGTTAGATGATATTCGCTTGGCGGACATTTTCCTTTGGGTAATGCACATCGGGTCCATCCATCCATCTTCTGGGTGCGTCCACCGTTACACCACCTTCTGGCTTGGCTGCTGCTTCGGCTTGCGGTTCTACACGTATGAAAGGATGCCATGCTAGAGTCAGAACCACAGCAATGCATGGATGCTCATGATGCGACGCATTTCGATATAAAGCAATTGAAAGAACCGATAGAGCTGATATGCATCGACTGAGTAACCACCACAAAGAAAGTAACAACTAACGATTTGAGTGCTTAGGTGCGGTTCTGAAGTTCAACTCGTTTTAGCCTGAAGTGTTTCCTTCAAAACAACAGCTACTAAACTACTTAGGACGACTAATCGCCCATCTAGAGCACAAGGAAAACATAAAACTACGGACTTAGAATTTACTAACCACAAGAATCGGGGATAAAAACCGAAACTAAGAATTAAATAAAGATCAACACTTAACACGCCACAAGGATCTAGTAGCATAACTTTTCTATCATGAAAAGCTACTGATGAGGAGTGCATAAATAAATTATCAACATTTATTGATATAGAAAAGTATTTACTTTAACTCTAGGAAAGAAAATCAAACAACAACATATCCACAAACATGCACATAGACCATGCACCTAAAAATTTTTCAGTGGACTACACATACAAAAGAGTAATCTATTGAATAAATTTCATAATTTTTAGAGCAACAGAACAACCTGGATTAATTAAACTAGCTTAAACACAACCCTAATATTTAGCAAGGGAAAAAGTGACATTTCCCATGTACAAGTATTTTTCTTCTGAAAATCTAGATTTTAGAAACATAACAAAATTTATTTGGCATTTTTCGCATTTTTCTGTGAATTATTATGCAATTATGAAATTTCAGCTCAAATAAAACAAATAAAAAGAAAACATTAGGGGGGCTGACAGCCGGGCCCCACTTGTAAGTGGGCGCCGGCCTGGCTCCCAAGCGCCTTCCCCTCCCCTGCTCTGCCCCGCGAGGCGGCCGGCGTGCGGCCAGGCCGACCGCGGCGGCGCTGACTCGCCGGCGGTGGCCGGCCAGCGGCGCGGCCGGGCCAAGCTGCGGCCAGGGCGGCCGGGGGGGGGGGGGTGCGGGGCACGCGCAGGGACAGGGGCGCAGGGGCATCGACGGCGGCGCACGTGGGCTGGAGCGGCGGCGCGGCGGCGGCGGTGCGGCCGGCGCAGCGCTGGGCCACGAAGTGGCGGGGCGCGCGCGCGACCACGGGCCCCAGGCGGCTGTGGGGCGCGCGCAGGGCGGCCCGCAGCGGGAGCAGCGGCGGCGCACGGGCGGCCGCAGCGGTGCACGGGCGGCCGCGGCGGCGCAGCATGTTCCCGGTGGCGGTGGCGGCGGATTCGCTCGGGAAATGGTCGGGGAGGAAGAGGGGGTTGCGGTGGAGCTCACCGAGGCTCGATTTTGGGCGGAGGGTGGCTAGGTGAGGGAGCTCGACGGAGAGGGTGAAGCTCGGCGGCGATGGCGATGACGGCCGGCGGTCTGCGGCCCGATTTCGGCCGGGGAGCGACACGAACGGGCTCAGAGAGGGGCGGGAAGGTGGAGGGCGAGGTAAATCGGCTTGGACTGCGAGCAATCGAAGCGGGGCGGCGAGGGGTGGTCGGCGTGGCGAACGGCGACGAGCTCCGCTCGTGCTCGGGCTCAGCTTGACGAGGATGCGAGGAAGGAAAAAAGGAATGAGGACGAGAAGCCTCCAGAACTCGCGAACGGATAAGGCACGCGCGGAGGGCGAGGTTCACCGGCGGTCGCGATGCGTGGAAGTCGCCGGCGCTGTGACGGTCGCCGGTATGGCGTCGGGGTGCGCACAGTGGAGAACAGGGAACAACAGTGCTCATTTGACTGATTTTGACCCGTGTTTGACTGCCCAAAACTCAAATTTTCGTATAGCAACTTAAAATTTGGCCAAAATAAAAGTTGTAGAAAAAAAAGAAGGTCTACAACTTTCATTTTGGGCGAAAATTGATTTGAGGCTCGGATCAAGAAGAAAAACGTAGACGAACATGGCTAACAATGTTTAATGCGCGGACTCGGTTAACGCTAATGATGGTGATTAACCCTAATTAGTGATTAAACACGATATTAACGCCAAAACTAACACCGGGGTGTTACAGCATCCCAGATGCCCTCGCACTGACCCGCCTCGCGCCCGTCCACATGCCGGTGGCATCTGCACCCCCACGCGACCGTGCTCATGCCCGCGCACTTACGCCCGTACGTGCCCGTGAAACCGCAAGAGTCGGCTCTGATACCATTCTGTAACGTCCGGCCTCCCTGAGGCCGGGACCGCTTACATCTGACAGCTTTCTAGGACATAGACTGCCCTCACAGACCAACACATGTCTTTTCTGCACACTTTGTCC
This sequence comes from Panicum virgatum, assembly GCF_016808335.1. Classification (NCBI taxonomy): domain Eukaryota; kingdom Viridiplantae; phylum Streptophyta; class Magnoliopsida; order Poales; family Poaceae; genus Panicum; species Panicum virgatum. The sequence continues at coordinate 1,995,660 of NC_053153.1, forward strand.
TCACTCGTGCGCACCCGGGAATAACTTCCCGGTCGGTCACCCATCCCCAAATTGTTCTGGGCCAAGCACTCTTAACCTTGTAGTTCTTTGGAGACCGACTTCCGGAAAAGAAGTTGCAACTTATTGGTATGAGTATCCTATTAATCATATTAAGCCCTAGGCCGGGGTGTCACAATGATGGGTCTCGTCATTTCTTGCTTCAACCGTAGCATGACTCCTTTCTTCTCGTGGCCTTACTTCACCTAAGCCCATCCTCATGATTGCTAGATTTGGAGGTTCTTCATCATCTACAAAGTTCATATCAACTTGCTCTACTTGAGAGCTGTTGGATTCATCAAACTTCACATCTACCATGGTCTTAACAACACCGGTGGTTTTGTTGAAAACACGATAGGCATGTTCATTAGTATCATAACCAAGTAGAAAACCTTCATCAACCTTTGGTGCAAACTTTGAGCTTTTGGCTTTCTTGTTAAGTATGTAACATTTGCAACCAAAAACTCTAAAGTAGTAGACCTTAGGCTTGTTACCGTTGATTATTTTATAGGATGTCTTGCCCAAATACTTGTGGATATAGAGACGATTGATGGCATGACACGCCATGTTGATTGCTTCGGCCCAAAAGATATCCGGAGTCTTGTACTCATCAAGCATGGTTCTTGCAGTTTCAATCAATGTCCTATTCTTTCTTTCCACAATGCCATTTTATTGAGGTGTATATGGAGCGAAGAATTCATGCTTGATTCCTTCTTCATCAAGATATTCTTCAACATTGGTGTTTCAGAATTCCGAGCCATTGTCACTTCTAACATTCTTGATCTTCAACTCAAATTCATTTTGAGCTCTTCTAATGAATTTCTTGACAATTCTTTGTACTTCACTTTGGTCATGCATAAAGAATACCCAAGTGAAACGAGAAAAATCATCAACAATAATAAGAAGATATTTGTTACCGCCAATGCTAATTTAGGTTATGGCCCGAATAGATCAATGTGTAGAAGATTCAATGGTCTTGATGATGTCAAGATATTCTTGGGAGGATGTGGAGCACCAACTTGTTTCCCGGTTTGACATGCACTACACAACCTATTTTTCTCAAACACAACATTGGTTAGTCCTAAGATGTGCTCGCCTTTTTGAAGTTTGGCCAAGTTCCTCATGCCAACATGGGCTAGGCGGCGATGCCAAAGCCAACCCAAGTCGGATTTTACCACTAAACAAGTCTTGGGCTCAATTTTCTCCTTAGAGAAATCAACAAGATAAACTTTGCCCTTTAAAAGACCCGTAAAAGCAACAGAGGAATCCTCCCTTCTAGTGACGGTCACACCCTCGTTAGTAAAGAGATAATTGTAGCCCATCAAACAGAGTTGTGAGACGGACAAAAAATTATATCCCAACTTTTCAACCCAATAAACATCATTAATTGAATTATTATGAGCAAGAGAAATTTTACCCAAACCAATTACTTCTTTGCTATTGTCTCCAAAGACAATAATTTCTTTGGGTATATCATCTGTTTCCAATGAAGTGAACAAGTCCTTCTCCCCGGTCATATGATTCGAACAACCACTATCAATCAACCATGCGCTTCCACCGGAGGAGTATGCCTACAAAACAAAGTAAGGCTCAAGGTTTATGTACCCAAACTTATTTGGGTCCTTGAAGGTTAGTATAAGCCATCTTGGGCACCCACACACTCCTCAACTTCCTTGTGTGAGCACCAATGTACTTGACCACCATCTTCCCATTTTGAATCACCACGGTGTAGTCAATGGAGTAGTTGCGTGATATGTGAGGTGACACATTCTTGTTACTTGTGTTGACCTTCGTTGTGTTCTCAACTTTGTTCTTGCCTTGGTCAATACTCACCTTTGTGCCACGGTGAGCCATGTTCATCAAGTCACCAAGATTTGCTCCTTTCTTCCAAAGTGGGATAGACTTGCCATTCATAATCTTAGAACTATTTGCAATGTTTCCTCTTGTGTAGCCAAGTCCATCATGAATGCTTGGAAATCTTTGACTCGAGTTATAAGCCGGGTGTGACACAAAATCACTCTTTGGCCTAAGGTTTCCTTTTCCAACTAGCATGTTCAACTTGTAGATTTGAGCATCTTTGGCCTTGATTGCTTCTTCTAGCTTTGCAAGATTAGTAACACAAGTATTTATATCATGATTATGACATTTGGAGCACCCTTTGCTAGTGGAGGCATTAGAGTCAAGAGGAGCTTTGGAATTAGATTTGGTTCTCTCCCAAAGAGTGCTATAGTTCACTTCAAGATTTTTGTATATATCTTCAAGGCGTGAATGCCTCTCTTAAAGTTCACGATGATCATTCTTTAGGCTAGCAAGTGAATCATTTGCCAAGACATGATCCTTTGACATCCTCACATTTGAGTTATTGGTAAGAGACAAGTCCGTTGCCAATTTCTCAATTTTATCTTTTTCCTTGGCCAAAGATTCTTCTGGAGCAAGGTTTCTCTCCTTCTCAAGGATGAGCAATTCTTCTTGTTCTCTAAGATTTTTTTTCTTTTTCTCTAATTTCTCCATAAGTTTTTTAATTTGTTTGTAACCTAGTTTGCCAAACTTTTTTATCATGTTTTCTTTGAGTTGGGCCTCCTCTTCCTCTAAATCATTTTCTACTTCACTAGATGTGGAGGTAGAAGAAGATGGAGGGTTGGCATAGTTTGATACCTTAGTCCCTTTGGCCATAAGGCACATAGGGCCTTCATCTTCATCATCGGAGAGGTTGTTGATGAGCATTTGGTATTGATGATGTAGAGAGCAAGGCAAGAGATGTTGTGCCCTCAATGTCGGAGTCGTCACTAGACTCCCATACTTCACCAACATGAGCCTTGCCATGCTTCTTCTTGTACTCTTTGATCTTCTCTTTGTACCTTTTCTCCTTATGATAACTCTTGTCCTTGCTCTTGCCCTTGTGCTTCTTGTCTTCATTTTCATTATTGTGATTTTGAGGACAATCTGCTATGAAGTGATCTTTTTCACCACATTTGTAGCATGTTCTTTGTTTGGTTCATCTCTTGAAATTTCTTTTCTTCATAAATTTCTTGAAGTTTTTCACCATCATGGCCGTTTCTTCATCGGTGCTATCTCCATCACTTGACTCAACTTTCTTCTTTTGCTTTGACGGCTTCTCACTTGTTTCAACCATCTTGCTAGGTTCGGCCTTGAGAGCAATAGTCTTGACTTCATCTTGACCAATTGACTTGGCAACATCTAGATCATTCATCTCATGGAATTGCAACTCATTCAATAAGTTGATTGGCTTCATATTTCTATATGATTCTTTGCCTCTAATGAAGATTGCCAACATTGGGTTTTTGGGTGCATATGCTCTAAGCATCTTCTTAGTGACCTTGAAATCATTCCAATCTTTGCTACCAAGAGTTTTAATCTCGGTAACTAAAAGAGTGAGTCTATCATGCATTTGTTGAAGGGTTTCATCATTTTTCATGACAAATGCTTCCAACTCTTTTTGGAGAAGATCCATCTTTCCTTCTTTGACTTCATCATTGCCTTCATGTGACATTTGAAGAGTTTCCCAAATCTCTTTTGCACTTATCATTCCTCTTACTTTGTTGTACTCCATTGTGCAAATAGAACTTTTAATGACTCTCACGGCTTGGGCATTGCGAAACAAATCATGCTCATGTTCCGGAGTAACCACTTCGCCTTCTCCGAGTTGAGGCACACCAACACATACAATGGTCCAAAGATGTGGGTTAAGTCCATATAAATGCACTTGCATGTCATCGCTCCAACGTGCATAGTCGGTTCCATCAAAGTGAGGAGGTTTGCCCATTGGAACGGTAGAGAACGAAAGGTTGGAGGATTGGAAATTTGAACGCTTGGTTACCCGCTTTTGCTCAGTCATGTCACCTTCAACATCGCTAACTTTGAAGTCACTATCATTGACTTCGTATGCGGAGGGAGTACCACCACCACTTGCGGAAATCTCACCGGCCATAGTGTTTTCCCTTAGCGGTTAATTCTTAATCAAGAGATTAGTCTCCGATACCAATTGAAAGGATCGACACTAGGCCGGGGGGGGGGGTGAATAGGCCTGTTTAAAAATTTCTTGAAAAACTTGGCAGAGAAACGTCAGGCCCGGATGATCCGGCCCTAGGCTGGATGATCCGGTCCTTCTCATGTCCGGATGATCCGGCTTAGGGTCGGATGATCCGACAGGAGGATAGAATCTAGCACGAGATTTGAAATTTACTAAGCTTTTGACGATTCCCTTTGAATACAATATTGACAAATAAAGTAACCAAGCCTGTGAATCACTTTAGAACAAGAGGAAACCAACTAACAAGTAGATCAAGTGAATATTAGCTCAAGAACAATAAATGCAACAAAAGGAAAGAGACACAAGATTTATCCAGAAGTTCACTCCACAAAGGAGCTACGTCTCCGTTGAGGTGCTCACAAAGAGCAGGGTTGCCCTATAACCCTTTCCCTCACTCAATCAACCACTTAGGAGGATTGATGTTCTCACTAGCAAATGTCCACAAAGGACGGGTAATACAAACTTCCGGAGGCTCAACCACAAATGAATGGAAGCTCACCGGCACCTCTAACCGTCTAGGAGCCAAGCTCCAAGAGTAACAAACGCGAATCGATGAATCAAGGTTGCTTCAAATACTTCTTGAGATGAACAAGTGCTAACTCATGGAGTGCTCTCAAATCACATCTCAAATCTCACTTCCTCTCAATCTCTAGGTGTTTCCTTGCAAGAATCAAACTATAGGATGGAGAGAGAAGTAAATGAAGGGGGTGAAGGGGTATATATACTCCCAACCCCGGAAGTGACCGTTGTGTGTTTTCTGGTGGTACCCGGATCATCCGGGATAATCTCGGATCATCCGAGGTAGTGACAGAATAGGCAAAAACACACTCAAAATTCACAGGTCCGGATCATCCGGCCTGGCCTCTTCCAGGCGCTCACAGATCACCAGGTCCGGATCATCCGGCCCAAGGCCGGATCATCCGGACTTACGCAGAACCACCTGGCAGTGTTTGGCCGGATCATCCAGACCAAGGCCGGATCATCCGGCACAGTGCAGACACTTTGTGCTGTGGAGTGTTTTGTGAGTGTTTTCTCTAAAAAATGTCATCTCAGAATAAACATTTTAACAACCAAAAATTCATTCGAATGCGTCCCCCTTGATAGTACGGTGATCCTATACTCAAATTCAAACCGAAAATTAAAATTAAATCTTCGATAGAATCCACCATATTTAATATGAAATTGAGGACCTTCCCTTCATCTTCTTTTTGTTTTTCTTATTTTATTCCTGCACACTCTTTCTTCAAAGCATCATATCCCCAAATTATGATTATAAAAAATTACCAAAATTAATTAGGGGCATAGATACACTTTCAGTGCGGTGCGGCCCGCGGCTCACCGGTGGGGGATGCAGAGGAGGGGTGCCGGCGGTGCGGCCCGCGGCTCACCGGTGGGGGATGCAGAGGAGGGGTGCCGGCGGAGGGAGGGGACATGGCAGCGGATGGAGGGAGGCCAGGAGAGATAATGTGGGAAGGGGGAGGGTGCGGTGGGTTAAAAAAAAGTCTGATGTGTGGAGCCCACGTCTGGTAGTTGGTATTGAGGATGATATATAGAGAATGACGGGTGCAGAAAAACTAGATGTAGAGTAGAAAATTTTAATGATCAGGCGGAAATATTTTTTTAGAGGATGGAAATAGAATACCATGAGTGCAGATAGTCTAAAAAGACGCTGTCACCGAGTCATTCTGGGCTAACAAAGTACTGCATTGCTTTTTGTTGGGAGTTGTGAAATACTTGGGAGCGTGTTTGGTGCAGCTCTCAACAGCTCCAGACCCATTAAACGTGGTATCACTGTCTATAAAAAGTCTATTTTCTCTTCCTTCTCCCTCCCTCTCACAGTAGAGGCTTCAGCTCCTCTAAAACTACTATGCGCTACAGTGCCACGTCAGAGGGAGCAGCAAAGTTCCTAAAGTCCAGCCAAAGTGGTTCTAATACAACTCTTTCAAACTGTAATGGCGCAAAGAACGAGGGTGTTGGTGAAAAAATTTGAGTTTTGATACTGTAGCACATTTTATTGTTAGTTAACAAATAATATTTAATTATGAATTAATTAGGTTTAAAAGATTCAGCTCGTGCTAATCAGTTAGATCGTGCAATTAGTTTTTTTTTTCAACTGCATTTAATGTTTCATGCATATATTCGAAGATTCGATGTGACGAGAACTATATAAATTTTTTTGAACTAAACTGAGCCTGAAATGAGAACACCATTCATCATGTAGATTCCTAATCCGCTAAAGAAAATTAAACAATTCCCTAAACGAACAGCCGGATGCTAATGCAGCAACGCTAACCACCACATCAGTGTTCCAGGCTGCTGCTGCTGCAGCAACGATAGGACGATGCCGAGTTGCCGACCGAACCATCCCAGCCAGTAGGGCTTTGTTTAATTCACTTTACATTTTGTGTTTTTGCGTTTTTTAAGAAATTTTTTAATATTTAAAGTATTAAATGTAGATTAATTACAAAACTAATTACAGATCTCGTCTGTAAACTACGAAACGAATCTAATGAGCTTAATTGGAGGATCATTAGAGCATGTTTATTGTAACATTAATGTAGCAATTTAATATCTAATCACGTCCTAATTAAGGCTCATTAGATTCGTCTTGCGATTTACAGTCTATTTTTGTAATACGATTTATTTTTTTACTACATTTAGTACACTATACAAGCGGTTTACAAAAATTTTATGTTTTGCGTTTACAGGATTTAAACAAGACCTAGGTGCCGGGTGCTCATCTGATTACGCTACTTCAATTACGTACCTGCCCATAATATCACTCCGAAATTATGTGCAAATTCGTGCGAATCACTGCAGCTAGAAATTGCTTCCTGTCGCACGAAACTATCGCGTGAAGTCAACTAGAGGGCACACGGTTTGACGGTTAACGGTTTGATTCGATTCCACGCTTGGGAGTTTGAGAAGAGGAGAAGAATTGAAAAAAAGCAGAAACAATTTTGAAGCTTCCTTCGTTCTGCCTTCTCGAACACCGGTCTACTGCAAATCTCTAGGAAATTCATCAGATAAAAAAATTAAGCAGAAATCCGGACGCGAAAACCGATGCTATTAACGCTGACTGTTAACCCCTCTCTCTTTCCTCTTCCCCAACCCAACTACCCGCACCCAGCCGGGCCAGAAGAGCACGCGACGCGAGGCGGCCCTTCGCCTCCTCCCTCTGATTGGCCCCGCCCCACCTCGCCTAGCTGCCGCGCCCGCGCCCGCGCCGCCGGGGTGGGACCGGGAGCAGGAGGGAGGGCAGGTGGCGGCCGCGCCGAGGGGCCCCGATGGAGTGGGCGTCGGCGGCGTACACGGCCGCGGCGCTGGTGTGCGCCGCGGCGGCCACCGTGCTCGCGCTCGTGCACATCTACCGTCACCTCCTCCACTACGCCGAGCCAATCTACCAGCGATTCATCGTCCGCATGATCTTCATGGTCCCGGTAATGCTCCCCGTCCGGCGCTTATACCTAACCCTTTTTGCTCAGCTTCCCCCCCCCCCCCCCCCCCCCCGCGCCAGATCTATCGCCGCTTTCGCGAAAAATCTCCTCTTTTTTGCGTGAATTTGGGGGCGCGTCGCAGTTATTAGCTGGAATAAGGCCTGGGTTAGGTGACTTTGCAGGAGTTCATTGCTTGCCCATGCGATTGGGTTTGTTTTACGCTCTAAGGTTTCAGTCGGTGTCTAAAGTGTCTTTTCAGGCGACTTACCCGTGAAAGCCAGGCTGTAACTGGAAATCGAAGTACCCACTGATAAATTTGCTGCAGCTTTGTGCGCCCTGTATGGAGCTTTATGCGATTTTGCCCTGGTTTTCTTTGATGTATGCAATTGATTGAATTCATTGTGGCTCTGGAGCTTGTGGTTTTGTCCTGAGTATGAGTTCATTAATTATACACCGAGTTCTGATAGGAATGTAGGTGCTTCCAGGCCAAATTATTTCTGTTGTTTGAGCATTAGAGGGTTTTGGATGGATAATGTGTTTAGATTCACCAGTGGTTGGGTCCGTAAATGAATTTGCTGTGCAGCTATGACAGTAATTATTTGGAAGAAGTAGAACTCCTACAACTTCTACTTTGGAAAATATGAACACTTGGTCATGTATTCATTTGCATCTCACCCTTGTGTCCCTTCGTTTATGTCTACAGGCTCTCCTTATATCTTTGCATATTTCAGTATATTAACCCAATAGGCATTCAATGTTCTGCAGGTATATGCTGTTATGTCATTCCTTTCCCTTATCCTCCCTGCAAACGCGATATATTTTAATTCTATTCGAGAGATGTAAGTCCTACTTGCATGCCAGATCTCTTTTTTCTCACTTTATATGGATTATTTAGTTCAGTGTGGGATTAATGGCTTGTACTTTTGCTTCCTGTTGAGACATGTAATATACTATTCCATGATTCCACCTATTTGTAGGCAACTAGCAAAAAGATAAGAACTAGCAGAAGCATGCAATCCAATTCATATGCGCTGTCAACATATCACTATCTCTGAACTGCTGATGGTCTTCGGTAATCTGCACTATAAATATGGTTAGCAGGGTTGATAATCTTTGATCATCTCTAGTAAATGGGTATCCAGTATGCTTTGTGGATAAGTTTGCATGCATCCAATTTGTTTGGAGATTGATGCGATCCCTTCGGAGTAGGCATCATAAATTCATAAGTGACGGAGATTACTCACACTTCTGTCTACTCATTATCTTTCTGTGAACAACATCAACATAAATGAAAACAAGGTGGAGCAAACGTAACAAAGTGATTTCTCTTTAAAATTGCAAAATGATCTTCACATGCATAGTTTGATAGTAAATTTATTTAATGCTTCTAATCTACTATGGTACTTGTCTTCATATGTCAACATATAAGCTAGATTCTTGCTGAGCTTATGGTTTAAAATTGTGCAGATTTTAGGTGTTGCTTACCTCTATATTTATATGTGAGTTTATGTTCTATTGGCTTTTTCACTGCAGTTACAGAAGTACGTCTTCAACTAATAATTGCAAAAAATTGTCTTCTGAAATGTCATATCTCATGTTCTTTCAGCTATGATGCTTGGGTCATCTACAATTTCCTCTCACTCTGCTTGGCATGGGTGGGAGGTCCTGGTGCTGTTGTGGTAAGTTTGAGTGGACGAACTCTGAAACCGTCATGGATTCTGATGACTTGTTGTTATCCAGCTATACCTCTCGATGGGTGCGTAAGTTTCCTTGGTGCATATTAGTAATTATCATAACAGTTTTTATACTTTTCTGTCCCATTGCACAATAATAGGTGATTAAATTTTGTGAATATATTTTTGCCTCTGTTTCATGCGAGTGCTGTCTGAAAAAAATCTGATGATCTTGAACAGGCGTTTTATACGAAGATGCAAACAAGGCTGCTTGCAGTTTGTGATTCTCAAGCCTATTTTGGTTGTTATCACCTTCATACTTTACGCGAAAGGAAAATACAAGGATGGAAACTTCAGTGTCAACCAATCCTATCTGTACATAACTATCATATATACAATCTCATACTCAATGGCATTATATGCCCTCGCATTGTTCTATGCGGCGTGCAGGGATCTACTTCGGCCATATAATCCTGTCCCAAAATTCATAATGATCAAATCGGTTGTGTTTCTCACATATTGGCAGGTAAAGTACATAGTACTTAAATAATAGTTTTCCCTCTTTCCAGTACATAACAGTCAGCCTACCTGTTGTCTAAAGTAAATTTACAACTGTATCTCTGTGTGCAGTGTCTTTACTAAGAAATTTATATATATAAACTTCTTATTCTCTTGTATAATATATAACCAGTAGGGGCATACCCCTCCTGTTTCATCAAAATAAAATGATTGGAGGTGTTATCCATGCAATAATTTGAAGCTTTTCCTTTCAGGGTGTCCTTGTTTTCCTTGCTGCAAAATCTCGACTTATCAAGAATGCTGATAAGGCTGCTGATCTCCAGAACTTTGTATTGTGTGTTGAGATGCTCATTGCAGCCATTGGGCACTTATTTGCCTTCCCCTACAAGGAATATGCAGGTCCCAATGCCCGCCCTGCCGGTGGTTTCAGAGAAAGCCTTCTTCATGCTTTGAAGTTCAATGATTTTTACCATGACACTGTTCACCAGGTAACTAGGACTTTCATACCCTGGTACCTAATGCATGGTAGCATTTATTTTGTCTGACCAAATGCTATTCTCATGCAGTTTGCTCCTACATATAACGAGTATGTGCTCTACAACCACAATGAGGGAGACAATGCACAAACAAAGTATCCCTCAGGTAGCACAGTGCCAAGTGGGCAGGGTGTAGAGTTAGCTGGCATCACTGTGGTAGCTTCAAATAGTCCGGTGACATCAAGCGTCTCGTCAAACCAAGCAGATCAGGAAGAAACAATGACAACCCCAATCAAGGACAAAGTCGATCCTCCTGGAGGGCTGTATGACCTCACGGACTTGCTCGATGTGGATTTGTCTAACTACCCAGCCAAGGTTCCTGCAATCACTGATGTAAGAAAACAATGATCAACCTTGACGAGGGGCTATTTGTAGGGTTGCATTTGGGGAAAATCGTGATTTTGTTGAAGGATCGGCATAGTTAACATTGTAAAAATGTGTATTACGGGCTTCTGATTTTTCCCCATTGAAGGGGCATATTCATGTCAGCAGCTGCTGCCACATGGCCTCTCATCCCGCTCTTTACTAACTGTGTAATGTTGTGAGCTCAAGATAAACTGAAGTGACACAAATGAAGTCTATACTGAATATACTCTGCATTTCTGATGGAACATTTCCGACTGGCTGCCTCATGTAATATAGCTTATTCTGTGCACGAGTAAATAATCAATCGAGATATTTGGCAGGTTTCTCTGTGCTAAATTGCTAATGGCCTGCTTTCTGCTTACAGCTTCAAAACACAATAGAGACATGATAAATCCAACCCTTTGCCTCGGACCCAAACAAAAAGAAAAAAAGGAAGTGTTTGGGATGTAGTATAGCTCTATTAAGTGTCAACCAAAATGTCTGCTAATGACTTACATGCTTTCTGCCTAAAGCTTCAAAACTTAAATAGCACTACACTTCAGATTTTTATGGCAATTGACATGAAAAACCTTGAATAGAAAATGAAGAAAAGGAAACAGCACCATCAGAAAAACTTGTGTACGTCAACACTTCAAAGAGGGTTAAACATCCAGATTATTAGCATTTACACATATCAATGGTTATTGAACAGTGCGTGAAAAGACTCATTATTCATTCCGTGGCTCGCCATTTGCATTATGTTCCCTTTGAGCAACATTCTGCTCACTTGAATTTGACTGCACCTCTTTATCATCCTTTCCATCATCCTGAATCTGGGAGTCTGTTGAGGACTCTGATAACGAACTCTCAGAAGTGATGGCGCCAGAACAGGCTTCGCCATCCTCACCATTGAAGAACCTAGACAGAGACAGGGGATTGTAAGTAGAGCTGGCTCTCCGAAGGCCTTGTATCGCTCTCATTGCTGCGAGTGTGCTTCGGTACACATCTGAGGCTTCCACGTCACCAGACGATGTTGGGTCACGCTTAGCCACATCATGCGGTTGCAGATTTGAAGATGAACTAGGCTCAAGAACTTCTGCTTCGACCGGGAAAAGGAGTTCAAGATTAGCCTCGCATTCTCGAACAAGCCTTGTTAAAGGTTCGGTTGTGAAAAAAGGCTGATGACGAGCACGCTGAGTGAAAGGCAGGCTGAGCAAACCGCCTGTTCTCTTGTCATACTTCTTCAATATCTTCACTAGTCCTGCATTTACAGCATATAAGACACTAGAAGCTAGACACTACTATACAAATACTGCAGATTGCAAACTTAGTTTGAGGTGCTCACCAGCAAAATTTAGGGAACTGTAGGTTTGCAGAAGAATCATTTCGCCGTGTATGATCACAAAGTCCTTGCGTATCTCTAGCATCTCTTCTGTAAATTCACTCCTGGATGTAAAAGCATCATTCTTCTTAGCTTTGACGCGCTCAATCCTCTCCTTAAGCACCTTCGAGAAACAAGGTCCAAGGGTTAGAACGGCAGCTCGAACTCAAGGAAGTGCTAAAGACAAACAAAGTAACTGATGAATAAGGAGATGAAGGACAAATCTGGATGACTTGGCTGCCTAACCACATTATGATAATCTTCCATTTTAAGGCATTAACACATTCTTAGATCTAGAAGTACAGCCATCTGTCAACATTTTATTTCTTATGTATCCAGCACCAGACAATATATGGGCAAGGATGAAGCCCCATGACAGCAGCACAGCACAAGGACAGATACTTTCAGGTGGAGTTTGAGAGTTTCAAATACTGATCATGCCTGAAGAGACTGTTTAGGCACATCAACATTCAACGTAGACAAGCTCACAAGTTTTGGAGGAAATAGAAGACCAGCCTCATATAAAACAACCTAAGCTATGTCCACCTTGTCTGGGTGATCAACCCAAAATAAAGTTGTAAGTATAGCTCCTCATGCAAATATTTTGCAATACCAGGTGCAGTTGCTGTCTACATGAGTAAACAGCTCCTCATAGTAAACTCAGTTCCTCGTGTCCCCGGTGAAAGTCAAATAAGCGGCTATTTTTGTATGTACATGACAAATCTGGTCATCAATGATGTTCTAGTAAACCAAAAAAATTATTTTCAGTTCACTTTAATGCACAAACACAATTGTTGATTGAGTGTGCTACTCATATACCACAACACCTCCACACCTTGAACTCCATGCAATCTTAGATTGGAATCGAAAGGCATGAGTAATATATCTCTCATCATGGAGAAAATAAGAAACATTATCCAGTAGCATGCTCGCATCATTGCAAAAATTGTGCGGGTCATTGCGGTCAGTATTATGTGTTGACTTTAGCTAACATGCCCAAAGTGATTGACCCTGTGCAAACTTTAGATTCTAAGGCCATTATTACCTGCACTATGACTGTAGAATTACTAGATTTGAACTAGCATATTTGATCCGTTGTTAAGTGCATAAAGCCGCACACAACAGTAAAGCATCTTCATAAAGAAGGGTAATGGCAATCCATTTTGTTCAGAACGAAGTTGTAAACAAAAGACATGTGCGACAAAGCTATGAAAATTAGACTAAGCCAAGTTTTCTGCCCACAATTAATCATGAACTGGCCTCCTCCTCCAAGGCGAAAAGCAAGGATTGGAGGCAGGGGCGACGCCATGTTCAGGTAGCCTGGTGCCCATGCACTAGGGTAATGAAAAAAAAACTTGACTTATATTCATCATGGATTGCTACAAAATTTTGCAGATTTCTTAGGAGTGCACCACGGTAACCTTAGCGCTAGCTTCGACACTGATTGGTGGCACGATATTTTAATATATCTTAGCAATCGTCCTTATCATTAGTTCAATTCAAAATGCCCGTGCACATACTGAACCACCAGAGATAACATATGCTAGAACTCCTACTCATGATTTAAGCATATCAGTACATAAACCGACTGCACATGCCGAGATCAATAGATCAACTGGGGTCGGGAATCACTCCAACATCAATTGGGTGGTCTGCATCGACCCGGATCGCTGAGAGATGGGTGGGCGAGGGCAAGGAGAAGGGCGCGCACCTGGAGGCGGATGACGTACCACTCCTCCCTCTCCATGTAGAACTCGTTGAGCTTGAGGAGCTCCATGTCGAGGATGCTGGCAAACCAGTTCCCGAGCGCGACGTTCCCCTGGCCGGCCCCATCCCCGGGTCCCACGGCGGCGGGCGGGGGAGGAAGAGGAGGGACGGCGGGCTCGGGGGGCCGCAGGTTCTTGATGAGCTTCTTGAGGGCCTTGTAGGCGAGGTACTTGTCCCTCCACGCCGGCAGCGTCTCCTCCAGGTGGTTCCGGAAATCCTTCCCGAACTTCATCCGCGGAGGACTCACTCTGTCTCGCCCTCCCCCTCACGAATTCCTCCTTATCGGAGGACTGTTCTCTTGTCTCACCCTCTCCCTCTCTCACCCTTCCCTCCACCTCGGGTGGGAGTGGAGGAATGTTTCGGATGGGAGGAAGAGGAGGGCGAGGGGAGAGGGAAGAAGAAGGGGAGGCGGATGGGATGATTGGGTGTTGGGTCGCTGTCGGGTGGGGCCTGACGGGGGATATTCGCCTCGTGGGTCCCCGTCGTCTTCCCCTCGGCGCCTGCGACGGCTGCCGCTTTTGCCCTATTTTCCTCAAGGCATTTTGTACGGCATAATGGCATCTTCTCCTCGCTTCCCTTGGGTCTCGTCTCTCTTGCGCACAAATTTCGTCGTGGATGATGGTAACGGCGAATGTTCCATGAACTGGTACGGGCCAATCGTATTAAACGGGAGACAAAAAAGAAGAAACAAAATAATTTTAAAATATATAAGCTGGTGGCTGGTGTTTTTTTTTTGGAAATGGTGGCTGGTGACTGAGAGGCAAAGTCTTGTCTAGGGCAGGCCCATTTGAAGCGATCCGGCCGCGTGAGATTCGGCCCTGTATCTCGGCCTGCCACTGGGAGGCACATCTGATCTGCCGATGACTGCCTGCTGCCGCCGTATTGCCGATGACTGCCTGCTGCCGCCGTATGCTAACAAGGAGGAGGAGATGAGCTCGATCGCACCGATAGAAAATGGGTGAGTAGATGAGTTTCCTGATAAGGTCCCGTTCGGTTCGCGAAAAAGTGGCGAAAAGTTACTGTATCACATTTCGTTGTTACTTGACAAATAATGTTCAATCATGAATTAATTAGGTTTAAAAGATTCATTTCGTGCTAATCAATTAGGCTGTGTAATTAGTTATTTTTTTTCAACTACATTTAATGTTCCATGTATGTGAACGAAAATTTGATGTGACAATTATTATAGGAAAATTTTTGGAAAGTGAACGGGGCCTAAGAATGAGGAGCAGTGCAGTGCAGTGCATTGGACCAGCGCCTTTGGCGGAAGATGCCTATCGAGGATAGACCGGCATGGGGCGCTCGTGCGCATGCGCGCACTGGCGAGTCTGGGAAGCGACGCGTGTCTCAGCGTGTGCATCAGCGACAGGTAGCTGTATGCTTGCTTGCTTGGGGAACAGATTAGCTGTGCGAGGGAAAGCATTCGATCGAACTCCCGATAAAAGAGTTACTATGAGGCTTGGACAAAGCAGCAGGTAGCTGCATTTTTTGCATTGGTCGATCGAACAGTAAACTTGAAAGAATAAACAGTAACTTTTCAGCTGGTTCATTCGCCTATAAAAATGGCCATCAGCTGAGAGAGTGTGTTCAGCACAATTATTGATCATTCCTCGCACACTTGTTCTTCCAGGCCAGGGGGGAGACGAGACGATACAAGAGAGTTCGTTGTTCGCAAGCATAGGATAGGCCACAGGGGGTCGATAGATCGTCGATCGACAACGAGAAGACATGGGTTCTCTGATGTCTGGTTGGAGCTCATCAGTACTGACTGACAAGGAAGGTGGGACTCGCAATATTTTCCGTTTTCGATGCCTTGTGCTGTCTCAGTGTCTCTTCACGACTTCACTGGCGATCACACACACGTCCATGGTGCAGTTCGTCTGATGAGGAACCGGTCGCTGACCAATGACGAGGTGGAGGCGTTCTGGAGGAAGTACGGCGGATGCCGGCGGCGGAGAACGGCGAGGCGTCGGTAGGCGGCGGCTCCCCCCGCGCGGGCCACGCGACGACGATCCCGCTCGCCGCCAGGCAACTGAAGGCGATGAGGTCCATGCCTCCGCTGCGCGGCGGGATGAGGAGCGACGACCTGTGCTCGCCGTGCGCCGCCGGCCAGCACGCCCCGCACTTGTATCCCGCTAGCGAGCCGTCCTCACCGGCGACGACCGCCCGCGGCAAGGGCTTCTTCTTCCACGACAACGCCGCCGCCGACGTCGACGACGACGATACCTCCAGCACGAGCCGCGGCTGGTACGTGCGTACGTGGTGGTTTAATTCAAGTTGCGCGGTGCACATACACGTGTGTACTGATCGATGATTCGCGAACGACACTTGGCAGGTGGACTCGTAGCAGCTGGGCGTTCCTGAACGATCCGCCGAAAGAAGAGGTGCTGCTCGGCAGGGCGCAGATGATGAGCTTCGCCTGCGACCAGTTCCACGCCGCCCGGATCGTCACCGGCAACGCCTGAGCTAACTGCACGTCCGACCCTGCACACGTGCGGCGCGCGTGTGTAGTGTGTACACATCTCTGTGTTGTGTAACTTGTGTTCCTTGTCCTTTAGGCTTGAGACGAGTGTGCAAGTGTAATAGACACGTAACTAAAGTACATGTAATGGCATGGCATGGCGAGCGGCTGCCGGCCGTTGGATCGTGATGTAACAAAAGAGGAACGTTCTGATGTTGGAATGAAGAAGCTGTTACATTTCAGGAGAGACCACGCGGCCGACGTCGCAGTCAGCTCGCGCGCACGGCGCACTGGGTGATGGACACTGACAAACCAATCTCAAATTAGAGGAGTTTTTCCTTGCTTTGCTTTTGCGTTCCAAGAATTATCACGTGTTGGGAGTTGCACACCTCACCTGAGACACCCATGATTTTTTTTAAAAGGCTAGGACCGAAATCACAAGGCAGCTACACGCCTACACAATAGATCAGTAACAATGCATATATGTTTCACAAACACACAGCACTCTTTCCTCATCCTGGCAAGAACACGCCAGGACATGAGTTACATGGGATAGCTCCCTGCACATCTTGCCGCGTGCTCCATCTCAAAGTTCCAAAAATAGAGCAGCAGTACAGATCGAAAAGACTCAGCCCAAGGGACGTCCTTCCAGTGAACAATTCTAACAAGGGGAAAATCGAGCACAATCTTTCTACCAAAATCGTAACAAACTTATAGGAGAGTGTAATTTCCTCATTTTTTTCAGCTCTTCATTCTGACGAGGTACACAAGATCACCCAAATCATGCACTTCAAGGCCCGCATTCTTGCATCGTGTGAAGAAAAGCAATTGATCCTTGCCGATTCTTCTGCGCCAGCTAATCAGAAACATAGGAGATTTTGCAGGTACTTGTGTTCCTGCCAATCAAGGAAACATAGCACTCTTATCAAAAAAAAAGAAAAAAAGAAAAGAAAAGAGGAAACATAGCGCAAGATATTCTCACATGCCGGGTGAGTTAAAAGAAATGAAATTTCAAATAACTACCAGATTTGTCTGTGATGGTGCTGCAGCCTGACTTCTCACTTGACTTCTTGTATTCTTTTAAAAGAAAGTATACTGTCTTTACCAGGTTGTCATACTGTTTAACATCTGAATGCAACAAGTGCATATATTGTGTTAGGGCATTCCACTCACGATAATACATCATTACAAGATGGAGTCCACACACTTACAGAGTAGAATATCACTAGCAACAACAATGTCCCAATCTGGTCTAGACACTGGAAATGGATCTCCCCATGTGTCTGAGGGTTAAAAAGAAAGTGTGAGAGAACAATTATCCACTTTCAATTGTCCTACTGCGCGCCCTGCTTGCACCTAAAGGGCATATTTGGAAACAAAAAAACACTACAAGCGCATAGTTTTTGTTTGAAATGGTAAAAAACTCACGTCTGATATGGGGTAACACATCCAACTTATTAGCTCTGCAGTTGTAAGCAATATTTTCTTCAATGTCCTTGTCATCATAATCAGATGTTGTGATATCCACCCCAAATGACTTATTCAGATAGATTGCCAGAGCTCCCGTCCCACTAAGCATTATAAGAGAAACTAATGATCCAACAACATAGACAAGCTGTAGAAAATGTCATCATGTTCTTGTGACAACATTCGACTAAGGAGACATAAAGAATAAAGCATTTGCTTACTACAGCACCAAATCATTATAACAATAGGATAATGAAGACCCAAAGTCACGTAATTCAACCAAGTAGCCTAGTAATTCTGATTGCTTCATATGGTGAACAGCGATTTCTAAGTTCTGACAGCATGATAAAAGCACAGAGCATGCCTCAGTGCTAACAGAAAACAAGAAACAGCTATGAAAAGGTCATATAGATATCCTGAATTATTTATCGAGTCCACTCTTACTGAGTGTAGTGGTCATTATTATCAAATTGGTCAGGAAGCAAGGGTAAAAAAACATGGCATACATACCTTCCTAATTCCAAGACCCGTTGTCCATCCAAAATCGACTGGTTCTTAACCAGCCAAGCAGCAAATGAAAATGTCCCAGGCCACAGCAAGTTTGCGTTAACCTCATGAGATGAGAATTCCCTTACGCTCAGTTTCTGTATGTCATATTGGAAATTTGGAGAAAAAAGATAGATTCGAATTTGGTACCATTTGTAGGGTTCCAATAACAAATAACACTAAGATCAAGAATGTTCGGTAGTGCTGGCTGCCTGGCTGCAGCAGCAAGCCGGCAGGTGCAGCCAGCGAGCACAATATCCATTGTCCAATAGCTGCAGCTGGGCAGCAGTAGGCTGGGCCGCGGCATGCCAAGCAGCTGCAGCTGAGCGGTTTTGCTGTGCAGCCAGCCCAAGCAGCTGCAGAATAGCAGAAGCCAGCGGTGCAATTAAATGTAGCCTTAAATCTTGCAAAACAATAGATTACAGTTCGAGCAGCCTTTGGTACAGAACATAAATGGACAGGCAGACACTTTGTTTTATAATTGTGTGGATTCAGTGATGCAGCAACATGAACTCCAGTGCATGGAAAAATACCTTAGCAACACATCCATACGCAATATGTGAATTCGTTTATGCTGCAACATGAACTCCAGTGCATGGAAAAATACCTTAGCAACACATCCATACGCTCTTCAGAAGTATGCTAAGTTGTTCACGCAATTTGAAAAATCAATTGGGACAACCAAAAAAAAAGTGTAACTAATGATGTAGCAGCAAAAATCAAGCTCTACCTGTCCATATAAGATGAATAATGTTTATGGCTCGTCCAAAATTAGCCACCATTGTACTTTTTATTCATTTTCTACTTTGCTGAGTTTGAAGCAACAATTCGCATGTGCGCCATCAGTAAAATTTCACCACTAGAGAATCACTGAACTGGATCATAGCTGCTGCCTTTTGGATAACCTAAGTAATAGTTCGAACTCCAGGCCCTCCCTATTTCAGAGAATATGAGGCAAGGGTCATGAAACCTTACCATGCCAGGGAATTCGTGCGCTCTCTCCACATACTCCAACGCCTCCTCCTTCCCCTCGGCGCCGACCTCCATCTCATCTTGAGTCGCGCGGAAGAGACAATACCAGCCGTTAGGATTTAGGAGGCGCGGTGGGCGACGGGGAGGGGAAGGCGGCGAGGGGGGGGGGGGGGGGGGTTGACTTTCTGGTCGTACCTCGGCCGTCGTCGCTGTCGTCGTCGCCGTGGAAGAGGGAGGCGGCGGAGAAGAGCGCGGTCTCCATGAGTGGACCCTTGCTGCTGAGGGAGATCTGTCTTCTTTTTGCTTTTTTTTTTGTGAGGGAGGTCTCTCGAATACTAAATCCATCAGGCTTCCAAATCGTCGATTTTGAAGCTATCTTCCTGCGTGCCATTGAAGCGATCCAGAGAGCTCTGGGATCATTGTAAAACACTAGTAAAATGTACCTGCGGCAGACGTATTTTATCATCAAATTTATTAATTAGTATTGAACCACTCATTTACTTTGATGACATGTTCGAGAGAGAAAAGAAAATATCACTTATATATTCTGATAGAAAAAAGATAGTAGGGAGACGAGAGGAGTAAGAAAAAGAGTAAAAGCAACTCCAACCCATCTCTCATATTTGAGGTCCTAGTTTTTCTTACGAGGACCTCACATCCATATTTGACTCTCCTACTTCTTTACACTCCAACCAATCTCCCATATATCTCCTTACTATCCACTCATCTTTATTTTTTTCATATCTTGTAACTAACATGTGATCATATTTTCATCCATTATATTTAATAATTTTATAGACGTAACCAGGTATCAATTTTCAAAACAGAAAATTGCGTTTACAAGTATCAAGTACCAATTAAATTGCATTTCTCATAAAAAATAAATTGCATTTACATGTATCAATAAATTTAATCCATCTATCCCTCCTCTTTTCTCTACCTCTCTCCCTCCCGTTATTTTCCCGTTCTCCCGTCCCGTCTCTCTCCCTGGCTTTCCTATCTCTCTGCTCCCTCTTAATCTCTCCCAATCGAACGCAGGGGCAGCTAGCACAGCACAGGCAGGAATGCAGCCAGCCTGTGGCGACCGCGCAGGCAGTCCTGCGGCCGCTGCGCAGAAAAGGTAGTAGCGGCCGCGCGGGCAAGGCAGCGGACGGAGCAGCCCGGGCAGCGGCACCAAGATCAGGATGCGGACGCGGCGGTGGGTGGCGCTACAGAAGGACGACCGCGGCGACAAGCAGCGGCGGCACTGCTAAAGGATGACCATGGTGACAGGCAGCGGCGACGCTGGATCTATGATGTACGGACTTCCCCCTCTTCTCCTCCTCGATGGATCGATTCCAGGTCGGAGATGAGGCTGGACCTCGATTCAGAGGTTTCCAAGCCATTGTGAGTTGGTCCTGCTACCGTAGGAGTTGCTAAGGCTTTGTTTAGATTAAAAACGTAATATGTAAAAAAAATTGTAAATCGCTTGCATGGTGTATTAAATGAGTTTGTCTCCTTGTAAGGTGACTTAGCTTTGCATATCTGTAAGTGACAGCTTTTTTAGGTGACTTACATTTTGCTATATGTAAGTCACTGCACTGTCCATCCAAAGATCTATGGAATAGTTATTCAAAACTAGAATACTAGTTTTGACGGTTGAACTTATCGGACCCGTCTGTACTATTGTCGTGCTTGTCCCTGTTAACGGATCCGACTATACTATTGCTATGCCCCGACTGTATTGTTGCTATGCCCGTTAGTAATATTTTCGAACTGTTTTGAGCTATCTGTTTTTTCTGTTGGGGGTTGTTCGTTGAGCTACTGCCTGTTCAAGTGTAGGCTGTATTAAAGGTTGAGCTCAAAACATATGAAGCCCAGCACAAATTTTTACTTACATAATGAACTTAAAGCTTAAAAACAAATAAGTTATGATATTCAAAAACATTATAAAAACAACATTAACGGGATTTAAGTTGAGAATCTGTTAGCTGAAGTTGGGCCTTTGTATACTTGTTAACGGGCTTTACAAAATGACAAATTGGTCATTAGACGATAAAAGCCCTACAACCGATTGTTACAGACGATAAAAACTAGACATCTGTACTTGGTGATTTTGATTTCTAGCCAGTCCATTGATGCCACCACCTACACAAATTCAAGAAAGATACAACAACATCATTACTAGAATGGAGGAATATTTATTGGCTCGGTCACCTTTGAACCTTGGAAGAGGCTTTGGAAATCATGGGCTCCTAGCAAGTGCAAGACCTTTGTGTGGTTGGCAATTAGAAACCGCTGTTGGACAGCGGATCGTTTGCAGAAAGGGGGCCTTCCTCATCCAAAACAATGCCCCCTATGCGACCAAGCTGATGAAACAGTCCAGCACATCCTTTGCTCCTGTGTATTTGCTCGACAGTTCTGGTTCGCTGTCCTACAGCCGCTGGAGTTAGCCCACTTGACGCCCAGCCACAGGATCAGTTCCTTCGCAGATTGGTGGAGGAGATCTTGGAAGAAAGTTCCAAAGCATCTTAAGAAAGGCTTCAACTCGCTGTGCATTCTCGGTGCTTGGATTTTGTGGAAACACAGGAATGGATGTGTATTTGAGGGGGCAGCCCCAAATTTGCAGCAAGCACTGCAGAGCTACAAGGATGAAGCTCAGCTTTGGCAGTTCAGTGGAGCAAAAGGGCTTGCTGCCTTGGAAAACAGGGCGCTCGCTTTGGCTTAGTTAGATGGGGTGCTTTGTGGTCAGGTCCTCCAATGTGTTTTTTTCTGTAGTTTTGTTCCTATGAGACCACTACAGCCCTCACTCTGGTCCAAGGTGTGGTGCTGAGATTTGTAATTGGACCATTCTTTTTCCTCTCTTAATACAAAGATGCGCAGCTCTCCTGCGTGTTCGAGAGAAATAAAAATGTAAGATCAGATCATACAACTGAATAATGATTAGGAAATTGCACATGTGGGTCAGATCCATACAGAACCATTGTACCTCCTCAGGGCGCATGCGTGAAAAATTCAAACAAGTCTAGGTATCAATAGTTCCTCCATTAATCATTTTCTGGAAAAGGTTTGAAAACAAACAGTAGTAAGACAACTTTCTTACATTTAAGATATCAACCTCAGCCAATATTATGCACATCATATTTCCTACTCCCAGAATATGTCTTATACCTACACCCCATATACCCACATGCAACAAAACATTTTATAGTTATTTGATTCTCGCTGAAAGTTGCATTATTTACCTTGCAAATTACAGAACTACAGTTAACTGTAACTATAGTATAGAAAAATGTAAAAAGGACCAATCCTAAAAAATAAGAGGGGGAGGGCCAAAGCAGTAATCATCAAACAAAACAGGATTTGGCACATGGTTAATACTACAACAGATGTGCTTCCTAACATCATTAAGATTACATATATAGACCACCCTAAATTGGGCAAACATAAAAAGGGCAATGAGGTCTTCCAAGTCTTCTTTTTCTTAGGGCAACCTTTCAAGCTTAATGTTAAGTAGAGAAAAAGTCAGAGTGAAAGATGGAACACTCACGAGGGAAGAGGAGATGAAACTTACGTGTAGCAAAGACTGTTGATCAGTGACTGTAGGCCGTCAGCAGTAAAATGATTCTCATCATAAAGGACATGGTAATGGATGGGCCAACTTGTTCCTTGACAATAAATATTTTGGCACTCAATATCTGGATAAAAGATTTTCTGGAAAAAAAATGTGTGCCAATTTACCAACCATAGTCACAAAGTTTCTGGGTCGATCGGATCGAGGAACGGGGTCGAGGGTCGTCACTTTATAAAATTGTGGTACGAAGGAGGTATACCTCTATGGAACGATAAATTATTATGTGGAACGTGACCGTGGTTCAACCGGGTCGATATTTTCGGGTCAATGCGTCTTTAAAGAGACAAACACTATATATATGTGCTACTAATGAAGAAAATAATTTGCACAAGCATATAACAAACGTATAAAAGAGTACATTTAGACCATACTATACGTACTTAGCTCATTATCTAACAAAAATCACATCAATCCATTGTCATTAACCTTCTTATCCCAATTAAATCTGCTAGCAATGGGACTGCGACCCCTCTCAAATCGGGGCGTGATCCAACCTTGAATGGGACACTGACCCTCTTCGACCCCGACCCTCGAATTGGAACGGCGTTCCCGGGTCGTGAGACGAGACATCGACCCCGAATCCTGTGACTATGGTACCAACATAGTTACTTGAATACCAACATGACTACACATGTAGAAATCAAACTCAGTAGGATGACAAATGGTCAACTACAGTTCCTGCAGCACAAGCAAAGCACAAGATAATTCCAGATCAACAACTGCTTACAGAAGCATAAACTATATTGTACCCAATCATAGTGTGACACCAAAATCACTAGCCTGGAAGAATGCTTCCACTTCTGTCAGTCCTATCACACCTTCAATGAACCTCAGGGAAAAGCCTTGTATCACAACAAACGAGGATGCTCTTTAAGCATTATCCTGTTGAAACCAGAACTATTGAAGAAAGCACAAATGACGAGCATAGGAAAGCATGAAAAGGAAATTTTACATACCAGGATCTTAAGCATTAAAACATTTAGCGCTTTGAGTAATTGACTGCCATCATCCATAAGAGGAACTCTATAATCTAAAAGCCAAAGAAATAACTCCGTAATAAGGTTGTCTAGGGTACCCTCCTTCACTGTTTGAGCAAGATGTTTCATCTGAAACGTCTGCCAAAATAACCAAAATTTTAGATAAACAAAACTCAGCATAGGAGAACAGCAAAGGGCCAAACACAAACATGTCAACAAACCTACATGAGCGTATTTAATAAATATTTACAAGACCTTGAAGATGCCCCAGACAGGCTAAAATTGAAGGTCTTTGGAACCTCCAAGAATTCGTGATGAAAACAAGAGATAGGAGAGTGAAGTATGTACTCCATGAAAATGATGAGAGAAAATGTAACATGAATAGCACAGCAAAGACTAACCATAACTGCCAAGCATGAAGCTAATCTGTCAGCTTCCTTAATTAGATCTTCAAGCATCGTGCTTTCAGGATCAGCTGCCTGGGTTAGCTCATGGCATATGACTTTCATTCCTTCAACGGACTGCAGAAAACTAAAGGTCTCAGGCCATGTCTGTGTATAATAAGTGAATGTAATACTATAATGACACTAGGTTTTAAAATCTTGAAACCACTACACATCATATGAAGACAAATCAAAACAGGGCCTCAGAATGATGGGCAAAAGTGGCTATGGGAAATGAGAAAAAACGCGACCTGCTCCAGCAAACCCAATGCAAATATACGCGTCCTGGGAGTATACACGATGTATTATTGCTTTTGCAAATATATGAACACACCTCAAACCAATCAAATAAATTGCCTGGGAGTATTGGTATGGAAAGCATGCAAATATTTTGATCTTGGACTAGCTAAAAAGGGACCATGAAATTGTAAATTTGCAAACCAGCTAAAGGCTTCAATTGGAAATGCATCAAAAAGGAGGTTATAAGCATACAGTAAAATATCAGCTACTCAAAAAAGTAAGAAAAACATGGGTCCATACCAAGGTTTTTGTAGGTAGTTGCAAGTGTATTTAGAGCAGCTTTTCTGATCTCAACATCACACTCGGCTGTCAGTGCTGCAATAGATGGCAAGTTTTTCATCAACCCACCAACCTGCATCACAGAAACAAGTATCTGCTATAAGTAACACAATAACATCTAACTGGCACAGGGAAGGGGTACCTATACAGACCTCAGTCCCATGATGGTGAATCAAGTATCCAATAATATCCACACATTCTAAACTATCTCGAGAATAAGCATTTTTTTAACTAATACTCATAAGTATTTTTTCTAAACTATCTCGAGAATAACTGGAACCACAGATGAATAGGGAATGATTGAGGCGGTGGTGCCTGCAAACCTAAATGCTTATGACTTTATATACACCAAACTGATATTGACCAAATCAGAACAGAGAAAAATCATTTTTAAATCAGAACAACAATGACAAACAAACAAATTAGGAAACAAAGAGATCGAATCTGGTAGTTCTTTAGGTTGAACAAAGTATGACAAGTACATGCAACAAGAATATAAGCTATCAGTTTTTTTTATTAAATCAGAGAATACAAAGGAAGCTTTTAAATCAGGGAATCTAGTTGCGTATCATTTTATAGACACTATAAACAAAGGAGAAGTTCTTCACCTGAGTTCTCCCTTTCTCAACTCCTCAACTACACTCCTGCAATCCCAGAAAAAAATAGACTGGGGAGAAATAAAAAGACTTGGGTAAAATTTTGCATAGAAATCCTAGTGAAGTAATGCACATTTTTATATTTCACGGGAACAAACTAGAAAATTACAATAATAATCGAGGGTGTAATTCTAGTATAATAATTCTGAAATTTTAGGTAATATAAGAAGAACAATAGTTCAGCTATAAAAAATGATCATGTTTTCCAAAATACAGCCAAACAAAAGCTAATGCACAGGTTCTCCACAAAAATGAAACAAACTCAAATGCTCGGCATACATATGCTAAAGAAAATGAGGAGGAACCTACCTGTCACGTTCTAAAAAAGAATGAGGAACATATATGCCTGATCCACATCTAAAAAATAAAAGACAACGAAAAAAATAGTAGCAGATGCCGACTAGAAAATTCACACTAATGCTTACCAAAGTATTCAATTAAAATGGAACTATCTATTGCGATACAAGTTACAGTTTGCATGACATTACCAATAATAATGCAAAAAGCAAAATAGTTGCAGACTGTAGTGTAGGGGACAAAAAACAGCATACTAGCGTTCGAGAAAAAAAAAACAGCATACTATATCTACTCGTACTACAACACACAAAATGAATGAAGATATCCATAACTCACTTAAAAGCTCAAAATAGATCAACAGGGAGACAAGGCATACACCAAACATATAGCCAGACAATAATAATGGAGATTCTGCATATATTTAAGAATGAAGTACATTAGATAACTCCAAGTACTTAAAATCTAGAACAGAGAAGGGAGTACATAGCTCAGATAAAGTAATCTCAGATTTAAAAAAATTCACATCTTAACAGAAATTTCTATCTGCAATGCACAATGATTAGAACCCACCATGGCTCTCTTCTAGTTGCCTTTCAGCTTGTGGTAAGTGTTGACCCTATGAACAAAAAATGAGACTATATTGCAAGCAAACAGGGATTAATGCAAGCTAACATCAAACACTACCACTATGAAGACTAAATTACTTCTTTGACACAACAACTAGAGGCTCATGTATTCTACTGATCAAAACAATTAAAGGCACAAACCACTACTACTATTCACCTAACAACATTGGAGACAAGGACAGGTAGAGTAGTATGCCTAGTGCAAAAGCAATGTCGAATACCTAATCACAGTTTCACCAACACCCCTGCATCGACATGTCCAGAAGTTCTACGTATCAATCCACCCAGACAACAACTTGCTATCGAGAGGAGTCACCAAAGCTCGTCATGCCAAAGGAATTGGAAACAAGGGGCAATCACATGAATAAGGAGGGCATCAACCACATACCTCGAATCGAACCAAAAATCAGAACACGCATCGACGAATCGAACCATAAATCAAGGACTTGCACAAAATTAGGCCGAAACCCTAGTACCCACAAGGACTTGCTTGCGCTGCTACCTGCCCACATGGGCTTCCATCCAACAGGGCATCAGAGAAACAGAACAACGACAACATCTAAAGGGGCACAAGAAGGAGACCTACCTTCCTCGACGTCGCCGGTGAAGTGTTGACCACGAGCCGCCCCTTCCGCCTCCGCCCCCAGCGAGGCGACGAGCAGCGCCCCAATCCCATGGCCCCTGCGCCAATGGTGAGCAGTGGGGCTGGCTCTTAGGTGGTCGCCGCCGGCGAGCCCAGCAGAAACCACAAATCTAGAATGGGAACGGAGGAGGCACAGGAGAACGTAATGGAGGAGGAAGAGTCACGGAAGTCAAGTCGTGTGAGACAGGACTGTGAGAACCAAAACGGGTTTTAGTTGCAACAACAGACCCGCTAACGTAGAGACGGGTTTTAGAAGACAGAATCACAGAACGGCGGGGCCGATAACAATCAAACGGGCGGTACATAAAAAATGGACCCGATTATACATAATACTCCCTCCTTCCCTGTTTATAAGGCATACACGTATATCAAGATTCAAACCTTGTCATCTTTGACCAATAATTTGACTATTAAATTTTTATTTTTATAATGCAAATTTCATATGATTGGATTCATAATCAAATATATTTTACAATGATTATAAGTTTATAATCAAAAGTGATATAATATATGATAAATAAATGGTCAAAGTATTGTTTAGAAGACTGTGTCATGTTCCACCATGCCTTATAAACAGGGAAGGAGGGAGTACTATACAAAGTCACCAGGTCCGTTGGTTGCCGATCGGACGATTTATGCCGTCGACTTACAGCAATACAAGATTTAAGTCACCTTAAGACGAGTAAATCTGATTAAATATAGTCAAAAAATAAATCGCATTACACAAATGGATTATAAATCGCGAGACGAATCTAATGAGCCTAATTAGGATGTGATTAGACACTAAATTACGATATTAATGCTACAGTAAACAAGCTCTAATGAAGGATTAATTAGGCTCATTAGATTCATTTTGTAGTTTATAGATGTCGGGTACCATGATTAGGGGCACCCTAATTAGGGAGCTAAATCACCATTAAAACACAAAACATGCATTAGGCACTCAGGCCCACAAAAGCCCACAGCCTCCCTCCGATCCAAAGGAAAGGAAAGGACTCAAAGAAGCCCAGTCCACGGCCCAAGAACACAATGCGGCCCATCCGAACCCCCTCGAACCCGCGGGGCGGACTCCGCCTCGCTCGAGGGCTCTCCGTCGGGACCCTTGACAGTGCCCCGCGTCTCCGCCTCGCACGAGGCCACCCCTCGACAGAAAAGACAAACGGTCATCCGTTCACCCGCCCGCCGTACGGAGGCATTAAATGCTCACGACTCCGCCGCGGCGCCCGAGTCAGACGGCGTCAGGCTCCCACTCCGCACAGTGGCCGCGACCAGGGTCTTATCCGCCAACTCCGGTCACTGCACAGCCATCCCCGATGCTGTGGCGTCACTGTGGGAACCTGCGACGTACTGTGCGAACATGCGCGACGCTCCTCCCTCCACTGTGCTGCCAACTCCTCGTGCTTTCCATGTACTCCCCCCCCCCCCGTGCAGGAACCCTCGAACGGCATGGGCACGACCCTCGGGCGCGGTCCGAACCTTGACCAGATCAAGACCCCGACCTGCAGGACCCTCGGAACGCTGCCACGCCACGCCTGGAGGACGTACCCTCTACAGGAGCCACCATGCCGCCCGCTGGAGTTACAAGGACGCCGGCGCAATCTCCGCAAGGCCAAAGACGACACCCAGGACAACTGCACGCCCGGTGCCTCACTCTCTAGTGCAACACAGTGTACTTTCCACAGTAGCCCGCCACTGCACGCCCCCGATTCGGGGAAGAATGACGACTTCTCCCCCCTCCCGTACATGTACACCGCCCCACCTTGTGTCTGTAAAAGGGGGACGCGGTCTCTGTCTTATGGATCTGGGCTGTTCTCCACACTTATCACAACTCACAAGAGCACTCACGCTCTCCTGAGCTCCGATATTGGCACTCGCCTCAATCAACTTCTCCTCTAGTAGGGACTTGGGAGCTTTCCTCCCTCTCTCACCTCGCTTGTATCCCCTACTATAGGCACCCCCGGTGCAAGATAATACAGTGCCCTCGCACACTCCCTTGCTAGACGTACGGCCCCTCGGCCGGAACCAGGATAAACCGTGCGTTCCTGTGCTACCTCTTGCATCAATCATCCAGGAAGAGAGACCACGCAGCACTTCACTAGTTGGTGCCGGACCGCCGGGTCAGGACACCGACAGTTGGCGCGCCAGGTAGGGGTTACGCTGCGTGACTTTTGTCTTCATTCTCTTTTTTGTTTCCTGGATGGCAGACGAGCCACGCCCACTCCCGGCGGGCACGGTGCTTCAGTTCGGGAGCCTCGACTTCGTCGCAACCGGCAACGGTTACGACATGGAGCTGCTCCCGGCCGGGGCCAACACCGTCACTCCGGCTCCGCCGACTAGGCGCAACAGGCGCTCGGGCCAGCGCGCGCGACTAGCGCGCATGGAGCGGCGCAGGGCGGCACGCCTCAGCTCCCCCATGTGGGTCGAGGTTGGCATGTCACAGCTCAGCGTCACGTCCGACGGAGTCGCTGCTTCATCACCACCTGCTCCGGCGCCATCTGCACCGGCACCACCACCGAATGCGGCCCCAAAGCCTCCCAAGGAGGGCGCGACTGCGCCGTCGCCGTTTCCCTTCGGGATGCGCTGCAATGCCACGACCTACGCTTTGTCAGTCAGCACCAACATGAGCGTGTATGAGGAGCTGCCGGGTCACCAACTCTTCGCGATCCGCAACCTCATCGTGTCATCGCCTGACGACTCCTACCCCGAGACGACGGGCTCGATCGCCGACGACATCAATTTCTTCATGAACAACTTCATGACTTTGGAGTGGGATTACTCCGGGGTCCGTGACCCCGACGCCTTCTGGTCGTTTCAGCTCGCGGCGGCTTACTACCTCACCTGCTCCAATGACTCTAGCGAGGGGGATTACGATCCCACTCGAGAATGCTTCATGGTTGAGCTGGCGGATGGAGGCGTCGAGCGATGACGGGAACCGCAGGGGAACCCCACCTGCTAATCGAGTGGTGGCACCCCCGCCAGTAAACCAGGGGGGCAGTGCCCCCTCCAAATCCCGCCGCTTCATCGAGCTCGGCATCGCGGCAGGCGCAGCTAGCGCAACTCGCGGAGCTCGAGGAGGAGCGCTGGCAGACACGACTGCTGCTTTCTACGCTTGAGCAGGAGCGCGCCGTGCACGGTGCGCGTGCTCAGGCGGCAGGGTGCGTCCCTCGGGAGCGGATCCTGGCCGATGACAACGTCAACAAACCGCTGGAACTGCAAAAGGCCAGCCAGAAGCTCGTCGCTGTGGCTTACCTACTCCAAGCCATGCCGGAGCCCTCTACGACCGAGGGATGCAACCTGCGCAATGAGACGAAGGTACTCATCGAGCAGGCTGCAGTACAGCAGGCTGAGAGCTCTGCGTGTCGCATGCGCTCGGCAGCTGGCAAGCCCGGAGGAGCGGCACACCAGGGCCACGAGGCCTCAGTGCACGATCCACCAGAAGGAATGGGCAAAGCGGCCGCGGCGGATGACGCGAGAGCACCCTCGGTGCATGACCACATCAAGAGGACTCCTGTGAAGGAGCGCCTCCATGACACGCGTGGGCACGACGATGACGATGATTCCCGCTACATCGTCAACGGGAGGAAGTACACCCCTCGGCAGGGTGGTCGCTTCGACCCTGAGCACGACAGGAGAGCGACACCGGAGCCCCCGGGCACCCGTGTGTTCAGCCGGGAGATTCGCACCGCTCCCTTCCCCCCACGCTTTCGACAACCCACCACTCTCGTCAAGTACTCAGAAGAGACGGACTCCGCGGTTTGGATCAATGACTACCGCCTGGCATGCCAGCTGGGCAGCGCGACGGATGATGCCATGATCATCCGCAACCTTCCCCTTCACCTTGCCGATGCCACACGAACGTGGCTCGAGCACTTGCCCGCGGATCAGATCTATGACTGGGCCGACCTGGTCAAGATCTTCATGGGAAACTTTTAGGGCACTTATGTGCGCCCTAGAAACTCCTGGGACCTCAAGGGGTGTCGGTAGAAGCTCAATGAATCCCTGCGCGACTACGTAAGGGGCTTCTCCAAGCAATGCACCGAGCTCCCCAGCGTCACCCACATCGAGGTCATCAATGCCTTCCTTGAAGACGACAAAGGTGAAGACGACAAGTTCCCCTAGGTGGAGAACACCTTCTTCATCTTTGGAGGACCGGCGGCGAACATGACCTCTCGGCAGCACAAGCGCGAGCGCCGAGAAGTCTATTCTATCACTAAGGCCACGCCATCCTACCTCGATTGGTTGGAGGACACCATCTCCTTCGGCCGCGAGGACCACCCCCACTACGTCCCGAACCCGGGACGATATCCACTCGTTGTGGATCACATCATCGGCAGCACCCGCTTCTCCAAGGTGCTCATGGACGGAGGCAGCAGCCTCAACATCATGTACGCCCACACCTTGGAGCTCATGGGGATCGGACTGGACAAGCTCCTCCCCAGCAAGTCGTCGTTCCACGGCGTTGTGCCGGGGAAGCGAGTCCAACCCCTCGGCCAGATCGACCTGCCCGTCTGCTTCGGCATGGCGGCCAACTTCTGCAAGGAAGTGCTCACCTTCGAGGTGGTGGGGTTTCGGGGAGCCTACCACGCCATCCTTGGGCGTCCCTGCTACGCTAAGTTCATGGCGATCCCCAACTATACCCACCTCAAGATGAAGATGCCGGGCCCGAAAGGTGTCATCACCGTCGGCTCCTCGTTCGAGCACGCCTACGAGTGCGATGTCAAGTGCGTCGAGCACGCCAAGGCTCTGGCGCTCGATGAAGCCCTCGCCACGCAGCTGCATGGAATGGCCGAGGAGGCCATGGACTCCAAGCAACGGCATGCGGGCAACTTCGAGTCTGCCGAAGGCACCAAGGGCATCCCCCTTGACCCAAAGACCCCCGACGGCAAGGTGCTGAAGATCAGCACTACCCTCGATAGCAAATAGAAGTGGTGCCCGTCGACTTCCTCCGCGCCAACGTTGACATCTTCGCGTGGAGCCCCTCGGACATGGCTGGCATCCCGAGGGAGGTCGCCGAGCACTCCCTTGATATCCTGCCGAACTCCAAGCCGGTCAAGCAATGCCTGTGGCGCTTCGACGAGCTCAAGCGGCGCACGATCGGCGAGGAGGTGCACAAGCTTTTGGAGGCCGGATTCATCAAGGAGGTATTCCATCCCGAGTGGCTTGCTAATTCTGTACTAGTTAAGAAGAAGAGTGGGAAATGGAGGATGTGTGTAGATTATACTAGTTTAAATAAAGCATGTCCTAAAGTTCCCTTTCCTTTGCCACGAATTGATCAAATCATTGATTCAACTGCGGGATGCGAACTTTTATCCTTTCTCGATGCGTATTCCGGTTACCACCAAATCAAGATGAAAGAGTTCAACCAGCTCACGACTTCTTTTATTACCCTTTTCGGCAAGTACTGCTACGTCACGATGCCCTTTGGCCTTAGAAACGCTGGAGCTACATATCAGCGGTGTATGATCCACGTGTTTAAAGACCATATCGGGCGGACCGTAGAGGCGTATGTCGACGACATCGTTGTGAAATCCAGAAAGGCGGACGACCTGGTAGCCGATCTCAGGATCGCGTTTGATTGCCTTAGGGCTAAGGGGGTAAAGCTCAACCCCGAAAAATGCGTGTTCGGAGTCCCTCGAGGCATGCTCTTGGGTTTCATTGTCTCCCAGCGAGGCATTGAGCCCAACTCTGAGAAAGTCTCGGCCATCACTTGGATGGGACCAATTTGAGACCTAAAAGGGGTGCAAAAGGTCATGGGCTGCCTAGCGTCACTTAGCCGATTCATCTCATGCCTCGATGAGAAAGGCTTGCCTCTGTATCGGCTCCTCAGGAAATCCGAACGCTTCTCGTGGACCCCCGAGGCCCAGGAGGCCCTCGACAAACTCAAGGCGTCGCTTATGAGCGCTCCGATCCTAACACCACCAGTGGACGGCGAGCCCCTCTACCTATATGTGACAGCAACGACTCAGGTCGTCAGCGGAACCAGCCATCGTTGTAGAGCGGCAAGAGGAGGGACATGCTCTGACTGTCCAGAGGCCGGTGTACTTCATCAGTGAAGTGTTGTCTGAAACCAAGACACGGTATCCACAGATCCAGAAATTGCTCTATGCAGTGATCCTGGCTCGGCGCAAGCTGCGCCACTACTTCGAGGCCCACCCCGTCAACGTGGTCTCATCCTTCCCCCTCGGGGAAATAGTCCACAACCGGGAGGTCACGGGTAGGATAGCCAAGTGGTCAGTGGAGCTGATGGGAGAGACCCTCACCTATGCACCTCGCAAGGCGGTCAAATCCCAGATCTTGGCAGACTTCATAGCCGAGTGGACCGACACTCAGCTACCCCCACCCCAGATTCAAGCGGAATGCTGGCTCATGTACTTCGATGGGTCGGTGATGAAGACCGGCGCAGGCGCGGGCCTGCTTTTCGTCTCACCCCTCGGAGAGCACATGCGCTACGTGGTGTGTTTGCACTTCTCGGCGTCTAACAACATGGCGTAGTACGAGGCCCTTCTTAGTGGTCTCCACATCGCCATCGAACTCGGAATTAAGCGTCTTGACGTCTGGGGAGACTCCCAGCTCATCACCGACCAGGTGATGAAGGAGGCGAGCTGCCACGACGAGAAGATGGAGGCGTACTGCAATGCAGTGCGCCGCTTCGAGGACAAGTTCGTCGAGCTCGAGCTCAACCACATCGCACGCAAGTACAACGAGGAAGCGGATCAATTAGCCAAGATCACGTCTGGGCGGACCACCGTTCCCCTGAACATCTTTTCTCGTGACCTCGCCAAGCCGTCTGTCGACTTCAAGAACCCTGAGGAGGCCGTCGGGGCGGCACCCGGACCCTCGGGGGACTGCGACCACGGAGCCATCGGCCAAGAACCCCTCGACGAAGGAGCCCGAGGCCATGGACACAAAC
This sequence comes from Panicum virgatum, assembly GCF_016808335.1. NCBI lineage: Eukaryota > Viridiplantae > Streptophyta > Magnoliopsida > Poales > Poaceae > Panicum > Panicum virgatum. The sequence goes on from NC_053153.1 coordinate 2,029,595, forward strand.
TTCGAGACCTCCTCTGTGGACAAGGCTGAAGCAATGGAGATCGACGAGGCCCCGCCTCAGCGAGACTGGCGCACCAAGTACCTTGACTGGATGATTCGAGGGGTCCTACCCTCGGACTGTGCTCAGGGGCAACGCATCGCTAGGCGGGCCAAGTCTTTCATCCTGATCGACGACGAGCTGTACAAGCGTAGTCCCTCGGGCGTTCTGCAACGATGCATCCCCATTCCCGAGGGCAAGGAGCTGATCCATGACATCCACGCCGGCATTTGCGGTCACCACGCTGCGCCGCGTTACCCGCGTACCCTCGTGGGCAACGTGTTTCGATAGGGCTTCTACTGGCCAACCGCTATCGCCGACGCCACCGATGTCGTGCGGACCTGCGAGGGCTGCCAGTTGTACGCCCGCAAGACGCACCTGTCGGCCCACACTCTGCAGACAATCCCTATCACTTAGCCATTTGCCGTGTGGGGATTGGACCTCGTTGGCCCGCTGCAGAAGGCGCCCGGGGGGCTTCACCCACTTAATGGTAGCAATCGACAAGTTCTCCAAGTGGATCGAGGCTCGACCCATCGGCAAGATCAAGTCTGAGCAAGCTGTCCTATTTTTCACTGACATTGTCTTTAGGTTCGGGGTCCCGAATTCGATCATCACCGACAACGGCACCCAGTTCACAGGAAATAAATTCTTGGCGTTCTGCGACAACTACCACATACGCGTGGATTGGTCGGCTGTGGCACACCCATAGACGAATGGCCAAGTGGAGCGTGCCAACGGCATGATCCTGCAAGGTCTAAAGCCAAGGATCTTCAACAAGCTGAACAAGTTTGGCCGAAGATGGCTCGCAGAGCTACCCTCGATTATCTGGAGCCTGAGGAAGACCCCAAGCAGAGCCACGGGCTTTACCCCATTCTTCCTCGTCTACGGCGTCGAGGCCATGCTCCCCACAGACTTGGAGTACGGGTCACCGAGGCTCAAGGCCTACCAAGAGTAGCAGAACCAGCAAGCCCGCGAAGGCTCGCTAGACCAAGTGGACGAGGCTCGAGACGTGGCGCTCCTTCACTCAGTGCGTTATCAGCAGTCCCTACGAAGGTATCAAGCGCAGAGAGTTCGACGCCGAGACCTCAACAAAGGCGACTTGGTGCTGAGGCTTCGGCAAGACAACAGGGGGCACCACAAGCTCTCACCACCGTGGGAAGGCCCATATATCATCGCTGAGGTGCTCAAGCCCGTCATGTACAAGCTGGCGAACGAAAATGGCGAAGTCTTCACTAACGCTTGGAACATACAGCTGCTATGTCGCTTCTATCCTTAGAATTTCAAGCTCTTTGTACATAGCTTGTACTCGTATTGAAAATTTCCCGAAGCAATAAAGAGTATGCTTTACTTATTTATCTTTGGGAACTTTCTGAACCCTCAGGGGCTCGGATGCGCACGAACACTGAGGTACGCTCGGCTTTACCCTCGGCAAAGCCAAGCCTCCCTCGGAGGCTACTACGGGGGGAACCCCCGAACGTCCCCGAAATCGTCAATGTTTTTTCGAAAAAATTTCCATATCCAATTTTCTCGTATAAAGGTAGACGCAAGGCATAAACACCTAAGGAACGGGATTGGCTGAGCCATGGGACCGCCTACGCCTCCGGGATATGGCATCCCCCTCTCACCTCCCTACGCCTAAGACGTTTGTGAACGCAAACTTCCTCGCTGAAACCTATCTAAGACGCATACGAGAACACATAAGTGAAGTAGAAAAAATGAAGGCTCAAACACACAAGGCCTCGATGGGCCACACTATCAATATACATTAACCAATTTCTTAATCCAAAAGTATGATCGCGACAAAGTACTAACTTATTTACATGGGCTCCGAGGCCCAGATTCCCTACAGGTTGTCTCCCACCCTCGGCGGATCTTCAACAGCGTCGAAATCAGCTATCGGGGGATGTCATCTTCAAGCTTCCTGGGCAAGACGGTGGTGAACTCCTCCACGGCCGCATCGGCGTCATCCATGATGGCCGATGCGGCATCCGCGCTGGCACCGGTCGGGACGACGTACCCCGACGACACCAGCGGGAGGTCCATGTCGTAGTGCGTCGAGGCCACGGCAAGGGCTCACTGGACGCCGAGGCGGAAGGTGCTCTTGGCGTGCTCGGTGACCCGATCGACCAGCGCTCGCAGGCGGCTGGCTACCAAGCTATCTGACAAGGCACCCTCCCCCTCGAGCTCCTGGCACACGGCCACGGCGGTCCGCTCCAGCTCGGTGTATTCATCCTGCACCGTCGTGAACGTGGTGTTGGCAGCTTCCTTCACCGCGGTCTTGTCCGCCACCTTCTTCCTCAGTTCTGAACAGGGGAACCAAAATAAGTTGCGATAAACTAGAATCGAACAACAACAAAATTTTGATACTTACTCGTGATATGTCCTTGCGCCTCTTCCTGCTAGACCCGCGCGGCTTCCTCGAGCGCGGACAAGGACTCCTCCTTCTCCTTGAGGGCGGCCTCCGCATTCTGGACGGCCGCTTCCTTCTCCTCGAGGGTCCCGGTGAGCGTGGCGACGGTCGCCGTCTCGCGTTGGAGCTCGGCCTCCTTGTGGTGGAGCTCAGCCTCCTTGCACTCGAGCTCAGCCTCCTTCTGCTTGAGCGCCATCCTAGCTCGCTGCAGCTCGGAAGTATGCGCCTCGGCCTCCTGGGCTTTCTGCTCCGCCGCGGCCCTCTGGGCGTCGCGTTCGCCGGCGGTCTTCGCCAGCTCCTCCTCTAGTGCACGCTGGCGCGCTCCCAGGTTGGTCACCAGGGTGTTGGCGTTGATCGACCGGAGCACAAAGTCGGCATTGTACTGCCCAAGCCAGTGCACCTGGGAGTACAATCGGGTCAGCTCGGTGCTTTTCTTGCGCGAGATTTCCCTCAGCCACTGCAAGTGGAAGGACGTGAGTAAAGCACACGAAAACAAGACCGGACACGAGCAATAACCAGGGGAAAGGCACCTACCTTGCTAATCTGGAAGTCCGTCGTCCTATGAAACTATAAGGCGCAGTCGAGGTTGTCCTGAATCTGAGAGCCAACCTCGTACTGCGCCTTCCAGGACGCTTCCTCCTCCTACTCGTTGCGGAGAAACTCCAAGGGGACGGCGGATTGGATGATCGCCCCTTGACGGGGCCCCTCGGACGTCCCCGCGCTGAGCACCTCCTCGGAGGCCGACACAAACTCGGCAATCTGGTCGGCGACGCTGGCCGCAGCAGCGGGGTCGATGTCCCTCGAATCCCCGAACTCATCGCTGCTCAGCGGCAGCTCCACCACCGGCTCTACGTTCCCCGGCGCCATGTGCGCCGTCGCCGCTGCGACAGCGCCCTCATCCCCGGCCCTCTCAGGCTCTGGGACATGGGACTCCTCCACCACCAGCGCCCCTGGCGGCGACTCCTCCTCCGTGACACCCGCGACCCCAGCCCTCGGGGGCTCGGGGGTGGGGGTCTCCTCCTCTCTTCGGCCAGCGGGGCGCTTCGATGCGTCCCCACCAGCTCCTCCTCCTGCGACCGGCTGGGCGGAGCTATCGGCGTCGCCCCGACCGGCCTCGACTTCGACGTCGGCCGGGCGGCGGCATCCGCGCCACCCCGGCCGGCCTCCTCCTCGGCGGCGGCCCAAGCGGCCGTTACGACGCCGCTCTGGCCGGCGTCGCCCCCACTCTCCAGCGCTTGGGCCAGTTGGGCCTCCTGGGCCCCTCGAGCCACCGCCTCTCGGAGCTTTACGGCCTCCGCCTCCAGGACCGGGTCCACTTCGATCAAGGTCTGCGTTGCCGAATGTGGCGTCGCTTGCGCCCCGGTCTTGAGGGCCATGGTCGGCGTGAGGCGGGTCATATCCTTGGTGGTGGCCCTGTAGCTGGGCAATCGGGGAAGAAACATTGAAGTCAGCAGGATTGGAGGGTCGAGTAAACGAATGCAAAGGATAAAATCAAGATCACTTATCCTGACCGGGCGCTCATGCTACGCTTGCCCGTGCCGCTCCTCCGGGCCCATGGCACGCTGACACCCCCCGAAGTTTGACCCGAGAGCGTCGCCCTCGGATCGGCCTGGTGCCTCGAGGCCATCTGCACGGGCGTCTCCGTACTCGCCGCGGACCCTTCGCCGCCCGTCGACACCACGGGCGCGGGCGACCCCCTGCTTGCTGCCGGCATGGGCGACCTCTGCCCCGCCGCCGGCGTAGGCGACCTCCGCTCTGTCCTCGCGGCGAACGGATCCACCAGTGACCCCGGCATGAGCCTCGCCTGGCCCAGCGTCATCGTCGAGCCCTCGCCACCGGCCCCTCGATAGACTAGCGGGGAACCAGCACTCGTCGCCGCCTCGTCGTCATCCGAGAAATTGAGTTCCACGTCCGAGGAGTCCTACTCCTCGGTGGACTCGGGCATGGCGGGCTGCGGAGCACCCTCCGCTTCTGCAATCTTGCACTTCCTGGCATGCTTCTCTTTCCTCTCCCTCTTCCTGTCGGCGGTCTTCTTCGCCGCATCCTTCTTCTTCGCCGCCTCATCTCGCAAGCGGTTGGCCTGACGTTCCTTCGGGACCGGGGGCTTCGAGACATAGCCCTTGTGGCTCACCGCCTGCAAATGCGACAGAGTCAGGAGCAAGGAGTGGGGAGGAAACAGCACAAATCGACAACGAATTGAAACTTAAACTCACCATAGAAATATACCCCGCCTTGGGGCGCATCTTGATCTCCCAGAGATCGTCTGGGTTGTCGGGGAACTCCGCCACCGCACTCTTCGCCATTTGAGCAGTGATGTCGTGGGGGAGCAGCACGTTCGATGTCCTCGAGCCCGCATACGAGGCCTCAGGGGTGAGGTCGAAGATTGGCAGGTTCCTCTTTGTGAGGGGAATCACCCTCTGCCGATGAAAATTTGAGATGACGGCAGCCGCCGTCAGTCCCTTCCTCTCCAGGTGCTGCAGTGCGTTGGTTAGCACTTCGAGCATGGCCTGCTTGCTCTGGGGCGACACCCCCCAGCCCCACTTCTCTGGCCTCTCCCGGAGCACCTTGTTGGTGAACGCCGGGAGCCGGTTGCCATAGTTGCGCGGATAAAACCACCCCCGGGACCACCCGGCGTTGTTGGTGGTCATGCTGTTGGGGATGTACAGGTTCGACCTGTTCATGCACACATGGATCATAAGGCCGCCGGCGCGAGTGTACCTCTTCGGCTGGCCGGGGACCTTCTCGATGTAGAGCTCGCCACGAAATAGGTGGATCCATAGATCCCAGTGCGCTTCAATCCCCTGATACCCCTCGCAGAGGACGACGAAGACCGCCGCCTGTGAGATGGAGTTGGGGCCGAAGTTGTGCAGCTCCGCCCCGTAGTAGTCGCACAACGCCCACATAAATCTGCCAACGGGGACGCCGAATCCCCGCTCATGGAGCCACACGAGGCTCACAATGTAGCCGCTCGGAGGGTTCGGCTCGGTCTCCTCTGGCCGCGGGGGAATCCATGCCGGCTGCTCCGAGTTGTTGTTCATCGGCAGCAGCCTCTCTGCGACCAGCTACTCCAAAACCGTCGCGGTGGCGGTGGACCTCCCCCACGGCAACGCTCCTCGACCCCCGACATCGCTTCGAATCACCGGGGAACACGAGGAAGCAAGCTCAACGATGGCAAAGGTGCGCTCTCGCTCTCTCCTCCTTCTCGCTCTCGGCTCTGGGCTCTGGACGCAGGGGAGGCGGAGAAGACAGGGGAGACGAAGGCAAGATGGCTAGGTGAGCCAAACGATCCCCCCTTCCCCGCTTTTATCCATCACAACGGGCGGTTTCGCCGCCGCAGCCCGAATCCACCGCATTGAATGCGGTAGATTTTGCTTCCGCCGACAGCTGGGCCCCACGATCGCGGAGGTTTCCACACGAACACCCAAGCAATAATTACGGCGCAGTAACCGGCGGGGTGCGGCGGGACTATAGCACCGTCCCATCCGCCAGCCACCTCCCGCGCCTCTCCGCCTACCCAAGGCAGCCGCCTGAAAAGGCGTGCCCGCACAGCCCGCGCGTACTGGGCCACATCAGCCACGATCGGCGGGAGACTCGCGCACGACCGGCGACAACGCGCCGTTTAAGCGAACCGTTACGGAATATTCCCTTCAAGGATTCCTTACCGTCGAAGGAAGTTGATTTCGAGGCCTTACTGATCAGGGGTTCAAAGCCTGGCCCATTGAGGATTCGACAGGCGCCCCAGATCACCAAAGTCAGGGACTGCACGGATATGCCATACAAGCTACCCTCGAACGTGGAGTTCGAGACATCCTACGCAGTGTTCAAGGCCAGCCGAGGGTGCCTAGCAGGGGGATCCCATCGAGGGAGAGCACCGAGCCCTCGACCCTATCGAATGGGTCCGAGCCCTGCCTAGTGAACCCTTGCGAGTGTTTATGTGATGTGTCCACGGACCACAAGCCGACCCTTACCGAACGGGGCACGGACATCCACTTGAACCACCCGATAACAGCTCACTGAAGCAGCCATGGCTCGCAGCCCGGGCATGGGTAGCATGGCGCGCTTCACCCCTCCTCCCTGCGGAAGGGCGACGAGGGTCGAAACAAAGTCGAGGGTCCCCTGAACGCCTTCACGCAGGCCAGGGCTCGGGGGCTCCTCGCGCACCACGGCTTAGACCGCACCCTCAAATGAATCAGCAACCGTCGATTGTGGAATTTCACCTGTTTAATCAACCTCCCGTGCTTAACTCGTGCCTGTCGAATTGCTCAGTCGAGTCATGGGCCGCTGCACCAGCACGAAAAATGCCGAGGCCGGATGAAAAGAATGCCGAAGCTGGCTGAAAAAGACGCTGGGCAGTCACCCCAATCAAGCAACCACGCAGGGCAACATTTATAGCCCTTGGACGAGTGCAAGCACTCCTCCAAGGCCTCGGGGGCTACACCCGTGGGTGCGCTGACGCGCCCCCATGTAGGAATCTCACACATTCGAGGAGCAAAACCCTCCACAGACCAGCTCGAACGCCCTCATCAGCACAATGGCGACATCCCCAGTGGCTACGCCATGGTGCTCGAAGTGACTATGATCTGTATAGACAACTCGGAGTGGCCTCCCCACTATTTCTCCTACGAGGAACCCCGATCTCGGACTTAATCTCCTCCGACAACGCTCTTCGGAGCACTGCCGCGCCCCTGCCGGGCAAACTAAGATCCCCATGGTCAGCACCCGAGTCGCGCCCTCGAGGAGTCAAGCCTCTGTAGGGCTGATGCTCATCCCTACAAAGTCTCGAGGGCTACTGTCGGGTGCCATGATTAGGGGCACCCTAATCAGGGAGCTAAATCACCCTTAAAACGCAAAACATGCATTAGGAACTCGGGCCCACAAAGGTTCACAGCCTCCCTCCGATCCAAAGGAAAGGAAAGGACTCAAAGAAGCCCAGTCCACAGCCCAAGAACACAATACGACCCATCTGAACCCCCTCGAACCCGCGGGTCATCTCCGCCTCGCTCGAGGCCACCCCTTGACGGAAAAGACAAACGGCCATCCGTTCACCTGCCCGCCGTACGGAGGCATTAAATGCTCACAACTCCGTCACGGCGCCCGGATCAGATGGCGTCAGGCTCCCACTCCGCACAGTGGCCGCGACCAGGGTCTTATCCGCCAACTCTGGTCACTGCACAGCCATCCCCGGCGCTGTGGCACCACTGTGGGAACCTGCGACGCACTGTGCGAACGTGCACGGCGCTCCTCCCTCCACTATGCTGTCAACTCCTCGTGCTTTCCATGTACTCCCCCCCCCCCCCCCCGCAAGAACCCTCGAACGGCATGGGCACGACCCTCGGGCGCAGTCCGGACCTTGACCAGATCAAGACCCCAACCTGCAGGACCCTCGGAACGCTGCCACGCCACGCCTGGAGGACGTACCCTCTACAGGAGCCATTATGCCGCCTGCTGGAGTTACAAGGACGCCGGCGCAATCTCCGCAAGGCCAAGGACGACACCAAGGACGACTGCACGCCCGACGCCTCACTCTCCAGTGCAACATAGTGTACTTTCCATAGTAGCCCACCACTGCACGCCCCTGATTCGGGGAAGAATGACGACTTCTCCCCCCTCCCGTACATGTACACCACCCCACCTTGTGTCTATAAAAGGGGGAGGCGGTCTCTGTCTTATGGATCTGGGCTGTTCTCCACACTTAGCATAACTCACAAGAGCACTCACGCTCTCCTGAGCCCCGATATTGTCACTCGCCTCAATCAACTTCTCCTCTAGCAGGGACTTGGGAGCTTCCTTCCCTCTCTTGCCCCGCTTGTATCCCCTACTACAGGAACCCCTGGTGCAAGATAATACAGTGCCCTCGCACACCCCCTTGCTGGATGTACGGCCCCGCGGCCGGAACCAGGATAAACCGTGCGTTCCTGTGCTACCTCTTGCATCAACCATCCAGGAAGAGAGACCACACAACACTTCACTAGTTGGTGCCGGACCACCGGGTCGGGACACCGACAACAGATGAGATCTGTAATTAGTTTTGTGATTAGTTTACATTTAATACTTTAAATATTGAAGATTCCTTACCAAAAATGTAAAAATACAAAATGCAAAGTGAACTAAACACACCCTAAATATAGGAGGTTGGAGCGACGGATTAGAGTCCGGATGAGTCGTGGCTCGGTTGAGGTGTTGGTTGCAGATGTTTTTTACCCTAAAACTAGGATAGGAGTCTGGATTGCAGTTGCTCAGGTACCGTGGGTATGGCGGCTGAAGCTTGGGTGTCTTCTTTTGGTGTCCCCTTCCCTGTCTACGCAGACATGTCAATCATCTATTCGTTCCCTTAGATGGGCCAACACTTACCTCTTCGTCCCGCACGTACGAGACAACGCAGTGTCCAAACGGAGCCCCACTAGTCCAGTGACGGCCATCGAACGCATGGCTAGCGGCGGCCATCGAGCGGGCCAGCGGTGTGAGCGTGCACGGCCAGCAGAGCAAGCGCCTGCAACGGCTACACGGACGAGCACGGTGCCAACCGGCAAGCACGCATAGTAGAGCGGCAGCACCTCCGGCGAACGCCTTCGGCGACTCCGACGAGCGAATGCGGCGACTCCAGCGAGCGGCCTGCATGAGAGTGCACGGAGCAAGCGGCGGTGTGGACAAGCACGGTGGTGGTCGGCGAGCGCGCGGGTAGCAAAGTGAGCACGCGCAGCAGCGGCGCGGGTGAGCATGGTGGCGGCCGGTGAGCGCGCGCAGTGGAGCCGCGGCGCCTTCGGCGAACACACGCGGCGGCTCCGGCGAGCGGCGGGCACGTGACCGCGTGGAGCAAGCAGGTGAGCGCAGTAGCGCGGAAGAGCGTACGCGGCGCCAGGCAAACGAGCGCAGCGGCTCCGGTGGGCTGCACGCAAGCGCACATCATGGCCGAGCATCGACGACGAGCTCTTACTGTCCTTTATTTAATTCAAAAACTAACAGGTCGTGGGAGACAGAGGAGACAAACTTTTCTGTATTCTATGGGCCGCGGCGCGGACGGAGAGATAAGGGAACGAATAGATGATTGGCACGTGTGCGGAGACATGAAATGGGACACCAAAAGGAGACACCCAAGCTTCAGCCGGGTATGGCCCCGCGGGTATAACCTCACACGGTCATCCCAGTCCCTAAACTTGTGTTGTCGTGTCATCTTAGTCCCTAAACTCACAAATTGGCCATTTAGATTCTCAAACTTGTACATCTGTGTCATCTCGGTCCATAAACTTGTTCCATCGTATCATCCCGGTCTCTAAACAAGAAAATCAAACGTTTACGTCCTCAAATTTGTTCAATCATGTCATTCCGGTCCCTAAACTTGATTTTGAGTCTCATATGGGTCAAAACAAGGCGATTTATAATCTGTATATAAAAAAATAATTCATAACTTTTTCATATTAACTTGAATGAAGATAAACTTTATATCAAAATGGTAGCCCTCGACGTAATCTACAATTTTGTAGTTGAAATGTTTTTGAATTAAAACTGTTTAGGGTCTCAAAATATTGTTGTAAGTATATAGATTTTGAAATTTAAAAGTTAAAATTAAATTTTGGGACTCTAAACAATTTTAATTCAAAAACTTTTCAACTGTAAAGTTGTAGATCGCGTCGAGAGATATAATTTTGATATAAAGTTTATCTTCATTCGAGTTCATTTAAAAAAAATTATAAATTATTTTTTGATATAGAGGTTTTAGATTGTCTGGTTTGGACTTAGATGAGACTCAAAACAAAATTGAGGGACTGGGATGACACGAATGGACAAGTTTGAGGATCTAAACAGATGGTTTATAAGTTTGGGGACCGAAACGACACAGCCAAACAAGTTTGAGGAACTAAACGATCGATTTACGAGTTTAGAGACCGGGATGACACAATTGAACAAGTTTAGGGACCGGTGATGCACTTTACTCCAAATATAATTAGTTTTGGGCAGAAACGCTCTCCAACATGCGATTTTTATGGGTCTCCACCCCCTCCCACCTTCCTCGGCCCCGACAGGTGGGTCCAGCGTGAGGGGTAAGGCGGACCCGATATGGGTGAGAAAAGTTTTCAATTGTTTTCGATCTTTATAGTATAGATTAGCCGTGTAATCGGCTCTTAATACTATGTGATATTCTTTTACACCCTGCGATGCAAGTCCGGATGACGGGCCTGCTGGTTGGATGTCAAAATCTTGGCATTCCGGGCAAATCTATAAATTTTAGGCTCGTTTAGTTTAAGGTTAAAAGATTAATCCACCTAGCTAAGTGTTATTCTAAACTTATCAAGATTTTAATAAATAAAATTATGCCAACATTTTAGCATCCAACAAGAAGACTCATGTGCCCCCCCACCCCCCACCCAAGGTCAATGTGAATAGTGAGTCTTTTGTGGCAGATAGACAACACTTAAATTTTTTAGATATTTTTTGCTCTAAAGGTGACACGTATCGTGTCGGCTATTTCTTAGTCGATGTCTTTAATTTAATCATCATCTTTACAAATTTTCTTGGTTTTGCTAATCATCATCTTTTACAACTCATGATATGCTGATAAGTTACACCAGCATTCACTAATCCGAATGTCATCAATGTCCCTTCATGCAGTCCGATGGCTCCAGAATATTTGAACAAATTTCTTGATATGTCATATCGCTCTGTTCGGCCGGCTTTGGCTAGTAGCTTGTGCTGATTTGTTTTTAGAGAAAAATACTGCTGGCTGGTGACTGATGCTGATTTGGTGTGAGAGAAAAGCACTACTGGCTGGCTGGCTGACAAGCCAATCGAACAGAGTTAATTCTAGCTCATCGGCCGTCGTAGAATTATATCCAAGTTTGCATTCATCATCTTGAAGTTTTGATCCATTAATACAAGCTCTCGGAGCCGACTGCTTGGATCGGCTTCAGTCCCCAGTCAGAGACTTATAGAAATTCGCCTTTCAAGACTTTTTCGGGAAGGCACTCCGTGCCTTCAACTTCCCACCTGGATGTACCAGCCGCAGCAACGCCGACTAAAGTATCGGCCGATACGATCTCAACGTCGTCCCCTTGCCATTGGATCGCGCATTGGTGCATAGCTGAAGGGATGAAGCAATTGGCATGAATCCAATCACGCCTGAGGAGCAAGTTGTAAGCCCTCTCCCTGTCAATAACAAAGGAAGTAGTGGGTAAAGTCTTACTGCCGATGGTGAGCTCCACGTTCAGAATCCCTCTGGCCTGCGAGGGATTACCACAGAAGTCCTTAAGTGTCATATCGATCTTGACCAGATATGCAGGAGTTTTCCCAAGCTTCCAATATGTGGTGTATGGCATGAGGTTGACGTCTGCGTCACCATCCACCAACATCTTGGTCATCGGCTTGCCATCGATGAAACCTTTCATACACAACGGCTTAAGATGACGATGCTTCTCCTCCTCGGTCTTCCGGAACACAGTAGGTTGCATATGTAGGGCTCGTTTGGCATTGCTTCAGGGTGTTTCAGCTTCGTACTGTTCACACAATGTAGCATGAAGCCAGTGAAGCTAGAGAAACCCGGCTTCACCAGCTTCATATATTTTCTAGTTAGCTGTAGCACCTTGGGAGCCGTTTCAGCTTCGTGCTACAGTGCCAAAGGGGGCCGTAATACTAAGTAGGCAGCCACCTCCTCATCGCTTTCATCCTCCTGGCAAGCATACTCTTCAGGTAAAAAAATCATATTTATGTCGGCCGATGGTCCGAGCTTATCGATCTTCCTCCTATAGGGCGCAAGATTTGGCAGCCTCAGCTTCTATCTCAAGCTGGCCCGATTCTTGAAACATTGTAATATTCGCTCCTATAACCTGGTCAAACCTCCAGGATACCTTTGCGGATCATCTTCAAGGACGTACTCACGGCAGTACGATGGCTCATCAGACTCTTCGATTCGGCTGGGACTTGCCAATCCTTCTTCTGGAAAACCTAGCCTCTCATGCACCAGGATTATTTTTTGTGGCAGATCAGGACTATATTCAGATCGTATGATGCATATCGGCCTTTCGCCCTCCTAGGATCGGTAGTCAATCCGATCATAGGTGGAGTGATGCTGCCTCTTATGGTCGTGGGAATTCCCACAACGATGGTTGCACTCAGGGTAGCCTCAGATTGAAGGCAGTCTCAAGCCTTCATTCCAACAGTGAGTGAATAAAGGGTAGCATCAATGATCTGAGCAACATCTATGATGTCACCTGTCTACGATGGCCGCCATCAGATCTTTGCTCATATCGGCCATTATCATGGGTCTGATACTTGAATTTTCTAACCTCATTATCTGAAACCTGCACCTTTGGATCAACCAATCCAGCTTGCCTTTTCCTTGATGATAGTCAGTATTTTAGGCCTCTCATTCCCAAAATCCACCATGTTGACTAATGCACTTGGGAAGGGGTGTCCGTCAATCTTTCATTGACTTCCTGCCGCCTTCAATCTGGATTCTGTCTTGCTCAATAGCCGATTGATTCTGTGGATGAAATATTTTTCACTCATTTGTACTGTGGGACGTGGAGTTGTGTCACTAGCAATATTTCTTATTTTTCAACTCCTCAACCAATGGGATGTAATGGTTAGAAGAGAGCTGGATTTGCTTCTCCTTTAGCAAGAAGTCGAATATCTGATCGGCCTTGTTGATGTCGAAGTTGTATCTCTCTGTGTTGGCCTTCACCCACGGGCATGACACAGGCTTCTTGTTCTTGGTCTACTCTGCCAGGCCGATATCGGCCTCATACTCAGAATCTGATACTGGAGCATTGACATGTGAGACTCGCTTCTAATGTCTTGCCCACCCGAGGATCCTTGTTACGGCTTTCAAGAGCCGATATCTTCTAGATTATGTGGCCAAGACTCTCGAACTCTTGTCTCTTGTGCATAATATTTTTCTTGAGTGCAGGCTCGCCATCTATCAGGTTGAGACTGGAGCATCAGCTCCTGATGTCATGGAATCTTTGGATGTACTCCGGAACTGATTCGTCATTCCTTTGCCGGATCACAATCAGATCTGCTAGATACATCTCATAGACCCCGACAAAGAAATACTAGTGGAACTGTTTCTCCAGATCTTCTCAACAGTTGATGGAGTTGGGTGGTAGTGATGCAACCCACCTAATGGCTGATCCAGATAGGGACAACCGGAGTAATCTGACTCTGAGTGCATTCTCCGCTACTGCCTCCCCACATTGACCCAGGAATCGGCTAATGTTCTCGATGGTTGACACATTGTCCTACCCAGAAAACTTGGAGAAATATGGCATTTTGTATCTGTTGGGCAGAGGAACACGGTCAAAGTATTCAGGGTAAGGGTGCCGATACATAGATGATTGTTCCTTTAGCTTTAAGCCGAACTGATTCTGGATCACCTCGGCTATCCTACTAGCTAAATCCATGTTCTGTTGCCCCCCCCCCCCCCCCCCCCTCCCCAGTTGGGCGGTGTATTGCATAAACTTTACGCATGCCAGTGACCCATCTGTAGTTTGCTACTGCATGATAGCCCTGAGGAATTGCACCGGACTGCACATTGCTACGAGTCTGATAGCTAGCCACCTAAAAGTATGAATTAGGTATGTCGTCTCTGGCGATAGGCCATCCACCACTAGGCTAACCGGACGTCCTAACGTCTGACTGGTCATCTGTGGTTGTGCCGTCTGTTGTTGTGCGTTAGTTGACGATCGCACTTGTTGCAGATAAATGTCTTCTGCATTCCATAGAGAGGAGTACTTGCCGATGGCTGATGCTGGTTCGAAGGTAGGAAGTTAGGAATCTGATGCTCTGGGGGCACCTCCTTGCCCTTGATGTTTGGAGTCGACATGCTTATGTGAAAGTAGGCGGGTCCAGGTTGCTGCCCGGGTGGATACCTGCCACTTTCATGATCAGATGTGTGTGTGTGTGTGTGTGTGTGTGTGTGTGTGTGTGTGTGTGTGTGTGTGTGTGTGTGTGTGTGTGTGTGTGTGTGTGTGTGTGTGTGTGTGTGTGTGTGTGTGTGTGTGTGTGTGTGTGTGTGTGTGTGTGTGTGTGCAATTATTTCAGGAAATTAAATTGTATGTGGCTAACGCTCCCGTTGTGCTCGTAGGTTTTACCCGACCTGTACGGTGATTCCAAGACCCATTTCTATACCAAGTGGACCGTGAGTTACATGTTCTTCTGAATCCACAAGGCGAACGAACTGATAGCAGATGGCTTATGAATAAGATGACATGTTCTCTAAAGTTTCTACATTGAATTTTACTCAGACACAGATTCTCAGGTTGCAGATGGTTGGATTTTTTGTAAGCTATAGTCAACAACTAGCCTGTTCGAGCGTCCCCTGGAGATCATGGCTTATTATGAGGAACAAGCTAATCACATCACTGTCTTATCAGCACTGAACATTTCATACATTCCTATGTTTTTTAAACATATATTTCTGTAAATGGGCAAACAAAATACCAGCAGCGGTTAAAAATTGATTGTCTAGGAAATCTCCATCATTATAATATTGACCTCAGTACCTCACTCAAGGGTGGAGCCAGCGTGGGGGCAGGGGGCTCAAGCCCCTCCTACCCAGGAACTTCATTGGAGTAAAGAGGAAGGAGGAGGAGGAGGAGAAAGAGGAAAGGAGGAAGAAGACGAGGGAGGAAGTGAAAGGAGCCCCCTAGGTGTTGGGGCTGGTTCCGCCACTGTCCCTCACTTTAGCTGCGTAGACAATATATAGCGAATAGCTAAATACCACATCTTCAAAAATCAGATGATTCCAGAAAACATGCCTAAGATATAAAATAATTTTAAGTTTTAACCAATTCTAACTCCACATTCGTTGCATTACAGCTTACAGATTCTTATCATAACAATGCTCATGGCAGCAGTAATACCATCGACATGCAATTAAGCCCCAGGTAAACATTTACAGTAGAACAACACGACATTTAATCTTGTCCTTTGCTTCTTCCCCAGCGAGCAGCATAATAAGTACATGTGCTTACTGATATTTATTTTTCTACAACAACTTTCATATCATGGTCTCAGATGCTCCGGGCTTTGAATCCATAAGCAGGAGCCTCTACGGACGCGAACCTAAAGCATGGAAGTTTTTTTTTAAAAAAAAGGTTACAGTTGCCTTTCTATATCATAATTGATGCGTATACTCTAGTTACTATACACCCTGGGGAGGGAGGCTCCTCAGCGCTCCACCCTCCCGCAGTCGACACGTGCACGGGTGGGGGCAAACCGACGCGGGCCATCGATTCCCAGGCCCCGCCTGCGCTGAGGTGCCGTGCCGCCTTCGCTCCCTGTGGGGCCCACGCGGCATAGGGCGGCGGACGAGGACCATCGCGGGCCGGGTTGGGTGCCGGAGCGGCAGATTGGGGTTGCGGCGCTGCGGATTGCGGGGTCGGAGCGGCAGTTTGGGGCGGCGGAGAGGCGGATGCGGCGGCCCGAAGCGCGAGCCGTGGAGGAAGACTGGGGAGGAGGGCGCATCGTTGCGCCGGGGATGGGTCACGGCCTCACGGGGACTCCGCCGCACGGGCCGTGCCGCCGCCTCGCCGAGCGCTGCGCCGTGCGAGGAGCCGCCGCCGCCACCAATCTGCCATGCCGTGAGAGCGAGAGAGAGAGAGAGACAGAGGGAGAGAGGGAGGGAGAGCTCCGCCCACGCCGGGGCAAGAGCAAAGCCGAGGAGGCGCACCGAGGACGCGCCTTCGTTGCTCCCCCGCCGCTACCGCCCGCCGCTGGACGCCGCCACCACCGGCCGCGCCGTGCCGCCCGAGCCCCGCCGCCCGAGCTCCGCCCGTAGGGGAAGGGGGAGGGAGGGAAGTAGGGGGACGCCCAACGCCGCCGCAGATCCACGCTGTGGAGCGAGGCCCGACGCGTGCCGACCCGCCCCGTCGCAGCTCCGTTCACCGCCGCAGCTCCTCACACCTCCGCCGTGGCCGCGGCGCCCTCCCCGCCACCTTCCCCTGCTCACCATGACGCCACGAGGCACGCAGCGCCCGGCCGGCCCGGCTCGCTACGGCGCGCACGGCCGCCGGCTCGCGCGCGTGCACCGGGGTAGGCAGGGACGGGCAGGGGCCACCGGCAGCCCGCGCGCGCCCGCCTGGGCCGGGACGGGTGGCCGGCTGGACACCCGCGCATGGAGCGCTGCCTTGCTGCCGGGGCCACCCCGCCGCGGCCCGCGCGCCATGGCCGCCGTCGACGAGGGGGCCGTGGCCGCGCTCGAGAGGGGCAGTGGCCTCCACCGCCATGACCCCGTCGGAGGAGCCGGCGGAGAGGGCCCGCGGCCGCCGCGCGCGCAGGTGGAGGTGCGGACGCCCGCACGCGCACTGGGCTTGCGGCGGCGCGGCTCGCTGGAGACGAAGAAGCAAACCGGGCGCGGCGGAGCGCGCTGCTGACCTAGTATATGCAACACATCATGGAACGTACAGCAGCTCAAGACACTAGAAAGTAGAAACACTAAGATTCGTCACAGATCACAGCCATGGCCGATCGCACGCGGCGGCTGACCTTAAGGGTCAGTGCCTCAGTGGCGGAACTGGAACAAAAATTTAAGGGGGGCGGACAAATATATGGAATACTTAATTTCGACCAAAATTTTTGATCCAAAACTCAACTTCATCCCCAAACTTTCAAAATATTCATTTCAGTCCTCAAACGTCTCTATCCGGTCCAATTTAATCCATTATCCTATGTGGCATATTATGTTGTCACGCGTTGTCACGCCTGGTCATCTATAGACACAAGTTAAAATTTTATTGTGTTATCTGTAAGTATGTGTGAACCTATATATGTTGTTGCTAAAAAATAGGAACCCATTATATACTGATATGACATGCCTGGGAGAATGAATGGCTAAATTGAGTTGTATGAGAAAGGTTGAGGGTTGAAACGGTAATTCTGGAATTTTAAGGATGAAATTAACTTCAACTAAAAATTTAAAAACAAAATAGTCTATTATGTTAAAGAAATCAGTCTTCCTATTAGTTTCGCATTGATTCTTTTACCAAAATTTGATTTAATTTTATCAGCTAATTATTAACTATGAATTGGTTTTATTTTTTTAGGGGCCACTGTTAAGGGTGGTACGGTGGCGGTGGATGTGGCACGCCGTAGACAAGGGGCGGCGGCGCCGGGTTGTTGGCGGCATTGGCGCGGCGGCAGAGCTTGTGGATGTAGGCCACGAGCAGCGTCACCACCGAGCCGACGACTGCAGCGATGACGCCGATGGTGACGTACGTCGCGGCCGGTGGACGAGCCGCCGCACCTGCACTGGCACGCCGAACAGACGACGCAGGGTATCATCGTCTGGTAGGAGTTGGCGTCGCCACCACCGCGCTGAGCCATGCGCTAGGAGGCGCTCGGTGGCGACGATCCGACGACAGAGGAGGCAGAGGCGGTAGGGGGGAGGGAGTGGAGCTTGGAAAAGAAGGTCGTTCCGTTTTTGGGCTCTCGGCCTAGGATGGTACAAGCCCTGGCTCCTTATCCAAACCCACTCCTATATGTATAATACCATATCCAGCCCGACCCTTTCAACTCCAAAATCCTGGCCCAATCCTACCCATTGTTTAGCCCTTGGGCCGATCCTTTCAATTAGCCCTTAGAGCTGTTTCAGGCAGGTATCGTAAGCCATCTGTTTCATGTAGGTATATGCACTGTAAGCCTGTATTGCAACAATCAAGTTTTCCTAACATACGAAAGCAACAGGTCATATATGAAATACCTGCTCAGGTACATCGCCGGGACGCAGGATCTCGGGGTGTTCTACAGTAGACAGAAGAAGGGCGACAACCGACTGATTGGCTACAGTGATAGTGATCACACCGGCCACGTCGATAACCGAAGAATCACCAGCGGTGTTCTGTACTGCCTCGACACCAACCCGATCACTTGGCAGTCATGAATGCAGAAGGTGGTGGCCATCTTGTCATGCGAGGCCGATCGAGTACATCGCCACAGCGGGAGGCGCGTGAAGTTTCAGGAACCGCGCGATCGGATTGGCGTCGTCACCATCAAACTCCAGCATCAGGATTAGGAGGAGAATGTAGGTATAATCCTGTGCTGTTAGCTGTTAGCTAGCTTTGGATTCCAACGAACGGCCAAGTAGTGGATGGCCGGCTTGTCAGAGAGCTCGACGCATGCTGCTTCATGTGGAGCGGGCGTCGTGTCCTAGTCTTTAGGAGCTGTGCGCGGCATGGTTGTTCATCGTGGGATGGTGCAGTCGCTTCGGTAGGCATGCCGCGGATGCAGGAGAGTCTCCTGGCGTGTTTAGGAGTCGAGAGTCTTTTATATTCAGTAATACAAACAGAAAACGCTGCAACGTTTGGCTGCACCAACTTCCTGTGTCT
Source organism: Panicum virgatum (assembly GCF_016808335.1). Taxonomy (NCBI): domain Eukaryota; kingdom Viridiplantae; phylum Streptophyta; class Magnoliopsida; order Poales; family Poaceae; genus Panicum; species Panicum virgatum. The sequence continues at coordinate 2,048,357 of NC_053153.1, forward strand.
GTGTTCCTAATTCCAGGCGTTCGCGTGTGTTTCTTGGGGATCACCGGCGGCAAGGGGTTGCCGGGGTCTCCGTGTGTTCTCAGGTACGTGATCGCCGGTGGCAAGGGGTTGCCAGGGTCTCCAACACCTCGCACCACCCTGGACCTCCCCAGCCCCTTCCCTGGCCGTTTTGCTCGTCACGCCACCGGGAACACGGCCTCGTCGCCACGCCGGCCCGCCTGTCGCGTCGCCGCACACCGTGCACCTCCGTGAGCACCAGCCCCTCTCGAGCACCCTGGTTGTAGCGCCGTCCACCCCTACAGCCGATCGGCCTCGCCGTGGCGCGAGTTGTCGCACCGCCGTGGTCAAGCCGCCACCTACGTGCGCTCGCCTCGAGCTGCGCCGTGCGGCCTTGCGCTAGCGCTGCCGTGAGCACGGGCGCGCAGGCCACGACCTCGCGCTCCTCTCCTGGTTTGCCTTCTGCGACGGCGCAAGGTTCGCCGCCCAGGACCCCCCTCCCCCGGCCACAAGAAGCTCTTCGAGGCCCGATGGCGACGGTGCGCGACGGCGCTCCCATGGGAGGGCGACCGGGAGGGGGGGGGGCGATGGCGAGGCGGATGGGCTCAGGATAATTGCCGAGGACGACAGGCTAGCTGGGATAGATTAGCGAGGAGAATACGGAGAGTTCCTCGGAGATGCTCTTAGGCATGCATGTGTATCTCCCATGGCCGTGTAAGTTGCACCAATGAGCAAACTACTTATTCTTTCTTTCAGCAAACTTATACAGATGTGTTTTAGAGTACACATTGGAAAATCTCCCGTACTTAAAGGATGCACAAACGATAAGCAGCACGATTTTCACCAACACTAGGATCTCGCTCGCCGCATATGCTAGACTGCTACATACATAATTAATAGGCCCAAAAAAATAACGGGTAAACATAATACGCATGCATACGGTCCCGTATACATATGTGCACATCAGCAGAACATACTAAGTATATACTAGTGTGGCGGAAACCGCTAGGCGCTGGTGCATGTGCGGGTTGGTCCTCACTAGCTAATGAGAGAGAGAGGCGTCGCAGCTGGTGGCGACGACGTGGAACTGCGGAGCGTAGCTGTGCGCCCTGCCGGAGGGCGGCTCCTCCTGGGGCGGCTCGTTCAGGAACGCCCAGCTGCTCCGAGTCCACCAGTCCCGGCTCTTGCTGGGGCTGTCCGCGGCGCCGCCGTCGTCGTGGCCGAAGCCGTCCACGCGGACCCTCGGAGTCGGGGACGACGACGCGCCGGCCTTGGTGCTACTGCTACCGCCGCCCGGGGACGACCCCGCCGCCTTGTCCAAGCTCCCGAACGGGCTCTCCTCCTCCGACCTCCGGCGCTGCTTCCAGAACGCCTCCACCTCCTCCTTGGTCAGCGACCGGTTCCGCCGCGCGTGAACTAAAGGCACAAAACTTGGTATGATGTAGGAGTATCCAAGGCATCGCCAGCAACGTGAAGTGGAGCATTTTCAGCTAATAGCATGTGTAGACACTAGACAGCGGGCGGAGAGATCTTTTTGCGTACCTTTCTTGTCGTCACCAAGAACCGGCGAGTCCCAGCCAGCCATGAGAGAGCCCATCGTCACGCCTGTCTCTTGTATGTCCAAGTACGGAAGTACCACAGCAGAGAACAATCTCAAGTCGCAGGGTTGAGTTGCATTGAAGAAGAAACCCAGGTTGTGAGCGAGTCTAAATCTTTAAACTGGGCCGGTGATGAGAATGGATTGGAGAGAGACTAGCACTTGCTTAGTGATAAGCCTCAGCTGCAGCAGGTGGTCGTTTTTATACACGCACGGAAGCTTGACTTTAGGAGGCCGGGTTTAGCGCGGCGGCAGCTGCAGAGCACACGGGTTTCGTATAACAAATTAAAGGAAGATATCTCTGGATGATGAAGCGTCCCTATATAAAACTCTAAAAAATGTCTCTGGATGAAGCATGCATGATTACAGGTGGGTGTGAGTGTTTGTCCTTATCTTTAATGCACACTGTACTACCAGTACTCCCTCCATACTCATACTTGAAAAGAATAGAATGTCGTTTTGAATGGCAACATGGTCTCAAAAACTTAATTTTGACTTCTTATTTTTATAAAAATATTTATCGCAAAGTGATATATTTATACTTTTATGAAAATAATTTTTAAGATAAATCTATTCAGATGATTTTTGTATTTCGAAACTCAACAACTTAAAAGTTATTCATGGTAATTTATGTTTCAAATGTTTGACTCAATTATCCAAAACAACATTCTTTTCGAGTACGGAGGGAGTACGTACTAGGAGAAGTAGTGCATAGCAGATCACTCGATGAAATAAAGGGCCTAGGAAATTAAAGTTTTGTTTATCTACGATAAAGCCGGCCGGTCCGGTGTTCTCGTACAACACCGAGAGAGGTGGACAGGCACTAAACAAACTAAAACACCCGGTGGTCCCTCCGACAAATAACTAGAGAGGGTCATCGATCTCATCTCCACGGGGCTGGCCGGCTCCGATATGATCCGCGCCGATGGGGACGCGTGCACTTCACCAAGGAGCGAGTACTACTACTACTACTACTGAACTGACTGCCTTGCTTGTACAGGTTCAGTTATACAGAACCCATCCACACAGAAGCCATGGAGCCGGCCGGAGGATGATTTGCCGAGGATGGACAGATTAATTAAGGGGAGCAATTCAGATGCAACAGTGAGCAGTCAAGAGTAGCACATGCAGAATGAGCATGAGCTACTACGGCGCGGCAGAGCGTGCCAACTGCCAAGCCAAGCCACAAGCCACCTGACACCACGGACAGGGGATGCGGTCATGCGGGGGCGTGTGCGCAGCGGAGTGGAGGCGCGGCGCGGATAAACTTGGCGCGGCTCGTGGCAGCGCCTATCCTCTTCTGTTCTGTCTGCTCTACTCTGGGTCGCCCAAAGTCACGGACGGACCCCATCGGCACAAAAGAAGAAAAAGAAAAGAAAAGAAAAGGCATCAGGCTAGTACAGGTGATCCTTATCTACAAGGTCTCAGATGCATGCATGCATCACGGTGCGACAAAACTGTCAACGTTAATTATCGGTAGGTGCTGCTAGAAACGGATCCTACCGCTGAAAATATCTTGCTCGGCTTCGTTGTGTGTCCAGTAGATGATGCAGTACAGTGCTGCTGCCCACTCGCAAAACGTCCAAAAAAAAAAGAAGCCACTATAGTCAGTACCACTACCACTGGTCACTGGATGAATTTTCATCCGTCCTTCCTTGTAGCCTGTACAATGATTTGAGATATGATTAGATTCGAATATGATTTGAGCTATCTTGATTCGAAGTTTAATGGGCCTAGTTGGGTCGCGTATCTGATGACGATTGTGCGTGGCGTGGCGGACCCATCATTCCAAGCTTCGACGGGCCCAACCCGTGTGTGCAGCTTGGTGGGTAGGCCCAGCCGCGAATGGAACTTGGGCTCAAGCCACAGAATCGAACCAAATGGCCCATTTTATTAACTAAACAATCGGCCGCGGGATCGCTGCGGCAAGCGTTCAGTTTTTCGCAGGAAAAGAACAACGTGCATCTCATGCCCAACTTCACATCGAAGCAAGAAACAAAACGAGTCAAACGGAGCACCGCCATGCACCACGCAGCCTTTGGGGCGGTGGGGCCTGCAATTGCAGCATTCGGGCTAGCTTGGGCGCCTCGTCAGAAAGATCTGAGAGTTTTTCTTTCAAAAAAGAGAGAGAAAGAACTGAGAGTTCAGGAGACGATACACATAATACTGCGTTTTGCTTTCACTTACAGTAGGAATTTTTTTGCAGGTACTTACAGTATGAATTTGGGGGCAAACGGATCCTTTTTACTTTTACGAGATAGGATAGAACTAGAGGGTGCCAAATTTCATTAGGACAAGGGAAAAGGACATGCATGTGGATGGGTTTATAACAAGGATTGATACAGTTGCGCCATTTGCCCCCAACCATTTTTTTCCCGTAACAAATGCCTTGAAACTAGGGTACCCCGTGTACTCTCAAGGCCGCTTGTCGCAAGCCAATCTCCTTGATGAAAACGAAAATATGCGTATCCAGCACCGAAACTCCTTCAAAAATCCCTCGATTTATCTCCTTCCATAAGTTACATGCCATGTACACGAGCAAAGCAGCTGCAACCCTGCGCTCGTCCTTCGGCAGATTTCTGAGGGAAGATTTCCACCAATCCTCAATCTGTAAACCCGGTTCAGGTACCTGCACTAGTCCTGCTGACCAGTCCCTCATCAGTGTCCAAACTTCCCTCGCGTAGATGCACTCCAAGCACAGTTTGCTGATTCTTGTTGATCTACTCAGCTGTACTGTATCATTGATGAGACAAGGAAAGGGAGAGAATTACCCCTTTCTGATGTTTTGTGGCATCTTTTTCTTTTCTTTTTTTGAGGACATTTTGTGGCATCTTTCTGCGTGAGGAGCTACAATCCATCTTCTGATGGGCCACATTTTTAATTTCAACAATTGAACTTTTGTGAATGGTGCCAGGCAGACTAATAACTTCATAACAGCTAAAATGATTTGAAGCCTGAATCATATAAGCTAGCAAACAGTTAAGATGTCACGCATGTCAAAATCCTTGAAAGCACAGAAAAGAAAAGCAGTTCCCATCTTCAACAAAGCAGATTTATCTGCACCAATCTTATGAGATCGATCTTCCAGAGTCCATGGACCCAGCAACATCATCATCTGCATAACAATTCGCCAATTTGCTTCACCTACAGTCATGGTCCTGCCAACATCTCGCTCGGTGTTCAGTTATGATCACCACTGAGCTGAGGCAAGTTGGATCAACTCCACTGAAAATTCGGATAGGGATTCCTAGCCATTGAACAACATATGTATCTACTGACTGATGGCACCAAGACGGCAGTGGCGGCGCATTGGTGCCGCATGCCCCCAGCAGGTCCAGCGCGTTCCATCCCCCAAGCCCTAGCATGAATGGCATCGTCTCCGCGCTGAGCTCGGGGCTTGTGTCCGGGAAGCCGTCATTGGACATCGACCTTACTAATTCTATTCTGAAGAACATACACGCAGTCAGAAGATGCTTACAGATCATCATCCAAAGCAGAAATCAACATCTTACTCGAGAAGCATATCAATATATCATACATTACACCAAATTGCAGTTCAGCTGCTTAACAAGCAGTTACAGTACAGACTGAATAGGTACAATTCCAGAATGTTTTAGAAATTCCCGCTACATATTATCCAGCAGGGGACCTACATATATCACATAAATTGATGGTATTTCGAGCTGACGAGCTCCATCTCAGTGCTACCATGACAGTCTGACGAAGGGCAAGCCTGAGATGTCCAATATCACGACGTCTATTTACAAAACCATGTCTAAGAGCTATCCATTACATGATGCTGATATCATGCACTACACCAACAGAGGTCGTAGCACATTACGAAACAGTTCTGATGTGATGTAGAGTGGGAGTGAATGATGATCCCAAGTTTGTGCACGGATTGCTGAACAATCTATTAGAGCTCTGATGATAAACCAGAGGACATTGAGGCCCTGCTGGTGAGAGCAGGCCTCATTGTCACCAAAGCAGATTCATTTGCACCGGCTCTTAGAGCAATCCTACCAGCTTCCAGAAATCTGGCAACAGCATCCTCTGCGTAGCGGTTTGCTTTCCCGACAGTCATGGTCCTGCCAATATCTGGGTACGTGTTCAGTACATGATCACCATTAAGCTGTGACGCAAGTTGAATCAACTCCACTTGAAACTCCGACAGAGATGAATCTTCCTTAGGGCCAAATGGTCGCAATGATTTTGTAACCTCTGGGAGTTTCTCTGTTTGGAAAAAAAAAGGAATGCCCAGTTAGGACCCTAGTAGATAGAATTGGTCACTCAGTGCAGCTGGCACATATACGTGTTGATAACTCCAAGAACTACTTAGCCTTTTGTGAAAAAATCATTGATGAATGATGATAGCAGTAATAGTGCCAAAAAAATGCCATCATTGTTCAACCCATTGGCATAACATACCAACCAACCAAAAATATACCTGGACAGTCAGTTCTTGGCGTCTTCCGGATTTTGAAGTAGCTCTCGAAGGTCCCAGCCCATGCATCTCTCTTTGTCAGGAAGTTAGAGTGTAAATTAAATAGCTTCTTTACTGTTGCTGGAATGGACGAATGCTCATATTGTGAGCTTTCTTGGGGACCATTTGGTTCATGGATCACTGCACAAATGGAAAGTAAGGTCATTACTACTGCAAGATAAACAAAATGGCAAAGAACATGAGCATATATTTCTGTGGCTGTAAACATACTGCTTATTATTCCCTTCCAAAATACAAAAGCATAATTTCTAGGTAAGAAAGCTCAGCTAATTGTTTAACTTCCTAGTTTTGTTAAAATTAATCTGAGGACAAATATGACAGAGAGGTGACATCAGAATAACATAGCTGGCAGTTCCGACCTTTTGATGAGAACGTTTTGTGGATGGAATGCTGCTTATCTGCAAACTATCCACATGGATTGCTACTTGCCAGGTATAGGGTGTTTGCCAAGTAACACAAGTTGACATATGACTATACAGAGTCTATATACTAGAAGCTGCAATGCTAAGCTCATTTGATTACCAACAGCAGTTAGTAGCGGGGAAAACGCCACAAGCTCCTACACTACACTAGCTCAATGTTTCTGAGCCAAATGAACAGAAATTGTCCTTATACTGTAGAATAAGATTCCAATTAACATATTTGCAGTGATGTACTAATCAAAATAATAGACGAACTGACCTTAGCAAATAAGTTCCTACCCGAAGCTAAAGTTAATAAATAGTGCCTACCTCTGCATATCAATTTTAAAAATTCACTTTATCACATGTTTCTCAATAAGCCCTGCTTACGAACATGAAAATTGGGATTTCAACACCAGAAGTACTCACCAGTTCCTTTCTCAATCCACGGCGAGATGAGGAAGCTGGGCACGCGCACCCCAAGCCGTTCAAACTTGAAGTAGTAGGGATCAGGCCCAACAATTCCATCAGGCTGGGGCACCCCGACAACTGGTGTAGGAACATGGTCATAGAATCCACCATGCTCGTCATATGTGATAATCAGGGCGGTCTCGTTCCACTGAGGACTGGCCCTCAGTGTCTCATACACCTCTTTGACAAACCTCTGTCCCCTTGCCACATCATGCGACGGATGGTCATCGTTTGCGGGAAACATCTCGCAATCAAAGTACCTCTGCTCAATCACCACATAGTTCGGCAGCTTTCCCCACTTGGCGTGCAGCTTGAATTTGAGGCTGTACTGGTGGAACTTGACAAGGTGCTTGAGCCGGCGGAGGCTCTGGTAGAAGAGCGTGGCCGGGATGTTCTGGTAGTAGATGCCAAAGGACAAGCCGTTCTCCTCGAGGCTATCAAAGATGGTCTTCTGCGGGAAGCCGTGGATGAGGTCCTTCCGGCAGTTGAAGGTGAGGCCGTGGGAGGTCGCTGAGTGGACGAACAGGCGGTTGGGCTGCGTGGAGGTGGGCACGGAGGCGAACCACCGATCGAACACGGCGAACTCATCGGCCAGGGAGGCGTAGACGGGGATGGCCTCGGGCTTGAATCCGCTCATGACGTTCTGCGCCATGCCGAGGCCCATCCCGCGCGCGTTCTGGGCGAAGCCTGACATGGGGGGCGGCACGGCGGAGGTGTCGGCGGACCCGAAGATCTGCTCGCGGATGTCCTCGAAGCCGTGGCCCGGGTCGGAGTCGACGTAGCCGGCCTCATCGGTGACGAAGATCTCCGGGGAGGAGGGGTCGGAGGCGTTGAGGTGGTTGGACTCGCGGCCGGTGAGGCCGTCGATGTCGGGGCGGGTGCGGCGGAGCCAGCCGAGGATGTGGTCGAAGCTGCGGTTCTCCATCACGACGACCACCACCGTCTTGATCGGGGAGTGGATCTCGTGCTTCCGGCGGCGGCGCTTCAGCCCGCGGTGGTGCGCGTCCAGGCAGTGGCCGGAGACGACCAGCGCGAGCAGGAGGAGCGCCACGAGGAGCTCCGCCTCGGGTCCGCCGCGGCGGCCCGCGCGGGCGGCGGCGGCGGCCATCGCGACGGAGCTAGCTCTTCGTCGGCGACGGCGGCGGAGGGTAGGGTAGGTGTGATTGCTCTTTCCCTCAGTTGAATTGGTGAGCTCTGTTTTTCTTCTTTCAATTTAAGCGGTTGCTTTGCTTTTGCGTGCGAATTTCGCCGCCGGCGCGGCGCTTTTTTTAATCCTTTCCGATTTTACCCCGTGGGAGTTGGGGGAGGTGGTTGGAGGAAGCGGAAAGCCGACCGGTGGGCCCCGTATGGTGGCCGTCTCGGGGCCACACGTCATAGGGATATGGTTCGTGCCCCTTGCTCGCTGTTTTGCTATGGGAAAAGCACATGGTGCGACTGGTCAGTGGTCACTGGTAGGAAGGAAGAAGGAATCTGGTTAGCAAGCAGATACTACCGGAGTGGCTTTGCTTTGTGCTACGCTAATGCGACAAGAACCACATGCTTCCATTCCATGTGTCCCTCAACACCGTGTGCACCACTATCATGTCAGTGGTTTGAATTTGTACCGACTGCAAACTGCAAACTTATTAAAAAAAACAAACTGGCATCAAACCGTTTTGAGGAATTGTTCTTCTGGACTTTGACTTTCGAGGATTTGATTCTGCACCAAGTGGGTGTGTTTCTTTATCATCTTACGCGATGAACAAATACTTCTTTCTGTTTAGTTTTTATTTTGTTGTGTTCCTCTCACGATCAGGACATGTGGAAAAAGTATATATATCTGAAGCTAAAGCAGGTTGAGGAATTTCTTCAGCGCTTGCCTTTCAAGAAATTCATTGCCCATGTCTCCCGTTCGTCTTTAGCTAGCTAATTACCTGCAGGGGCGGAGCCTAGTAGATGCCAAACTGGGCTTCGGCCCCCCTTTGCTTCCGTGAATTTCTGAAGGAGCTCATATTTTATCCAGTCCAAATCGTCCAACATAGCAAGTCAGCATGACTGCAAGCCGCAATTCTCTGCGACATCGTCATATCAGGCTGCCTTGTGCGTCCGCGAGCGGCGAATTGACGAGTCAGCGCCTCAGCGGGTGACCAGCGGGGTCTGGACGGCCGAGCGTCGACCAGCAGCTAGCGTCAGCTCCGTCCCCCACACAACAGTCCTCTACTCCTTTGCATCTTTCCTTTGCAAATTGCCCCCCCTATTTTGGTTCTAGCTCCGCCACTGATTACGAGTAAATGACAGTTATGTTTAATCCCCGTAAATTCTCGAACATTTTGTACTCCTATTGATGGGATAATAGTTTAGTTGGGTAATTAGGAAATCCGATGGCCAGCTGTTCGATTTCTAGGAAATTAAACGCATGATCTAATAACGGCCGTTCATGATCTGTTCTCTTTTTTTAGAGGTCACTCAGGGACGAAAAGTCCCCACCAGTGTTTCATTGACCACAGATGCCGGACCAGCCTGTAATGGTTACAAGCATCGGACCGCTAAAGGTTAGATCTGTTCCCTTCTGACGATGAAATAGTTTCAGACTTTCAGTAAAACTGCCAGTGACGGGCTTGTCTCGCCATTCAGTTTCAGTAAACAATCAAAAGGAAATGTAGATGCAGTACAGCAATATTTCCTGATTAAATTATTTGAGATGCGACAATAATCAGACGATCGGTGCCAACCATAAGGCCGGCGCACTCCGAATTACATCTTCAAACTATCACAGAAGTCTGATTTCCAACTTTCAACTACAAAACCGGATAATATAGACCATCCAAATATCCAAACCGTACAAATTTAGACCTTGGGTGGTTTTCAAGGTAGTTTTGTATTTTTTTAAAAAAAAATAAAAATTATAATTAAATCTAAAAAATAAAATCTAATTTATTTTAATTCAAAAAATATGAAACTAGTACCAAAATTTTTCTAAAAGTGTGACCTATTTATTATTGCTCTATTTGAAGCTTAGTTACTCAAAAATAATAGGCTTAACTAAAAACAAACAAATATTATGAAAATAAAAAAATTGATCTGAATTACTGAGATGTATCTTGGCAATATATAGGTTACATTTTTAGAAAACTTTTGATATCCCTTTCATATTTTTTTATCTAAATTGAATTACTTATGAATATTTTAGTTTAAATTTGAATATTTTAGTTCTCACAAAATGTAAAAACCACCTTGGAAACCACTCCAATGTCCAAATTTGCACAGTTTTGACAGTTGAATGGCCTATATTATCTGGTTTTGTAGTTAAAAGTTGAAAATCGAACTTCTGCGATAATTTAGGGTGTAAACTGGACTTCTCCCTTGTCTGTTCATTTCTGCATGTGAACACTGAGCAGTAATACGTACTAAAAATAGATTTTTGAAACTTTAGATTAATTCTAGTGTCTATTGATGTTTGTCACTATCAGAGTCAAGCACGCACGGCAGTTTCTTTTTTGGACAAGGACAGAGTCTGCAGTTGAACTACGCACGACAGAGAGGCGAAGATTGGAGTAATCGCATCGAAAATGACTAGGAAATATCTCTAATCCGGCCTGATAGATAGAATCATCGTAAGGATATGCCAGGCCAGATCCAACGTCTGACCCCCCCCCCCCCATTTTTCTAACCGGCCTCTTTCTTGCGTCTGTCATGACAGGGCAGTCAGTGGCGAAGCCAGTCTAGAAAATGATCTAGGGCGGACTTTTACGATAAAATTTTTACACGATCAGAGCGAGACGCCGAGACTTGCTGCCCGGCTGCAGGCGCCCGCGCCGGCGGCGCACGGGATCTGCTGTCGCCACCGACGGGCGCCGAGATGGGGTTGCTGAACGGACGGGCGTGGAGTGGCGTCGCGCAACGGCATCGACACGCCAGCGTGAGCGCCTGAGCGGGACTGTAGGGGGGGTAGATGGTGAACTGCCGAAATTGGCAGTAACATCTGGTGGCAAGATGCAGTGCTGGGCTGGGGCGCTAGGTTGAACCACTTAAGAGGCCACAGCCCACTCGACCTCGCGTTCGGGGGCGCCGCCGCACCGCCATGAGCCCCTGCCGGAGTTGAGAACGGGGATATTGTCAGCACCCACGAACCAGAGAAAACATCTCCTACTATGGGCTGCCACACCAAGAAGCCTAATGTCTGTCTTGGCGCGAATGGGTTCGTTAGATGGGCCTATGCGCACGTATCAGGCCAATCCCATGTAAACGCAAGAGAGTCGCTAGTTAAATACTGAGTGCGTGCGAGGAGTGATGGTATCGAACAATTTGTTTGAACTCTTACTCCTTTCTCAAGTAATCTATTCTGCGGAAGCCAATTTCCTGTTCTCTTATATTATTCCTATGTTTTTCAGATCCATCATTCTTCTCTTTTTCTACTACCTCTACTGTTAACAAATATACTCTGGACTTCACTTAGAGGGACCTAGGGCGGCCGCCCTGGCTCGCCCTAGTGGTGGCTCCGCCACTGAGGGCAGTTGTGTTCTCTCATCCTGAACTCCTACCTCCAATCCAATGACAAGCCATGGCGTAGTCAATTAAAGACTTGCCCGGGGCTGTCATGCATGATCACTAGTTAAATGCCGTCACATCGCAGAAGATGATTTTATGACAATAATGAGCCGGAGCGTTTGATTGGGTCTCGCGTGGCCGAGCTTCCCCTGCGACTTTTTTTTTTAAGGTCACGGGGGCCATCAGATTTGTACAAAGGTTTGGAGTTCCCTGGCGAACTTTTTGGTGGCCAAGTTGTTGTCATTCACTTTTGAGTTCGAGCACTAGGCTGCTAAACTTTATGTCTTCATATGGTTCATATCAAGTCATTTCGCTAATATGTTGGGAACAAATGTGATATAACTTTGTGCATATGGTGCATAGCCAAAATTAAAACTCTTACTCATTCCACCAATTGTAGTTAACTTTGCTTACACCAATTTAGGATACCTTATATATGGTCCAATATAACTGAAGCCGTTCGGTCAAATTTGCTAAATTATACACACCTGACACCTGTTTGTTCAATTGTGGCCATTTTTAAAAAAAAACAAAGAAACGCGATAATTCTTCGTTTATCAATATCAGGTCGATTGTTGCTCAAAAAAATATCAGTTTGATAGGCGATGATTCCAAGCGAAGTCGCACTCCTCTGTGGCTCTGCGTGGCAAAACCTTCGGTGTGCGGGGAAGTCGTGGTTGCCCTGGATTGCGTGCTAGTAGAGCCTTCTGTACTACGCACGGGCGGCTCGGTCATGCTCATGTGGCACTACCCGCGGCGCTGCAACTTGCTCTGGAACTGGAATTGGCAAAAGTCTATTTTACCTCCTCCAACTATCACCAAAGTTTGGTTTTCCTCCTACAACTATAAAACCGGGTATTTCACCTCCCTCAACTTTTTAAACCGTCCATTTTACCTCCCTTGAGCGGTTTTGAAGACTGTTTTGCTACAGTAACCGTAGTTTTGTCTTTTCCTTTTTTAAAAAATTTCAGTTGAATCTTTGAAAAATCATAGTAAATCACAAAAAAATCATAAAATGGAAAATCCAATTTTGTTGGACTCCACATGAGTAGATATACGCAGTGAATATATTATATGGTATACTTTAGTACAATTTTTTTACTGTAACTTTAGATATATACTTTTCTGTAATTAATTTATAGCTACAGTTTTCGTCGTCCCATTATGGTGAAATTTTTATGGTGAGCTAATCATTATATGATTGAGCTGTAGTAAAAATTTTATGATTATTAGATCATGTTTGACTGATCTATAGATTTATCTATATAAACTAGATAAATCTATAGAAAAATCTAGACGAATGTATAGATAAATCTATAACTCAATCATACATGATCTAATAATCATAAAATTTTTACTATAGCTCAATCATATAATGATTAGCCCACCATAAAAATTTCACCATAATGGGACGACGAAAACTGTAGCTATAAATTAATTACAGAAAAGTATATATCTAAAGTTACAGTAAAAAAATTGTACTAAAGTATACTATATAATATATTCACTGCGTATATCTACTCATGTGGAGTCCAACAAAATTGGATTTTCTATTTTATGATTTTTTTGTGATTTACTATGATTTTTCAAAGATTCAACTGAAATTTTATAAAAAAAGAAAAAGATAAAACTACGGTTACTGTAGCAAACAGCCTTCAAAACCGCTCGAGGGAGGTAAAATGGACGGTTTGAAAAGTTGAGGGAGGTGAAATACCCGGTTTTATAGTTGTAGGAGGAAAACCAAACTTTGGTGATAGTTGGAGGAGGTAAAATAGACTTTTGCCACTGGAATTTGACTGGCCCAAGCCTTAGTTGTCCTGGCCCTCAGTTGTCCTGGAAAGAGGCCCAGCCCAGATAGTAGAACATGGACCCCCAGGATTCACAGCTCCCACGATAGCACCTGATGAGAATTAAGAGCTTCTCATCTGTTCGATCTCCATCCAACGACAATCATCGTTCTTCTTCCTCACGTATATGCGCGCCACCTCATACACAAGCTTCGTTCCCATGCCCCCGCCCATCTCCGGCCGTCTCCGGCGACAGAGACACCGCGTGCCTCACAAAGCTGTTGTGTTTCATTCGTACAAGGTGTCTCCCAACTTCGACGAGTTTGTAGGCTCCTGGGACTAAGTAAATGCAGAAGAAAAAACGACTGATGATTTGCTGTGGCGGAGGTAAAGGGGGACTGGCAGGGGCCATGACCCCTCCTATGCCGGGTATGTCAACTCTAATATAGGTAGTAAAAAATTACATGATTAGTTGAGTGTATTTGATGTGTCCATGGCCGGACACTTGCTATGGATCACCCTGCCAGACGCATTTTATTATTATAATTTCACAAGCATGATGTCACGGTCTCGTTGATCACTAGCATAAAAACAATTTGTAGCATCACTCCGGCAGGCGCATTATTATTGTCTACTTTTTATGTCAACCCCATGAACTTTTACTTCCTTTTTCAGAAATTTCTTCCCATGTGACTGGTGAGGTATTAAGTGAGGTGGTAGGGGTCCCACTTAGAACGATGATGGAGGATAAGCGGTGAGTAAAACCGTGTGATAAACAACATCAAGATGACATCTACTGATATAAATCCTTCCGTTATGAGTGGATTGGACCGGTCCAAAATTTTATACTTAACTGTTAGCTAGCTATATATATATATTCTATTATGTAAAAAATACAAAACAACCATGGTAAAACCACTGTCTACAAATTGTATCATTTATTTCTTTTAAACCTTAAAGCTTTGAGACTATGTTATTTCCGTATTTTTTCATACCGTTGGTGTACAATCTTCGCTTGTCAGATTTTATCGGATGTTTCAACTTCCATGAGTCCTTACCGCCTATATGATATGGTCAGGCATTAAATAATTCATCTTCAACGGCCAAGTTTGTATGCCAAATAAGTTGGTTGATAAGATACTACTGGATTAATATTTGTTCCTCACTGGAGTTTAGCAATAGAATGGATGGAAAGGTGCTTATCTCCGAGTCGCAACTAGGTAGCATGCATGTAAGACCATTAATGTACAACTAGAAATATTCCATTATATAGTAAATGATTTTTAGATAATGGATCAGAATTAAACAAAATTTTCTAAGTGACTTTTTCTCTCTCAGTTTTTTTTAGAAAATTCTACAGATCTCTTTATACTCTATCTTTTGCTCAGGCAAGTATCCGAAAAAAAACTTTGTTCCAAGTAAAGATTGCTCATTTTATTTGGATCTCCAACAAACATACCAGGTAACAAATTGTGCAACTTATGTGTCCTACAATATTCAATTTGTGCAGTTCCAATTATACACATTTTAGGGTAAATGGTCGAAGTTTTTATTAATGATATGTGTGGTGGGATTTATATGTTCTAATCACCACATGCTTATATCTATCCCGATAACTACTCTTTAAGCCACTTATCTCTTAGTGCTATTTATAGAAAATTGTATTCTATATAGTATCTCTCTTCCTGTTTTTACTTGCTGCAAAGCTCATGACAAAGAACTGAATAATAATATGCATTTTCATTTATTGCCGCTTCAAATTTGCCACTAAACATGAATAATCTGCCCTTTCATTGTTGCTAGTTCAAGCATTCCAGTAAACATCGTGCTAACACACATGATTACATGTATCAGATGCTAGATATGCCAAACAAATAATCTAAAGTATATTAAACTGATCAACAAAATTGAAAATAAAAATCCTAATATTCCTCTAATGAAGAAAAACATTTATTTTCTTTTTGTGTTTGTTGAACATCATAGAAGTAAACTTTAAGTCATTTAGTGCATGTGGTGAACTTACTGGGCAAGAAGCGGTTGGTTCTGTAAGTATACAGTAGTTGTGGGTAGTGTAAGCTATACGAACCTCAAAAATATATTGGTCAGTGAGGGAGAGGTGGTGACATGAGATATTTTTGAAAGGAAGTTACCAGATGGCGGATGTGAGAGGGATTGGGGAGCAAGGTCCAATGTGATGATAGAGGAGAAGAAATGGATGCAACAGCTTGAGTGGGAACAAAATGGAAGGGGTGTTGGCATAGTGCTTTTGATTGACGAATGTAGACCGTCTGATCGACATCCAATGGTCTCTTCTTTTTCTTCTTCCTCACGACAAGAGACATCGTTCTTTCACCGAAGAAACCAAAGCTATATGAAGCTAGAAATTTGGTTGGGGACCTCACTTATCTGCCTCCTACTTTATGGCGAACCTACCTTTATCAGAGTCTTTCACATCCAATAGTCAGTGGCGGAGCTTGGATTAAAATCTACTTTAGAGCGAACCTACGTGTTTCAGGCAGGCTCCATAGCGCAGAGAAATAGGTGAGGGAGGGGGTGAGGGCTTCGTCGGCCGGCAGATATGGTGGTTGCCATAGCTCATCGTACTAGTGGCGGAACCATTTTTTATTTCAATGTTTGTTAGAATTTTGATAAAAAACTGAAAACAGACATCTAATGTTTGCTTGAAAGAAAATACAGAAACTATGATACAGTGAGAAGAATATAAAACTTCAAAATTCTAACAAATATTAGATAAACACTTGGTAAATACGTAGCATATCCGTTATTTTTGACCACCACCATGGAGAGAACTGTGGAGATCCATCCATCCATACCTCAGTCAGGTTACCAAAAATGCCAAACCCCTCCTCGCGGGAGCCTAAGTCTTTCTCCAACCATTCCCCCCATCCAACTCCCCCCAAACGTACTATTTACTATATTTTACTACCTCCCTCCAAAAGATTCCTCCCCCTATAACTCCTTCTCTCCAACCATTCCCCCATATCTATTCCCCCTATATACTATCACTCATTAACTAACTATTTATTTAATGTTTTTTAATTTAAAAAAATCATACAGTATTTGTACTGTCATAATACGCATTATTATCGTGTTACGGGGCTCAAACGAGATTAATATCGCAAAGAAATAGTGTGATTAGAGATATATGAGGAGTTGAAACTCCCCTCATATACAAGGGGCTGTGGGGGGAGCTGTTGGAGGGCTTCCTCCCCAAAGCTCCCCCTACGTGGGGGGAGGGCCCTTTGCAGGGCACCGTTGGAGGTCGCCTAATCATCCATTCTTTTCCGGAGGCCGGAGCACGCGGTCGCCCACGCGCGCCTGCAACTGCAATGCATCACCCCGCCGATGGATCGACGGAACGGAACGCCCCCTCTGCTGTGACGTGTCCCGCTCGCCGCGCCCGCGCGCTCCGCGTTGCGGCCTCGCCGCCCACGCGCCCCGCCATTTAAATGCGCTTTAGTTCGATCCATCTTCTTCTCAAAGTGCCCTCCCCTCCGATTCTCCAGTTCCCTTATCCTCTCCCATGGCCGCCAGCCTCGCGCCGTCGTCGTCGGCGCCGCTGAGCCTCCACCGCCGCCGGCGCGGAGCCGGAATCCTCACCTGCCGCGCCACGGCCACGTTCCACCAACTTGACGCCGTCGGTGAGTTCTCCGGGGGTTTGTGCTTTCTGCGGCTCGCGATCTCGCTTTGATTTTGATTTACGCGTGTGATGGGACCTCGGCCGGCGCAGCGGTGAGGGAGGAGGAGGCGAAGTTCAAGTCTTCGGCGAAGGAGGGATGCAACCTGCTGCCGTTGAAGCGGTGCATCTTCTCCGACCACCTGACGCCGGTGCTCGCGTACCGGTGCCTCGTCAAGGAGGACGACCGCGAGGCGCCCAGCTTCCTCTTCGAGTCCGTCGAGCAGGGCTCCGAGGGCACCAATGTGGTAAGTAAGATTCACCACTCCTGCTTCCCATGCCATCGAAGCTGTTCCCTCTGGAGAATTTCATCGAACATGGCACTCGCAGGGGAGGTACAGTGTCGTAGGGGCGCAGCCCGCCATGGAGATCGTGGCCAAGGCCAACCACGTGACCGTGATGGATCATGAGATGAAGTCGAGGAGGGAGCACTTCGTGCCTGATCCGATGAATATCCCCAGGAGCATTATGGACCAGTGGAACCCACATATAACCGACGGCTTACCTGATGCATTTTCTGGTATTTTTTTTCTTATTACTCTGGATTTGCAACGAGAATGCTGTGATTTTGGTATCTTAGTTGTCATAATGTCATTTTTCATAGATTTATGGCCTCAGTTCAATATTAGAATATCCTTTGTTGCCTCTAGATTTTGCATGCTTGGGGGCAAAACTTTGTCATTTCTACTCATGGTAAGGGTGTATACATTCTATAGTAGTTCCTTCTATACTTTTCCATGTGGTTGGTACTTGCCATGAACTCTAGGCTCTCGAAGTTTGTGGCACACTGATGGGCTACATTGGGTCAACCTTGACCTGTTTTTTTTTTCCTTTGGAAGATTAGCAAAGATGAGATATTGTTTGGTGCCAGACTGTACACTGTATGTTGATATTACTTCTCTTCACAAACCAGAATGCTCTTGTGAATGCATCTTTTGCTCTGTTGGGAAGGCATGGGGGTAGTAGCTCTTAATCACAACAACAACAACAACAACAACAACAACAACATAACCTTTTTTCCCAAGCAAGTTGGGGTAGGCTAGAGATGAAACCCGAAAGAAATAAGTTCAAGGTTCAGACACATTGATAGCTAGTCTCCAAGCGCTCCTATCCAAAGCTATCTTTTTAGAGATATTCCAATCCTTAAAGTCTCTCTTAACCGACTCATCCCACGTCAGTTTAGGTCTACCTCTACCCCTCTTTACATTATCGACCCGCTCAAGAAACCCATTACGCACCGGCGCCTCAGGAGGCCTTCGTTGGACATGTCCAAACCATCTCAGCCGATGCTGGGTAAGTTTCTCCTCAATTGGTGCCACCCCGACCCTATCCCGAATAACTTCGTTCCGGACTCTATCCCTTCTTGTGTGCCCGCAAAACCACCGCAACATCCGCATCTCTGCTACACTCAGTTGCTGGACATGTCGCCTTTTTGTAGGCCAACATTAAGCACCGTATAACATCGCCGGACGAATTGTTGTCCTATAGAATTTGTCTTTTAGCTTTTGTGGCACCCTCTTGGTAGTAGCTCTTAATCATAAACCAATTATGGTCACAACATTTTTATGATATTTGTGAGTTCTTCTGCAGGAGGATGGGTTGGATTCTTCTCGTATGATACAGTACGTTATGTGGAAACAAAGAAGCTTCCATTTAGTAAGGCACCACATGATGATAGGAACCTTCCTGACATTCATTTAGGCCTCTACAATGATGTCATTGTGTTTGACCATGTTGAGAAGGTATGCACAAGATCCGCCATCCATTTATGTGTTTCGATTAATTATGTAATGCTGTATCTTGTAATTTATATACTTAATAACATACTCAAATTATTTATATGTTGCTTTCTTCCCTATGAAGCTACTCCAATTAGTACACGTGATGCATACTATTTAATATTTATTCTCACTCTCCATCATCTCTCTTCCTCTCTATGGTCACTAAAAAATACTTGATATGTTATCATCAAACTGTATTTTCCATGGAATAGCAATGAGCATGATTAGTGGTTATGCCATCATATGTTTACCGCGCGCTTCTAAGTTAGCTACAACCAACAGATGGTGATTAATTTTTGGGACCGACTATAGTATTAAGTAGGTAGGAGTGAACAATATTTAATAAACAGTATAAGAATTGCAACTGTTTTGCAATTTTCTTTTCCCTGGAACCTTCAATGACCACCTCTCTGGCAAACTGTGAGAGTGTGGATCTTGTTCCTTACAAGCATTGGCCTTGATTTTTGTTTTTTGTTCGATATAGAAAACACATGTTATACATTGGGTGAGGGTGGACTGCTATCATTCTGTTGATGAAGCATATGAAGATGGAACAAATCGACTAGAAGCTCTGTTATCAAGATTACATAGTCTTAACATGTGAGTGTTATGCGGCTTGGACGATTCTCTGTTTTCCATTACATAAGTACTATTTTCTTTCACTGCTTCTTGTTTTACTGATTGATTAATCATTTATGTAGCCCAACACTTTCTTCCGGTTCTATTAAACTTAATGTTGGGCACTTTGGCTCAGCATTACAAAAATCATCAATGTCATGTGAAGAATATAAGCATGCTGTTGTTCAAGCGAAAGAACATATTCTGGCTGGTGATATTTTTCAAGTAGTCATAAGCCAGCGTTTTGAAAGACGGACATTCGCCGACCCCTTTGAGATCTACCGTGCATTGCGCATTGTAAATCCTAGTCCATATATGGCCTATCTACAGGTGACTTGAATACCTATAACATTCTGAATGTATTTTTTATGGTTGTTTTTGTGATATCCTGATTGACATGCAAATGATTTATCTCCTATGACATCCTATCTCTAATGACATCCCTCAGGCACGAGGTTGTATTCTTGTGGCATCAAGTCCTGAAATTCTCACTCGGGTGCAAAAGGTACACTAAAACAACAACTTATCTACAAGTTATGCTTTTACCCCCCCCCCCCCCCCCCCCCCCCCCCCCAAACTTGTTATAAATTGTTCCAAATGTGTAATGAGGCTGGTTCGGCTGCGATGCCCATGTGTAACAGTGACATAATAGAAAGGAACATGGAACTATAGTTGCGATATGATGTGTCAGAACTGCCAAAGTTGAGAGTATTTGGCAAATGTGATTAGAACTAATGAGGTTTGGAGTTGGGCAATTGGCCTTTTATGTTATGGAGAAAACTTATCCAGGTTGTTTTCGTATGCTTGTCAGCTTGTAGACGTTATTCAAGGTGAAACCATGAAGTGTGATCTAGGAATTAGCTACAATTTGTGAAGTGTGAACTAACCTCTATGTTTGTTGTACTGCTTCGATTATTCTAAAAAAAACTATATATTACTATGAAGTGAATATTACAATCAATTTTGTTTTTTTTCTAGAGGACAATCATCAATCGGCCACTTGCTGGAACTATAAGAAGAGGGAAAACGAAGGCAGAAGACAAAGTTTTAGAACAGCTGCTTTTGAGTGACGAGAAGCAGTGTGCTGAACATATTATGTTAGTAGATCTCGGTCGAAATGATGTCGGAAAGGTTTGTCTTTCCACTCTGTTTTATTTTTCTTTTGTTAATTTATTCTATTTTTCTTTTGTTACTTTACTCTATTTTCTTTTTCTTTTGTTACTTTACTATATTTCCACACATTTCAGAATATGCTAATTAATGAGGTTAGTTTGTTCATTTCAGAATATTTTGAATGGATAAATCATCGCATTTAGTGGAATTCCTCCATATTCTTAATCTTCAAATAAAATAAGTTGGCATCTATCATTTCCTACTGCCCTTGATTTCATCCCCTAATTGATCATACGAAGCCCCATTTCTTTACACATTGAGACATAAATTGCTTGGCTATGTTTTGTCTGGAAAGTGTACTAGGAATAAAATTGTCTACTGTTTTCTCAGTATATGTCAAAACACCAAAGATTTGGCATAGTTCTCTTTTACCAAATAATGCACCGTCCTGCTGTGTTCAATTTTGCAGCTGTATTTCCTAAACAAATCTGAGCAGCGTGTGTCCATACCACAAAAAAGAGAGACAATTTTGTCATCTAACACTTTGTTGCTATTAAAGCCTTTTTTCAATGGCCACGAATTGGTTAAGGCTTAAGACCGGGTGGACTTTTATCTTATCTGCTGTTCTATGGTTCAAAATGCCTTCGGTGCTCTACAAATATATATAGTCTGATCTGCAATGAATTTTACCATCTTTACAGGTGTCGAAACCAGGTTCAGTAAAGGTGGAGAAACTTATGAATATTGAACGATATTCACATGTCATGCACATTAGCTCAACAGTAAGTTTGATTTAAGATAAGACAACTTCAGTAATCTCAATTCTTCGTGGATGACTATAATTAGTTATAACAGTTACTGTCTCTTATCATAGAAATACAAGCTTTCCACGTTGTTTGCTTATCTATAATTGTATCTAGGGTAAGTAAGTAGGTGTAGGTCCAATGAAACAAGAATTACGAAATATGGTTTCTTATGACTATACCTTAACATCCTTTGCTGAATTGTATTATCAATATTCTTTACAAGATATGGGCCTATGTCTGAACTTATGTAGGTAACTGGGGAGCTACGTGATGATCTTACCTGTTGGGACGCGCTTCGTGCAGCACTGCCTGTTGGAACAGTTAGTGGCGCTCCTAAGGTAACTAGTTGAAGTCCTCTTTATTGTGTTAGCTTCGTTTTCTTTTTTTCATTTTCTCATCTTGTTACCCTGGGTCCAACTTCCATGCCTGCTTATGAAACCAATCAGGTGAGAGCAATGGAGCTGATCGATGAGCTGGAAGTGAACATGGACATTGCTCTTGCTCTTCGCACTATCGTCTTCCCCACTGGATCTCGGTTCGATACCATGTACTCATACACTGACGGAAACCCGCGCCAGGAGTGGGTGGCTCATCTCCAAGCCGGAGCTGGGATAGTGGCCGACAGCAAACCAGACGACGAGCACCAGGAGTGCCTGAACAAGGCTGCTGGCGCTGCCCGTGCCATTGACCTTGCCGAATCTACATTTCTAGACGAGTAGCCTACTCTCCGTGTAGCAAATGTTTGTTTCTAATTTCTATGTAATTGCTGACAATAGTAGGAAACCTTAGCTTCCTGGCTTTGAAGCTCTAGGATTTATGCTGTTCTGAATAAAAACTCTATTACAATAATAAAGTTAATAAATGTAAAGTAGATGACAAATTCAGCTATCATAGCCCGTTTGATCATGATACAATTTGGTGGCAGAAGACGAACTAGCAAGTGCAATCTGATAATTGGCAAGAACCTGAAAGCGCATATAGGACAGAAAAAAGGCATCCAACAGGAGCATATAATTGAATAACTGAATCCTGCATTCAGCAACAACAGCCTTTTGTTCTCTTTATAAAACTTGAAAACAATTGCACTAGTAACACATGCGCAGCAACAACAGCTGTTTCACTTTCACCGATATCCTACAGGTGTTTGTGTTTCACTTCCACTGATATCCTACAAAACGGTTCCAAATTGGGAATACAAACATGCAGATGTCAAACAATTGAACTAACATCATGCAGATGTAATCAATTTAAGGCATATGAAAAGACTTCCAAAAGAAAGCACCACTTGATGTAATCAATTGAAGGTATCTATGTTAAAATATAAAAAAGTTAACAAACTGATTACATTGTACAAGAAGTCAAGTACAAACATGTATCTGTCACACTCTTCTTTCATGGCGTTCACTATCTCCATCGTACCTTGATCGCTTGTGATCCATGTCATCGTATCTGCGTCTTTCTGATCTTTCTCCTCTTCCTTGAGAATATCTGTCATCATTCCGCTTCTCACCTCTTCTCTCAGGGGACTTGTCACGCACCCGATATTCTTGTTTTCTATCATCATGCCTACTCCTAGAATCTCGCTCTCCATAGCGCTCTGATCTGGATGATTCACCATCCCTAGAACTCCAACGAGTGTTTGTATTTTTCTGAAAGCATATTTCACAACGATCAGAATAGGATGTTAGCATGATTACCCTATATTTACAGGAAAAAAGGTTAGTGATAAGCTATAACGAAAATTATAGTAAGACAAATTTCAGCATATAAAACTGGAACTATATGGATTACCTGATGTCATATCAGCATCAGTTATACAGTAAAAGAACCTTATGCATATACAGCTAGTGGAACTTGTTTTTAAAAGCTTCTAGCACATCTAGAAATAAGGAAATATGAGTATGTATACTTGAAAGAAACATTGAGCGAAATCGATGTAATACTTATTTTATAGTTACTAATGGATCTGAAAAGAATGTTTTGCACAAACGTGTCACTGCAAGTCAAAAACATTGGGTTCCTTAATGTACATTCATAGTGAATAATCATACCTGCTCATCATGGGAAAATTTGCAGGATGCTCCACGGTTGCACTCGCCTTTCTGGAAAGCATAGCAAATGCCACGACTCTTTGGCATATCATGGTGTTTGTCATGCTCCCATGGTGCACTGCTATCCTCTTTAGAACCCCAACCGGTGTTTGCATTCCTCTGAAAATATAATCCATGAACATCAGAACATGGCACCACGCATAAACGGATAGAATTTAAAGCCAATAACAATAAACCAAGCTAACTTGTTGCTAGATTATTGATTGGCATCAGTAGGTCTGTCTGGATTGGGAGTATTTGGACCCTATATATATCCTAAAAGCTCCTATTGTGGCTCCCTCTGCATGTGTATCCCTCATTGTCTAAAAACCGAAAGGGTGTTTTAAAGCATATCCCATAGAATCCCAAAACAGAGCAAAGCAATCCTCACAAATGTAAAAATGTTTTTGCCTTGATTAGGTAATTCAATGACTCAACCAGAGTATAGATTAGGCCATGTTAATGCAAATGCCTATCACACTTCAAGCTTATGTTGTTTCCAGCAACCACAACAGCGGTAAACTTCATGAAACAATGGTTGTGAGGTGACAGGATACTGGTACCAAATTGATCAACAAATGATATAGTGTTTTTCTCAAACATACTACTGGTATCGGTTTGTTTACTGGCATTTTTACTGGCATTCACAGTAATTAATGACACAAACAGACGTGTTAATGCATTTACAGCACACTGACCTGCTCGTCATGCGAATATCTGCAGGAAGCTCCGCGATTGCACTCGCCTTTCTGGAAAGCGTAGCATACTCCACGGGCCTCCCTCTTCTGCTGCCGCTCCTCCTCATCTTCCTCCTCCTTCTTCTTGTACTTGCTCACATGGTCAACCCTTATGATCCTCCCAAGAACTTTAGCTCCATTCAAATTGTCTTCACCATGTGACAATTAGGCAAGCAATAATAAAAATTAGGACTAGACCAGGCAATCAATTGAAACGGAATACTGAAGCGACAAAAGAGAGAGGGGAAGAGGGGCGAAGAGAAGGCTCACCGA
Organism: Panicum virgatum; assembly: GCF_016808335.1. NCBI lineage: Eukaryota > Viridiplantae > Streptophyta > Magnoliopsida > Poales > Poaceae > Panicum > Panicum virgatum. The sequence continues at coordinate 2,072,756 of NC_053153.1, forward strand.
CAGCGAGAATCGTGCTCCTCTGGTCCTCGTACGCGAGGAAAGCGAAGCCCTTGGATTTTCCGGTGCCCTTGTCGCGCACAAGGTTCACGTCGACCACCTCGCCGTACCTGCGAAAGGGGGGAGGGAGGGGGGGGGGGGGGGGCAGAAGCTCGTCAGATCTCCCTACCGGCATCGATTTAAACCGGACGAGAGCGGATGAAGGGAAGGCATGGAGCGGGGAGGCGCCCAGACTTACTGCGCGAAGAAGGCGAGGATATCGCCCTCGGTGAGGTCGAAGGGGACGCCGCCGACGAAGACGTAGGCGGAGTCCTTGAACTTGGCGTGCCACGACGCGTCCTCGCCGATTCCAAGGAGCGCCTCCTTCTGGTTGATAACCTGCGTCCGCTTAACCTGCGTCAGGGGATTCATCGTCGCCGACTACGGGGCTACTCGAGCAGAATCGCGAGGAATCGCCGACGGCTAGCAGCGATAGATTGACTGAGATTGAGAGAGAGAGGCCGGTGTTTGGAAACGAAGGGCCCAGCGTTCTTTTGGGTTTGGCCCAACTTACGGCTGTAGGCCCGGCCCGGCCTAATACCGAGCGTGCGTTTTCATTGAAAGGCCGGGTCCTCAGGCAAATGATTGTTCAGTATGGGCCTCAGGACACCACTAATTCTTTTTTGTTTTGCAGGCTACCTCTAATTCTTATTTTTGTTGTAAGAACACTAGTAAAAGTAAAACAAAACATCATTACACCCTTAGCTTCACACATGATCCTGAGATTTGCAAGTGATATAGTAGGTCGTTATCCCCATCCATGCATTTACTTTTGTTTTTCTTATGTTTGGAGCATTCAATCATATAAGAGCAGACTGCAATGGCAGTTCTTAAAAAAAATCTTTAGATCTTTAAACTCCAAAACGTAATTACAAACCTTTAAACAATCAGATTTTTTTTCTCCAAAAAAAACTTTTAATAATTAGACAAGTAAAAACTTTTTTCAGACAACGGCATTAAAGCTGAGGATGGATGAATCAATCAATCAAATAACATGCCAATAAAAGTGAGAACTGATCTGACAGTAGTAAATTGGACTTTATTTTTATATAAAACTTCTTCACGCAGTTCATATGTGAACTCGCCATATAGTAATGGCAAGCTGTCTTGACAAACTCATCATGCTCTTTTAGGCCCAAGCTCATTTCAACCTTAGCAGGAATGTGTGAGTTGTAAACAAAGGTTGCACACGTCCACGTGTGTAAAACTCAAACGCAACCCTTTTGGCCGCCTTGCTGCCCCGTGACTTGAGTTTGACTCCAACAATCCTCTCCACTCTCCAGTCTCCACACCGCCACGCCTCATTTCCACTAGTGATTTGCGCGCACCCATGCGCGCGATAAAAGCCAAGGTTTATATCAACAATTTGTAAACATGAAAGATGAAATAGAAAAATCCATTGAAAAATGGCTACACGTATATTACAAAAGCATGATGGTATGCAGTAGAGCAATTTTTCTATTTTTCTGTAAAGGACTAATCCATGGAAACTATAATCCATAACAACAAAGCCATATAACTTCTGCAGATTTAAAACTACTTGAAATGTGCCTTGTTCATAGGCAGTAGCCTCTGTTGATTCCGCACACACCCAAAAGAAAAGTTGTCTTGTGCAGAAATAGGTACCATTTAAATCACAGCAAAAAGGTATGCGTACAATTTTTTGTGATCATATTTGGTTTCAAAATGGATAGGAAAATTATATGATGTAAAATGAGAATAATTGATTTCTACGGGCGTGGAACTTTTGCAAGTCTATCTGATGCTTGCATTAAATATGGGATGAATGTGTCTTGGTTATGACATGATTTATGCATAAAAGGCAGATGTCATAGCCTCACAGCATGTTATACAGGTTGCAGGTAAAAAGTAGGAAATGTCTCGCTGCCATCATGTCACTAAGTGATCCAGTGGTATGCCAATGGAATGTTTGATTATCAAAAGAAAACATTCCCAATTGAGATTTCATACGTCCAAGAGCAGTAGAAAAAAAAAAGATATGCTTTGTGATGCGTCTCATAGCTACCTGGTATTTCTGAACAGGTACAAAAGTTATTCCTGCCTAATGATATCTTTGTATGGTATCTTGCTTTGAATCACGCCTAAATATTGAGGCTATTTGTTCCTCTGTTTTCTTTTCCTTTCCCTTGCTGTTGTTTATGGGGGAACAAACAATCATCGCAGAAGTACACATTAGAACATCTTCATCTGTGGCCAGCTTTTCTAATCATACACCAAAAGGCAAAGGAAAGATGGTTATATGGTTTGATGATTGTTGCTGGTCTCAAGCATTCAAATAGCATCTGAACTTGAACACACTCAAACTCTTCTACCTCCGCTTCATTTCTGAACATCGAAGACAAAGGATGAGCATAGCAAGTAAGGTCTTCAAATGTACCGCTTCGTTTTTCTTTTGTTGCTAAACTCCATACTCCATACACAGTAGCTTTTCATAAAGCAAAATCATATCTTACAAATGAAAAAGGTAGAATATATATGCATTAAACAAAAGCACTGCCCCTACAGGGACTTGGTTTGTTGAACTAATAACTCATCACAAATAAACTAAAATAAAAATAAAAAAAGGTATTCTTGGCCAACTCAAAAGAAGCAAAGAGGCCGAGTATATATACTCTTGCACTTTATTTTCAGCCGACAAAGTAGAGTATTTACTTGTATATATAAAATCTTAAAGTAGAATATTTCCTTCTATGTATAACATCGACTATCTACATATTTACTTTCGGTTTTCAAATGAAAAGAGACAGGTCATGAGAATATGTTAATATATAGTGTGGTGTGGGGAGAAAATCGTAAAAGTATATAAGTTCGACCAGATGATGTATTGTGTTGAAATAGCTATAGGTAAGCAGTTTAGAATTATTTATATGAGTACTTTTAACTGACATATATAGGAGCATCATGGCCAAGGTACTTTCATATTGCTAAAGTTACTGCTCCATAAATAAAATTCATGTTCTTGAGCTATCATTGTTACCTTAGGCAAGGCATGTAGCCTGAATTTCTCTTCATCAAGTAGGAGTCCTTGTCAGCCGCATTTGTAGTCAAATTCATTCTTATTTTTGCAGAAACCTGAGCATCCGTATTTGGCCAGTATTGCAGAGGCAAACCATCAAACACATTGTGTGGCTCCATGGCATGGCATAAGGCCACATCTCATAAGCAAATCATCAAACACATGGTGTGCATCCCCCATAGATGACAGGACGAGTCACTCACTTGTAAGCAACGGGTGATAGAATTGGAGAGGATGCAGCTGCAGACCTGTGCAGGGCTGCTGACAGCTGCTGCATCGCATGCCTCGTCAGTGAGACGTGTTGTCCCCGTTCGTGAGCTGCACTGCCGTAGTGTAGCCCTGCCTTCTCCGGTGAGCCATCCCTGGCAGTAAGCTTTGCCTCTGTAATGCAGCATAACCCCGCTGGTGAGCTGCGATGCTACATCAGCTATTGGCTGGCGCAAGGGGCCCATACGAAGCAGAAAATGTGCGAGGCGAGAACGTTGATCTGCAACAACAGAGGCAAGTGCAGAGGGGATGGGCACGGTGAATAGAGTAAATGGATTAATGGAGGGGATCCAACAATGTCAGATTGAGATGATGCGGTGAGAAGAAGCACCCCCGGAAGCTCTACCATCAAGGGGGAGGTGGCTCGGGCATGGCGGGTGGCGGCAAAGACGACAAACCGTCGGAGCGGAGGCACCGAGGTGGCAAGGTTGGACGGCGCCGCTGCATACGAGGCTGAGGAGTGGTGCGCTGCGAGGAAGGCAGCCAAGAGGGGAGGGGCATGTGAGGGCTGGAGGAGTGACGTGTTTTGGCAGCTGAACGGCCCGCGCCTGCTGCGTCGTGATACCGGAGCCGGCACTATCATCGGTGAGTTGCTTCATCTGAAAGCCACCGGCTCCCGAAGGAGGTGCCGCATATTGGAGGCCGGCGCAACGCGAAACGTAGCAAATCGCAAAGAGCAAAAAACAATCCCAACCTCGACGACGATAAGGCAGTCGCGAGCGGCCGCCGCAAAGAGGCACGCTGCAGCGGCGGCATAGCAGCAGCACGGCATGGCGCGACACGCTGGGGACATGTCGGCGAAGAAGCCAGGCAGGCAGCTGCGTGGACGGCGAGGCAGCTTCAGCCGAGCAGCGGAAATCCCAGTGGCCACATACGGCACGACGAGCATCGCGTGGCCCAACAATTTTCGAGCGACGTGGCCGGGGTGCGCGGGCGCCTCCCCCGCCCCGATTGTTACTTTAGATTTGACCATCGTCCTCCTCCGCCTCGTCCCTCCCGCCGGGCGACCACCCTTCCGCCGCACGCCGGCTCCCTTCCGCCGCGCCCCTAGGCTGCGGCCGCGTTGACCCCCGCGCCTCCTCCTCCACCGCCACCACCGTCACCTCTCTTTGCCCCTTTACGTCCTCCCCAAGCCCCTTCATGCCGTCGAAAGGCATCTCCTCCCCCCATTTAGCGTCCACCGTCCACCGTCTCCCTTCCCCCAACGCCTCCTTCTCCTCTCCAGCCACCGCCCCTCGGCCTTCTTCCTCTGCGCCGGCGATCTCCTTACAGGTACCAACAGCTCGTTCGTTTGATCGTGCCGACGACGGACTTGTGGGTTCAGGTTTCCTGATGGGATGTGATCAGTCGTTATTGCAGGCGCAGTTTCCATGCCAGTGGAGTTCAGGTCCGAGTGCGATGACATTGAGGAGGCCAAGTCCCCCAGCAACACGAGCGTCGCCGCCGTCGCCGTCAAGAACGCCGACGCCTCGGTCTACAAGATCATCCACGGCTACCTCAAGCAGAAGAACAACTCCATCATCAGAGTCGCCGCCAATGTCGCCAGGAAAGCGGCTTCCAACAAGTACACTGACAATTTTTATTTTTTTTTAACACACCGCTCTATTTATCTGCGCTGCATTCATGGGGGAGAAGGAGATGAGAAACCGATCGTTTGCTTTGCGTGTTGTGTGTCCAGGTTATCGAGGAAGACCTCTGATGTTTTCGACACCTTAATTCAGAAGCAGCAGAGCAAGTGGGGAAACAAGACCGGGCCGTTGCTTTCCGGGATTTGTTACTGCATTGCTTCCTGCAGCATGATATTGCTCAACAAGGTGGTTCTCTCCAGCTACAATTTCGATGCTGGCATATCACTGATGCTATATCAGGTAATTCAGTTTGTTTGCTCCTCTTGTTCCCATACTTTCTAAGAGTAATTATATGACGATTGTACCGTGGCGCTTGCTCATGTGTGATTACTGATAAATTGTTACCTTGAGCTGATCGAGCGTCCTTTTATGGTTCAGAACTTTGTATGTGTGGTCATTCTTCTGATACTCGAGCTCTTCCGTGTTATTACAACGGAGGAGCTCACATGGAAGTTGATAAAAGTTTGGATTCCGGTGAACCTTATTTTCATCGGGATGCTTGTAACTGGAATGTACAGGTATTTCCTGCTTCACACTGCATATACATGATTACCAGTTTATCACCTCTAGCATTAAACCAGATATCATGGTAAATTAAATGTGACTGTATTCCGTCTTTTTTTTTCTCATTTCAAGTTGTAGTAGTCTGAACTCTGAAGTACGAACTTTATCGGTTTGGTAGTCTTTGAGTATATGGATTAACCTTCTTTTCTCATTGTTTCTGTCACTCTTCAGTTTGAAGTACATAAATGTTGCGATGGTGACAATACTAAAGAACATGACAAACATTATAACAGCTATAGGGGAGCTATATATTTTCAGGAAGAGTCAGAATAAGAAGGTTTGGGCCGCACTATTTCTGATGGTAGGTCCATTACTGTTTGGCACGCCCGTTGTTTTACTTCTATAGTACTAAATAATGGCTTGATTATTGAGCTCAATTCAGAATTTACCTCAAGAATAGCAAGATTTGTTTTACCTGAGCAGTATATAACTCTCTGTTTTTGCAGATTGTATCTGCTGTATGCGGGGGCATTACAGATCTCTCTTTCCATCTAATTGGTTATACGTGGCAAATTCTGAATTGCTTTCTAACAGCAGGCTACTCGGTTAGTTCATTTTTGCTAATAGTTTTACACAGTTATAGACTACTGCAAGTCTCTTCACGGTCTATAAATGAACTGCCGCGCAGAGGATACTGTTGGGCATTTGAATCATTGCCATTTATATGTACTAATTCATACCGTAATGCACTTAAAAGGCATAGGCCACACCAGTTGTGTTAAACTTCATTCAATTGTATTGGATCTTCTTATGAGATCAATCTTATTAGTTCTGCATGCCCAGCACATCTAATGCATGGTCCTTCTTAACAGCTCACACTAAGGCGCTTGATGGATACAGCTAAACAATCATCAAAATCTGGCTCCCTCAATGAAGTTTCTATGGTGTTACTCAACAACGCGCTATCAATTCCGTTCGCAATCATTTTGGTTGTAATCTTTGACGAATGGGAATATGTTTGTCAAGCGTAAGAACTTCATCTTGCTTAAAACAGACTTTCATGGTGTGGATTAAGTACTTGGTCTGAGTAGTTTGTTACTGTGTTAAATTTTTTTTCAAGGCTGAATATTTAGAGTAGTTAACTCTATAAATTTGACCACCGACATGTTGTGCATTTACTTTTATCTGTTTATGCCAGTTATGTAATCAGGTATATTAGAACTTCATGTCATCTTACTCCACTTCAAAATAACTTGTTTCCATAGAAAAGCATTCTGACTTTGCTCACAAAAGAAGCTTTAATCTCTGTGATCAACTTAAATAATAAGCCAGATGAGGTGCATAAGGAAAACCAACATTTTTTATCATCACAATTGTTTTTTCCTAGGGTACAACTATCAATGTGCATGCTTCTCCATTCATACATGGCTTTCATTTGTTTTGCAGTGAAGTTACCAGAGAGCCTATGTTCTGGGTTGTTGCAACAGCTAGTGGTTTGCTAGGTCTAGCAATCAGCTTCTCTTCGGTGTGGTTTTTGCATCAGACTGGTCCAACAACATACAGGTGAGACAATAGTACTAACCTAATCGTGTCCACCGAAACTAAAATGTTTACATGAAAGGAAGAAATATGCACTCCTGTGAACCCAGCAAAGTTCTTATCACTTCTGTTCTCTTTTTCAGTCTTGTTGGTTCTTTAAACAAGATACCCATTTCAGTTGCCGGTATCTTGCTATTCAATGTCCCTGTAAGCGTCGAGAATTTCTGTAGCATAGTTTTTGGTAAGAATTTATTTCATCTGTGCTGTTTTTCTGATGTCCTTTTACCATGTTATATCCTAATGATGCCACATTTTTACATGTTCTCACCAGGTCTTTTTGCTGGGATATTCTTTGCAAAGGCAAAAATGTCCTGAAACTGTTCTATCCAAGTGTGGTTGTAACATGAAAAGTTCCTGCGGCCGCTCTGCCTATGAACTGTACAGAGATATGACAGAGTCCATTTTGTCACGAACGCCGCCCCGTCGTGAATTTTACATTCTTTCTCTCCATGCACAGGGTGTACGGGTACAGCATGTGTGTGTGTATATGCCCTCACTCAGTTTTTTACCATAACTATGTCAAAGGCAGAAAGAAATCTGCATGACTAAACAGCAACTGAAACTGTTCCGATCCGATGTCTGTGATCAAGAAATTGAGCACAATGTTTACACAAAATAAAAGAAAAATTTATGGTTACGGCTTGGTTGTCACCCAATAATTCTTCAGATATTCATGGCAAAAGCATCCCCAATCTTATTACAAGAGTTTGCAGAGCTTCATACAATTTTTGGACTCGTTATGTTGGGCTACTGGATCTATTGTGTTTCCCTGAGACTGATACATAATTCCTGAATCACAAATGTCGATAATTCCTAGCAAGCCGTCAATTCAATATTTGATCAAGATCAGAGGCATATGGAACATTGATCTGGTTGGTAATTTGATAATTTCAATAATCCATACTCAGCTGAAGAAAAAAGAAGAAGAAATGCTGCGTGAAGTATCAAGTAGATCACATTATCACATAGAAAAAGGAATCACTTGAGTTTTGAAGGGGGGAGCCACAGGCCACAGCCACCTCACACCACACCACACGTATATATATGCAATCAATTTTTGCAAAGCCAATCAATCCAGCTTCGAGTTTCAGGAATCAGCCTTTCTTGTCGAAGAGCCCGCCGATGTTGAACCCCAAACCGCCGCCGTCGTCGTCGCTGGTGGCAGCTTTCTTGCCGCCGGCCGTGGTGCCGCCGCGGGCCTTGGCGCGCGAGGAGGCGGTGCCGCCCCGGACCGGCGCGCCGTCGATCTTGTTGAGGAGCGGGTCCGTCTCCACGAGCTGGTCCTTCTTGAAGATGGCGCCGAAGATGAAGTCGACGAGGCTCTTCTCCTCCTTGGCCGGCGCGGGGCTGCCCCTCGTGGCGGCCGGCACGGCCAGCGCGGACCGCCGCGGCCGGCTCCTGCCCGCGGCCGAAGACGACGCCGGCGCCACGGCCGCCACGGTGCTGCCAAAGCCCACCGACGCCATGCTAGCTATCCTATTTCGTGAGGCGGCGAGAGGCCGGCGGGTATATAAGCGGGGGTGGTGATTGGGTGGTGCTCGCGACGGGGAGGGCGAGGCGGCCACAAGCGGCTTATCCGCATGGAGCTAGTCAGCTAGCGCATGGCCACCACCGGCCGGTGGGGTTGGAGACGTGCCGCTGCCGCGCGCGCGCGCAACAGGCGGCCGATCGGGCCGTGGGAAACGGTCGAGGAGTTTCTTCAAAAAAAAAAAAAAGCGGTGGAGGAGGTGGACGTGGTTGGGCCACACGGGCCCGCCCCTGCGATCGGGCCACGTCGGTCGGGCCACCAGGCTTCACTTGCCTTCTTGTCGAGTGCGACGCGCGCATTTCAGGGAGATTCGCCTTGTTTTCGACGTGAAAATTTGTGGAAAGAGGTTGGTTTCATTTTGTGGAAAGGGCGCGGTATCGTGCAGTTGTCAAGTACTTGCTGAGCTTTATTAGATTTTGTTCGGTCGCAATTAATTTTCAATCCGGAATAAATTCCGAATTTTTGTTATATCTCTTATTGTTTTATCATTCCCATCCAAAATGAATTCATGTGAATCCAAACAAGCTTTATTAGATTTTGTTCGGTTGCAATTAATTTTCAATCCGGAATAAATTCCGAATTTTTGTTATATCTCTTATTGTTTTATCATTCCCATCCGAAATGAATTCATGTGAATCCAAACAAGCCCTTAATTGGCACCGCAACTCCTAATTCAATGCTTTCTCTACAAACTCTCGAGCTTAAACTGTAACATTACCTACAAAAAAAATAGTACCTTTCAGTGGTGATACAATTCAGGAAAGATACAATTACCTGGCATTATACAACATCTTTAGGGTAACTTGAGGTGAAGGCGCCACGTTGTCCATTCTTCCGTGGACCGTTTTCACCTTGGAGCCAAAAAAATGAAGGCAGAGTTCCCTCTACTTGTCAAATCTTAGGCTTAGGCCCTCCGCAGTGTCCTAGCGGCGTCCAGATTCACCGTCAGAATTTGGAGTAGCTCCCTCCGTGTTACGGTGTGTATTACGGTGTATTACGGTACCGATGCCCAATAAGAGTAGGACCCACACAAAAGTAAAACAATAGCCCCAGCTATGTGCATGTAGGAAGAGTAGATTTCAACTGCCTAATGAGCACTATAGTATTTTATCATCATTGTTTATGAAGTTAGTACCGCTACACGTTTTTGCATCGCTCCAGAATTTTGGAGCATTTTATCATTGTTTATGAATTAGTACCCATGCACATTTTTGCATCGCTCCAGAATTTTGGAGCATCAGCTGGATTTTACGTCACTAGCCACGGTGTGTGGAGTGATGTTTAAACCATCTCTCTTCTCTTTAGGCATTACTCAGGTCTCAAGGTAAAGGCTATCTGTATTCGTCGTCGTCTAAATTCATTCTCTAAAAAAATATTTTTGTCTGGTCACCAAAATTCTCTCCTTTATACTCAATTTCGCTGCAACCATTCATCCTCTATATCTTTCCTCTACATCAACAACCAAACTCGGACCCACATGTCAGCCCCATCCCTCCCACGATCTCTCTCCCCGCCCTCCCCCCAGCTTCTTCCCCGCAGGTGGCCCGGCGGCCCCGCACTCCGGCCGGCTCTGCGCGCGGCCGCATCTCGGCCCAGAGCAACTCGGAGCGGGACGCAGGCGGCGGCCAGCAGGCCACGCCGCGGCACAGCGCCCGGAGCGCGCCCGCGTCGCTCTCCTCTCCGCACGCCTCCCTCTCTCCTCGTTCCTCGCCGGCGTGCCCATCCTCCTCCGCCACGCGCGCCCTCCTCCGGCCACGCCGCGCCGCCGGCTCGCCTCCACGGCCTCCGCCAGCCAGATCCGGCCGCACCGCCGCCCGCCGCGCTCGGCGTTGACGCGGTGGCCCTCGCGGCGACAGAGGCCCTCGCGGCGACAGAGCCCCTGCCCCCCATGGCGCTACGGAGCGGCCACGGCGTGGGCAGGCCCGCAGCGCAACGCAGCGGCCGCACGTCATGGAGTGCGGCGGTGTGCGCGCGGTTCCCGAAGGCGGTGGGGTGGTACGGGCCCGCGGCCGGGCGCAGCCGGCGTGCACCGCGTCGAGGCCGGCATCCATGGCGCGCGCTGCGGATCCCGGCGGCCACCTCCCTCCTCCCTCGCCGCGGCGGATTGGGCGCTACGCGGCGCGCGGCTCAATCTCGGCGGCGGCGCGGAGTTGCGCCTGCTCAAAGGAGCAGACCATGGCGCGGCGGCGAGCTGGCGCAGGGCCACGCCCCTCCCCTGCTTCCTCCGCCCCCTCTCTCTCTCCCCGGACGCGGCGACACGGACGCGGAGCAGCGGCGGGCCTCGCTGCAGCTCCATCGGGCGGCCTCGACGTCACAGCGGCGGCGGACCTGCGTGGCGGGGCGAAGCAAAGGCGCCGCGGTGGAGCAGCAGTGTTGCAGCGCTAGTGGCTCCATGGCGCACGGGGCGGCGGATGAGCGCTGGTCGGCGGGTGGTTGCGGATGGCGCCAGCGGGGGCGTAGGTGGGGCCAGCGTGGGGCTTCGCGGACGTCCTGCAAGCAAGGTTTTTTTTTCCGACCGGTATACACAAACCGCCGGGCCGATTGGACCGGTAACCGGTTGAAACCGGACAAACTCAAAATTGAGTTCAAATGATCCCGTTGAAACGGTCGGAACCGGTTAGCCGGCTGGTTTGGTGGTCAAACCGGACCGGTTTGCCTGGTAACCGGCCGGTTTGACTGGTGACCGGTCAAATTCAATTTTTTTTTCTTTTTTTGGTTTAAATTCAAATGCCCGCAAAATATACTAAATAAATGTTTGTATAACATATTTTAGTCTAAATGAACCCTCCAACCCTCTTTTGTACTACTTTTACATTGTATTTGTATACTTTTGTATGCACGTTTTTTTGTTTAACTTCAAATCCCTGCAAACTATACTAAATAAACGAATTTTTGAGAAAATTTGACACCATTAGATTCGTCGCACCTTGAAGTATTTTTAGGAATTTTTTGAGAATTTTTCATTTTTTGAATTAAAATTTAAATTTTGAATTTGGGCCGGTTTCTAACCGCCCGATACCGGAATCGGTCCGGGCCGGTTAGACCGGTAACCGTGGTAACCGGACCGGTTCCGGCCGGTTTTTTTAACCCTGCCTGCAAGTCCAAGTCCGCTGGATTTAGCTTAACTCCGCTCGTCCGCAAGCGTTGCGGAGCCCGTGCAGTACGCCGCTGCAGCGGCCTCATACGCTATCGCGCACTGGTGGACGGTTTACCGTCCCCCAGTGCGGATAGCCTTAGGCTTTGGCTCAGCTCAGCTTGCTCCGGCTCGCTTAGATAATAGCCAGCTCGGCTCGTTATCTAAACAAGCAAAAAAACGCAGCTCGGCTTGGCTCGTTTGCAGCCCGAGCCAGCTTGTTTTGGCTCCAGCGACTGAAACTGACACAGCGACGAATGGCGCACATACGCACGGTGGATGAGTACGCGAGGCCGCCTCAACGGCGGTGGGAGGTGCCGCTACTGGCTGGAGCTCACCGGAGATTCCGAAGTTGGAACTGGAGCGCGTCGTGCTCGTCTATGATCTGGAGACCCGTCAGAGAACAGCCACGCATGACGCACGATGAACAGACATCTTGCGCAGGGGACGAGGATGCCTGCCGGATGCGGGTCTGGAGGCCACTGACGCGTACCTCCACTACCGGCTCATCATGGCCGAGCCCCAAGCAACTCCATGGCCTACATGCATGAGATCTGCTAGCACAAAACTCGCAAGAACGAAGGATCTCAAATCGAAGCTACTGATAACGAATCAGGCTTCCTCAACTATTGGATGCTCCAAGGCAACGAAGCCAAACAAACTAAAACCAACCAATCCAAGCCGGAGCATCTCAATTCCTACGGCCTCACTTAGTTCATCAGCACAACGGCGGAGAGGAGAAAGATGCTGAAGCTATACAAACTAGGAAAATTGGCGCGCTAACGCCGCGCATGCACGTGATGTGCGTATAGGGTCGTATGGGCTGTTGAGGCTCGTTTGCTGCAGTGCAGAACGGACATGGCAAAGATGATTCGAACGTTGGCGTTGGAGTAAGTTTGGGGAAAGATTCTGTGTAGTTAAGGGCGGTGCGTTCAGGCCTTGGTGGGCTATGTGTGTAGTTCAGGAGTAGATTGGACCCATACTTCATCAATTGTTTTTTTAACTAAGGCAGGAGCACTGCCATGTTATTTAAGCAATAAGAGAATGAAAGATCTTACAATAGGTTTGATTACATAAAAGATAGCCAAGCTCTCAGCTCGCACTTTTATCAATTGTGGAAGGTGAGTATGAAAAGATACGGGCCCTGGCAGTACGGCAATATTGTTTGGTTTGGTCGTACCGTACTTTGGTTGATGGGCTGTCTGAGCTGGCATTGCAATGTTGTTGCAACCTATGCACACTGGCAAGTAGGAATGCCACTGGGCTACATATGCATGAGGCAGCCGCTACTGTGCCTTGGAACAAATTGATATTTCTCGGAGGCATCGATGGAGGTGGACTCGTCTAAGGAATTGAGAGAGAAATCTGCTGTAAAAACACGGACGTAGATGGCCGAAGAATTTTTTGCCTTCTAGATGGCACCGAAATTTTTTGCCTTCTAGAAGGCACCGAAATAGAATTCAAAGCAGGTATGCAGCTCACACCGAGAAATATATGCACTGGAAAAAAGAAGAAGCATTGAAACAATTAAATAAATTAGGACCATAGCTAAAGTGGACTTGAGTAGCAAAAGTAAGCTAAAAGCAAAATAACACGAATAAGAAGCCCCAAAATAAAATCAATGCATAACAATAATACTCTAGGTACAAAGAATCTCTATTAAACTGAATATATTAACAGCAAAAGCAACGTGCATCTAAATAATTTACCAAGATGACAGCTATTGCAGGCTAAAACTAAGCACAACAGTAATAAGATGACAAAACAAAGGTTTTATGACCAAGCACATGCAATAGAACAAAATATGAACACCCAAAAAAGAGCACCCGTGCCGTTAGGCTAAAAGCAACAGCCAGAGCAACGGCAAAATGAAAGGAAACAAACTGCATAGAATAAGTACATGACTGAAAATGATGAAATGTAGATAGAGTTCACATGCGCACAACACAACTGAAATAACATCAGAATTGGTTGCAGGGCCTATCGCCAGAAGGGAAAAATAGTCATGGCTAGAGAAGGAAAAGGGAAATCATAGCTGAGAACAGGTACAACAAAATAATATAGGCACACATGAGGACCAGTACAGTTTGGAATCGATAATCTCGCCTCGACCAAACACCAGCAGCAGCGGCACAGGCCCCGGGAATCACAAAGGGCAGACCACAGAGCAGACAAATGGATCCTGGGCATAGATAAAGAAAAATATTCCATCAGCATATCATTCGGAGCAATAGAGAGAAATCCAAGTAAGAAAAGAATGAGAGAGAACACAGACAGCTGCACTCAAAACAAAAGTAAGGATGAAAAGCAAATCTAAGAACCTGAAGGGGAAGAAATGAATAAACGAAAATCTGCAATAAACAGTAAGGGGCCAAAGAGAAGAAGCGTGAAGGAAGCATAGCAAACGGATAGGAAAAGGCCGGAAAATCTTAGAGCTCAGCAAAGAGGAATGAAAAAAATATAGGAATAGAAACTTACCGAAGAAGGAGAAGATACGGCTAATCTATCGGCAACGGAACCCATGAACCTAACCGGCGGAGCAGTCCAAAGGAAAAGCAAGGCGAACGGCTAGAAATGGGCGCCAAATCTTAGAGGTCATCAAAGAGAGAAGAAGAAAAAGAATAGGCACATGAACTTACCAAAGAAGGAAAAAAGAGAGTATGTCTAGTCGGTGTCTAGTCGGCGGTGTGGACGACGACCTCTAATCGGCGGCGCAGTAAAAAAATAACGCACAGGTGGGAGGTGGAGACCACGCCACCGACGAAGTGCGTAGCAACGATGTGGCGTCCGAAGTACACAGCTCTCAGGCAGGCCGCAATGCACCAAAAGGAACAGCAAAAACCCAAAACAATGAACACACACGGGTGACGCAAAGGAGCGGCCCAAAGAAGATCAGCCCAAACCAAAGCAGGAGACGCAAAGACAGGGAGGAGCAGGTGCCAGACGTCACACACGCAAGAGCCACAAAACAATTTGGAACATACAGGGGACATGCGGAGCGACATAATTGGCACTCAGGCCTCCGGAGCCCACGGTTTGATTGGGCGATATAGAGTTACATATCTGCGCCACAAGGTGAGGAAGACAGCCTAGGAGGAGGCCAGGAGGGACATCTGGGCTATACAACTATAATATTTTATTAACTTGTGATATGGTGCCGTTTGGTTTGTTCTTAGAAGATTCTAGAGCACACTTTGACCGCTAATTACGAATTAAATAAAGATAATTTACAAAACCGACTCTACAACCCCTGCGCTATAAACCCTGAAGAATTTAATGAGTCATTTGATCATATGATTAGATGATAGTTACTATAGCATCATTGTAGCCAATCATCAATTAATTACTATATTAGATTCGTCGCGAAAAATTACACTTATCTGTAAAAAAAATTTACAAATAAAATTTACTTAGTACTTTATAGATATAAGATTCTCTCTCCTAGAAATTTCTATAAGAGGGGTATCCAAACAGGACCAATGCCACATGAAGGGGGCATGTAATATTATTATCTATGGACTACATTATGGTCCCCTACAAATCTACTTGAATAAGTGCCCAGATACTTTTAATCAAAAGGTAGTAAGATTGCTTGGATACGTACAACTATTTTTTTTTTTGCGCCCGGGGGGTGGGGTGGGGGGTAACCGAGTGTGGGTCGATCCGTCCATCAAATTATAGTCACAACGATTTAGCACGGCATATAGACAACATCTAAACGTACGCACATTATTATCTTTTGGCATCAAGCTTTAAATAAAACCTTTTTATGCTATTCATAACTCTTATTGTTTTTAGATCTGTAGGTGTAGTCAAATAGTCAAGAACAATTATTTTGAACTAAATAAATATTGCTACAACAGATGTGCAATATCATCGTAGATATACTATATTCGCCGAATCGCATTCTACCTATTTCATTAATCACAAATCTCGACTCGTATCATATCAAATACCAAAAAATTGGGAAAAGTCTGTTTTACAATCTCGAACTATCGCAGAAATCTGATTTTCAACTTTCAACTACAAAACCGGATAACATAAGCCATTCAACTGTCGAAACCAGGTAAATTTGGACCTTGAGATGGTTTCCAAGGTGGTTTTGTATTTTTTTTAAAAAAATAAAATAAAAAATTAGATCTAAAAAATCAAATATAATTCATTCTAAATTAGAAAAATATTAAACTAGTACCAAATTCTTTTTCTAAAAATATAACCTATCTATTATTGCTCTATTTAAAAATTAGTTATTCAAAACTAATAGACATAACTACAAGCAACCAAATATTATGAAAATAAAAAAAATTTGATCTGAAATACTGAAACGTATCATGGCAATAGATAGGTTATATTTTTTATAAAAAAATTGATACCCCTTTCTTATTTTTTATCTAGAATGAATTACTTATGAATTTTTTTAATTTAAATTTGAATAGTTTTGATTCTCACAAAATACAAAACCACCTTAAAAACAGCCTAAGGTCCAAATTTGCTCTATTTCGACAGTTGGATAGTCTATATTATCAGATTTTGTAGTTGAAAGTTAAAATCAAATTTCTGTGATAGTTTGAAGGTGTAAATCGAACTTTTCTAAAAAAAAGTGTCCATCACCACAGCCCCAAAGAAGAGAGTGGAGGCACTTATCATGATTCATGCCAAAGGCACATAGTGAGCCTGCCGATTTAGGAAGACCAGCCACGGCTGGAGCGCCGCCCTCTTCTCCTCACAAACACATCCCCAAGGACAGCGAGCCGAAAAAGAAGGGAGCAGGAGGACGCCACCCCGGGCGCGAAAAAGCCCCTCTCCAAAACCACGCCGCGCCGCAGCATTCTGCCATTCCCGCAAAAAACTCGCCGGCGGCGGCGGAGACCCACCCATGGTCGGGTCCGACGTCCCTCCCGGCAGCCCCGGCGCGGCCCCGGGGTCCCCTGAGCATTCAAGGAAGCGCAAGAGCGTCTCCGCGGCCGCGGAGGGGGACGCGGCAGCGGCGTCGTCGTCGACGAGGCGCGCGACGCGGAGCTCGGCGTCGCCGCTGGTGGACGTGGATGGCGCGTTGGCGTGGGCGCGGCGGGCGGCCACGGGGGCAATGTGGGCGGTGCGTGGGCGGAACCGCGGCATCGTCGACGACGATGGGCTGCTGGCGGTGATCCTGGCGCTGCGCCACTCGCGCACCGAGGAGGTCGACCCCGACGAACCCGGCACGCCCTACTCCAAGGTAAGCGTTCTTTCCAGGCTGCGCCGCTTTTTTCTTTTCTTTCACTAGTTCGAGTTCTCGGGATTCGCTTAGACGAGGATCGCCTGTCGATGAATCGGTTTCGGGGAACTTATTTCTCCTTTCGTTCTTCCATGGAAAGATTGGTGGTGTTTTGAAGCTTGCCGTAGTTCCGCCCAAGAAAAGTTCCGCGGCGAATAGGATGGGGAATTTTCGCCATTGCGGTAACTCCCACTTAGTCACTTGCCACCACTCATGCTCCTGGACTGTTAGTTCACGGAATTATCAGCTGTTCCTGAAACCGTTTCTTCAGTGCGAGATCTGCGGGTGTTTCGATGGCTGCATCCTTCAGTTTTCATGTCTGATTTCATGTCCGAATAGGATAGGACACGGCATTATATTGTTTGCTGGGCCAAGAGTCGTGTTGGTTCTGTTAATGTTTGATCTGATTGATGCTATTTCTTGGGCATGTTATGATGATCGAATGGAGTGTGCTGTTATTAACGTTCCATGATCCATGTTATTACGATGTAATCTTCTTAGTCATGCTTCTCATGTCAAGATTGTGTTACAGTAGGTGTTGCCTTGGTAAGAATATTCCCATTCACCCCAGCCCCCGCGTCGCCCCGCTTAGGCGGCTCGGGCGGCGCCCGAAGCCCCCCCCCCCCCCGTCGCATCCGCTCGCCGCGCCGCCACCCGAGCGGGTCGCCGGAAGCCCGTGCGGCTCGCAATGAAGGTGGCGGCGGGGCTCCTTCCCCTTCCCCGGGCGGATCTGGGCGGGCGCGGCCGTCTCTGCCGCCGGTGGATCCTAGCCGTGGGCTTCTCCCATGGCGGACGAGCTCGAGGGCCACGGATCCGGCACGGCATCGGCCGGATCCGGCGGCTACACGTGCGGACGGCGGCGACAGTCGCGAGGGCGGCGCCAGCTTGGATGGCGGCCATGGTGGCGGCGGCGCCGGTCTGGGCCTCAGATCCGGCTCCCCGGGAGCCGGATCCGGTGCCCCTGGGGGCAGATCCGTTGGCGCGGCTTTGGGGGCGCCGCTGTCAGGCCCGGCAGGTGCGGCGGCGGCGTCGCCGGCAGGGGCCCGCAGAGGGCGCTTGCGGCGGCCGGTGCTGGCGCCCATGTGCGGCGCGTGGGCCTGTTGAGGCGCGGCGGCCGGCGCGGCCCGCCTGGGCGTGCGGTGCGCGGGCGTGCGGGCCAGCGGAGGCACCGGCAGGGCGTTGGCGTGGAGCAGCGCGTGCAAGCCGGCGGAGGTGGCGGCGCGTGCGCCTGTGGCAGCCTTCGTGCGGTGAGGCGTGTGGGTGCAGCTGGCGGTGGCAGGGGCGGCGAGCAGGCTGCGCGCGGCCGCCGCAGGAGGTTGCCGGGTCGCGAGGACGGCGGAGGGAGATGGAGCTTCGGCAGCGGGCTTTGTGGAGCTGTGACAGTGGCGTCCCTCGGTTGGGGCGGCCGCAGCGATGGTGCCGGCTTGAGGCGACGAACGCGTGCAGTGGGGTGCCGGCACTCCGGGCGAAAGCCCTCGCCAAATTCATTCTGGTGAAATGGCGGCGGCGGCTCCGGGCGTCGCTCTCCCTGTTGAGGGCGTCATTTTGGAGTTGCAACCCTCCTGCACGAGGTCTCTGGGTGAAAACCCGGTCCAGCTCCTGGACGAGCGACGGCGGCGCCTGTGGGCGTCGTGACTTCCTTGGAGGCGTCGTCTCTAGAGACACTGTTCGGCGACTTGGCCGGCCTGCTGCTCGCAATTTTCTTCGGCCGGTGGTGACAAATCTGTCGGAGGGCGTGCTGAGAAGGGGGTTGCCTACCTCACGCCAAGACGACTGCTCTTCTGTTGATGGTCATCACTCGGCTGTTGTCCGCCTGCTTGCAGCGTTCCGCGGCGCCTGGAGCTGCGTGGCAGTCTCCAGTGCGGTGCGGGACAGCGTTTGAAGGACGGCGCTAGCGCCAACGACAATCAGTGACGACTTGGCCTGCAGCGGATCGCGGCGGGGGTTTCAGCACGGCGAAACCCTTCCGGCGCGGTACAACGTCGGAAGACGGCGCGGGCGACATCTTCGGTCTTCTGGCTCGAGGGCGGCGTCTTCGTGCGAGGGGGAAAGCAACGTGATGATTTCGAACCACGGAGGTGGTCTGGCGGCTTGGTTCAGTTCCCGGGGGGGCGGGGCACCTCTTCTTGCTGCCTCGACGGCAATCCCTGAAACGAGTACGGAGTGTGCCGTGTGGCGGGTTGGAGGTCCCCGCACACGAGAGAGGCGTGCTGAGTGGCGGGTTGGAGGTCCCCGCGCACGCGAGAGTGGCGTCCAATGGCAGAAGTGGCGAGGCCCCTGCACGTTGGGTTGCTCCGGACTTGGTGTTTTTCATGCCGTCGAGCGGTTGATTTGGGTGCAGCAGCACTGCGGCGTTGGGTCCTGCACGGCGGTGGCCTCCTGGTGTGGTGGTGTGTGCCTCTTCTGCTCCTCTATCAATGCTGGAACACTTCAGTTGTTTCGATAGCCGCAAGAGTGCGATGGTAGGTGGAAGCTGCGGTTGTGCCTTTTCTCCTCTGTCGTCGTTGTGATTAGAGTTTGGCTGTGTTGATGTCCCAATCCAACCGGCCAGTGAGTATAGTTGAGCGGTAACCCGTGTTGACGTCCCAATCCAACCGGGCGAGTTTGTTGTTTTCTTTTCTTTTTGTTTCCTGCCTATGGCCTCCCAGGGCTGTAGTCTTGTATTTTTCTGCTATATCAATAGAAACGCACTCGTCGAGTGCCATTCGTTCAAAAAAAAAGATTGTGTTACAGTGATGGGGGGTTGGTTTTATTGGATGAAGTTGAATGGAAGCTGTGGTGATTAATGTGTTTGTTAAGGATATTGTTAAATTGTTTCCATTGTTATTAACTTCTGCTGTGCCCTTGTCATTAATGTTGTTTCATTGTTACATTGGTTGATATTTCTTATGGTGTCGTTAATGTCATTTCATTATTTCCTTGATTGAGATTTCTGAATTATCACACGATATGCTTACTAGGTTAGTGCACTGCAAAATGATGCATTATTGGTTTCATTTCCACTCTCGTTGCCAAAGTTTCAATTGGTCAGTATCTATAGTGACTTTGTTGGAGGAACAGTTTTTCTGCTTGGTTATGTCGTGGTTAGATTTTCATTGGTTATGTAGAAAGAGGAACTTGCACTCATCATGCAAAGGCATTGTTCCTTTATGGTTTATTTCTAACATTTTTTATTCAGGCTAAGGTCATGCAGGGATAGAATTCCCAGATCTGAATCGTCGTAAACAGTTGTATCATGGCTCTGAATTCCCAGGTCTCCTGACTGGTAGTAGTGTGTGACATTGTTTGTCATAAGACTGAAAACATTTGTGCTCATCTTTACTTTTAAAGAAAAACAATACAATGCAGATCCTGCTGCCAAGAGCAGTCTTGATAAACATATGTTGTTATTACTGCTTGGTGCCTTCCTTTTCTCTCTACCACTTTTAAGTATGTTTTGCTCAATTTGTTGTCTAATTAACTTCTGCATGCTAACAGAAACAGAAAAGACTTCACAAAGGCACAAGGAGTTCTGGGAGGATAGCTGGTGACCTCAGTCACTTATATAGTTTTCTTGTATCAACGAGGAAACTTATTGGGATGGACCCTGTCATGCATCAAGCTGCTGTCCCTGAGTGGGTTAATGGCCCATCTGAGGAAGAAAAGGCTCAGTACAGAGATGATAACGAGACCTTACAAAAGATAGGCACTGTGGTCAAGCTGCCACCCATTGTGGAGCCACGGAAGACGAGGAAAGCAATGGATGACAAGTGTAAATGTTCTCATCCTGGATCTGAGGCCTGTGCAGGAGTTCATGTAAAGGAGGCCTGGAAGAGGGTCAAGTATCAATTGGGTGATCATGCTTTCAGAAACTGTGGGTTTGATGCAATGGGTGAGCGAGTTCTGAAGTTATGGACTGCAGAAGACAAGAAGAAACTTGCTGATATCGAGAAGTCAGTTCCTCAGAAGAATCATGAGGACTTCATGAGGATTGCCTTGAAGCAGTTTAAGTCAGAGAGAACAATGGATTTGACCCAGTATTACTACAATGTTTTTCTTCCAAAGAGATTGGCCAGCCTGAACAGGGCAGAGGCTACAAACGTCATAAATGCAAGTCCAGATGATGAGGGCAACGATGAAGATGATGACAACGATGTGCATCGCTCTAAAGAGAAGAATAAGGGCTCTAGATCTTCTTCCAAAAGGTAATAATAATATTATGTGATCCTTGAAAGCCATTTTACTTTCCGCAACATAGGTGTAATTATTATATGTTACCATTTTACAGAATATTCCTTTTCACTAAAGAGCAAATAACCTTAGTGTATGATTTGGGTGCATGTCAACCTTGTTCATTGGGTTTTCCATAATGACACTGCTGCATTTCACCTGCAAATTTCCAAAGAAAGGATACAACCAGTAGTATAATTATATCTGGAACCAGATTCTTGATTCCCTTTCAAATGGTTATATTACAGGGTTGCAGATGTCCTTGTTTGCAGTATCTTCAATCAGTTATAGTTCCCTGGAAAACTAAAAATGGTTTTATAAGTGGATGGAGACTGGCTATTGCTTTCTACAATCCAGCCCACATCAATTTACAATTTTATACTTATAAAAGGGAATGAGAGATCCAAATATCTTATATTGACCCCCTCAAAAATTAGATTACAATTACACATTTCATTACCTGTCTTTGAAGATAATTTGGCAGTTTACGAATCCTGTCTGTGCATATAGATTGGTTACATAGGTTCTTGATAGTGATTTTTCTTGCTGCAAACAGCAGTCTATTGTGACAGTTATTTATGTCTTCCAACTGAAAGTCGAAATTGTCTTTGCTCTTTACTAGCATGGTAATTTTATTCAGCTTTCTTTGACAGGTCCAGAAAGTAGGGGAGTCAAACGAAGTTGAGATGGGTTGGCTGTCATTTTGCTGCGGAGGAAGAGGAAGTAGGGAATAGGGAAAATCTGAAATATCTTAATTGCTTGGACAACTGTTCTTTCTTTTTGCTGTTGGAGTTGGGGTAGTCCTGCCAGGTTACACATCTGACTATATGCAGTTGAAGTAGAAAAATCTTTCACTTTTGCAGCGTTTGAAAGTGAATGATTCTTAGATCTTAGGTACGAACCGAAATCAGCTAGCAGTGAGTAAACACTGGAGTAAACATATGTTGATGAGTTGTCTACCATGTTTGTGTCCTCTGGAGTAAACATGTACATGGGTTGCTCCATTTTGTACTTGAGATACATGACACCAGATCGAACAAAAAATTGGAATAGAGATGCAGAGCTTACCAGATATCTTGGTCAACGCGGCGCTTGGTGCTTGTTGCAGAATCCCTTGTTCATTTCCCTTCTACCCTTGTCGAGTTGCTATCTTATATCACCATGCTGTTATGGGAATTGTCACATGAATATCTAAGTTCATCCCGTCATGCCTACTGGCAGATTGTGGTTTGGTCGATGGAGAGGGTCCAGATAACTAGTAGTCCATCCACCTGTGGCTTTGTTCTGTGGCTTGGAACGTGCAATTTGAGAATGTACTGGCTGCAATATAAGCTATGTTCTGTGATTCATTTGAGGCTTATGGGCAACCCAATCCATGAACCAAACTAATCGATGGACGAGAGACCGATGCGTGGCCATGGCGGCCAGATCGTCGCAAGGCAAGCGCGTCTATATGATAGGTCGGTTACAATCTGACAAGTTGTAGCATGCGAAAGATTTAGTTTCTTGGTGAAGCATACCAACAGTCTGCGTGATCGATCGGATGGAGGCCGCCGCAGCGGAGCAGCATGGAACGCGAGGCGGCCGGGAGGAGCAGCCGGAGCGGCGACGCCGCCGCCGCAGCAGCAGCTGCGCCGTGGCCGAGACTGGCAGCCCCTACGTGCATTGCGGCTGCAGCACGGAGTAGCATGCGACGGAACCGCCAAATTAAATGTAATGGCCGTCATTTGAACATATCGGGCGCATTAGTTTAATGATTTAATTTGGCGATCCTTTCTCAACCCATGGCTCGATCGAAACAACATTGGTAGTCCCACGCGAAGGAAGGCGCAGATGGTACAAACACAACGAAACTTGAAAATACAACACATGACATAGTAGGATAAAACACTTTTACAAACAACTTCGAATACAATAATTTTACAAACCGGGTTAAATACATACTTGATATACAAGTCTTCCAACTATTAAAACTAGAATTTGTGTCAAGAAAAAGACTATACTACACTACCCCTGAGGTTCAGCCTGACACCACCGGTTAAACCGGTGTGCATGGGTTCCCCACGTAGACACCGGTCAGACCGGTCCCTCCGACCGATCAAACCGGTCCCGGCAAAACAGAGGGGCTGCACACTCAGCCCCCCAAGGGTGCAACCCGCCAAAACTCTAGTCTAGGGGTCTCGCTCCACCACTTCCCACCCCTCTGCATCTCTGCGGATAAATTTAACGCAGCAGGGGCAGAAATCCACGTCTGGGTGCCCTGAAATAAAAGTATGGTGGCAACAAACCCTGAGCAACTAATACTCAGCAAGACTTACCCGACCAGTGGGTATAATTTAGCCCATATACCTAGACATGCAAGGCTTTTGGCTGGTGGTTATTTTGCAGAAAAGCGACTAAAATAATAACTTACTTTTAGTATTTTAGCTCCAAAATCTATACAAATTAACTCTAATCTAATGTTTGCATGAATCAACTATAGCAAACATATTGGTGCAATCAAATAATAATTCCATGTGTTCATTGTCATATTTATATATATCCTCCTCATTCCATCATGAGACTACGATGCAGCAAAGAGATCAAGGCCCAGATAACCACGAGACACGGCGAATTGATTCGATTTAACCTTGCAAGGTGGACCTAACCAACACGGCACGCAAAAGCCCCGTCGAACCCCACGCAGCGACCTTTCCCCTCTCCGCCTCGAACTATAGGAACCAGTCCAATGACATATGGTCAGCCGAGCTCAACGTGAGACCACCAAAAGTAAACATATGCATCCCCATTTCTCCGCGACTACTTGACTACCCCAGGAGTTGGGTGCGGGTTCCTGTACTTTTGAAGCAAAGCAGTACTCTGCTTACCGGTTTCGACTACCTCCTACTCCTGGCATGCTGTTAGTACAACTCAATCCCCGATCAGCACTGTCGACAACGACCGGTCCTTAACCGACTCAGACGGGGCTAAGGCACCTAGGAACCCCTGTCCTGCTGCCATACCTATACATCATCATCACTCCCCGTCTGGTCTCACATTCCATATCACTTTCAATAACTCAGGGACTGTAATATAAACACATATAACTTATATCTCGCGAGAAACCGAAAAATTACCCGACTTCTAAATATCCTATATCTCGCGAGTGACAAGAAGTCACTCGACTTCTATCAAGGACTTATTAAGTATAGCATTTCTATTGTCCTATACATGCTAGTATAACTCAAGAAACCTAAGGATCATGCAACTAGGGTTCCAATCAACTCCTGAAACATAATGCACAAGTAATAGAAACGTATATAGATGTCATAATTTAAAATATTAGGACATGCACCGGGGCTTGTCTTCAGTCTGCGGCTCAGTGCTAGGGTGAGATGGGCCTTTGGCCGACTCCCCACGATCCTCCTGCTGCAGGGATTGCCCCTGCGGCTCCTGTAGCTCCACAACCACCTCGTACACAACCTCCTCCGCCGCGGCTGCTACACGTGTGCATATGCATATGATATGAGAGAATGCATGTATGATTTATAAAAATTACAAGTAACCTATATCCGAATTAATTTCTAACTAATTGCACCAACAACCACCTATTTAACCCTCTCAGCCACTGCTCTACCGGTCAGACCGGTACCCCATACCGGTCAGACCGGTCCCATTTAACTTAACCACGACACCGGTCAGACCGGTCCCTCTGACTGGTCAGACCGGTCCAACCCAGACCAAAAGCTGGAATCCTTGGCGCGGCGAAAATCGCCCACTAATTCCAATATCCTTCTAGGAACTAGTTCCAGGGTGCCATTGGAGGTATTTGACCAGAGAGAATCACCTAAGATCATCTAAAAAAGGAGATCGACTCACACGAGCCTTCATACCTTGAGTGAGCTCCTCCTTGCACGAAGAACTCGAATCCCAAGCACCCCAGGGAGGGAATCGAGGGGAAGATAAGCCACCACGCGGATTTGATCATTTCCCCGGCCTTGGAATCAAAGGAAGAGGAAGGATTGAAGAACCTAGGGCTTGAGAAGGGGAGAGCTCGGGTAGAGTGAGTGAGAGAGCTTGTGAGGTCGAGTGCACAGGTGAGGAAGAGAAAAAGAGAGTGATTTAAATGCTGTGAGGCTCAAAACGGTTGAAACCAGTTCAACCGGTCAGACCGGTTGCTCCGACCGGTCTGGCCCAGGCTGACTGGAAAAATTTTTGTTTAGCGATTTGTCGCGTGAGTTAGAACTAATGACCGTAATAAATTTTTAATTACAGGTAATTAATACCTAAAGTGTTAGGTAGTACAACCGCCGGACATACGGCGCCGCCGAGAACCACCGGCCCGTCGACAACTGCCGCGGCGCCGGCGCCACCGAGGGCCCCACGCTCTCCGCCTAGATATTCAAGCGCGAGCCGTGACACGTCGATCGGGTGATCCAACGGCCTGCATTGCTAGCTTGAAATACTGTCCAATGCACGGTCTCAACATCTGATGATCTGAATGTAGCGAACAGAATCATTCGTACGTTCTTGCATTACGTGTGCGATTGATGTGGCCAAGTAGATACGCTTGTTAATTCCTCGCCAAAAAAAACAACATTCTTCGCTAAATTCTGATTGCGAGTTTCGTTGATCTGGACCAGAAAAGTATGCAGTTCGTTGTCCTATCCGAAAACCTGATTGCGCATGATAATGCTATACAATAACCCGCTGCATTAATACAGATCTGAACTAATCTGACCGAGTCTGATTGCTACTACGCCCGTACCAACCAAACCATGACAGCGCAGTGCATGGATTTGAGATTCGGTGACATTCTATGGCGACATTCTCGGTGATATTAAATCACTGACGTGTGAGACCCATATCACGTGACCGACCAATAATTCTCCGTTTCAGAATGTTCTCCCATCTCGTAAAACATGCATATCCATGGACCGATGTTATCCAATCAGAGTTCACACTACAATTGTAAAACACGGTCATGGTTGTACGTTCTCAAGAAACCATTGGGACTCTCCAGAAATGGACCTGGGATCAGCAATGACCTTCAGGTCATCGAGGCATGCCCCGTTGACCCAGCAGCTGCCGGACAGCAACAGCCACCAGCAATCGGCATCCATGTCCTGCTGCTCCGTTGAACAGCGTCGAGTCATCGCCCCCTCCCCCATATGCATATCAGCGGCAGGCCACGAGATGAAGCGGTCACCAGTCGGCACCGGATGAGAGCTTCCCCTCGGCCTCATGGCAGCGTCTCCTGCAGCATCGAGGAGGCAGTCGACCACCGGCAGCAGAAGGAGCGGCGAGCTCCCAGGAGGCGCCGGCGCTCACGGCCTCCGGCCTTCCTACGATCGTGGGGGGGGGGGGCGTTCTCCCCTAACGTCTACGGCCGGCAGCTCTCTTCCTACAGCGCCCGGTCCTCGATGAGCAGCAGCGGCTCGTTCAAGGCGGCGGCGCAGCGCGCGCTGGCGCGTTCACCAGCTGCTTCTTGCCGCGGGTCCAGGTCAAAACCGAGGAAGAGGAGGTGAAGAGCAGAGGCACCACAGAGTGCCATGTCTCCATAGATTCAGGTAATACAGCTCCTCCCCCCCCCCCCCCCCCCCCCCCCTCTCCTGAAGTAGGCTACTTCTTGATTCTGACTTGTGCTGAATTGGAACTCTATCATGGCTGAACTGAAACAAAGCTTCTCTGATCAAATTTAGCACCACACCAGCACTAAAATCTTCAAATATGAAATTAAATCTGATTGCGTTGAATGTTTGCAAATCGAGCAGCAGGATCAGGGCAAGAAGGTAGGGCGCTCACAGTTGCTGATTTATCGAAGGCGACCTCAAATTTCAGCGAAAAGAACATAATAAAGCTAGGAGGTTCAAGCACCATGTACAGAGGAAAACTCAAGGATGGGTCTCAGATTGCCGTCAAATGTGTCAGAAAGGTTTGGAACCGAAGAACATGCATATTTCTGCATTGTACATACTTCATACAGCATGTAAATTGCAGGAGCACTAGATTAGTGGTTATAACTACTAGCTCTTCTGTCGCCGCAGTTGAACGGTCAGTATCTAACAGCTGAACTCTGGAAGGAGCTTGAGACTCTTCAGAATATTGAGCATCAGAATCTGGCGAGGTTCCTCGGATTCTTCGAGCGCAACAATGACAGCCTTATTGTCCTCGAGTACGTCAGCAATGGCTCCTTGAGGGAACACTTGGATGGTATGCATCCCTATCTCTTGCCACAAATTATCCAATAGATTATGCTAATTTTTCATCATCATGCTTGCTGTTGCAGTATACCACAATGCTAGAAATTGTTCTGCTGTGAGTTCTGTATTAGTATCTGTATCGAAGTAGCATCGTTTGTCAGTCTAGGAGGATACTGATCTACCGGGGTTTCGCACTGCTAAAACATTTCAGAATCCTGCGGAAATGGTTTAGAACTCGTGCAACGGCTCAACATCGCCATCGACGTTGCTCATGCCATCACCTACCTGCACGAGTACAAAGGTATGAACTCTGCTCGGTACATGTTCTTCAGATCAAACTGTGACATGATTTTTGCCATGCTTGGTGAATACACTGGTGACCTAGAAAAGGAAATGGGCCTGTCTGATTCTCTGAAACTCACGTAATGTGACGTTGAGTTGCAGAGCGTCCGATCATCCATGGAGGCATCCGGTCGTCGGTCGTGCTGCTGACCGACGCGCTGGCGGCGAAGGTGACCGGCTTTGGGCTGCTGGGGATGGCGGCCTCGGCCTCGGGCTCAGGCACAGGCTCCGGCTCCGACGCAACGCCGGCGAAGGGCGCCGCCGGGTACGTGGACCCGGAGTATGTGAGCACGTACCAGCTGACCGACAAGAGCGACGTCTACTCCTTCGGCGTCCTCGTCGTCGAGCTCGTAACCGGCCGGCCGCCCGTCGAGCGCAGCCGCGGCGGCGAGGCCCGGCTCACCACCAAATGGGTAAGAAACGAGTCGAGGATTTTACACAGTGCAGAGCTGCGCGACGCTCACAATCATGCCGTGCCATGCCATGCAGGCGCTGCAGAAGTGCAGAGGAGGGGAAGCCGTGGTGGCCATGGACCCCAGGATGCGGCGGAGCCCGGCGTCGGTGGCGGCCGTGGAGAGGATGCTGGCGCTGGCGGCGCGACGGCGAGGAAGGACCGGCCGTGGATGCGGCGGTGTACCGAGGTGCTGTGGGCCATCCGGAGGGAATACGGAGTACCACCGCCGGGAAGAGCCGCGCTGCGCCGCCGTGGCAGATGACCGGAGCGACGAGTGGGTGCTCAGGTAGCTCGTAAGCCAAACAGAGGATGTATCCTGTACATGATGCATGCCTGGACCCTGGAGTGGTTGGTTTGAAACTGTAACTAGCCTGAAAGATTTCTGAACAGCTGCCAAATGGAGGATTGCTCATATCAAGATTTGAGATTTAGCATGCACTTGCAGTATGTGTATGTAAAGCTAAATCACGCACTGGGAACCCCCATTTTGTCACGGAGAAGACTACCTAAACTTGTGCTGCATATTTTTAGTTCAAGCACTACGATTTCTGACAACGTTCTCAAATAACCTGGCCACTTCCGTAGAAGTCCTTTCTAGATCAACAGATCGGGTTCCATGGCAGGGGCCAGGCAAAAAGAATGCCATTCTCAAGAGTAACACTGAGCATAGTCGAGACAATGTCAGTTCAGTGACAATAAGCTCGAGCTCCGCGTGAGCCAATCTAATGCATCACCAGTTAGAAAATGGTTGAAGTGTGTACAAAATTCTTAGGCAAAACTGAAACGGATCTACTGTAAAGCTATAATCCTTGAACTTGTTAACTGTTGGGGAGCAATACATGCGGGTTCTCTGTGCAGATTCAACTCCCCAGTATATTACAGTGTAAACAAGGCAACAAGTCCCTGCCATGGGAATGTTGGGGAACTCTCAGCCGATCTGCTTCAATGTGGCCCAGGCATTATAATCACTAGTCAATATTCCGTGAAAATGATGGTAATGGTGCGCCTTCTTGGGGCCGTAAGATGACAAGAACACCAAACATCCCAAGCATTGGCAGTAGCACAAGCCACTTCAGCAGCTTATAGTAATGCATGTGGAAGGTGAGTGAGAACTCGTCAGAGAAATACAGCCCATTTTTATCAACCATCTCTAGGAGCACAGTTCCAGTTGTTCTAACAGGAACAGTAGGAAGCATCATTCGTTGCTTCCCTGGTTGATGATACACACTACTGACCACAATCCGCCTATCTCCTTGATAATTCCCAGGAACAAGTAAAGTTACCTGGAATTGAAACATAAAACGAATTTAGTTGAACTCAGCGCACATATGTTGCTTATTCCTCAGGTGAAGCTTTGGATTGTGAGATATTTGTTTTCTGTTGAAAATAAGGCCTGCGAGAATATACCGTCACGTTATAAGGAGCTTGATTCCCGTAGGGCACCCTGTACTTGTCAACAATCTCAAACTCTAGCCAGAAATTCTTGCCCTCTTCATCACGGAAGGTCCTGGAGCCATGCTTAACATAAATACCTTCACGGTTGTACTGATATGCAGCATTATTCCTTCCTTGGTTTGATGATCTCCATTCCTACCATCAATTAGAATGAGAAGTTTGATCGACGGAAAAAAAAAAGAGAAATTCTTTCCCTAGTCCCTAACATGCTGATAAAGTGTTTGAAGTTTAAACATCCAAAAAGCAAAAGAATAAAATCTAGAAGAAAATATGGGATTCTGAAATATTAAACAAGATTTAAGCAAAAGTTGCAAAAGGTTAACCAAAAGATCAATGTTCTATCCAAGCTGAGTTAAATAATGGGAAGTAAAATGAAGACCTACAAAAACTGATTGTGTACCTTGAGAGGATGGTGTGGTGAGGGAGTGGAAAAGCAGAAGACGTTGCCATTCATAGTGGTAACAATAAGATCAAGGTCGTCTCCACCATCCACATTGTCAGCCAAAACCATAGTGTACCTGCCAGTCAAAGTGAATCAGCCCATTTTATCAAAGTCTAGTATCCAATCCTCAACAATGATATCAAACATCTTGCAAAGCAAAGAAGAAATGCCATACGAGGTTTCTCCAATGTCTACAACATCTGCACAGCCACTTGATCCCTCAATCAAATATAAATAACCGTCAAATGACATTGTAGCAAGAGTTAGCCCTTTTGCATTTTCTCCATGTTTGCTCATGTCGAGCAGTAGAACAGGACTCATGATTCTTCCATGTGCTCTATAGGGGAAAGGTTGAATTTTTGAGCCATCCTTTCCACTAAGAACATAGATGTTTCCCGACACAGTTGGGACCACAACATCAGTGTGCCCATCTCCATTGACATCACCAACGGTAGGTCGCTGTCATCATATGATAACAATTATAATGCTAATCAGATTGCATTTTGAAAGCTGTAGCCAAGTAATGAAAGAAATATAAAGCAAAGGAAATGCTGTGGTGAAAGCATATGTCATATCTTCGTTTGGATTGAAACCAAGTTATAATGTTCTCAGCCAGTCATTCAAAATATAGTGATAGGATAAGTTTAATCCCAAACAGTAGAATTTAAGTAAACAATCTGAGCTATACTAAGATGCAGTTTTAGCACATGCAGCTATAGCAGTAAACAGACAGTCACAAGCCATGTGGTGCCTTGCCATACATTATAGACACCAGGAATTATAAAGCAACAGTCCGTCAACATCTTATCTTACAAAAGAAACAAGTGAAACTTGCCTGTGGAATTAGACTCTTTAGATGCACTTCCCAGATTTCTTCTCCTTCTGCAGTCCATGCTGCTACGTTTCCATGGGAATCAGTAGTAACCATCTCCATTTTGCCATCATCATTGATGTCCGCAGCAATGACTGGTGCATGGATCTCAGCCATCTCAAGGGGGAATTTGTTCCTAACCTTACCTAATTGACAAAACAATATAAGAAGAGGATAAGGATGTTTAACATAGAAATAGGTTACCAGTACACAGAAGGCAACCGGTATAAAGGGTTGGAATTCATTGTATTCTAGTGAGTATTTCAGTGAATTACAGTCTAAATTTCCGAAGAAAAATAGCATGTTACAAAACTGATTTATTTTTTCCTGATTGAGAGGAGAGATGTGTGTCCTTTCATTAAGAAGAAAGAATACACCACACACCAAAGACAACCAGAAGTCAGTACACACCAATACAAAACTGATTATTATTTTTGCCTATTGAAAACCGATGCAATTTTTCTCATAGACCAGTAAAACTTGATTTAACCTGTTTGGTTGTCTTCTGTTTTCTGTTTTACAAGGGGACAAATTACTTGGTCCCAGCTCTTTTTTCTAGCCACGGAACAGATCCTAAACTGGTGGCTCAGCCAGGAACACAAACCAGCAGGCTGGAGCACCCTGCCCTTTACTGGTGTGGATTATTACCCCAGTATTTGTAACTACAACAACAAATAGCACTATTCTATGTTCTAGAAAAGATAGCACTATTCTAGTCGAAAAGCTATGATCTGGGAACTTGATCTGTACAAAATATATGAAAAACAGGTCACTAGCTCAGAACAAAGCTGCTTTTGTGAACCATTAATATTACGAGATAAAAACTTACCACGATGGTCAATAACATAAAACAAGCCATAAGCAGTTCCAACAAGGATGTCCAAATATCCATCACCATCCAAATCAACCACAGTTGGAGAGGAATATACATGAGCACGGAAATTTACAGTATCTGTGCTCAAATCAAGATCTGCAGTCCATTTGACTTGCCGTGTGTCAAGGTTAAAGACAACTATACTGCTTGCAACATATTTTTGCATGTCAATTCCTTCTAGTTCTTTTGCATGTTCTGGGTTGTCATAATATCTGCCAACAAAAGCAGCAAGTTAATAGTATAACAAAGTCAAAAACAAAAAAAAAAATCACAAAGTGTTTGATTGTGGTAACAAGTTCTGTTAAGAAAACAGTCTCCAATCATAAAAGCAAGATTAACAAACACCTAGCATTGGCACGAAAGATAACACAGTGCCACTAACAAACACCTAGTTTAGAACATTTTCATCACCATAACATATGTGCCCACTAGTTTTTTAAAAGGAAAATATGAAATCTGGTGATAAAGCATGATTCAGAGAAGCGAAGGTTCAATCTGAATGAGATCAACCATGACAATGAAGAAACAAAGTTTTGTGATTTTATTCTTGGGACACAAATTGTACATGTTACCATATAGGACATAAAAAACGCATACATTTTTTTCTTCATTTTTTTAGGGTCACTCAAGTTCAAATTCACGTAGACTGGCAAACAGTTTAAGCTAAAAAACTCATTTCAATTATGAAGCTGAAGTCTAATTAAGAAGTCATGTGTAACATGTGCCGG
The DNA here is from genome assembly GCF_016808335.1 of Panicum virgatum. Taxonomy (NCBI): domain Eukaryota; kingdom Viridiplantae; phylum Streptophyta; class Magnoliopsida; order Poales; family Poaceae; genus Panicum; species Panicum virgatum. The sequence continues at coordinate 2,105,299 of NC_053153.1, forward strand.
ATGTGTTTATAGCAAACAAAGAAGCCTTACTCGCGATCAAAGAAGTATGATACAGCAATCACCATTTCTTGTACACCATCTTTGTCAATATCTGCAATTACCTGTAGAAAAAATGAGGATAATAACTCAGGCCTATCTACAAAATGGACATAAAAACATAAGCAAAAGGAAATAAAAGCTTTACTTACTGGGGTGGACAAGATGTGGGCATCTATGCTCACAAAATTTTCCTCCTTCTCATGTTCTTGTTCTTTCCAGTCCTCATCACCCCACATGGATTCATGAACATAGTCATCGTAATCATAATTGTACTCGTCAGGGAGATCTTCTGGATCCCGAAACAAGTCAAATGATGCATCAGCATCTTCCTCTAGAGGCTCATTATTTTCAGCAGTGGCTGCTACTTTTGCTCCGGAATCACTTTCATGAGTTTTTGAGCTTCCTGTTTTATCATCACTTTTGTCAGTTGTTTGAAGCAAGCGTCTCTGAGTCTGTGATGTATTCTCTGCTGCAGTAGTAACACTAGATATGCTCCCAGAACGAGTGTTGTTCACAATGTTCAACAACTCCACATTCTCTTGTGCTTGGGTAGAATTAGGTTTTGTCTCAACTGAGTGTTGTTGCACAGATCCATTTTTCTGGGCCTCACCTCCCTCCACACTTCCTACAATGATAAACATAAATAAATCACATCAAAATGGATGTTTCTTACGTATTCTACGTCACCAAAATGCATAGATAGTCCATTATCCACATCAGTTAGTATAGTTTGGTACTGGTACAGTATGCATGCAATTCTTTTTATGTTTCATTTTTAGCTTGATGACATCAGACAGTTATGCTAATTGAAATCCATGGAGCTACACAACCATAAATTAAGCTTTATCATGATATGCAAAAACAAAAGAAGACATTTCTCTCAATAAGTAAATATAGGAACACATTTCCCATAGCATATTCTAGGATACCTGATTTGTTTTGCTCTATCGTGGGAGATTCCTTAGAAGCAGCCTCTTTGGCAATCGAATTATCATGAACATCTGGATGAGAGCGGTCAACTGGATCTGGATTTAGCCCAACATACCAATCTTTACGTACTTTCCTACGAGGTACCTCAAGCTTGTCCATCATCATATAACCTGATACCCTACATAACAAACAAATAAATACCGCCACATTTGACAGGAATACATAAAACTGTGCTTAGTAGAGTTCCTTACCTAAAGAAATTTACTACACCGTTGTAAGTTGCCAAAGCTATTTCCCGTACACCATCCTTGTCAATGTCGTATAGAAGAGGACTTGAATGAACATTTGACTGATGAAATGCAGGCCATCCTGCAAAGCATACAACAAATATATATTTACAGGAACAATACACCAAACCAATTTATTTTACCATGCTAACAAGAGAAATTTGCTTAAGACTTTGTCAGGAGCTAAAAGGATCTTAGGACATTACAGACACTAATTAAGTACAGATGAAACTTCTTTTCATAATCTGTAAGGAAGAGGTAAGAATGCAACATGGCAATGAACCAGCACCTGGCAGTTTGTCTCCATCAGTGCCTTCAAGAACTTCTAAGTAATGAACAAATGATGGCACCACTACTTCCAATTTTCCGTCACTGTGCAACAGAAAAAGGTTCATTACAAGTGTCTCTATAATGAAATCTTATCAAGGAAAATGCACCAAAACATTAACCGGGACAATGGCAAATGTGTGTTTGACATTTTCAAAATAAACTTTGTGAAAACTGCATACTTCGTTCATTTGACTGGTGTAACAGAAGTAGTTACAGAATGCTTGCTGTGAAGCTGACACGGTTTCAGTGCATGGAGCAATAATTTCATCGCCACATGAGCAAAGAAATAAAAGATATAATATGATTAACATGGTTTTTACTTTTTTGCATCAACAGCAGAAGATAGAGAAAGATATCTGACAGATCACCAGATAAGGCAGATATGTGTGACGCTAAAGACAGAAACCAAATTAACTAATTGACAAATATCTTTTACCTGTTGATATCAGCGATCAAGGGAGTTGCATAAATGCTGGAACTAACTTCAGTCTGCCATCTCAGCTCCACATGCTTCGGACATTTGGTCTTCAATAAAGCATCTTCATCTCTATTAAGATAAAATATAGATAAACTTCTTGAGTGCATAAAGCAATTCATATAGATGGCCACTATTAATTAACTGGCGTTTAAAGGCTTTCAATTTAAATAGTACTTAGACATGTGAAAAATCCTTCTGACTCTTGTATAAAATATTGTGACAAGCGTAATTAAACTTACATCCTAAGTTCACTTTTGCAGATATGAACTTAGATGAAATTCATTGAATGTGTAAAAACGTGAACACCTCACATGTTAAGGTAACAACTCAAGCTCTAGGCCTTGCATTAAATAAGTGTTAAGTACATAATTTCCTCCTTGTTTGGCTTTAGTTTCTATGTGTTATGCAGCAAGTCTCAATTAAACACAAGTAAAACTCTGGTTAACATTAACATTAATAGCAAACTTGCTGAGATGGCCTGTATGGGAACATAATAGAACAGATGCTTACCATTAGAAAGCACAATGTTACAGGTTCATCATAATTTATGATGAATCCAAAAACCTCAAGTGATGTTCTGATTTATCCACATTTACTTCAAATAGCTTATGAAAACATCTTTGACTAGGTTGTGATCATCATGTGAGTCTTACGTCACCAAAAAAAAGAACTTTCACTTTGTCAGCTCTTCCTTCTAATTTCTGTGTAGATTATGGGTGCGATTGGATTACCACTGTAGTTGCTACCTCTTTTGGAATATGAGTAGGGCTAGTAGCAATTTGAAGCTACTCAAAATTGATCATGATGCTCAAATCAGACAACAGCTGCTCGTTTCCATTTTCAAATAGGGTGTGCTAGGTGATGATTCAAACTTTTTGCTTGTACAGACCAGATGAGAAACTAAGACCGCAATACTAGAATGAAGAAAAAGGCAAGTGATCACTAGGCGCCTTGAACGCCTAAATCGGTATCGGTAGCACACTAGCACGGAAACCACGAGCTTGCCAATTCCATCGATCGTAACGCCCCCACGAGAACCCAGAGGAAACGACCACTCATCCAATCCGATCGCTGCCGCTCCCAAGGATCCAGCAGCAATTCCAAATCTAGAGCGGCACGCGAAGCGCGAAGGGAAGGGCGCGAGGGGAGGGAGGGAGGGAGGGAGAAGCAAGCGGCGCTCACAGGTTTGGATAGCCGAGCATGTCATCGCTGGCCTCGCGCTGCCGGAACTTGTTGGTGGAGTTCTTCGCCTCCTCCGCCGCGGCGCCGGCGGCCACGAGGAGGGCGCACGCGGCGGCGAGGGCGAGGAGGGGCCGCATCTGCGGATAAACCCCCAGCCCTCCCTAGGGCTCGCGCGGCCGCGCCGGAGTGCTGGGAGGAGGCGGGCGCGGGGAAGGGGATCTCGCGCGGCGTGCGACTGACTGCGGGTGGAGTGGGCGAGCCAGCACGAACCAACTCGAAGGGAGCGGGGGTGGGGCCGGAAAATGTCAAAGCCCACGAGGGGCTCCCTGCAAAAGTTACCAGCCAATGACTCAATGGGCCGATACGGCTGCTGACAGGTGGGCCGAGGCGGTGAATCCTACGACCGGGGCCGGCCTATTGGATCCGATGCGGTGGGGTCGTGTTTAGAGTAACTCTAACATTTTGATTTTTTCCTTTCTTTTTTTTATCTTTTCTTAATATAAAAAATTAATGGTGAAAAATATATTCCAACAAATTAATTTTTCATCTCTCTTTCTTTTTACTCCCATAACTCCCATAAGCGCGATTTTAGGACCGGATGCGAAAACCAAGATGTATGTAAAATTACGAAAATGCCCTTGTAAATGAGCGGTGGGAGACCGAGAACAATCCAGAGCATCCTAATATTTCAGCTTGGATGGACTCCACGTGTGCTTGCACGCAATCTGATGCAACTTTGGGACAGCAGCATCGGCACTGCAGCACCTAATGCTGCGTTTATTTTGGGACTTTTTTTGAATAGTAGAAGTGCAGTCAATGTGGGACGGAGGGAGTATTTTTTTCTCAATCCTCAATATTAATTCTCCAATCCCTAATAGAAAGGAGAGAAAATAAGTCTCCCTTTTCCTATTCCGACGGCCTCTTGCTGCTCTGTGCTGCTGCGCTTAGAGCAGGTATTACGGTCGACTACAAGAAGGCTGGATCTCACGTGGAGGAGAGAGAAGAGAGAAAAGAGAAGAAATCCGGCGCTCCACTCCCCGCCGGCTCAATCCAGCGTTCTCTTCTCTGCTCGTGGGCCTGCAGGCACTAAAACGCCAGCATGCAGCCTGCAGCGGCGCGCGGAAGCCGGCGCATGCCTGCGCACGCAGCCAGCCGGCGAGCTGAGTTATAAAACATGCTCTTACCTGTGCTGCTGCACTCGCCTGTGCTGCTGCTTGCTGCTTGCTGCTGGCAAGGCCGCACGCCCCTGCTATGCTGCGCTCGCCTGTGCTGCTGCTTGCTGGTGGTAAGGCTGCACGCCCCTGCTCGCTCGTGCTTGCCAGCTGCTCTGCCTGCTTGCTACGCGAGAGCGCCACTGCTTGCCGCCGGCCGCTGCGTGGACAGAACCCGGCCTAGTTCTTGGTTCGTGTGCGCCCTCATCTCTCTCCAAGCCGAATCAGCGTCGCTCCCTTGGCCAAGGCCGACTGCTGCTTGCCCTGCTGCGCGCGTTGCAGTGTGCAGTCCGTGCCTCGGCTCCTGGGAGCTCGCGCGTCCCTGCCCCGCGCGCGCGCCTGGCACCGCTGGGCACAAGGGAGCAGACGAGGGCGCCGACGGTGGCAACAAGGGAGCAGACGAGGGCGGCGGCGGCGGCGAGCAGGGCGGCTCACCCTGCTCGCCGACGGACGGGGAAAGGAACACCAGGAGAGGGGAGGGGAAAGAAAATGAAGAAGATGCGTGAGGGGAAAGAAAATGAAGAAGATGCGACAATGACAAGTTGACCCCACGTGACAGGAGAGGAAAAGGGGAAAGGGAAAAAATTAGCTATTGGAGCATTTCTCCTCTATAAGTTGAAAGTTGGAAAGAGGATTCCCTATACGGTGAGAAAGGGAAAAGAAGAAAATCAAGCTATTGGAGTTGCTATTAGCCCCTCACCTAAGAGCATCTCCAAGAGTTCCCCATTTATTCTTCCTAAATTTTGTTGTTTGCCAACTCCCCAAATAGGTTTGGGGAGATAAAAAGAAGATCATCTCCAATAGTACTCTATTTTAACTTGCTAAATATGAAAAATTGTGGCCCATAAATTCCAAACCAAACTTTCTTTCCTCCCGTGATTCTTCGACGCCGCCGTCTCACGGTCGCCCCTCTCCCCTCCAGCTCGATCATCGGCCAAGTAGCTCAATTCGTTCTTGTCTGAACTATGACGACGAACCAGCTTCGATTAATTGTATCCATCCAGACTCTGTACTACAACGGCGCCAAGAACTTCTGGGTCCATGGCACCGGGCCCCTAGCTAGGCTGCCTGCCCCAGAAGCTCGTCGCGCCCAGGCCCGACGACGGTGACCTCGACTACAGCGGCGGCCTCAAGACCCTCAACGACGGCGCCTACGAGTTCAACACCCAGCTCTGCGGCTAAGGCGGGCCGCCCTACAACTACAACGCGAACGTGAGCTGCCTCGACCTGGGCTTCCGGGTGTGCGAGGACGGCGCCAAGTTCGTCAGCTGGGACGCTCGCCGAGGCGGCCGACCTCGCCGGCCGGTGCCGGAGGCTGCCACCGGACGGGAAGCTGCGGACGCAGAGTGCCTGTGCCATCGACGCGCTCTCTGGGAAGCTGGACCTTAACCTCCGGTACTGCGTGCTGCTCGTGAGGACCAGCATGCTGTCCGAGTCCTCCGGCCCGTCGCCGCCGGCGCATGCGGATGTCCGAGAGATGCTCTCGAGGCTGCAGATCGGGCACAAGGCCGGCCAATTTGCTGCACGAACGAGACCTCTCCGCGGGAAGAAAACGCGCGACGAAGAAAGCGCTCGCGGGGAGTCGCGATGGGGAGCTACGGAGTAGCGCGCATATTTACGCACAAGCCAACCCAATTTACCAATTGTTAGGAGATGGAAAATTAAAATAGGGAACTATTGGAGAGTGTTTTTTTTCCTTTTTCCAAAAAATCAAAGATGGGAAAGAGAGATGAGGAACTGTTGGAGATGCCCTAAGATGACTGAGTTTGGGGATCCGAAATTCGCGGAGATCCGACGGTCCTTTTTTTTGCGAGGGGGAATCCGACGGTCCTGAACTCCTAATCAGATGACAGAGTTTGGGGAGACATGAGGTGGTCCGACCAATAAAAGCGAAGCGATTGGATGATTTGGGCCGGCGAGATACCGTGAACGCGATGGGTGATGATAAATGCTCGAGAAAAGCCCAAACACAATAGTTAGTGCTTTGAATCTGATATTGGCGATCACTGTGCAAGTGCTCGCACGGTCACGATCTGCGACTGCAAGGGGCCGAGCTAGGAACCTCTGACACAAAGGCACATGGCTAGCTAATCGTATGATCCGGGGCCAGCACAATGCTAAACAATACGCAAGTCAGAGCTAGTACACACACATCTCGCAAGTCATTGCTCACGCTACGAGAAAGTTTTCAGTTGGCCTCGATGATTACTAGTAGAGGATGATGGGAATTAACATGAATTTAATTCATCACAAACACAAAAAGGACCCTGCGAACAAGATCGAAATGCCTGCACGAGAGATTTTCTATTACTAGTAGAAGTCAGGATAAAACAAGTCTGGCATCTCATCGCAGTAGATTTTCTATTCGGGAGAGAATTGATGGTGGATGCAGCTCAAGGTTTTGATACTTGAATTGAACAAACAAAAATGCTCCCAGCTCATTGCCTTTGTCTCATCTACCCAACGCTGCATGCGTCCCTTGAATTTGGCTTCCCCTGTCTGTCGGGCTGGCCTTGTTAAATCCACGAGACCCACCCAGACTCCCATTTTTGGCGCACAGTGGACGGCATCTTCTCCGCTCCCCCACACTGATCACACACCCTTCGCAGTCAGAGGAGAGCGAGCAGCCGCGGCCGCAGCACGCGCGAGTGAGCAGCAGCGCGAGGCGAAATGGCGAGCAAGCCGGTCACCGTCGGCGACCTCATCCACCGCGTCGCCTCCTCCTGCCTCTCCAACCGCCTCCCCTGCAACTACACCATCCGCGACTCCGTCGACAGCGATCTGGACGACGACCCGTTCGCCGACGCCGTCTCCAGCAGCGACAAGTGCCGGCGCTCCCCCTCCGCGGCGGAGCTGGAGGAGCAGCAGGAGGAGGAGGAGAAGCTCAAGATCTGGGAGGAGGGCGGCCAGGAGGAGCGCAAGGCGGCCAAAGGCGACGCGGAGGCGCTGATGGCGGAGGTGTTCGACGCGGTCTCCGGGGTGCGCCGCGCGTACGCCACGCTCCAGGGCGCGCACTGCCCCTGGGACCCCGACAAGATGCGCGCGGCCGACGCCGCCGTCGTCGCCGAGCTCCGCCACCTCGCGCGCCTCCGCGACCGCTTCCGCCGCTCCGCCGCCGCGGGCCACATCCCGCGCCCCAACCCCTCCGCGCCGCCGCTCCGCGAGGCCGTCGCGCCGTACGAGGCCGCGCTCGACGACCTCCAGCGCCAGCTCCAGTCCAAGCAGGCCGAGGTGGACGGCCTCAAGGAGAAGCTCGCCGCCGCCACCAGCCGCCGCAAAGGCCGCCACCACCCGTCCAAGCCGAACGGCCCCGGCGGCGCGCCCACGGCGGACCTCTTCACCACCTGCGCCGAGCAGGCCCGCGCCGCGACGCGGGCCTTCGCGGCGCACCTCCTCCACCTGATGCGCGCGGCGGGGGTGGACGTCGCGGCGGCCACCCGGTCCCTCACCAAGATCCCCGTCTCCTCCCCGCAGCTGGCCAAGCACGCGCTGGAGGCGCACGTCACCCGCGCCCTCCTCGGCGGCTTCGAGCACGAGTCCTTCTACCTCGACGGCTCCCTCTCGTCGCTGCTCGACCCCGCCGCGTTCCGGCGGGAGCGGTACGCGCAGTTCCGCGACATGCGCGGGATGGAGCCCGCCGAGCTCCTGGGCGTGCTCCCGACCTGCGCCTTCGGCCGCTACGCCGCGACCAAGTTCGCGGCCCTCCTCCCGCCCCGCGTGGAGGAGGCCATCCTCGGCGACGGCGAGCACCGGCGGGTGGTGAACGGCGGCACGCACCCGCGGACGCCCTTCTACGGGGAGTTCCTGCGCGCGGCCAAGGCCGTGTGGATGCTGCACCTGCTGGCGTTCGCGCTGGAGCCGCCGCCCAGCCACTTCGAGGCCGGACGCGGCGCGGAGTTCCACCCGGGGTACATGGAGAGCGTGGCCGGCGCCCCACCGCGCGCCGGCGCGGGCATGGTCGTCGGGTTCGCGGTGGCGCCCGGGTTCCGGCTGGGCAACGGCGCCGTCGTGCGCGCCCGGGTCTACCTCGTGCCGCGTGGTGGCCGACCGTGACAGGCCGATGCACGGCGCAGCGCCGCGGTCCACGGATCACCGGTCCGATCGTTCGTTGTGTGGGCGCCATGCTGGAGCTGGAGCTGGAGTAGCTGCAGTTCTTGGTGAAGAACAGTGGTAGTGCCGTAGTGGTAGTACCGTACTACTAGCTCTGTAGACTTTCACTGATGCTCCTTAATCTAGATTGCCTTTTTCTCTCAAGTAATCAACGATGTCAAGAGGACTCGGAATTGAATGTATCATCATCGTTCGGTAATAACCAGTACCATTTCCTGATTAAAAAGTAGGTAGGAGGGTAAATAGACCATCCTGTAGCAGTGAGCAGTGACATCAAGAGACAGCCAGGGGGGCAGGGGAGATCTTGGATGTGGCCATAGGAACTCATCGTTATCTTCAAATAATTTGCTGAAGATTATGTCAGTGAATGCATGATGATGACCGGGCAAGAGCAGTTAGGGTGCAAAGAACGCATTTTTTTTATGTCTTTCTTTTCCCCTAGGATCTCATTTTCAGTACAGATCTATGGAAGCTGCCGGAAAAGATAAAGTGAAAAAGGCCGAAGCTTGTCTTGTTCGTAATCGTAAGCCTTTGGCCTAGAGTTGGGTCTCTTTCTACAAAGCAATCTCTGTTTGCCATTGTGCGAAAACCGAAGCAAGCCAGCAACGCATTGCTACATGCACAATGCATGATGATCCAAATACTCGAAGAATAAATAACCTACAGGACTGACAAAATTGAAATGTCACTTTCTACATTTAGGCCAAAATGTGAGCAATCTAGTGGAAGTCAATGGTTTCTCAAATCCAGCATCCTCAACTCTTATTTATAAACTTGCATTTTCAGTAACACCTGACCTTACACGAGGGCCTAATTTTGTGAGAATAATTTTTGCTTTTTCTTTCACCGGTTAGCCAGGTATACTCTTCTGCAAAATCAATGAAATAGGGACGTTCTGGTGCCCGTTCATTCAAAAAAAAATCAGTGGAAGAGAACGCATGCTACCAGACTCAGAAGTTACTGGTCAAATTTAGACGACAGCTCATGTGCTAACTCTTTCCCTGATAACTCGCTCTTCAACAGTCCACTGTCCACCCACTGAAGTCCCTGCTTCATTCACCCCAATCTCCAGCTGGAGACCTTGAGTGTTGTTAAAAGCTATCGATATTGTGATCCACAAACACAAGATGCCTGCTCGGACATTAAACAAAAAGTGAGAAACTGCTCTCCTGCAGCTAAAGTATGAAGGAGCTAAAATATTATCATAATGAGAAGAAGTTTGATATATGATGGAATCCTGAAGTTTTATTACTTATACGAACTTGCAGAAAAAAAAAAGACTTGTATGGTGTTAAATGGACGTTCACTTAAATGGCGGAGCGCAAATCAGAGCAGTGCAATAACAATGAATGCAGGTTCTATCATAGTACTCCCTCCGTTCTAAATTGTAGATCGTTTTGACAAATCTAGATGCATAATTTTTGCTATGCATCTAGATAAATACTATGTCTATATACATGACAAAAATTATGTATCTAGATTTGCCAAAACGACCTACAATTTAGAACGGAGAGAGTACATTCTTTGCCCAACAGGTGAGAAAACATGCTCCATATCTACCATTTCTTCTGCTATCCTATTTATGTAACTTCAACAGCTAGATGTCCCCTTCTGATCACTTCTACAGGCATAAATGTTTATCAAAGTCAGAAATGAGGATTTAGAGGAGTTTTCAGACCTCATAATTTACTGTCATTGTTGTCCGCTTCAACCAACTCAATTTGATCAAAATCTAGATCCACGAAGCTCTCTTTCCCGAAAAGTGTCACCTGGACAGTGGCCTGTGAAAGCTAACACTTCTTAGATAGCCAAACAATACCAGAAGGCATTGGAAAATAATCGTACAACTAGTTTACTAAGATTAATATCTAATTGCCCCAACCTTCCTGTTTTTGAGATTCACTTCCAGGATTGAACCAATGAAGTCCTCAAAAGGCCCAGAGAGAACATGGACAGTAGCACCAGCTGAAAAAGCTCGCTGGCTGGTGCCACCTTTTGAGGGTGACTTCTTAAACTGCTTCTTGATCTTATTCATTAACATAAGTTCAGATTTTTCAACAGGTTTACTGAATGACTCAACATTTGCCATGTTCTCCATTCCTTCAAATTCTCTATCAACTTTCTCTTGTTCCTCCTTTTCTTCTCTGATAATTGATTCAACTTCTTCAATTGGAATTGGTTTTGGCTTTTTAATCTGCCTTTTGCTGCATAGTGAGAATATTACTATATTAGTACCAGGGCAGGTACAAGAAATGCAAATCGAAATAACTTATAAATAGAATAGACTACAAGGAGATATGATCATTATAACAGTATATAGATGTTGTGATCATCATTTTCCTTGTAAAGGAATATCCCTATCTTCATAGAAGCTTTTAGTTTTCAGGAAACGCTTAGTTGAGCATGTTGGTCACTAGCTAGGTTGAAGGATATTTGTGCAATTAAGTCTGGCAAATAATGTCCATACCCAGAGCAAACGTTAAGGATTCAAGTCTTCCTCACAAAAGTTAGAAGCTGAGATGCTATCTAAGGTCAAGTACTCTAGTGTATAATCAACAACTGAATATTTCCAGCAAAGAATATGAAGGCAGCCACCTAAAAACAAGGACCATAGCTATGAAAACTAACAATGTGTCAACAAAAAAGAACAAAGGCCAATGAATGGAAAAGACCCAGGGAAGAACTCACATTGAACCAACTGTAGCCCCAATAAAGCCATAACAACCTTCGGTGTCCCTGATGAAGTCATGTAGCTCCTTGTTTAAGGTGCAATGCAAAAAGACCAACCCAGGATGCAAAGGCTTCGATTTGACACTGATTGTGCCACTCTTCAATCTCCTCTTGACTTGGATGGATGGATTATAAATCTGCGAATAACCCAGTACGAAACTATAACAGTCGCACGACTACTGTGCTGTGATGTTGCTCCTAACTCCTAAAATAATTAATTGGTACGAACATGATGCGACAAACTGACAGCCTAAAATCACGCCAAGTGTTGGGCAAAATGCTCGTGCGAGCCGTCCTTGATTAGAGGCAGCTACAACACAATCAAACTAACAAAACTAACGAATGAGCAAGAGCGAGAGATGAAGTGAAACCTTGAAGGGAACTTCGGGGAAGCGTCGTGAGATGGCCTTGGTGAGGAGGTCGACGTAGTCGGTGCCGGGCGCCATGGAGACGCGCACGAGCCACCACTGCGGCCCCAGCTCGGCGAGGAGGTCGAGGTTGAGCTCCTCCCGCCACGACCTCTTTGGCGGCTTCTTCCACCGCCGCGCCGGCTCGTGGATGAGCCGTTCCTGCACCTCCTCCTTCCAGTCCGTCGCCCGCAGCTCCCGCCGCTCCCTCTTCTGTAGCCGCCTCTCCCGCGCCGTCAGCTCGCCCCCACCCCCATCCGCGGAAGCCGAAGCCGATAAGGTCATTGACACGGGAAGCGGAGACGATGACACGAGTGCCGCCGCCGCGAGGGAGCAGCGGCCCGCCGGGAGGCGGAACAGCAGCGGATAAGCCAAGCTCATGGCGAACAGCCTCAGAGGCGAGCAGCTTGAAACAAGACGATTAAAACGTACTGGGCTCACAGGTGGGCCCCTGTTGTCGATGAGGCCCATTCAGATGCAGCCCACTTTGGAAGTGGGCCTCTCTGGGTTGGGTCTCTCCCCTCTCCGTCTCCGCCCTCTCCTTCCACCGGCGGCCCCCTCCGCGGAGGAAGAGCAAAGGGATAAAGCCCTAGAGTTTGGCGAGGGAGGGCGGAGCCGCGGCTGCTGGTCGGTGGTCGCTACATCGGATCTCCCCGCCGCCGTCGCTTGAACCTAGGCCTTTGTTCTCCTTCCCCGTAAGCTTCCGCTTCTCCTCCTCTTGGTTCTCTACTACGACTTCTTAGGATGATTTGTTTTCCTTCGGAGTTTGAGCTCTGTGCTTCTTCTTGCCTCTGTCCTTTGCAGGTGAGGTGCCGCAATGGCCGCGAAAGGCTCCTCATCCAACATGGAGAAGGAGCAGGTGTGCTCACGCACATTTCTTCCCGTTTTCGGCTTTTGGTAGGCGGATTTGTTGCTTTTGCTGAGGTGGGTGATGTGCGCCTTTGACTGGACAGATGTTTTGGATGGCGGAGAAGGAGATGGAGTACAGGGTTGATCTCTTCAATAGGTTAGTAATATCCTCCTTTTTCTTGCCTGAGATCACTAATCTCACAAGGATTAGACCAGAGCTTGTAGCTAGCCGCGTGGTTGCAATTCGAGAACATTTCCTCGAGAAAGAGGAGTTGTGCTCGAGTTACAGTGAACTCAGGCTCCTTGCATTACAAACTGGTATCGATAGTGCAATATGGCAGAAAGTTATAATCCTGGTCACTATAAGCCTGTCTTGGAATTTTCAAGCTAGTCTTTTGTATGATATTGATATGTCTGGCTTCATATGCTCAGCCCTTCTTTGGCACCTGATACCAATTGTCATAAGAATATGCACTGAAACAAGTGAGATGAGATATTTAAATACTTATTGCCTCCTAAGTCCTAATTAGTCCAGCGATAAAGAGAAAAGAGTTCGTATGTCTAGGCTGGTGTTAGTAAAACAGCATAGATATGCTTATGCTTATCGTTATTAATAGTACAATCTATTGTTTCCTCATCATTCTGGACTAACTGAAGGAATTGAATATGTTTCCAAGAAAAGCAGAATAGGATATATTTTCCTACATAATGTGTTCCTAGTTCGATTAGGCTTGTATCTTCCAAAGACGCTCTTATCTGGACTATTAATGTACATAGAGTTTTCCTGGATCTCTGAAATGTCTGCCATGTTTATGGTACTTAACAATTTAATACTTAACATCTCTACTCTTATATCGCTCTTCTCAATCTAGCCCTTTTACAGGTGGAATCATGTAGGGTTTCCTTTTTATTTTACTTGTTCTGATAGTGGCATTTTGCTTTATGCAGACTTACACAGACCTGCTTCGACAAGTGCGTTGAGAAAAGGTACAGATATAATCAGCTTATGTTTTGCATAACTAGAAACTTTTGAAACACTATTTGTAGTCTTGTTATGGCATCCTTATTTCATTTGTAACGGATAACCTTCTCATCAAAAATTTTGTATTTATGTATGGGTAATCATATAGCTTAACTAGATGAACAAGGTAGTGTATTGCAATGTTACATGTCAAGCATGGAACTTCTTATGGCAAGTTGTAAGAAGGATCTATCATCTGTTAGATTTAAATATGTGTTTTTTTTCCGGGGATTTATTTTATTTCAGGTATAAAGAAACTGAGCTCAATATGGGTGAGAACAGTTGCATCGATCGATGTGTTTCCAAGTACTGGCAGGCAAGTTTGTTAATACCATTTCTCTTTGTGGATCCTTTTTATACTTATTCAATTGCTTAAAGGGTTTATAGCTAGAATTGGAGCATAAGCATGACTGTGCTTATTAAATTTGTGAAAAGTGTCCTTGATGCTGTCTTCTGCTCTTCCCTACTTTTGACTTTGGAAAACAATGATGTATTTCTAGTGCTCCTTCTTACTGCGAACAAAGATAATTTGTGATCTCCATCCAGAGGAAACTGAACATATATGATTAGTATATTCTTTTTGCTGTTATAACTTTCATGCCACAACCTACAGTCTAAATCTGTTTGAGAAATATGCAGCATTATGATTTTATATGTATCTGCTATAACGGTTGCTCGTTATGGTCCCAGCATAACAACAACATAGTTGTCAGTCCACTGTTTTCCTTGTTGATATGCTGGCTATAATGTTTTGTTTGATAGTTGTTACGTGCTAGTTTGTTTCTATTGATTGTGAGTAGTTAATGTCACGGCATTTTAATCTGTCTTTCGGGCATTCTTTCAGGTGTCAAACATAGTTGGTCAGATGCTTGGGAACCGGCCTCAGATGTGACCTGGGAAGCACTAGTTGCATTTTTGTAGCATAATCTGTCGCTCTGTTTCCCCATTTTGGTTGGTTTTACAATGTGGCCACCTGCTAGTAAGTGCTCCAATACAGCACCAGTGACTTGCTAATTCATGGACCGCCCAAAAGGAAATCCCAATGTCTTGCACTTTCCAGGGATGTGCCTTGTCTATGAATCATGAACAGCGAACATGCTTGTAATAATTTGATACAGCTCGAGAGAACAATTCTGTTGCTAAAGTTGCACCTGTCTGGTAGTTGAACTATTGTATCGATGCATTTGGACTGACATAGCTGGTGGATTCGACTTTTGCTTGCTCGAGTCATTGCAGTTTGATGTGCTTAGAGTATACTAACATTTCTGTATAATCCATATTAGACATGCATTTGAAGATATCGTAGTTCAAACTAAATTTGGTCCCTCGCAAGAAAACAGGGTCAGACTGCACTTTCCACTCAGACACGAAAATTCCTCAGGTTCATATTAGTTACCGTTCTAGTTTTGACCTATGTCAGACTATATATAGTAACACCATAAGAAATACTTCAATGATGCATGATTCACATGTTGAAGGATACATATTTCAAGGAATTGATGTTTAAAGATAGATATGACGACTTTTGTAAAGCTAGAATGTCAACTAATTTGGAAACCGAATAGTTCATTTCAAGTGTCATATTCAAAATTTAAAAAACAGAGGGAGGATATTCATTTGTTGATCTAATTTGGTTTGAGAAATGATGGAACGGTGAACGCACCATCTAATCACTTGGTTAGAAAAACTCCAGAAATATCATCAGCTAACAAAAAAAAGGACTCTAGGATAACAAACTCATTTAACAGCAGCAGCACACAAAATGGAGCATGCACCATACACGACACGAAGACTATATCTACGTCGCATAGATAATGCTTACACACATAATGCAACCAGCTGCCTGATGTTGCTATAATGGGTAACAGATGCCATAGAGGATCAACCATACTTGAAGATGCCTGATTTTTTTCCCCGAAGAGGCCTGATATTCTGTTCTGCCCATCCATGGCTATTGAAAAACCGACTATCAAGCAAAAAAACAAATATCCAGCACTTATGCCTGACGGATCAAATATCTCAAGTTTTAAACCTGATAAAAATTCGAAAGTTTGTATATACATGAATCTGTTGAAATAAAATGAAAATTTTGTCACTTTACAATCTCAGCATCAACAGAATGCTATCGCGATACTAGTTGCCCATTTCCGTATTCATGAATATGGAGGTGTAATAACAGCCAACCTAGGAGTTTTTTGGAAATACCGATACATGTTAGGGAATACCAAAAATAGCCCTACTGGCGGCAAAGCATTGGAGCAGGCACCCAAAATGCAGGCGATATAAGTACAAGCAGAGAGAGCATCACACATTCAGGGCGGCTATACATTTGTAGCTCTACTATTTCTTTCAGCTTCCAACACAGTGCCTTTCTTTAGCGCTTCATTGCTTTCTGCCTCCCTTCCCAGGCTATGGAGTGCCAACGCCTGCAGATAGTGTCCCATTGGCCACCCAGGTGCAATGTCCTCAACCCTCTTTGCATCCTCTAGGCCTTCCTGCAACTTGCCAGCCACTACATATGCGAAGCACCGTCGCGCCAGCATTGTTGGAACCACCGCTGCACCTGAGTCAAGGAACTACCAAACATACAATACCGTAGATCAATTGCCAGAAGATAGTAAAGAAAAAACATAGCAATTTAACATAGTCCAGCAATACATGATATGTGTTACTACCATATTTCAGGCACAGCACGGTACATCCAGCATTCAGAGTTTGAAGTTTAGATTATCATTAGAGTTGGAAATAAATCAAGATTCAAGCACCTGTAAGACAGCATTCTAATTTGCAAAAAAAACCCCAAAGACTAGCTAACCTAACTAGGTAAAACGAAAACATTTTGGGCTTCAAACTCACAACAGCAAGACTAATCTATATTGACTAAACACAATAAAGTAGCAAATGTATTGATTTGAATTGGACAAAAAGTACAGATAGGAGAATTATATGTGCGCATCACATGATAATATAGCATACCCTTGAGTAACACTGGACGGCAGTTGCAAAATCCTTGGACTTGAAGGCATTGTCGGCATGCCTCTTGACGACGAAGCTCTCAGATATTTCGCCGGTCCATGACTGGAGAGATACCTGCAAGTTCCAGCATTCCAAATACAGATGTAAGATGTATATCAAGTGTTCTTTCCCAAAGTTACCATTCAAAGCATGAAAGCAAAAACACTGCAGGAGCAATTTCAGAAAATGGCACTCTTGGGCTATGCCAGAACTGGGCATTTGGCAAACATTAACCAGCCAGAATGGTGAGTTGGTGATAAAAAGCTTGCAAATTGTACTTTACACTGGCTTGTGGATAAGTTCTCTCTCTTGAGAAGATACAACAAAGGTCTCTTATAATTCTAAGGCAACAACATTTAAAGTTGAGCATGGTTGATTAGTTGAAATGTCCACATAACCTCAAAGTTGTGCATGCAGAATGTGTATATGGATGCCATTTCTTTTTCATGCATCTGAGAGCAGTACGGTTCTAATTGCACCGATGATTGATGACAGCCACACTCTATATGCATTTTATCACATTAAAGCAGTATAAAATGAAAGATAAAATTCTATCTATCTATTAATTTATTTTCTGTTTATCATGGAGAGGACAGTACAAAACAAGGAAGGGAAGCAGTACATAACATGAGCTGACCACTATATATCTACATCATGGTTTATCAAACATAGACTTGCTAGTTTCAATCATATGTGCTAGTTTCAATCATACGCCCCGTATTAAATGGATGTTATTACATCCATCTTGCATTGGAATGGTATTAGCTAGAAGAATTAGAGTACAATAGTGTCACAGCAACAAGCGCCCTAGAAATAAGATTTGATAGCAAACAGTTCTTTTACCTCAGCATTAGCCATGTCGTCCTCATTATAGCCATCATCCAGCAATATCTCATGAACCACGTCCAGGTCTGCTCTGGCAAAAGCTTTCCCAATACCAGATAACCGGACTTGGTCTGAGCTTCTTTTATCCTGTTGGATGCCCAGCAAAGTGTGTGAAGGAGTCTGCATCAAAATTCAGTTCGAACGATTAAGCAAGGAAACATGCTAGATGTCATCAAAAGGAAAATCAAGTTAAAATGTATGGCACACAAGACCAGCCTTTGTGTTCTCAACACATACACTAAGTGTTTCCTTGCAAAGAGCATCATATGTGCTAGTGAGAAGTTGCAAGGATAGAGAATATTACAGAAACGTCTTTCTGGAGACTTGCAAGACCAGACACCACTGCTTTCAGATTTGGCCGGTCACGTGCTTCATACTGCAAGCAGCGGGATGCTAATCGCATCAAGTCAGTTCCATCAGAGTTGGATACATGACCTTCCAAGCAAGAATCCATGAGCACCAGGAAGTTCTTTCCTCTTATAAGGTCAAGGGCCTACAGAAAAGAAACATTTCTTCGATGAATTGATCAATGGGAAAAACTAGTTCAACTTAATGTCCATGCACACAAATTAACATAAAGGCAAGCAGAGTTCAATGTAAAATCTGAAAATTGAGGAATGTAGTTTTGCTTTTGCAATTAAAGAGTAGGTCCAGTTAACAGCAGAATAAATGCGGACAAAATGCATACACACCTTACACTACATCAGACGATGAATTATTTGTAGAATATGTTAAAAGCACACAGAGAGCAGGAAAACTTACATGACTTGGTGGAATGTGCTTTCCACTCAGGAGATCAAGCAAGACGGTGCCAAAACTGTAAACCACACTCTCTGGACTAACTCTGCCTGCAGAACAGAAGTTCAGAAACAAATAAAAAAGCCACATTCCCAAAATCTTTCATGGAACACTATTGCTGTGTGTGACGCACTTACCTGTCTTCAGGTATTCAGGAGGTGTGAAGGCCAAATTAGTACTGTAGCTCTTTCCATCCCTGCTGTTCTTCATCAGACCAAAACATGATAGTCTTGGGTTACCATCCTACAAGTCACAGTCCAGAAACAAAAGGATTACACTTTTGTATGGAAGGCCTGAAAAGCATCTATGGCAAATAAGTAGAGACTTACCACATCAAAAACGACCCTGTACGCATGCAGGTCATGGTAGAGTGCTCTCCCTTTGCTACTGCAGTATTCCAATGCCTGTGCCACATAAAGCGCAGCCCTCATCCTCATTGTCCAGCTCAGGGGGTTTGTTTCCCCTGAAACACATAATCACCAGCAACACATAATCACCAATCCATCATGAGGGCAAAATGAAATTATATTTTTTCGTTACATGGAGCAACTATCATATTAAAAAATCATCCAATTATTGATTTTCCTAAATGCTTAAAGCTCCTAACTGCCATATTCCTGCAAGAGTTGTCCATGATTAACAGGTCATACAATGTAAACCATTCCCAGTAAGTACCATTCGTCCTAACCAACATTTGCAGGTTGGGTGCAATTAAGTTATAAATATCTCCTAGGATGGTTGACCAATGCAATTATAGACAACCAATGTGTTGATTTACAGCTAACCTACAGTTCAAAAATAGAACCAGACAAAGCAAACAGATAGAGGATTGTGCAGCATAAACTACCCAACACTTAGCAATTGAAGGAGTTTCGAGTTAGTCTGAAGTACAGAAATAGCACCGGACAAACAAAAAGCTAGCAGAAAAAACTACGTCAACAACCCTCTGTAATTGAAGGCACCTCTGTAATTGAAGGCGACCCTTCCACAGTGGATACAGGCGACAGACACACATCTTAACTACGGGTCCCAATATCATCACCTAGTGCTAGGTTTGAACTGGTAACACTTCAAAATCAACTCTAGCAACCCCAAATGTACTAGTTGCAGCTAATGTAGACAAAACCAAACGTACAGTGGAAGAGATGCTTTGCCAAGGTCTCATGTGGCATGAACTCGGCAACAAGCAGCCGCTCCCCGCTTTCGCAGCAGCAACCAATTAGGTTGGCCAGCCGGCCACTGCGCAGCTGCCCAACAGCCCTCGCCTCCTCCTGCACCCACAGATACACAGCCATTCAATCAGACGCAAGACTAACACAAGAATGATCCGTCACACGAAGCAAGCTACACGTACCAGGAACTGGCGGGAGTCAGGCCAGGCGGAGCGGCCGAAGCGCTTGATGGCGACGGTGCGGCCGGAGCTGAAGAGCGTGCCCCGGTAGACGATGTTGGGCGCCTTCTCGCCGTGCTCCGACACGATGCGGTCCGGCGCGAAGCCGTCGGTGGCCGCCCGGAGCTCGTCGAGGCTGTACTCGGCGAACACCGGCACGCCGCTGCCGTCATCGTCGGCGGCGCCATTCTCTGCACAGGGTACCAACACCGGCGCCGGATCAGGACCAAGGACGCGAGCAGAAACAACAGCACACCTCGGAATCAAGAGCAAAATCTCGTGATTAGCTTCGCATTGCTCCCCGCCACGAGATTATCACAAGGAACGCAGAGAGCCACACGCGGTTTAAGTCCAAAATCTCGCGAGAGCAACCGAATTCGTCGAACCGAGCAGAGAAACGTGCCGAAATCAGCGACAGGAGGGCCGAACAAAACAAGATTCGGATCGCTGTAGCGCGTCCAAACAAATCAGCGGGATGGATCGGAGCCAGACGCAATGAATTCCAGCGAGATCGACGGGACCAACTCCACCGAACGGAAGCACGAAATCCGCGGAAACGAACAACGAAAACCCCAGAAAAAACGCAGCAGAAACAAAAGGCGGCAGCCCCAAATGCCGGGAGGCGCCGCCCCCAACCGCAGAAGCGGACGACGCAGCCAGAAAGGAAAAAAAAGCATCGAGAATCCTTGGGGGGGCGCAATGTGCGGTAGGTGCGAACCAAGCATCGGCGACTTGAAGTGGGGAGGCCACCAGCACACGGAGAGCTTGGAGCAGCGAGCACCCATGGCGTTCGCCTAGATCTCGCAGCAAGCGGCTGCTCCGTCCGCTCCTCCACCACCACCACCACCCCCTCCTCTCTCTCGGCCGCTACTGGTAGGACTCGAATAGAGTAAGAAAGGAGGGGGACTGGACTGGGACTGGGCTCTGGGACTGGGAGGGAGGAATAGAAGAAAGGAGAGCCGGCGGGTGGGGGCGCTCGGGTTGTGGATCCGAGGAAGGTGGTGGTGGGCTTTTCCGCTCTTCCGCACCCCTGCTGTCTGCAGCCTGTTTGCTCTCCTCACCCACATTATGGCTGCACAATATCTGTCACATCAAATTTTCAAACACATATATAAAATATTAAATATAATTAAAAAATAATTAATTATATAGTCTAACTGATTTCTACGAATCTAATGATGCTAATAAATTTATGATTGGACATTAATTGTCAAATAATAACGAAATATACTACAGTAGCTAAACTCAAACTTTTTCACAAACTAAACGCCCCCCTATATACTCCCAAATTCTCTTCTTTTCCACTGGAAAACAGAAGGATTTTTGTGCTCTTTTGAAAAGAGCCGGTGACTACAGCAGCTGCTGCTGCAAAGCTTAAATTCCTTTGGGTGTGGATTGTTCTGAATAAATATATGGTTAAAATGTTCGGCCAGGCTTATAAGGGTGTAAGTGTTGAGTTTTATGTACGTGTGTGTGAGTATGCGTATGTTGTGAGTGTTTGAGTTTGTACCGTGTGATCTCAAAAAAAAAGTTGCAGATGTACTAGTACTTGAGGTACCTTTTTCTTCAAAAGTTAAGAAATTTTTCTAGTTTCATCTTGCATGTCCACTGCGCGCGTGTGTTTTGGAGTAAAACGACCACATTTGGGTATGCAGTGATACCAATAATATGATGCTAAAATTACATCGGATTGAAACTACGAGGTCCATATTTTGGTACCTATTTATATCCCCATAAGACAATATCTCTTATTCAAACGGGAAGTATATAACTCTGGTTAAAGTTAGCACTTGATAGATGACAAATAGTATAGTAATAGTAACTTGTATCCAAAAGGAGTGGCATTCGGTTTAGCACTCATTAAAATCCTGCCGTTACTTTCCATCATTCACGTTTGATTCCTGGAGCAGTTGCTACACAAAGTATGCAGTTCTAAGCTCGCGCATTTAGCAAATCAGTTGAATCACAATGCTGTATGGCACGATCGCTTTCCTAGTTGTGTTAAGCAGGCTATTGCTCATGATTGTAATACATTTATAATGAGCAATTAATAGATCTCTCTTTTCTCACAAAAAAACCTCGCGTGTTGCTAATATGTGATGATCTCTGAACCTGATCTTGCTAATACGTGACTTTACAGCATGCTCCTAATCTTGGAGAAACTCATTGAGCAAAAAGGATACAAGTAGATAGAATTGATGCAGCCTGCCTAAGCCTCTCACAGTCATAGATAACACACAAGGATCAGCAATGTGAACCTGAAGGAGAATTGAGACGAACCGGCCGGCGGCGGACGCGTTCGATCTCCTCCACCAAGCAGCTACATAGTCGTTGGGGCAGCACATGCAGGTGGGCAAAGCTAGCAATGCGAGCACTTACCAGGATCGAAGCAGCCGCGTCAGATCCGAGCGATATGATACCGAGTGGTCGTTGTGACCGATCGTTTTGACCAGGACGAGACGGCGCCTGTGACCCATCGGCGTACATATGTTCACATCATCATCACGCTTTAACTTGTTGGGCTATAAAGAAGGCCCATTGCCTCGGCGAGCTTTGTGCAAAGCAGCTGCAACACGCTTGGTGGCTGGGTCTCCTTGGCTTCAAAAATTCTCGTGTTCCTCTTCTTCCAAAGATTCCAAATTGTGTACATGATCACCACTGTCTTAGTTCCTCGTTGATCCTTTAGCATATTTTGCAGTGACTGAATCCACCAGTTCTTAATGTTTGCATCCACTGCCGGCTTTTTAACCAAATTATGAGTCCAAATCTGAACTAGCTCGCACACCCGCTGTGCAAAAGGGCACTGCAAGTGCTGGGCTATTTCAGACGCCGAGACGCAGAGTGAGCATAGAGGACCAGGAAGGATCACTAGTAATTCAATGCAGGATCACATGAGCACCTTTCTTGTTTGCGGAACTCCCGCATGCTTTGCCTACGTTACCGGGAGATCCCGCGTCGTCTTGGCACATAGTAGTAGTGTATTTTAGGATCAACCGCGAGAGCTTTTTGTTACCGCAAATAAGCCCGAATCTTAAGTACGACGACGGGTTCAAAATCGGGACTCTTTTGAAAAGCTAAAATCAAAGCTCAGTCCCGTTTAGTTTCCAAAAATTTTCGTGTGCTACAGTAACTTCGAACGTTTAACCACTAATTAGAAGTGTTAAATGTGGATAACTGACAAAACCCATTCCACAATCCCCAGGCAAAATCGCGAGACGAATCTAATAAACCTAATTATACAATGATTAGACAATGTCGTGCTACAGTAATCAATCTCTAATGAATGATTAATTAGGCTTAATAAATTCGTCTCGCGATTTTCCGTCCATCCATGTAATTAGATTTACAATTAGATAATGTTTAGCCTTTCTAATCTTCGATTGAAAATTACTACAGTAATTTTTTCCAAAAAAAATTTAGAAACTAAAAGCGGAAGAGCTCTCGCCATCGCCGCCGGTGGTGACAGACACCCTTCCAAGTGGGCCCTGCTCTGCTGCGTGCTGCCCCCGCAGGCAGGCAGGCCGCACGTACGCACGGGCACAGCGGCCTCGTGAGCCGCAGTGAATCCATCTATCTCCCCGCTCCCGGCCCGGTCCGTCGCCTCTCCGGATCGCTTCCCCCGAGACAGCACCGTCGCATCGCTACTCTAGACCTTGTTTGTTTGGTTTGCAACAAAACTAGGGCCCATATTTTCCGAATTTTTTTTTGCATTGTATGAAATATTAAATAAAGTCTATTTATAAAATCTTTATAAATATGAGTGTAATTTTTCGCGACGAATATCGATGATTAGCTACAGTACCATCCTCTAATCGCACGTCAAAGATCTCATTAGATTCTTCAGGGTCACTAGCGCGGAGGTGGTCAAAGATCTCATTAGATTCTTCAGGATCATTAGCGTGGAGGTTCTGAAGTTGGTTTTGTAAACTGACTTTATTTAACACTATAATTAGTGATCAATGTTGTTACTATTTCTAGCACGCTGTAATTATAGCGCGAACCAAACAAAACCTCTCGTGCTTCTACGTAAGGATGGATCCGGATGCCTGAACATCCGAATTATCCGTATTCGTATCCGCTTAAAACGTAAATATGGATATTCGTATCCGTATTCGAATTTAATATGAATGTCATATGGATGCATCCGAATTCGATTTTAAGAATTTTTCTCAATCCGATTCCATATTCGTATTCGAAGAATATCCGATCACATCCGTATCCGCAAAGAAACAGTGACTAGAGAGACAATCTTAAACTTATATGTATACCTATTACTTAATGATGTACACTATTTAAATTATTTAGAAAGCCAGATAACTAATAATGCATTTATTAAAATTAGTAATGATATAAAAATTAACTTTAACTATTTAATATATTTATTTCATGATTAAAATTATTTAATACGAGTCAAATCAATTATTTATTTAATGATAAAATCTTTTTATATATCTTAATTATTAAGTATTTAAATATTTATTTATTTTACATTTATAATTAGTATTATATAATTAATATAAAAGCTATGCATAGATAATTATATTTATTTTTTTATTAGCTATCTCCTAATCATTTACTCCCTACTTGTATAATGATTTTGATCTACTATAAAATTATTGACAAAATAAACTGATACTCATGATAGCTCTATGTTTCAAATCGAGAAGGTATCCGGATTCGTATCCGGATTCAAACTATCCGTTTTATATTCGTATCCGATAAAATTCAAATTTATATTATATCCAAATTAAAATATAATAAAAAATGACATCCGTATCCGATCCGAATCCATCCATTCTCCTACGGCAGCGGCGGACGAGACCCCCCGCGTGCGGCCGCTGGGACCGGGCCCTTTCCCCTCTGCTCTCAAAGCTTTTTCGATCTTTCTCTTTCCCCCGTGCGCGCTGGCCCCCCTCGGCCCGGCGCTCGGCGCGGTGCTCGACGTGACCGGGAGCCGTAAATGCCCCATGCCCGTACCACGACCGCGACCGCGCGCACGGGGGAAGGGTGCCTGGGCCTGCCCTCGGATTCAACTGCACGGCGCGCACGAGGGGCCTCTTCATTGGCCCCCCGCGCAGGGCAACCATTGACATTCGAGCAGCTGCCATGAATGCCTGTCGATTCGGACGCCACGACGTCGATGGCAATGGCATGGGGCTGCAGTGTCCGCCAGCGCTGCCGCTGCCGCTCCCCTCCCTCCTGCAACAGCTGATGGAGAACTCCTGTTACTGCACTGTTACCTCCTCGCACGCTGCCGGAGCCGGCAGCCAGTTCGTTTTGCCCTGCTGCCCGATGACGAGCTGTCGAGCTGCTCGCCGAAGCCAACGATTCAACGAACAAGGTCGAACAACCTGACGTCGGCAGTCGGCTCGTTAGCTAGCTCCACTCGTGCAGTGGCTCGTGCCAGCACAAGGCAGTTGGTGCGTGCGTCGACGCGACGCAAACACTCCAGCTCGTGCAAAGCCTTTCGGACATTCTCACGCCGCAGATCTCGCGGACATGAGGACGGATCCGTCGGACAAGGCAGCGAGGCACGCCGTGCCGGCCATGGCGAAAATTGGCGCGCAGGATCTCCGTACGTCCGGCCTCTGCGCCGCGCGAAGCCTCTGGGCAGCAGGGCTCATCCCGTGGCCATCATCCGGTTGCATGGTGTGGCTGGGTGTGCCTGCCTGCCTAGGTCACGCTCTTTCGTCGCGGGCCGCTTCGCTTCGCCTGCGCGAGCGCGGCAAGCTCAGGTCAGCGGATGCGGCGCGATGATGCTATGGAATTCCCCCTTCCGCGCACGCAACGCCGACGTGCATAGGAGTACGCGCGCGGCCTCTCGGATCGGCGCCTCGGCCGGCCGGCGTCGCAGGCCCGGCAGAGGCCACAGGCCAGTAAGATGGATGGCGTCCGCGTGAGGTGGAGTGGAGTGGAGTGTGATGGGAGGCTGGGCGTTGGGTTGGAGTTAATTCCCTCAATGCCATTAAAATTTTAACTAATTTTTTGAATGTCATTAAAATTTAGGTTATCTCTTCATTGCCACTGAAATTTCAATATAATCCCTTCAATACCATTCCGTGAGCGAATCATTAAAAACCCATTAAATGTTCATATTTCACCTTTGGATAGGCTATATCCTTATCGTCCTGCTCACCGGCGAGACCATGGCGACCCGTGCGAGGCGCAGCCTCGCAGGCGGGCACCAACCAGGCGGCAGGCCACCTGCGGTCGGGAGCGGGGACCTGCTCCTTCTTCGCAGCCGGGCCGGCGCCAGGCGCGACGACGAGGCGGCACCCTTCGCGGGGGTCTTCTTGGACTCCAGCTCATCATTGGCCGGCCCGCCCTTGGCCATGGCGGCAACGAACTTGCAGGCTCGGCCTCGGAGCGATGCTCGCCTTGCCGGCCGCCGCTACTAGCCTGCCTGCTGCCCCCTGGGCTATGTGTAACGTCCCGCCTCCCCCGAGGAGAGTCGGCTCTGATACCATTCTGTAACGTCCCGCCTCCCCGAGGCCGGGTCCGCTTATATCTGACTGTCCTCACACGCTTATATCTGACTGTCCTCACAGACCAACACCAATCTTTTCTGCACACTTTGTTCTCACTCATGCGCACCCGGGAAGAACTTCCCGATCGGTCACCCATCCCTAAATTTCTCCGGGCCAAGCACGTTTAACCTCGGAGTTCTTTGTAGACCGGCTTCCGGAAAAGAAATTGCAACTTATTGGTATGAGTATCCTATTAATCCTATTAAGTCTTGGGCCGGGGTGTCACACTCTGTCCCATGGCCTCTGCCTGTGCGCGACCCCGCAGCGACGGCACGCTGTTCCTGCACCGCGCCGGGAGCCGCGTTGCGTCGGGGGTCGAGGCCGCACTGGGGGCGTGCGCTTCGGGGGACGGGCGGGCGCAGGCCCTCGCGCGCGCGTCGGAGCGGGGGTTACACGGGTGCCGGCCCGAGCGTCGTCTCTCTCGCTGACCGCCGGAGCCGCCATTCCCCCTACGCGCAGCCCGCCCGAGCCAGCTTCTGTGCTGCCGCTAGCCGTGCACGGCGACGGAACTCCGCAGGCCGCTGGAGCAGCTGCTGACTAATGACACTCGCCTGGATCACTGAAGCCGGTGCTCAACTCACGTGGAGACCGGCGGAGTCTCGCACGCGCATGCCGAGGCCGCTGCTTGCCTTATTGCCGCGCTCGCACGGACCGCCGGCGTTGGGGCACTGCGCCTTCAGCCTCCGAACACGTGGGTCCATGGTCGTTGCTCTGCTCATCTGGCTCATCATGGAGTTTATTTTGTGGGGGCAGTATTGTCTTTTCATCTTGATTTAACGGTCTTTTTAACAGCAAAGTGACGGAATGGAATTGGAGGGATGGGGTTAAAATTTCAGTGATAATGAAGAAATAACCTAAATTTTGATGGTATTAAAAAAATTATCTAAAATTTTGATAGCATTGAGGAATTAACTCGTTTGGTTGGGTGGGTGGCAACTGGCAATGATGGCCGCGGGAAAGGCAGGCAGGCAAACGGCAAACCGCGCTGCGGAAACCCACTGGCATGTCGCCCTGCTCGCGCTGTCTTGCCGCGCCCCCGGCTCAGCCCTGCCTGCCCCTCCCTGGATATTCCCCGGCGTCCCAAACCGCCAGGCACCTCGTTTGATTCGCGCGCTATGATTTTAGCACGCCTCTTCTGGTCTGCGTATGAAAAATCAAATAAAGTCTATTTATAAATTTTTTTCAAAGATATGTGTAACTTTTCGCGACGAATTTAATGACGGTAATTAATCGATAATTTGCTATAGTGATGCTACATTAACTATCCTCAAATCGCGCGGTCAAATGTCCCATTAGATCCTTCAGGGTCACTATCGCGGGGTTCTGAAGTTGGTTTTGTAAGCTGATTTTATTTGATACCATAATTAGTGATCAAACTGTCGCTATTTACTACCACAGCACAAACCAAATGGGGCGACACACACAAAATATTTTACTCAGAAAATCTCACGATGCACCTAGATTTGCATCGCTCGTCACCTTCACCTAGGCAGCTGTTGAGTAGGATCACGGGGCGGCTGCTCTTGCTGCTGCCTACTGTTTCCTCATTAAAAAAAAAGCAATAAACAAATAGTACTTGTGCTGTACAGTAACATTGAGGCCATGTCTGGGTGGAGCGGTGGAGCCAGTCAGCCTGTTTTCTTCCCCAACCTGTTGACGCCTTTCGAGATCAACACACAAATGCATTGGCGCAAAAAGGAGCTCGCTGCACCGCCTCCAACGTAGACCGGTCAGACCGCTTATAGCGAGCGGTCAGACCGGTCACCGCCGGCGAGAACGGCGAAGAACTTACGAACGTTAGCCCGGGAAGACCCGTCGGGGTAGGCACACGTAGAGTTGTTCTAGAGTCGGCAGACCACCTAGAACGCCCTCAATCGACGTATAGACGAAGGAGGAACAACAAGTAGTAGATTGGAAAAAGTTAGGACAAGAGAAAATAAAATAGTAAAAGTTGTATTGATTGATCGATTGGATACCCTTAATCGGCCGTGACCCTTTATATTTATAGAGTGGGGTGAATTTATCCCGCAAGAAATCCTTTTACAGATTTAAATCTACAAGAGTCCTAATTCTACTCGGATTCCAGGTAAACCGGTCAAACCGGTCAGATCCACCGGTCAGACCGATCGGTGTTGCTAAACCGGTTACATGGTCCAGACCAGTCAGACCGCTCGTAGGCACCAGTCAGACCGGTTTGTTCAACCTGTGCCAATTTTTATCATCAACATATGTCCTCCTGTTTTTGGTGATGCTAGCATGCCAAAAAACAAACCTCTGGACTAAAATTATCTAAAGACGATGATAAACATGCATCGGCCATATTTTGTTCTAAGGGCGATAAATTCTATCGGCCGTATCTTACTTCTTCTTCAAGCTAACGACGAAACAACTTGCTTAGGGCTCCATACCTGCTTATTGGTCGTCGACCTTGCTGGTTCAACCTCCGCTTGGTGTTTCATAGACTCCTTGTTGCGCATCCGCTGTAGCCTTCTCTTTTGGGTGTGAGACAAGCCTGAGGGACACCACCTCGGCTGTAAATACTGAATATCTTGCTTCATATCTTTCTCACTATTTTGGTTGCAATTAGGTTTGCTTTTGACCTAATTATCGCTAGCAACAATCGGTCTTTGAGAGACATCATAATTTGGATATGTAGAAAAAATATAGAATAAAGTATGGACGCATATACATTCTACTATAATCCAAAGGTGTGTAGTAGTAAGGATACGACCAGAACTATGGAGCACCCGGCCCACCAAATGAATATGACACAAAAGCATTATTACTTTGTTGTACATGAGAAACCGATTGCTCACGATGCTTCGATGATGGATTTGTATCTTTAGCTTGATCTGGTCGTTTCTTCTGTTTTTGAGTAGCTCCTTTCTCCTCATACTTGGCCAAGAGTTACTTGAAACTCCGCCTTTTCTTTTTTGTCGTTTTTGAATTTTTTTAATCTTGCCCGGTCAGTACAGACCCGGCGCCCTTCTTCTGATCGTGCCCTCCGAGTGTTGAATTTTTTGATGAAGCTTCGAGGGACTTCTTCATCTGTTCAGATCTTAGTTCACCAATGACCATATTCTTCTCCATTGTTGATTCGTCTTGATTTGGCCGAATTAGAACATTAGGATTTTGTAATTCAACAGTATACACAGGGAAAGGATTGTTATCAATTTACATTTATGGAACAACCAATCGTCCTTCATTAACGGCCGATTGAATTTGTCTTTCTAAACACATTGCAATTATTGGTTGCATGAGAAAATAAATTGTGCCACTTGCAATAAGCACGCCGCTTTAATTCCTCAAGCGGTAGAATAGTATGAGACAATTTGATGCATCCTAATCTATTTAATTCATCGAATATGCGATCACATTTGGATACATCAAAAGTAAACTTAATATTATCTTGTCAATTTTTCTGAATCGGCTTGAGAGAACCACAAGTGCAAGATTTATCATTAGAAGGCCAAGTAAATTCAGCAGCATAAACATACTTGTTTTCATCGTCCGAACAATTTGATTCACAACCAAGAACACAAACAGGACGATTAGGCCTTCCATTGGACTTTTGCAAAGCTTCTTTAGCTCGGTTTTCATTAGTCAGAGCCTTTTGTAAAACTTTACTAACATCTAGAAATTCTTGTCCATCTAGCTTTTCTTTATGAAAATTGAGTAAACCAGCAAAAGCTAGATCAGCCAAATCTCTATCAGAAATTGTCAAACTATAGCATCGGTTTCTAATATCTCTAAATCTTCTAATATATTCAGCAACACCTTCATGTATCTTTTGCTTAACCGATGTAACATGTGATAATTTTAATTCAGTTTCACCATTAAAGAAATAATTATGGAATTTCCCATGTACGAATTGAATTGGGTGATAATGAAATAAACCAAATAAATGCAGCACCCGATAGAGACAAAGAAAATAATCTCAATTTATAAATATCACTAGTACTAACTTCACCACATTGTATAATAAATTGGCCGATATATTTTAATGTAGTTCTACTATCATCGCCAGTGAATTTAACAAATTTTAAAATTTTAAAATCCTGTGGATATGCAACATGCTCATATTCTTCAGGGTATGGTCTCTTATATGATCGGCATCTCCCTTTTGGATCTATACCAAAAGTTTGTCTAAAGATTTTAATTACATCATCTTTAATGCTGCCAGATCCAAAATCATCGGTCATAGGCCGATTTGGTATACCATGATGTTGAACAAAATTCGGCGGCGTAGAATGCTGCAACGAACTTGCTGTCCCATGAGGTACATTTGCATGAGGTGCTGAATTATAATTAATTCAGTTACGTTGGTTAGCTGAATTAATTACTAAAGCATTATTAGTTGGATTTTTGCAATTAGCCAAATCATTCATTGTCTTATCGGTATTAAATATATATGCATTATTATCACTACCGATAGGTTTCATACCAAGATGTGATTCTATTCGGCTAAAGCGATCATTAAATATATTATGAATATTTTGACCAATAAATTCTAACTTATTATTAACATGAGAAGAAACAACATTATTTATAGCATTAGCTATTTCTGAAGTAAGAGCAGGTTGTTCGTTCTCATCGAATTGTACCTCAAACTGTGAAGCATCGAAAGCGTCATCCGTTGTGACCTTCCCTTGACGGTCGATGGAGAAGTGCGAGATGTACTGTTTCATGGCTTCTTCCTCCAGCTTCTGGATCTCCTTCTCCTTCTCTTCCCTGATCTTCTGTCGGATGCCATCAAGAACCTTCTGATGATCGGCCAAAAGTTGCTGAACAGTCGGCCTCTGGATGTTGGCAACATCAACATCACTAGGTTTAGAAATTTTACTGGCCATGGCAGCCGATTGATTCTATCCCCAGCGAGTCGCCAAAAAGTATGTTGACACTTTTCGAGATCAACACACAAACGCACTCGAACGTGCAGCGTGAAGAGGAGCTCGTTGCAGCGCCTCCTGCGTTGACCGGTCAGACCGGTTATAGCGAGCGGTCAGATCGGTCACCGCCGGCGAGAACGACGAAGAACCTACGAACGTTAGCCCGGGAAGACCCGTCGAGGCAGGCACACGTAGGGTTGTTTTAGGGTCGGCAGACCACCTAGAACGCCCTTAATCGACTTAGAGATGAAGGAGGAATAGTAAGTAGTAGATTGGAAAAAGTTAGGGTAAGAGAAATTAAAAATGTAAAAGTTGTATTGATTGATCGATTGGATACCCTCAATCGGCCATGACTCTTTATATTTATAGGGTGGGGTAGATTTATCTCGCAAGGAATCGTTTTACAGATCTAAATCTACAAGAGTCCTAATTCTACTCAAATTTCAGGTAGACCGGTCTGACCGGTCAGACACACCAGTCAGACCGGTCAGTGTCGCCAGACCGGCTACATGGTCCAGACCGGTCAGACTGCTCGCAGGCACCGGTCAGACCGGTCTGTTCAACCTGTGCCAATTTTGGTCGTCAACACAACCACTTGTGCCGTTAGACACCTTGGTTTGTGAAACGATCTTGGATGTCGCCTAGAGGGGGGTGAATAGGCATTTTAAATTTATGCAAAATTCAACACTTAAAAACACTGTCAGCACATAGACCAGACAGACCGGTCCAGGACTTAACCGCAGAAAACAGATAGCAACCGGTCTGACCGGTTGTGTCCTGTGCAGAACCTGCCCACAATTAGAGTTTCTCCCCTCTTTAACTCTAGCCCAAATGTAACTTGGTGTAGTGTATTTGTAGATGATATCAAGTATATTTCTAGTCCCTGCACACACAAAAACAACACCACCAAGTAGATCGAAGCGGAAGCACAAAGTAATAGCTAGAGAAATGAATAGTGAGACAAACCACAAAAGGAGACACAAGGATTTGTGTCCCAAAGTTCAGATTCACCAACGTGAATCCTACGTCTCCGTTGAGAAACTCGTTGGGCTTGAGTCTCTTGCAACTCGTTTCTTTGAGTTGGGTCTTTTTCAACGACTCCTCCTTTCCACTATCTTGATCCTTTCCACCAAAGGGGCAAGATCACGCCCGCACAAATTTGCCGCTGCTCACCACACCGTCGGGAGCTAGCCGGCGACACCTAGCTGTCTAGGAGGCTCATCTCCAAGAGTAACAAATGCAAAAATGAAACTTTGACGGAATCAATGGTGCTCAAGCTATGGATGCTCTTAGCTACTCGAAATACAGCTCTCACAATGGTCACTTTGCTCACACACACTCAATCTCTCAACCCAATCCAATGATATGTAATCTAGTTAGCACAACTCACAAAGAGTGTTGGAGAGAGCTAGCTGGTCAAGAAAATGCCTCAAGAAACTCAGAAGAAAGCCAAAAACCAGCAGCCCTCAAAGAAGAGGGCTGAGGGGTATAAATACCCCCACTTTAAAAACCCAGCCATTGCTCTGTCAGTACAGACCGGTCAGACCGGTCTATTCAAATAAACTAGCCGTTGGACCCCGACCGGTCAGACCTGTCCTCCCGACCGGTCAGGGCCAGAGAACCTAAAACCCTGTTACAAGACTCCACTTGATCCATCAAGTCAACACTTGATCATTCAAGTATTTCTAAGTTAGTTCTCAGAGGTTTTCTCTCAGGATCCTCTCATGGGTCATCTATGAGCACTTTTGACCGAGTCAAATAATCAATATTGCATCTCTCTTGATAGTACGGCATACCTATATTCAAGATTAAATTTAAAACACATTTCATCCACTTGAGTCTTGAATCACTTCATATTTGCCATACTTTGATTTCCTCGAACTTGTGATTCCAACATTGCATAATCTTCTCTTTTGAGCAAATCCATACTTGAGTTAGTGACTTAGAGTCCCAATAACTTTACAAGTCTATCCTTGGATCCTTAAGTCACTCCAATATGATGTTTGATGCATTTCATCGCTTCTCACAATAAGATTTGGATATGATTCTTCGAACACCCCACAGATACTAACACTTCACCTTAGCAATTCGCACACATGGTGAGCCGTCGCTCCACCAAAGTTTGCTTAGTCCCTTGTCATGTTGAGTTAAGTTTTGTACACCAACAATGAATTACATATTCTATTCTCATATCTTCATTTCTTTGTTTTGCGTTGAAATTATGAATGATAACTATATTTCACGCATTGCAAGCTTCCATAAATAAGACCAATAAATTTTGCTCACAAGTGTATGTCTCTTTTTATTTTTTCATAACCCACAAAGTCTTGCAATAATATTTTCAACAATTTGTACCTCAAATGTGCCAAGCCATATATATAGAAAACACTTGTTGTCATTGCATGAACACTTGTTTCTTGTTTCTCTTCACAATATACTTGACATTTACTAGTATTTGTTTTTTGTTTGATTCTATATCACATGAGCTAATAACAATAACTGATTTGCAAATAATTCCCTGCTCATGACAATTTCAATAATATCGTTAGTCCTTTAATCATGTTGTTATTCAATCTCACCAAAACCCATTAGGGCTTAGATGCACTTACAGTTTGTACACTGACATTTGGTTATCTTTTTTCAAGGAAAAGACGTTTTGGTTATCAGCAGTCGTCAACCTTCACAAGATCCATCCGATCAACGAAGAACAAACCCAATTCGAGCAACCGCTCCGTCATACTAGCAACGTTCTCGGACCTGTCTTTCGGCAGCTACGAAGGCGTCGTCTACCCAAGCGCTTTGGGGAGGCAGAGGAAGATGTGGAGAAAGGCAAAGCAAAAGGGAGATAGCAGTAGTAGATCACTGTTGGTGCGCCCCTGCGCCTGTGTTAGATTCCTTCCAGAACTGATTCCCCTTTTTCATTTTTTTTTACATCGGCGAGCAGGGGGCCAAAGCGAAGGCGACGGAGAGGGAGCGAGCGAGTGGGGGACGGGGAAGGAAAAGGCGACGCCGGGCCGGGGCGTCGCGGCCGTGGGGGGCACGGCGGCAGCGCAACGTGCCCAGGCCCGTCCCCACGTCCGCGTCGTGTCGCCTGCTTTCCGAGCTGTATCGTATCCCGTTGCCCCGAGATCTTGTGTAACCCACGAGTATCACCGCTGTACATGGCCGGCCGTCCATTCGCCTGCCTTCCTGCCTGCCTGCCTGCCTCATGACACCATGACAGGCTGACACGCTGTACGTTCGAAAGCAAGAGGCTCTGCTGGCGGCCGCGGCTGCTGTTTATCGGCGCGCCATCTTTGGAGGAAATCGGTGCGGGGCCCGCCGGCCAGCGTCGCCGGTCTGTCTTTGAGCACCGCCGCCTCCCGTCCTCCATTGGACTGGACCGGACCGGCGAGAAATCTTCCGGCGCTAAGGGCAAAGGAAGCGCCCAAATGGACCGGAAACACACACACAGAGGCCCGCGTCTGATATGATGGGCCGGGTCGCAATGTGGCGTTTGGATTTTGGAAGTGATGATAATAATGGGCCAAACTATCGATCCATTGCATCCATCATCTGTCTCGGCGAATTTTGACGACGACGGTGAGATCTTTTGCTCTGTCTGGTTCGTCAGGAGTGTGTGGATCGACCCAACGTTACACGCGCATCTTATTATCTTGACTTTTGCGGCCATGAAATCGGCCGGGGAGCTACAGACACCAGCGACCCGTGCGCCGCCCGCAACTAGCTCCAGCCGATCCCAAGTACAAGTAGCTCCTCCTTGCTAGCAGACTCTACACACGCCGGCGTCGCGTCGATGGCGTTGCCCGTCGTGTCGTCCGTCGACGGCGACGAGCGTGAGGCTGCCGCTGCAGCTGGTGTTGTCGCGCGCCCACGATTCGGGGAAGATGGAAACTCAACTCGACGGGGGGAAACCATACGGTCCCAGATGACGTATGTCGACGCCTGCCGCGTCCAAGGCTCCTCCAACGGCCTTTTCTTCACTTATCGGCTGGGCTGACGACATGCCCATTTATTTGGAGGTTTCCAAGTTTGGGCGTCTGAACGAACGT
Organism: Panicum virgatum; assembly: GCF_016808335.1. Classification (NCBI taxonomy): domain Eukaryota; kingdom Viridiplantae; phylum Streptophyta; class Magnoliopsida; order Poales; family Poaceae; genus Panicum; species Panicum virgatum. Next base: position 2,140,429 of record NC_053153.1, read on the forward strand.
CTTATCGGCAGGCGCATGGCGGCCGTTCTTGCACACGTAGCAGTATGCAGCAGCACGAGTGGTGTTCGTCTTCATCCAGCGAGCTGCTGCCGTCTGTGTTCCGAGTTCCAATAATTCAGGTTCATTCTGTGGAATCTGAATACAAGATACGTGCGTGCCGACCGCGGTGTAGCGAAAGAGAACCACTCAGGGGTGTTTAGTTCCAAAAAAAATTCTACGGTACCTATCACATCGAATTTTTTAACACATGCATGTAAATATTAAATGCAGTTGAAAAAATAACAAATTGCTAGAGTAGCCAAACCCAAACCTCTTCACCAACTAAACACCCCCTCAGTCACGAGGTTTCAGCCAAATTTCATGGCGAAAAGATTTTCAACTGATTACCGAGTTCAGACACGGAAACCACAAAGGTAAGATGACATGGCACAGTGGGTCGGACAAATAAAATGATACCCTAATGTTGCAGGGACATCATGTGCGTGACCAGCTTATCGATGGCCAGGCACGACGACCCGCCCTTGCCGGTGCACTCCTCCGCCGCCTTCTTCAGCTCGCCGGCCCTCGCCCTCATCTCCGCGCCGTCCTCGCCGGTCATCAGCAGGCGGATCGCCGCCTCGACGGCGCCCCTCTCGAGCTCGCCGCCCACCTCGACGCCCACCCTCCACACGTGCTCCACGTACCTCGCGTTCCCCATCTGGTCGCCGAAGTAGGGGCGGCACAGCATCGGCACCCCCTCGCACACGCTCTCCGTCGTCGAGTTCCACCCGTTGTGCGTCCAGAACCCGCCCACGGCGCGGTGGCGCAGCACCTCCTCCTGCGGCGCCCACGCCACCACCATCCCACGCCCGCGCGTCGCGGCCTCGAACCCCTCGGGAAGCTCTTGGCGCGCCGACCCGCGGACCATGCCCGGCCGGACCACCCAGAGGAACGGCACGCCGCTGCCGGCGATGCCCCACGCCGTCTCCACCAGGTCATCCGGGCTCATGCAGGCCAGTCTGCCGAAGCTCACGTACAGCGCCGACGCCGGGGCCCGCGCGTCCAGCCACTCCAGGCAGCTCCGGTCCTGCCGCAGCAGGCTGCTGTCGCCGGCCGGGGAGAACTTGTGGAGCGGGCCGATGTCGAACACCGGCACGGCCAGGTCCCGCCGGAGGCCGTCCAGCTCGCGCCGCTCGAGCGCGTCGAACGTGTTGAGTATGAGGCCCGAGGAGAGCTTCACGGCCGTCACGGCGCGGGCCAGAAGCTCGCGCACACCGCCGCGTTCGTCGCCGCTGAGAACCACCAGGTCACGCACTCGGTACGGCGGCAGCTCGCTCACCGGCATGTCGCGCCGCGACTCTGCATCCGATCCATCAAACGAGTTCACGTCGATCCGAGCCCGCGGAACATGTGTTCCTCCTGTTCCTACGAGCTACCAAAACAAAGAGAGAGACGTACGGACACAGGATGAGAGGACATGCCTTTTACGGGGAGGTAGCCTTTCTCGAAGAGCATCGGGTACGCGAGGAAGCAGGCGCAGCAGGCGGCGCTGCCGGTGCGCAGCGCCAGCGTGGGCACGGCGAGCTTCGCGGCCACCTCGAAGATCGGCAGCAGGTGCGCGTCGGCGATGAGGCAGGCGACGGCGTCCCTGGAGTACTCTTCCAGGACGGCGGCGAGGCGGTCCCGGAACTCGGACTCGCACGCGCCTGTGAGCGCGAGGATCTGCGCGACGACGTCCTCGATGGCGACGGGCGCGGGGCCGGACGTGCCGTCGGGGACGGGGACGAAGCGGTACTGCGGGTGGCGCGCCGGGTCCGGCGCGTTGAAGTGGGTGTGGAAGACGGTGACGGCGAAGCCGCGCGCGTGGAGGAGGCCGGCGAGCCGGAACATGGGGTTGATGTGGCCCTGGTACGGGAGCGGGAACAGGAGCACGTGCCGGCGGCCGCCGCCGTGGACGGCGTTGCTCTCCGCGGCCATGGCTGGCGTTGCTCTCCGCGGCCATGGCTGGCGCTGGTGGCGGCGTCATGGCCGATGGCTGATCTGCAGAGTGGAGTGCTCCACTACCTAGCTATCTGCGTGAAGGCTCAAAAACACAGCACATGCTGTGCAGTAAGATCTCGCATTAAGCCACATAAATCACCACACTGAACAATCCAACATCTTTTCTGCCCCATGGCGTGCTCTGCAACTGCGGCCGTACAAGCCATTGTCCATGCTCGGTCAGGGATGAGGACGGGACGACTGCCGATCAGCAGCACCAATCGATTTCTGGCTGCGGTCATCAAGTAGTTATTGGCCCTCGCTGCGTAGGTTTAGAACCGGCCCGGCATCGACGTCAATCATGGAAAGCATTCGGTCCTTCCCCCATAACTTCATGGAGGATGACACGAATGGTGAAGGAAAAAAGAAGGAACGGCAACAGCGTGGTCTGGCCTTCTTGGAATGGCAACAGCATGCCTCTAGAGAGAGGTCCATCTCTTGCTATTTTACAAGGAAATTTCATGGAATTATTGGTGAATTAGGGATGCAAGTTTTCTTTTTTCAATCATGGCGCCGGCCAAAAAATCATCAAATTGAGCTACCACGGATTTTAATGAGGTAAGAAAAAAATGATGGTAAACACAATGACATGGATCTACCTTTAGAGCAAGGCTAATAGATTTCACCTGCTGCCCGCGGATAGCAACGCCATGTTATCCATCAAAAGTAACTACTCTTTTTAATTCATTCGCACCCTGTGCTATTTAATGCTCATCAACTTTGTGGACCAATAGGAGCAGCAGGATTGCTAGTCGCCCTCTTGAAGCTGGCGTTCTGCGAACCGCCCGCTCCATTATCTCTCCTCTCTTCTCACTCCTCCATATAGGGTTTCACCGGCTACTCACATGCCATAATACTTGCTCTTGTAAAGTGCCCATTCCCCCAGTACATGATGATATTTTGCTAGCAACCAGTCATGTTATTTGCATTCGTAGTTGAACATGGACTCTTGGAGCATGGTAAAAACTGCTTTAATCCAACCTTGCTAGCGCGTTGACTGGTTTTGTCATGCTGTCCAAGTCAACGTTTATTCACAAAGCTAGGTTCAATCAAGTCAGCATTGAAGTTCATGCATGATTCAGAACTGAGAACCGTTTTCAGCATTGAAGAAGAAGATGATCATTTGAAGGGTTTCATGTTTGCATCATGTATGAAGCTTTTTCAAAAGAAACTAACGAGAAGTCATGAGTTCTGCTGCTCACTTTATAAGAAGGCAGTTTGCTACAGGCACCGAGTCTTTTTACAGGAACCGGCAAAACCCACACCAGATGATGCATGCAGATGCAGACGTTACATGAAACTTCAAACTTCAAGTAGTATGGGCAACTGAGTAGAGGTGAAAGTTGGAACACACAGTGAGCAGACGCCACGCTTGTACAGTGAGGTAGCCTTTCTCGCTGAGCATCGGCCATCGAGTAGGAGGAGCACGCCAAGGAACGGTGCGCACCACGCACGGCAGGCCGGCAGCAGGCGGCGCGCGTCCGCAACGCGACGGCGTCCCACATCCCTGGTCTACTACTACTCCTGCTTCCTTGTACGGCGGGTGGCTAGCTAGGCCACTGATCGGCCCCTTTTGGTCAAGCATGGCCCAGGGTCAGATGTTACATGGGCCGGGTGTGCCAGGCCGGGCCGCTCGTTGGCCCAGGTTCACTTCCTGCTTCCTTCTCCCCTTCCTTCGTCTCTCTCGTCGTCGTCAGAGTTGAGAATCCCCCCATTCCGCAAGCCGCGCCAGGGTTTTGCTGCTCCGGGCAGAGGAAGGGAAGCGGCGCGATGGCGGTGGCCGACCTGGCGTTCAAGGCGCTGACGGCGGGGCTGGGCGTCGCCACGCTCTATCTGGCGGGCACCTTCTCCGTCAACGTCTACCGCGGCCTCGCGTGGCACTCCGAGCAATCCGTAAGCTGGACCCTCAATCCCCGCCCCCTCCCCAACCCCACGCGTCGCTGGCCGGGCCCTGATTTGGGTTCCCTTAACTTCTCTCCGACCGATTCGATGCCTGCTCGTGCCGAACTCGACCACGCTCTTGCAATTAGCGTAGCGACGATGCTGGCGGCGTCAGTGCTCTCCCGGTGATTGTTTGTTGCGTCGCTTGGTTTGTTCCTGGCTGGCTAGATCAGCAAAAAGCTGTTCCTCTTCTGTTTTCTGAGCGGATGCGAAGGGACTGTCTTTCCGGACGCGTCGGATCAGTTTTGCAAGCGCTTACATGATATACTTCGGCGATCCCATTGCGCATACATGTCTGCTAGGTTGTTAGAACTTACCCCATTCCTCAAATTAGTTGACTTAGCATTCTATTTAGGAACGTTAGGTGCCATTAAATGTTCGGTGCGAAGCGAACTATGGTGGTGAAACTACTTGGTATGGTATGGACATCTTTGTTGTTCAGAATAGGGTGTGTTGTTTTCCTCTTAATGAAAAACGGTCGCGAAAAGAATAGAGTGTTTTGTATGCTCTAGTGTAAATAACAAGGTTTGGTTACCTCTGGATTCTCATGGTAATGTCAATATCTCGTATGCTTTGATTAGTGCCAAGTTGCTGTCTATTATGAAGAATTTGGCCATGCTTTGCAAATTAGCAATGATGAGTGGCTATGCGAGTGTGGATGTGTGATTCTTGTCATCAATCACTGGATAGAAAGTTACTTTATTCCTGTGCTTTGCAAGCGTTAACATGATAATTCAGCAGGTCCTATTGGGCGTATTTATTTGCTAGCTGTTTCATTGTAGAAGCAACCGGTGTTAGAACCTATCCCATTTATCAAATTAATTGCTTTAACATTTATTTTTCTGGTATCAAGGTTAGGCGCCACTAAGTGCTTGGTGCGAACTACAATGATGGGAGATGAAACTACCTGGGTTGAACATCTTTATTGTTTGGAGTTAATGTAGGATGTTTGTATGCTGCAGCGTAAATAAGTTGGTTAGATTACTTCTAGTTATTCTTCATCATGCCAAGATCAACGTTTGGACTTTCCTTAATCCTCATCGCTCCTGGAATCTGAATAGCATTCCTGATTTTAGTCTACAACTTATTTGGCATATATTTTCTTTTTTTTAGTCGAATACGCAGGAGAACTGCATATTTTTATATTAAGAGAGAATTGGCATATATTTTCTTGGTTTAGTGAGAACTTGATGCACTTTTTAATCGAATTGATCATAACATTTGGAGATCATATGCTTGCATTTCTGTGGAGCTTAGAAAAGAAATTCTCCATATTAGGATTCACAGTCCCTGATTAGTGATATTGGTATAGGTAAACCTCAGTGTGATTGGTCAGTTATGGAATGCAAAAGTCACGTCAATGCTGAATATGGTTTCAGTCTGCTAACAAACAAATTATTGTTCTGATATTGGTTACATGGATCCAGCTCTCCATTTTGGGCCTGTTTGGTTGGTTTCCCTGCCGAGCCAGGCTCGCACGAGGGAGCCAGGCCCCGATTAGCCAGGCCCGGCGCATGCATGGTGAGTGTGATTGGTTGAAGGTTTGTTCGAGACAGGTTAAAGGGAGATGGTGATTGGTTGCTTGAATATGCAGACGGCCAGCCACCTTTTACACGCGTTGGTGCGCTCGCTGCGCTCGCCCGAGCTAGGCCGCGCGGAAACGACCGTTTCTCCTGTATCTACCGAGCCAGACTGAGAGGGGCTTTTTGCACCGCACGGGCCAGGCCCAACGGTTGGTTCAGGCAACCAATCATGCGCAGGTTGTATCTGCAGAGACTGGCTGAACCATATCCAGGCAACCAATCAGGCCCTTTAAGTCCAGTGAAGCATTCAGTTATTGGCTAATGGGAAATACTTGCCTTGCTGTTTGCTAAACACATGGGTGCTAGATGAGCATTGTTTTATATTAAGAGTGTGGAACCCGAGTAATAATTTTGGGCCACCATAGTTAAGGCTTCTGTTTTCTAAATCTAAAATACCCTGAACTCCCGTGATGGAACCTTGTCTTTCTTGTTTCAGATATGGGTTTTACTCTTTTCTTTACTGTATTTTTGCTATGCACATTCTTCTGGGCTGCATGGTAACTTCTACTGTTGTCCATTACAGAAGCTAGAAAAGGCGAAAACCGAGGATTGAAAAGGATCAGCAGGCTATTTTAGATGGCAGACGCAAGCAACCAAAAGGAGCAACGAAAGGAAGGAGCCTTTTTTGTTGATGGGCGATCATTTGTGTTTATTGTATTTGGTTGTGTAGACCTTTCAAGTTCCCCAAGGAAAATTTGCTATGCTAATAAAAGGCAAATTTGCTATACTCCAAAAGCATGAAGTGATCCCTGTAGTTCAGTATCCTTGTAAGTCCGAATACATGTGATTATTGCTAAGAAGCAGAGCACAGAAGTGGATCAAGATTTCAAGAGAAGCCACAAAATACTGGACAAATTTGTATTCCACATTAGAATTATAAATCCTTTGCACTGAAACTCGAAAGAAGTGAGGGGGACACTTGTGCGAAAAACTGTCATAACTGTCCACGGAAAGTTGCACACATACTGTGTATCTTTGCTCACGTTTTGAGCAACTGATACAGTAGGCCTTTTTGGACAATATTCAACTGTCAGAACCTTTGCATTTCGTTCATCAGAGCCATGGGGTGAAGTTGAACCTTATGCGTTTCCCAATTTCAAAACCCCAGTGCGGCAGTGCGCCACCCACACGGTGCCCCGTACGTGTCCGGTGCTTTCGCTACCGTGGGTGGCGATGCTCGGCGGCGGACGGGTGGAGCAGCGCTTGGCCGGCGCATCTTCCATGGCCGTTGGCCGTTGGGTTTGAAGGCCCCATGGACCACGGTCCCCGACGATGGCATGCTCGTAACCTCTTTGCCATGGTCATCTCTGCCGCAGGCGGCCACGCCATCGTGGACTCGTGGTGTCCAGTGCCAGCCGATTCAGACAACGCCGGCGAAGCTTTTGCCGTGTGGTGTGATGATCAATTTTGCTGCAGGTGCCTTTCAAAACAAAAAAACAAAAAAAAATTGCTGCTGGTGAGGCCTTTTAGGAACAGACTTTGGGGAGCGTGCGCTTCTCTCCAAAGTTCACTAGCGCTTCATGTCTGAATGTTCTCGGTTTTTAACAAGGCATTTTTTGCTGCTCATCGATCCCATTTTTGTTGGTGATCACTGCTAACAACTGAAGCGCTGTAGATGCAGGTCCCTGGTACGATTGTTCATCCAGTGCTACAAACTATTAGAAGGTGTATTGTGCAATAGAGGTGCCAATACTCTGCCTCTGCAGTCAAGCATTGTTCACTGTCCTGATGGGATGGTGCGTAGAGGTGTCAATGTGTCATGATGGCAGTAATCGTAAACCTGCTTAGTTCGTCGATGAGATGAGTGCTAGATCCTGTCAGATGAGTAGGATCGACGTATTCAACAACAATTTTTGCTGACACATTTATTAGCTCAACAACACAAAACATTTGTGTACAATATCAGAAGTTCAGAGGTCAGAGCTATAAACTGATTAAAAAAAAGTGCTGAGATTCAACAGAAAGGAAGGAGAATCCATCACGTTGCGTAAAATTAGGTATTGAGTTCTGAAAACAAAACAATACTTGTGTACGAGAACCCATTCACAAAATGGAAACACGCGTACTTTCACACGACTAACTTCGAGCAATGCATCTGTAAAATTCTCTATAACACCTCTTATTTTAGTGTCAATATTTTGAAATACAAAATACTCCATCCGTTCCAAATTATAAGTCATTCCAAGAATCTTGGAGAGTCAAAGTTTTTCAAGTTTGACCAAATTTATATAACAAGATAATAACATTTATGATACCAACTAAGTATCATTAGATTTTTTGTTAGTTATATTTTCATAGTATATCTATTTGATGTCATAAATTTTTGTCTCTCTCTGTAATTTTGGTCAAATTTTGACATGGTTTGACTCTCCAAGATTCTTGGAATAATTTATAATTTGGAACGAAGGGAGTAGGTTTTTTATTCTAATACAAAATAGGTTTTGGAACTAAAAGATTGTGAGTGTGTCGTATACTCGTGTGTGAGAGGGAGGAGAGAGGGAGGATCCCAAGTGTGTAAATGTCTTCAAACTTTCCTTCTTGGTGCCCCAAACCAACGAATGTGTGGCAGTTCTGCAGTTGTTACGCATTAGTGGGCTTTTTCTGGGCCAAAATACTGGACTACGCAGGCCTAAGCCCATTCACATGTGCTAGGACTTGGGCCCAGTCGTTCTAGCGAAACCCGAACCGTTCGTTCGCCGCTCCGGCGAAGGCTGCCCCTACACCGGCGGACCGGCCTCGTTCGCCGCCTCGTCGGTCCTCCGCAACGGCTGCTGCGGCGACAAGGAGAAGGAGCCTCAGGGTCATATCCGCAGCCCCTCGCTCCACCGGTACGGCGGTAACAGCCTGTGGTTAGCACCCGACAGAGCGCTCGCCTGAGGGAGGAGAGATCCGCCGCTGGGTCCAGCCGGCTGACGATGGAAGCAGCGGCGAGCGGCAAGCGCGCGTACAGCATCATCGTGCCCACCTACAATGAGCGCCTCAACGTTGCCCTCATCGTCTACCTCATCTTCAAGCACCTCCCGTAAGCACAACCCCCCTGCCGTCTGCCGCTGATTTTCCCCTCCCTCGTGTTACGGTTGTATCGAGATCGTCTTCGTGGACAAAATCGTAGGGTTCGAATTCGGTTCTCTGTGATTGAAATCCGAGCAAATTGAATCAACACCTAACAGGAATCGGTCCGATCTGTTTGTGACTTTGTGTGAATGGAACTACCCCTATCTGTTTAACAACTTTGCCCTCAGATCCGACTGCAGGCACATGTAAATTATTAATTACAATAACTCATCAGTCCATTATGCATTCAATTGATGATACTCTCTTTCTTGATATTCGAACTCTGTTATGTGGCCATTAGCCAACCCTCCCTTGAGCTCTGCTTACACATTCTTCGCTATTGAGTTGCAGAGATGTAATGATGCCAGTTCTGTTGAATACTTGAAGTGATCACTGGCCACTTGCTTTTCTGAGAACAATAATGAAACGATTTTCTAGTGCATTTTGGCAATAATCAAGGTAGAATTTGCCTGTTTGTTGAAGTTTTGAACTGTCAATGATGATTCGGTCTTGTTATAAGAAGAGCTGATTCAGTTAGCAGTTTTCATTTCTACTTGCATATTTTGGACCATACAGGTCATAGACGCCCTTCATCCTAGTGCTGACCTGCTGGGTGTGCTTAATTCACTCTATTAGACTAACAAAAACTTGACACACTCACTTCGAGTTTATCAACTACGTCAAAAGGGTCATGAGAAGCTCTTCCAATTGGAGATCAAATGCAGTATTAGATATTGCAAGTCTTTAGCTTTCAAAAAAAAAAGACATTGCAAGTCTTGGCCTGTTGCACATCCCTGATCTCAGAATAGCAATCTTAGAATGTCATCATGCATTATACCGGCATTATTTAAGTTCCATTGTTTGCTGAAAGCTTGCTACTTTTGTGAAATGGAAAACTTTTACGTTCACATAGATATGTTGCCAATTTCTTGCATATTATAAACCCTGAGCTCAAGTTTTTGGACCATAGGGATGTGAACTTTGAGATCATTATTGTGGATGATGGTAGTCCAGATGGAACTCAGGACATTGTAAAACAACTGCAGCAAGTATATGGTGAAGATCGTGTTGTAAGTATCTTCTAAAGTCTAAAATATGTTCCAGATCAGCTTGAAGTTTTTGTATATGTGGTCTTTTTTTTTTGGTATCATGGCTTAATGCATTGTCTTTGATATGACACAATGCCAGTTACTGCGAGCTAGACCAAGGAAGCTAGGACTTGGTGAGTTTAGAACTCCGATATAAGTGTTTTTATGTATTTATGCCATCCGTTCATATTAAGTAGCAGCTGCAAATATGCAGGTACCGCATATTTACATGGATTAAAGCATGCCTCAGGGAAATTCGTTATTATCATGGATGCGGACCTATCTCACCATGTATGAACCTTTCACCTTTTGCTTTTTTTATTACATTTTTTTGCTATTCAGAATATTTTGCTTCCTAGCTTGCTAACTATTTTTCCCAATCTTGAACAGCCAAAGTATTTGCCAAGCTTTATTAGGTAAGAATCTTATCTCTGAAGATATAAGAGTTATTGGATTTTTAATATAGATAGTAGCCCACATCCTCAATCTGATTTTGCATGCAAATAATTGCCAGTCCACATCCGAGAATGTTTTTAGTCACAATAGGATAATAGTGTCACAAACTTTAACCAAATAGCTGGTCCCTTTGGGCCTTTGGCTGAGGCTATTGATATGAACTGGCTTGGGAGAATGTGTTCGTTTTTAATCATGTTATTTCCTTAAGCAGGAAGCAAAAGGAAACTGGTGCTGATGTTGTAACTGGCACACGTTATGTTAAGAATGGTGGTGTCCATGGTTGGAATCTCATGCGCAAGCTTACTAGCAGAGGAGCAAATGTTCTTGCACAAACGTTACTACAGCCTGGAGCTTCAGATTTAACTGGATCGTTTAGGTGTGCCTTCTTTTATTTCGAACAGAATAAACACCTTTCAATCTCTGTCTTTCGATGATGAATATAATTTCATAATAGGCTATATAAGCGAGATGTACTGGAAGATTTAATCTCCTCATGCGTCAGCAAGGGCTACGTGTTCCAGATGGAGATGATTGTTAGGGCTACTAGGAAAGGCTATCACATTGAAGAGGTACGTAACTGTGTTGTCTCATTTTTCTTCCGTGTAATAATGAACATCTCTTAGCTGTGGTAAATGAAATTTTGATTACCCTATCCTCCCCAGGTCCCAATAACGTTTGTTGACAGAGTCTTCGGAATTTCAAAACTTGGTGGGTCCGAGATAGTTGAATATTTGAAAGGCCTTGTGTATCTGTTGCTCACAACATAATTGATGATGTACTGTAGGCATCTAACTTCGTGGGTAAAACCGTGTAACAGAGAATTTTTATGATGTGTCACTGCAGCTTGAGTTGCATATCACTACTTACCTCTTCAACTTGCGAATGGATTATTGTATACAAGTCTTGGTTTGTCAGTACATTATTTCACACAAGTGTCCCTCTCAATTCTGTCGAGTTTCAGTGCAAACGATTTATAATTCTGATGCGGGATACAAATTTGTCCCGTATACATCGGCTTCTCTTTATTCACTTGTCAATTAGTGCGCTGCTTCGTAGCAGTAATCACATGTATTCGGATATGCAAGGATACTGAACTGCACAGGGATCACTTCATGCTTTTGGAGCATAGCAAATTTGCCTTTTATTAGCATAGCAATTTTTTCTTTTTTGTATCTCTTTATGAATCATCAGAGGTCAGATACGATTGATAGTTGTATGTTGGTCTCTACAAAATATAGATAAATGCATATATTAAAGAACCATGTAAGCAAACGACACCAAGACACAATATTTTTTAACGAGGTTCGGCCAATGTGACCTACATCCTCGGGGCAATGACTACGGGCGCTCCTCCCCGAAAACAACAGCAACATCGAGTCAGTCTCACAACAGCAACAGCCGCAACTTGCTTGCAGCTAAGCACACATGCAGCAGCTAGTTCTAGCCAGTGCTACACATCACTACATCAGAAGGCGAGGCCGTCAAAGAAGCCAGCATCCATTGGTGCCACTGCTGTTGGCGGGCCGCAGCATCGGCTGAACATCTCGTCCATGGTGAACTGGGTGTTTGGGGAGCAGCCACCGTACTCGCCGTAGAACGGGCCGCCCAACAACTCCTCCATGGTGAACTGAATGTTCTCCAGAAACTGGTCTTCCTCTGTTGGACACAGGGTCTCTGGCATCGCCATCTGTTGGTCAGTAAGCATCAACTCCTCCTGATGATCGACGCCGGCGCAGGCGTGCTTGTGACTCATCTTGGTCGGCCGAGCGTGAGGTTCGTCGCCCGTCGCCTTCCTCTTGGAGCCGGACGAGTGCTGGGTCGTCGGCAGCTTCGACTTCCCTTTAGCGAGAGACGAAGACGAGCGATAGATCTTGCAGAGCACATGGTCGCCGCCGTGTTTCTCGTCGTACTCGGTCATGCACCATCCCATGCGGTTGAATGCACGGCTGGAGCCTCCTTCCTTGCGACCGTAGGATAGGTTGCAGAGCGTGGCGCCGTCGAGACCCTTGACGGGCTTGGGGCCCGCCTCCGAGTGCCAGCAGGTACCATCGCCGGCGATGGCGCGCTGCCTGTGGCCGCTGGGTTTGCCTTGGGCGTTCTTGAATCGCTTGGGGCAGTAGAAGAGCCAGATGGCGTTGTAGCCGCCTTGGTCGAGATCGGTGCCCGGCACCGGCTCGCGGTTGGCGACGAGGTCCGCGGGGGCGGCGGAGCAGACGTCGGCGCGGTGGACGAAGCTCAAGTCGGCGGCTCCGGAGCGGAGGCTGCGCAGAAGGGCGATGGACGACGCGTCGTCGCGAGGGCGGAAGCTGCCGTCCTCCGCAGCCATGTTCGCAATGGAAATCGCAGGTTCTCTTCGATCTTCCTCGGGCTCTCGAGTTGCTTGGTTCCCGGCGAGGGCGAGAGGAGGTGAGGGGAGGGAAGATGAACTCGAAGATAGCAGGTTGATGTGCGTTGCGCAATGCATTTGGGGGCGGCGGCGCTTATAAAGAGAGGGCGGCGTGGCAACAAAGTCGGAAGTCGGAAGTCGGGTGTACGGACACAACACAGTGGCGTCGGTCCTCCGCAACGGCGGCTGCGGCGACAAGGAAAAGGAGCCTCAGGGTCATATCCGCAGCCCCTCGCTCCACTGGTACCAGCCTGTGGTTAGCAAACGACATAAAGCTCGCCTGAGGGAGGAGAGATCCGCCGCTGGGTCCAGCCGGCCGTCAATGGAGGCGGCGGCGGGCGGCAAGGATACTGAACTGCAGGGATCACTTCATGCTTTTGGAGCATAACAAATTAATTTGCCTTTTATTAGCATAGCAAATTTTCCTTTTTTTGTATCTCTTTATGAATCATCAAAGGTCAGATACTAATGTTAGTTGTATGTTGGTCTCTACAAAACATAGATAAATGCATATCTTAAAGAACCACGTAAGCGATCGACACCAAGACACGATATTTGTTGCCTTCATGGGATTTCGTCTTCAGAGTTGAGATTGTTCACGCTTGACGAGCATGGCACTCACCTTTTCCTTGATTTCGTTACTTATTGCGTATTGGAATTCAGAAAGTGGAGTCAAACAAAAGCCCCCAAGTCTTTGAAGCCTGTCGCTCCAACGAATTAGCACAACACTGCTGCAGCTTTTTCAAGTTAACACTGCTGCAGCTTAAGCATCAGCCATTAGTCCCGGAGATGGAAGCTGTGGTCGTTGTCTGAAGATCCTTTTCCCTTTTTGAAGATTAATTGAGAAAATGACTGTGCAAAGAAAAGTACTTGTGAAGCTCTGCATTTGAGGGGCCAAGCTGCACATCATGTCATCATCCAAAATTCATTTAGCTAGTTGACCTTGTGCCGGATTTACTGTTGTTCGTCAGATGCCAGTCCTATTTAACGTTCAGCTCAATGGTTGTGAGTTGGAGCAGAAGGGATGACTGTCAACTTTTAGTTCTAACGTTGGTGGTGACTGGCAACTTTCAGTACTAACGTCACACACGCAGGAGAACATAAGACAAAAATTAAGGTGCCAAAATAAAAAAAAAGGTTCAGTACTTTCTTGTCTATAAACCTGTTTAGTTCATGGCTTATTAAACCTATCAGCCTGGGCTGATTCTTGTACCCTCAGTGCCTGAGGCAAGTCAGAAATCAACAGCACGTTTCATTCAAACACATGTAAACATGCTGCCATCTCAAATTTGCTAGGATTGCTGCTTTCTTTCAGAACTGAAGAGTCCTATTACGGACTTTTGTGCAAAGAGATTGAAATCCAACTGACGCAGCCTGGAGAGAAGCATTTGTAATGAAATCCAACTGACTCGGCCTGGAGAGAAGCATTTGTAACAGCTGCATATTCGTTTGCAGCCTGCATTCCGAGCCCATTGTTATCTGTTCGTTCAGTTGACTTTTAGAGTATGTTTTTTTTTTTTGGAACAGAGTATGCTTTAAGAAGTTGATTTAGTAGCGAAGAGAAAAACGGTTTAAAGACCTTTAGGCAGGGATTTTATTTACCTTTTCAAAATCTTCTAGTTTCAAAACCTAGTATTTGGTAATTCTGCCATCCAACGGAACTGAAACAATATATGCACACGGAAAATGCAGTGCACCAGAAACATCTAGATCCCAAAGAGGCAAGTAGCATTGTGCACAACTCAGCAAGCTGCCCAAATCTTCTTTTCCTCTCATCTTGAAATGATCAATTAAACGGAATAATCCATACGGGACACAGATCCCAAAAGCAGTAAGATAAGAATCCATGGTAGCATATATACACACGAGGAGAACATAAGATAACAATTTAAGCTACAAAAATAAAAAATTCAGTAATTTCTGGTCTAAGGACCTGTTTGGTTTGAGATTTAAACCAATCAGGTTAGGCTGATTCTTGTACTTTGAGTGTCTAAACATATGCTGCCATCTCAAATTTGCAAAGGATTTCTTGCTCCTTTTCAGAACTGAAGATTCCAGATTGATGAGGCCATGAACTGCTAGGAACCCTTGTGCCAAAGGGATTTGAAAGGCAACTGAGAGAACCACGACTCAGATTTAGGAGATTTAGGAGACGCATTTGTAGCAGTGTGCGGATCTCGCCAAAACTTGAGAACAAAAAGGCTCTCCTCCTCAGTACATCTTTTCAAGACAACGCGTGATGCATACCCCATCTCGCTCATCAGATGACATATATCCAAAGGATCATTATCTTCGAGGGTCACCATGTACAGCCACCCTCTTTCTGATAGGATCTCCCGCACAGCAGGAAGGATCCTGTCTATCACCTGGCGCCCGTTCAACCCTCCAGCCCAAGACGAGGCAATGCCTTTGCATCCAATTTCTTCCTCCGGAGTTGGCACGTAAGGAGGGTTAATGACTACCACATCAACCATACCAGCTAGACGTTTCTCAAGACCAGATACAATATCAGTAACCATCACATCTGCATGCACACCATGGGCTTCAAGGGTTGCTTGGGTTGTCTCCGCAGCATGTTTGTTGATGTCAGTTGCTAGGTATTGGGTTCCAGAGGCTAATTGCCTGAGCATGATCGCAAGAGAGGTGATGACATAACCACTGCCACACCCTACCTCCATACATAACCTTGGCTGCAGCGCCAAAAGTTGTGCTTTGTCTGAGAGCAGTGCATCAACAAGGGCAAAGGAATCATCACATGGCTCATACACCTCTGGATGGCTTGCAACAAGCGGAATCTGTGCAGTGTTTAATGTCCTTCCTGAAGAAGACTGCAAAAACAAGTTCTTATCATGCAAACTGGGACGTACATTCCCTAAAATAATCACGAATTTCAGTATTTATCCGTTTAAAGCAAGCACAATCATTATTTAGATGAAACAAACCAGTACATGACAAAATGGATATATTGCTTGTTAGCGCTCTGCACTCTTGCAACAAGCAGTTAAAAAAGACACTTTTAGCTAAATGACACTTATATCAGAGTTATTTTTTTTTTAGCAAGGCCCTCTCACTGCCCTAAATAAAGGGCGTATCATGAAACATATCTCTCACGTTGACCTCACGCTATACCTTTGCTGCCTAACCTAGATTGCTGTATTAACCTAGACAGTTGCACAAAATAACTTGAGCACTTACTGAGGAGGTTTGTGCACATGATTGATCCAGAGTCAAATTTCCAAACAAAAATCCTACCTACTTAGGATGGGGAACGACGGCGCGCTACCAGGGAACTACCTCGCGGGCGGCGCCGCAGGCCGCAGCCATGGCCACGTGATAATCAAAACGAGCTCAATCCTGCATCCCACCACCTCCGCTAGACTACAAATCGTGAGATGCGAGGACTCATGTTCAGCTCCCAAACCCTCGGCCTCCCCCAATCTGGAACCAAGAACCGTTGGAGTGGGGAAGTGCTCACCTTGCCCCTCCTGGGGAGCCCCTTCTCGGCGGCGCTGGCGGAGTGCTCCGTGAGATTTCTCGACGCCGCCGCTCCGTCTCCGTCCGCCATGGAACAGCAGGAGCTGGGGGGTGAGCCGGTGAGGTGAGATGCTGCCGCGGCGGGGGCGGCGTGTTGGGGAAAAGAAAGGGAAGGCCAAGGAAAGGGGTCGCGGCGGCCCCGGGTCATCAGTCTTCTTAACCGAATCGACGCCTCGGACAGGTCAGGCTCGGGCTCAGCCTCAGCCTACGACTCTATCCACTTCCCGTTCCCGGAGGCAAAAATCTCCCCCAAAATCCAAGGCGTTGTGGAATCCTAAACCCCGGGTCTACCCCCGCCGCCGCCGCCGCCGCCGCGTGCTCGCATGGCGCTCGTCTCCACCGCCACCGTCGCGTCGTCGTCCTACCACTGCGACCTCCTCCTCTTCTCGACGGCCAGGAGGAGCTGGCGCGGGCCGAGGAGGAGCCGCGGCGCCGCGGGCGCGGGTCTGGCGGCGCTGGAGCGGGCAGGGGCCGCGGCGGCTGCCGCGAGGAGGGAGGAGGTGGTGCCTGCGGGGAATGGCAGGAACTCGTACGAGGTGGAGTCGCTGATCGACCGGCTGAGCAACCTGCCGCCGCGGGGCTCCATCGCGCGCTGCCTTGAGACGGCGCGGCACCGGCTGACGCTGCAGGACTTCGCCGCCGTGTACCGGGAGTTCTCCCGCCGCGGCGACTGGCAGCGCTCGCTGCGGCTCTTCAAGTATATGCAGCGCCAGTCGTGGTGCCTCCCCGACGAGCACATCCACGCCATCGTCGTCGGCGTTCTCGGGCGCCAGGGACCCGCCCTGCTCGACAAGTGCCTCGAGGTATTCCACGACCTCCCCGCCGAGTCCCGCACCGCGCTCTCCTACACCTCCCTCATCGCCGCCTACGCGCGCAACGCGCTGCACGAGGAGGCTCGCGCATTGCTCGACCAGATGAAGACCGCGGGGGTCGCGCCCACCGCTGCCACCTACAACACCGTGCTCGCCGCCTGCGCCCGCGCCACAGACCCACCCGTCCCCTTCGACATGCTCCTCGGCCTCTTCGCTGAGATGCGGCACGATGTGTCCCCCTCCGTGCGCCCCGACCTCACCACATACAACACCCTCCTCGCCGCTGCTGCCGTACGCTCTTTGGCTGATCAGTCTGAAATGCTGTTGCGCACCATGCTTGAGGCCGGCGTCTCCCCGGACACTGTGTCTTATCACCACATTGTGGATGCCTTTGCCAGCGCCGGCAACCTCTCCCGTGTCGCTGAGCTGTTCTCTGAAATGGCATCCACAGGGCACACGCCAGAAGCTTCTGCTTATCTGGGACTCATGGAGGCACACACGCGTGTTGGCGCCACGGCTGAGGCAGTTGCTGTGCTGCGGCAGATGCAGGCTGATGGTTGCACGCCAACAGCTGCCACATATCGTGTACTGCTTGATCTCTACGGAAGGCAGGGGCGGTTTGATGGAGTGCGCGAACTCTTCCGTGAGATGAGAACTGCTGTACCGCCAGACACAGCAACATATAATGTGCTCTTCCGTGTATTTGGGGATGGTGGCTTCTTCAAGGAGGTGGTGGAACTCTTCCATGATATGCTTCAAACTGGGGTAGAGCCTGACATGATTACCTGTGAAAATGTCATGGCTGCTTGTGGTCGTGGTGGCCTCCATGAGGATGCCAGAGAAGTTCTCGAATATATGACCGGAGAAGGAATGGTGCCTACGGCGGACGCCTACACTGGCCTGGTTGAAGCTCTTGGCCATGCGGCTATGTATGAGGTCAGGATACTAACCCAGGTCTTATTACCATGACCCTGCGATATCCCATTTCTGATGAAATGTTTAATTGGTGACATTTTCGGTATGCAGGAAGCCTACGTTGCTTTCAACATGATGACTGAAATCGGTAGCTTCCCAACTGTTGAGACCTACAATGTTCTTGCAAATGCATATGCTAAGGGCGGGCTGTT
The DNA here is from genome assembly GCF_016808335.1 of Panicum virgatum. Taxonomy (NCBI): domain Eukaryota; kingdom Viridiplantae; phylum Streptophyta; class Magnoliopsida; order Poales; family Poaceae; genus Panicum; species Panicum virgatum. The sequence continues at coordinate 2,158,429 of NC_053153.1, forward strand.
CCAGGAGGCTGAGGTCATATTTTCTCGGATGACTAACAATGCTGGCATTCAGAAAAACAAGGATTCATTTGATGCCCTCATTGAAGCATATTGCCAGGGTGCACAATTGGATGATGCAGTGAAGGCATACATGGAGATGCGCAAGTCCAGGTTTAATCCAGATGAGCGTTCCCTTGAGGGGGTACTCAACGCCTACTGCATAGCAGGGGTAATAGATGAGAGTAAAGAGCAGTTTGAAGAACTTCAATCTAGTGTGACTGTGCCTAGCATTATTGCCTATTGCATGATGTTGTCACTATATGCTAGGAACGACAGGTAATGTGAGGGACTTGTTGTTTTAACCTACAAAACTGTCATATTCTCTCTGGAAGATTGCTCATGGTTTTATAACAGAAACACTGATGCTAACAAAGAGCACATTATGTTTTTTAACTGAAAATTACATTATATTAATGATGTGTTGTTAGTTTCCTTGTCAAATTAACTGTTTTTTTGGGGGGGGGGACAAGGTTCAAAAAAATGTTATTAAACATTGTTTAATCTCCATTAAACACTAGACGGAGGCCTAACGTCTACGTTTAGCCTTCCTAGATGCTAGTCAGTAGGCTAACGCCTGCCTAGCGCCTAGTGTTTTCTTGAACATTGGGGGAAATAGGAAAGGAGATTTACGAGTGTAGGAGAGAATAATGGATGTATTCCTCCAAACCCTAGAAGGGTGGGTATATATAGTTCCTATACAGGGGCCTCTAGATGGGCCTCTATACACGGGCTCACATGTACACCAACAACGAGATTCGATTTTGATGTGCCTGCCATCTACATTTTAGGTTGCTAATCAGAGTTTAAACAAGCAATTGAAACATAAACTGCCAATGTAAACAAATGATCCTAAGCCTCTAAAAAATACTGGGGCTGGGAACTCCGATCAATATGCTGCTAGACATCAATTGAGATTTGGATGATAATTATCAGATCAGGGATCCGGATCCTTCGTCAACCCAACTAATATGATAAGCACTCAGTTTCAGAAGGTGAAAATTTGTTTTTGTGTTGAATCACACTTGTAGATACCACTTGTTTCCAGCATGGTACTGTTGGGTATGAATTCACATTTATTCTATGCTTTGGTATGGAAATAAGTTTCTTCCCTTCTTTGTGTGTGCCCTTTCTGTTACTTAGCATTTTTTAGTTGGGCATGGTATAACATTATTCAGGGTTTCAGGCAGCATTTGTAATGGACAATGGCACAGTGCCTTTATTTGCGTCTATCAGTTTAAATCAAACAATTCTTGGGGAGACTATCAATGCTTTGGATACAAGCATATTTGTGTTTACATAATTTAGGAGTCACTGAAAATATTATCTTGTTTGATTACAATTACTTTGGATACAGCATGTTCCCTATTTCTACCCAATGTGATGGGACTACACTATAATCGATGTGCATTTTTTAACAAACTAATCAATCTGCATTTTTCAGGTGGACTGATGCATATGATCTGCTGGAAGAAATGAAAACAAATCATGCTAGTAGTACACATCAAGTTATTGCTTCCCTAGTCAAAGGGGAGTACGATGATAGCTCCAACTGGCAAATGGTTGAATATGCCTTGGAAAACAATACTTTGGAAGGCTGTGACTATAGTTTACGATTCTTTAATGCTATCCTTGATGTGCTTTGGTGGTTTGGTCAGAAGGCCCGAGCTGTGAGGGTTCTTGATCAAGCAGTAAAATTCGGGCTCTTTCCTGAATTATATCGTGACACCAAGCTGATCTGGTCGCTAGATGTACATAGGTAATGCTACGTCTTGATCATAGTATTTGCCTTAAGCAACTTGATTTTCTATTTGCCAGGATGTACTAACTATCAGCTTGCATTTCAGGATGTCTGTCGGTGGAGCACTGGTGGCTGTGTCAGTATGGCTCAATAAGCTTTATGACAGACTACAAGGAGATGAAGATCTTCCGCAGTTGGCTTCTGTTGTTGTATTGTAAGCTTTGAGCCTAAGTTCAAATGTTCCTTTCGTATTACTGCCTTCTGTTGCTCTGTTATGGTATATTCTTGAATTGACTCTATATTCAGTTACTGAGTCGTTTTAGTTGATATACTCGCAGAAGTGCAACTTGATTTTAAGCCAATTTCTGTAGTGTTGAACTTTACATGAAGAGAGGAGCATTTGAGGGTATAACTGGATATTTTCACTGCAAGTGAAACTGAAGCCCAAACTTTTTTCGTAGGATAACAGTACATCATGGCATTATTTCATTTTTATTCTCATAAAATGATATACACTTATTTGCACTGTTATCAATTTAAGTGAATATTTTCCTTCTAGCCTGTTTTGGTCTGTCTGATTATTCTTCTATATCCACTTGTCCAGGAGGGGAGAAATGGAGAAAAGCACAATAACAAGAGGACTGCCAGCCGCAAAAGTTGTCTACTCCTTTCTAAATGACACTCTATCAGCGTCGTTCCATTTTCCAAAATGGAATAAAGGGCGAATTATATGCCTGAAGTCCCAATTGAAAAAATTGCAATCAGCCATATATTCATCAAATGGGTCTGCCACAGCTGGTTTTGTCCCCATGACGAACTCCCATTTGCCATCTCCTGGTTCCAAGATATATACTAGGGAGGCCCAAGTTGATAATGGCGCAGGCCATTTGCCTGAGGAGCCATTGGTAGAGGAAAAGGAGTCAGAGCTTCTTCCATTGTGAGTTCTGGAGCTGCTGCCCTTTGCATTTGCAGTCGTGATGCCATCGGTCTGAACAATGGGAGACAGGATGCGAGTGACAGCCATATTTTTAGAGTTTGGGCATTCAGACCTTCATCTCAGTACTATGGAGACAGGATGCGAGTAACAACCATAGTCCTGCTTGCAGAGCGGGGTTTGCTTCAGTTATATACATGGTGGATACTATCTCAGATCCACATCTTTGCCTGAAATTGGCCCATAAATGGTGAGCCCTAGTTACTGCAGGCTTGACAACAATGCAGAACTTCCAGTTGCATTTCAGGATTTAGCTCGTTGTAGGGAGGAGAATGAGATTATGGATGTTTCTCATCTATGTGACCGCCGTGTACACCCAGCGCAACTCTGTAAAACACGATAGCCTCGTTAGCCTGATAAGTGACTGCTAGTGAGACATGTCACCTGTTATACGTTCTGATCCTGAAGAAATAGTTCTTGTAGTGTGACTTTACTCTTACAAGGGACAATTGTCACCTGAATTTTTTTGTTGCTGTATGTACGATGCCGTTGCTTTAGATATTCACAAGTGAGTTCACAACTTGTTCAAACGAGGAAGAACCGGAAAATATTCCCTCCGTTCCAAATTGTAGTTCGTTTGACTTTTTCAACTTTAAATTTGACTACTTGTCTTATTTAAAAATTTATGCAAAATGTTACTTCTTTTGTTGTGGCATGTTTTATTAACAAAAGGTTTTTGAGAATGACTTAAATTTAACTATGTTTGCACAAATTTTTTGAATAAGACGAGTGATTAAATTTAAAGTCAAAAAAATCAAACATCTGTAATTTGGAATGGAGGGAGTACGTTCAAACGAGGAAGATTTTACTATGCCCATTGTCACGTGGGGGTAGCCACTAGCGTGTGGGGCCCTTTTCAATTAATTACTCAAAGTCAAACTACGCTTCCACCAGCCGGCCGCTAGTGGGCCCCCGGGAGGCCGGGAGCCACCACCTACCAGAGCCTGAGCCCGGAATCGACGGCGCCGCCGGAGATGGAGACGGAGGCGGCTGCGGCGAGGCAGGCCAAGGAGTCCCTGGAGCTGGCGTTCCAGATGTCCCAGATCCTCGACACCGGCCTCGACCGCCACACCTTGTCGCTGCTCATGGCACTGTGTGACCGCGGCGCCAACCCCGAGGCCCTCGCCGCCCTCGTCCGCGAGCTCTCCTCCGCCGCTCCCCCAACCGCAGCGGCGTCGACCCCTCTACTGTGAGCAACGGCACCGCGGCCCCGGCCCCGGCCCCATCATCCGTGTCTCTGTTCCCCTCCGGCTCCGGCCTTCGCCGTTCCTAGGGTTTGTGATATCCCCTTCTTCTCCGGTGAGATTGCTTATCGGTAGTCAAACTAGATCTCACAAATTACATTTGTCCGTCATGAATGACTGAATGTAGCTTTTCCTCTGTTGAGTAATTTTGCTTCCTGGTCTCCTGGCTTGTGATGCATCTGTACTTCCTACGATGAGTTAGTTCAGACAAAATGTGCAGATATTACCTGACCCGTAGATGTGCTGCAGCTTTAATTTGGAATTAGGATTCAAATCGCAATGTATATTTGGTTCACATGGTTAATTTTGAATCTGGCATTTCTAGAAGCAGATAATGTGAATGTTGAGCTGTGGAGTCGTTGTTGTTTCTGTGGAACAAGAACAATTTTGGTAGTTTCTACCTGTTGTTCTACATGCTGCTCTTTTAGCTATACCTTCTTGAGGTGTTGACATTTAGGTGTGTTGCAGCGACTGTAGATTAATCATCTGTGCAGAATTTAAGCCCACCCGGGTGCCCCATGACCAACCCATTTCATTCTGTATTGGAAAGCTCACAAGTTACTCGATCAGAATCTAGACTGCCACAAGTTACTCGATTGCTCTTGGAAAATTGATCATATGTAAAGGTGATAATTGAGGACAATTGATTGATGGCTGGAGCTTTGCCTATCAAAGGAGGCAAGAGAGCTTCTTCTTTTTTTTCCCCCTTTGACCCAAAGAATCAGGAAGATAATTGTCAAAATTGTTGCTGATTGTGATTATAGATTCTTTATGCCGAGTTTGTTTGAACATAGATAATCAAGCAATGCGATGATTGTGGTTTGGCTTTTTGCATGTACCATTTTCTTTTGTTTCCTAGTGCTGGATAGGTCTAATAATCTGTTACGTCGCCAAATTGGTAACATCGGATTTCAATTAGGTTGGTTCTTGCAGTTCTGGTTGAATGTTTACTATAGCTTTTTGATACAAATACTGCCCAGGACGAAATTAAGCCTTATAACATGATGCTCTAGCACCATTTGCTCCTATACTGACTGATTTTAGATGTAAATCGTTTGGTGTAATTTTTCCAATGTCAGTTAACATACCTTGTGCAGCCACTAATAATGGCTACTTTTCCTATATGCTGCTTCAACATTATCTTACTGCTTCAATTGACATCTTACGGTTGTTTTTGTCCAATCCAAGCTACCTTAATCATTTTGTCAAGTTCCTTGAGATTTGAAACTTAACTAATTTTTTGTCCCAAACCTTCTTCTCTTGATGTTGTTGATGATATTTCCTGTATTTATGCTTAAGCAGGTATTGCTGAATACTGAACGGGACTATGTCATCATTGTGTAACAAATGCAAATGTAAAGCTGGAATTGCTGGATGAAAAGGAGTGCCTTCTGCATTGTTGTGGCTTTTGTTGAGACAAGAAATCTGTGGTTCACAGAGGCACTGAAATTGACGTATCCTTCCAAGGACTTGTGCGGGTTAACAGTTGTGATCATGAGGTGTCGTTTTCTTTTTCATTCATCATTAGATTACGTCCATCAGTTGTATGCATCAGTTTCGCAGTCGGTCTTCCGTCAATTATCCTCACTTTGACAATACCGCGCCGTGCCTTGTGATGTGCTTATCCTGCGAGGGCACGTGTCATGGGCTCATGGCTGATCCAACATTCGCTTTCAGATTGCAGTCAAAAGGTGCGAGGATGACATCCCGTCCGCTGCTCCCGTGTCCCGGTTAGAAGTGCACCGTGATGCCCATCTTTCTGGTGCTCCACTTGTACCAATATTCTCGATCTGATCAGCTCTTGTTCGTTGTTAACAGTCGTGAATGTTTGATACCAACCGTGCAAGTTGCGATGCACAATTCGGAAGGTTTGATCAGCTCTTGCAGGCTGTCCAGGTTCAATGCATCGATTTCGTATTGCTCAATTCTTGTAAATTTTTTTAGAGAGGCTACAAGTTTACTTTAGCTTGATCAGGTCAGGAATTTCGGCTGAATCTTATCGGAGCAACATAGTCCTATATTCGAATTGATCGGACTACTAAGCTCTTAAAAAAAGCCGGCCTGGGCCGACCTTTAGTGGACCGGTCGTTTTGGACTGCGGGATCTGCTCCCAATGGCCCACTAGCGCAATTTCAGGTCATTTTTTTTTCTAGAGAAAGAGATAGGAAAACCATTTCCATGGAAGGGAATGCGTGCGTGCGGTGTGAGGTCGGGCGCGGAGTTAGGTCAAGCCGCGGTTGCGACGCGGTGGGCGGGCGAGCCGAAACCAAGCGGCGATCGAGGCGAGGCGTGGCGTGGCGTCCGGAGATGTCGCAGAAGAGGCAGCCGGGGGAGAGCGACGGCCAGCGCCGCAGCGGGGGCGCCGAGCCTGGCGGGAGCTCCTCCTCTTCCACCCTGCCTTACCGCCCCGGCGAGCCGAAGCGCCCGAGGGTCGCCCTCCGCGAGTAAGTTCGCCCTCGCTCTCCCTCACGGCCTCGATTGGAATCCCCCGGATTGGATTGTGCCGATTCGGGCCCGCCGCTCTCTAATTCGATGACGTGGTGGGCTTGCTCCTCCTGCAGTGTGATCACGGAGGTGATGCGGAACACCAGCATCGAGAAGTTCTTCATGGCGATCGAGCCCCTCATCAGGAGAGTGGTGAGACCGCCTTTTATTTTCGACCCCCTTCCTTTGTCTCGTTGGTTGTGTTGACGGTACATACTGCTGTTGCAATCCCATCTGTTAGGCTGATTATGTTTTAGGTATTTTTGTTACCACAGCAAGTTCTTTTTTAACTCCCAAATTAATCCTTAGAGAAGCTAGCTGTATCGGTGTCATATTAATAGCTGTATAGGCTTACCCTACAAAATAAATCTTTGTTTACCGTTTCCATTCTGTGTCCACCCATTCCAATTCAGAGATAAGTTTACTGTAGAGAACAGCCTAGACTTGCCTTCAAACTTGTGTTTAATTTAGCCATTACCGATGGTTTTGATAGTCTATTCATTTCTAGGTAAAAGAAGAAATTGAGTCAGCATTTGCGAATCATGCCTCTATGATGGAAAGGTATGGAGTTTTAACACTAATTTTGACAATGTTGTGTTGGTCACTTTATCTCTAATGAGTTTATTTCTTGTTTTTTATTAGAAGTGTCACAGATACTCTCCCATGTACATCAAAGAATTTGCAGCTGCATTTCATGACTAGGCTATCTCTTCCAATATTTACTGGCTCCAAGATTGAAGGAGAGGGATCCTTAAGTATAACTGTTGCTCTAGTTGACACTTTGACGAGACAAATTGTAGCATCAGGCAAGGAGTCCCTGATGAAGATTGAGATTGTAGTTCTAGAGGGGGATTTTGAAAGTGGAGAAGATGATGACTGGACAGCTCAGGAATTTAACAATAACATTGTCAAAGAAAGGGAAGGTAAAAAGCCCTTGATTTCTGGAGACGTGTTTGTTGCCCTTATTGATGGCATTGGAACAGTAGGGGAACTGTCATTCACAGATAACTCCAGCTGGACACGGAGCCGAAAGTTCAGGCTTGGTGCAAGAACAGAGGATGGTTGTTTCAATGGCATAAGAGTACGGGAAGCAAAGTCGGAATCATTTGTGGTTAAGGATCATCGAGGAGAGTGTGAGTTTCTGATTGGACTCCCTTAAGTTTTAATGCCCAAGCTATCTTTTTAATTTCTTGCTCTGATGGACTATGCTAGGCTTCTGACTGATTATCCATACAATCAATTTAGAAAATTAAAATGAACTCCTTGTCCTCTAGACTTTAATTGAACAGTGTGGTTTCTTTAAGTGACGAATTTTGATATCCCAGTGATCTACCTTCTCTAATTGAATGGGGCATGTTATTCGTCCATAGCTTTTAATACTTCTAAAATGGTCTAGTTTAATTCATTATCACCTCTTGACCAGTGTACAAGAAGCACCACCCACCATTTCTTGAAGATGAAGTATGGCGCCTGTTGAAAATTGGCAAGGATGGTGCATTTCACAAGCGTTTGAATAGGGAGAGCGTCCGCACTGTCAAGGATTTCCTCACCTTGCTACATCTTGATGGTCCTAGGCTTCGAAAGGTATTGTTCTGGTCTTCATTTGTTCTGCTGCTCTGCATATTGTCTCCTATGGTAGTCACAGTTCAGCAAAGATATGTATTACTACCCCTGCTCTATGTTCAAATCATGCAGATATTAGGTGGCGGCATGTCAACAAAAATGTGGGAGGCCACAGTGGAGCATGCGGAAACATGTGTTTTAACTGACAAAGTGCATTACTATTATCCAGACGGTGTAAACAAAGCTGGTGTTGTATTCAATGTAGTTGGAGAAGTAAGAGGGTTAATATCTGATAAATTTGTTTCTGTTGATGATCTTACTGAACAGGAGAAGGTAACCATGTTTCGTCACTTTTTCATTCCTTTGAACAAGTTCACCCATTTTTACTACACTTCCACCCATTCTGACCTTGATAATCTGTTTTTACATACCCATTCTGACCTTGATAACCTGTTTTTACATGTTTGCTATTTTCAGGCTGAAGCACGTGTGGCTGTGAAGCAAGCATATGAACACTGGAAGAACGTCTTTACATGTGACAATGAAACACTTGTGGAAAATTCTTCGCAGCTGTTCAATACGAGATCTCCATCTTTGCATGAAAATCAATATAACCAGTTTCCCACACAAGTTTCTACAGATAGCTTTGTGTTGAGCCATTCGACCCTACAATCATCTGACATTTTCTCCATGGAACCATCCTCTTCATTAGACCCTTGTGTACTGGAGACTGAGGAGAGCAATGAAAATCGATTTCAGTCAGAGATGCCCCTAGTTGGTGGCCATGAAGCACCTCAAGAGTCTCATACACTGGATAAGTTCTCCAACTCTTTGGTTTACGAGGACTGCAGTCATCCCCCATTCAATGATATCTATTATGGCCCCGTAGATCCCAGCATATCCTTTGACACACAAGATCTTGGAGCTGCACTGAAAGGTTTCATTGCAACTATATCTAAGCCTAAGGCGGCATATAGAGGATGGAGGATGCTGTCTTATGTGCTAGGATGGATTTTCTATACCAAGAGAATTGTGGCAAGGAGAAAGAAACATGGGAAATAAATGTCCGAGGCTTTGTGCCTCTGCGTAGTTAAATTGAAAATTATAAATAGGGAGGAGATTATGTACATTAGAGTTGTTTGCTGCCTCTTCTTTTGGGTGCAGTTGGTAAGCGCTGCTGGTTTCTTGAGCTGTATATGAGCAATTTATCAGCTAGGGTTCCGATATGCGGCTGTAAATAATCAGATGAAGTTTTTTGTGCAGGGTTATGGGCAAGTATTGGTGATGAAAAGCCGAGATTTCTTTTTTTTTTTGTCGCGACCCGTGTATTCTGTATAGCATTCTGGTAAAATCTGCACATTTTTTTGATGCTGCCTTTTGTTGTAGGAAACTAGGAATCCAGTGTTGTGCTGTGCGCGGTAAAAAGGTACTTGAGATGGTTGTTTACTACTAGGGCAGAGCCGGTAAAAAGTTCATTTTCCCTCTAGTGTTTAGGGCAGAGCTTTCCCAACATGAGGCAATGGCATATTCTTGTTGGGAGTGTCTACCCATCTTTCAGGTGATTTCTTTGGTGGAAAATCACTTTTTCAACCAATAGCAATGTGACACATCAGCACTGAAAATTAAAAAGACAAAGTGGGTGATACGACAAATTATTTTCATCCAGCAGAAGAAAAAGGATTCATCAGAAAAAGATGAGTGAGAACCAAAATATATATCACTCAGAAAAGAAGCAGCTTTGCTGTGCTGTTAAAGTTTGGAAAAGTGGATCACGTCTCCGCACTGCCCTCACGTGACTCCTCACTATCTGGCCGAACAAACAGAATCTAGGACTAACTTGGCAGAACATGCAGAGCACTCCCAACATATTGATCTTGTCCTTTTTCTTTTCCATTTTTTCTCAATATAGAGAATTGATGTTAAAAAAACCTACTCCAGCAGATTGATTTTCCATCTCTCTTTCCCCTTTATTTTTTCTCAATCCCCAATAATTTCTCTCCAATCTCCAATAGAAAGGGGAGACATTGCATCTCTATTTTCACATAGAAATGGGGAAAATCATTCTGCTGGAGCACTTCTTCCATATATGTTGAAATTGAGAAAAGGGAATTTCCCTATATCGTGAAAAAGGGGAAAGGGGAAGATCAATCTGTTGGAGTTGTTTAGTGTCGGTGTCCTGACCCGGTGGTCCGGACCCAACTAGTAATGATGTTGCGTGTTCCTCGTCCCAGATGGTTGATGCAAGAGGCAACACAGTAACACACGGGTTTATCCTGGTTCCGACCGTGGAGTCGTACGTCCAGCAAAGGGATGTGCGAGAGCACTGTACTGTCTTGCACCGGGGGTGCCTGTAGTAGAGGGTACAAGCGAGGCGAGAGAGGGAGGGAAGCTCCCAGATCTCTGCTAGAGGATGGATTGATTGAGGCGAGTGCCAATATCGGGGCTCAGAAGAGAGTATGTGCTCTGTGAGTGTTGCCGAGTGTTGTGTTTCGCCAGATGAACGTCCATAAGACAGAGCCCGCCTCCTTCTTTTATAGACACAAGGAGGGGCGGTGTACATGCACAGGAGATCGCGGAAGTCGTCGTCTTTTCCCCGAATCGCGGGGGTACAGTGGTCGAACACTGTAGAAAGTATACTGCAGGGTATGGCGCCTGGCGTGGCAGTCGTCCTGGGCATCGTCCTTGGCCTTGCAGAGGTCGCGCCGGTGTCCTCGTAGCTCCAGCGGGCGGTGTGGTGGTTGCCGTAGGGGGTACCGTTCTCTAGGCGTGGCGTGGCGACATTCTGAGGGTCCTGCAGGCCAAGGTCTTGTCCTGGTCAAGGTCGGAGCTGCTTCCGAGGGTCATGCCCATGCCGCTCGAGGGTTCCTGTGGAGGGGAAAGTATGAAGGAAGTACAAGGAGTTGGCAGCACAGTGGCTGGAGCAGTGCCGAGCACGTCTTGCACTGCGTCGCAGGTTCCCACAGTGTCGCCACAGCGTCCGGGATGGTGGAGCAGTGACCGAAGTTGGCAGACGGGACTCCGGTCACTGCCACTGCGCGAAGTGGCTGCCTGACGCCGTCTGACCCGGATGCTGCGGAGGAGTGGTTGGAATTTAATGCCTCCGTACGGCGGGCGGGTGAGCGGATGGTGGTCTCGAGCGAGGCGAAGTCGATCCGCTCTCTCGAGGGTAGGCTCGCTACCCTCGAGCGAGGTGGAGACGCGAGGCGCGGTCGAGGGTCTCGGCAGGGGGCCCTCGAGCGAGGCAGAAATCGCCCCGCGGGTTCGAGGGGGCTTGGATGGGCCGCACTGTGTACGTGGGCCACATATTGGGCTTCTTTGAGTCCTTTCCTTTCCTTTGGTTTGGAGGAAGGCTGTAGGCCTTCGAGGGCCCGGTTGCCTAACATATGTTTTGTGTTTTAAGGGTGATTTAGTCCCCTGGTTAGGATGTACCTAATCATGGTACCCGACAGTAGCCCCCGAGCCTTTGCGGGGATGAGCATCAGCCTTGTAGAGGCTTGACCTCTCGAGGGCATGACCCGGGTGCTGACCGTGGGGATCTTGGTTCGCCCGGCGGGGGCGCGACGGCGCTCCGGAGAGCGTTGTCGGAAAAGATTGATCCAAAGTAGGGGTTTCTCGTTGGAGAAGCAACGAGGTGGCCACTCCGAGTTGCCTATGTAGATCATAGTCGCCTCGAGCACCATGGCGCCGCCGCTAGGGATGTCGCCGTCGTGCTGCTGAAGGCGTTCGAGCAGGCCTGCAGAGGATTTTGGTCCTCGAATGTGTGAAGTTTCCTCCATGGGGGCGTGTCAGCGCACCCGCGGGTGTAGCCCCCGAGGCCTTGGAGGAGTGTTTGCACTCGTCCAAGGGCTATAAACGTCGTCCTGCTTGGTTGCTTCACTTGGGAGACTGTTCAGCTTCCCTTTCAGCCGGCATCGGCGTTCCTTTCAGCCGGCCTCGGCGTTTTTCGTGCTGGTGCAGCGACTCGGGGTCCTGTTGAACCATCTGGCGGACGCTTGTGAAGAGTGGGGGTTTTGGCTACACACGTGGAACTTCACAATCGACGGTTGTCGATCCATTCGAGGGTGCGGCCTGAACCGCGGCGTGCGAGATGCCCCCGAGCCCTGGCCTGCGTGAGGGCGTTCAGGGGACCCTCGACTTTTATTACGACCCTCGTCGCCCTTCCGCAGGGAGGAGGGGTGAAGCGCACCATACTACTCATGCCCGGGCCGCGAGCTATGGCTGCTTCAGTGAGCTGTTAGCGGGTGGTTCAAGTGGACGTCCGTGCCCCATTCGGTAAGGGTCGGCTTGTGGTCCGTGGACACGTCACATAAAGCGCTCGCAAAGGGTCGCTAGGCGGGCCCAGACCCATTCGATAGGGTCTGAGGGCTCGATTCTCTCTCTCGATGGGATCCCCCTGCTAGGCACCCTCGACTGGCCTTGAACACTGTGTAGGATGTCTCGAACTCCGTGTTCGAGGATAGCTTGTACGACACTTCAATGCAGTCCCTGACTCTAGTGATCTGGGGCGCCTGTCGAACCCTCGACGGGCCAGGCTACGAACCCCTGATCAGTAAGGCCTCGAAATTGATTTCCTTCGACGGTAAGGAATCCCCGGGGGGAATATTCTGTAACGGTTCGCTAAACGGCATGGAGTCGCTGGTTGTGCGTGCCAGTCTCCTACTAGTCGTGGGCTATGTGGCCCAATACGCGTAGCGCGATGCAGAGCACGCCTTTTTAGGCGGCTACCTCGGGTAGGCGGAGAGGCGTGGGCAGCGGCTGACAGATGGAACAGTGCTACAGTCGCGCCACGCCCGTCGGTTACCGCGCCGTAATTATCGCCGAGTGTGCACGTGGGAGACTCCGCGGTCGTGGGGCCCAGCTGTCGGCGACAGCAAAATCTACCGCATTCAATGCGGTGGATTCGGGCTGCGGCGACGAATCCGCACGTCTTGATGGATAAAGCGGGGAAGGGGGGATGGTCTGGGCTCACCTGGCCATCTTACCTTTCCTTCATCCACCTCCCCTACATCCGGAGCCCAGAGCCGAGAGTGAGAGGAGGAAGAAGAAGGAGAGAGTGAGAGCGCACCTTAGCCATCGTCGAGCTTGCTTCCCCGCGTTCCCCGGCGATTCGAAGCGATGTCGGGCGTCCAGGAGCCGTTGCCGTGGGGGAAGTCCACCACCACCACGGCGGTTTTGGAGCAGCTGGTTGTAGAGAGGCTGCTGCCAGCGAACATCAACTCGGAGCGGCCGGCGTGGATTCCCGCGCGGCCGGAGGAGACCGAGACGAATCCCCCCCGAGGGCTACGTCGTGAGCCTCGTGCGGCTCCACGAGCGGGGATTCGGCGTCCCCGTCGGCAGATTCATGCGGGCGTTGTGCGAATACTATGGAGTGGAGCTGCACAACTTCAGCCCCAACTCCATCTCACAGGCGGCGGTCTTTGTCGCCCTCTGCGAGGGGTATCTGGGAATTGAAGCGCACTGGGATCTGTGGATCCACCTGTTCCGCGGCGAGCTCTTCATCGAGAACGTGTGGGGCCAGCCAAGGAGGTACGCTTGCGCCGGCGGCCTCATGCTCCATGTGCGCGTGTATAGGTCGCACCTGTACATCCCTAGCAAGATGACCACCAGTAACGCCGGGTGGTCCCGGGGGTGGTTTTACCTGCGCAACTTCGGCAACCGGCTCTCGGCGTTCTCCAACAAGGTGCTCCGGGAGAGGCCGGAGAAGTGGAACTAGGGGGGTATCTGTAGCAGCACCGTCCAAATTAAACCTTCTTAAATGCACAAACCATCATCTTAATACTTAATCAAGTTACTGTGCACTTAAAACGGTGTAACCTGACAGGCTGTCGGGTAAAATCCCGATTGAACTACTGTACTCCAGGATCACAATTGCACTTAGACCCGTACGAAGACGAGCACAGGTGATACCAGCACACAGAAGTCTTCAAAATAATTTACAACACCGGTTTTACATAAAAGGTTTAAATACAAACAACAGAGTTCAAACGCACAGCGGAAGTTTAAATCTGAGTTCGAAATACAACACTATAGCCACGACGACGATAAAAGGGTGAGCTCCACATCCTGCCCACCGATGTGATGCCAACCTGCCCAATCTTCACGGGGAAGACCGGGCCCACTCGACGGTCCAACCCGGAGGAAGCGGCTGTCCAAACCAGGATGCACAGATCTCCTCGAAGTCAGCGGGAACACAACCTGCTTAAAAGGTTTCAACAACAACCCTGAGTATACTAATACTCAGCAAGGCTTACCCGACTTTGGGTATACTTAGCCCATTATCTAGACATGCAAAGCTTTTTGGCTCTGGAGTTTGTTTTGCGGAAAGGCTACTACTAATGAATCCTTACTTTCAGTATTTTAACTCAATTTAAGTTTATCAAGTACCAACTAGATTTGCCTGACATCTAGAGCAAACATGGTTGATCATATCAATCTTTACAGAGTGACATCATTATATCACCATCATTCCAAATCTTTACTACGATGTGACAAAGAGATCAAGGCTCTCATAACCGCGAGTCACGGCGAATCGATCCGATTTAACCTTGCAAGGTGGACCTAACTCACACGACACATGTAAGCCCCGTCGGGCCATGCGCGTCAACTGTTTCCACATTACCACGGCATCTGAACTACGCCTGCTAAAACCCAGGTGATGGGCCCCTCGCGGTGAACTCCCGGAGAACCCGGAGACGGCATCCTATCCAACACCCGCCAACTCCCACGCCCAGCGTAGCATGATGGAATTCAAATTACCGTTGTAAAGTGGTACACAGCTTACCGGTTTCGACTACCTCCTACTTCCGGTATGTGGTTAGTACTGTTCAATCCTCGATCAACACTGCCAACAACGGAACGGTCCTCAATCGACACAGGCGGAGATTTCTTTTCATCCATTCTATACCATTAATCCAACTCATTTCCGCCCGGTCTCCATTTCTCTTTACTCAACAGCTCATTTCACAGCCATAGCTGAGGAATCAAGATCCTAAAACTCGCGAGTGACAACAATCACTCGACTTCTACCGAAATCCTACTTAGCAGAGCATTGCTAACGATACCTGCACACTAGTATGGATTCATAGGTATCTAGGGAGAACATGCATAATAGGGTTTCATACAACTCCTAAAACTTAAATGCACACATACTTAAATAAACATTGAATAATTTAAATTATGGTTATGCTCCGGGGCTTGCCTTGCAGGTCAGCGGGGTTAACGAAATCTTCTGGAGCGGGCTCAACGGCGTTCTCCAGCTGCTCTTCTGCTCGTGGCTCCTGGACCGGCTCAGCAACTAGCTCGTGGACAGCTGCGTTCGCGGCGTCTACACGAATAAAAATATGCCATGCAACAATTAGAACACAGTGCAATGCATGAGCACTTACGATGCGATGAAAAGATCAACACAAAATAGCCTGAAGTGTTTCCTTCCAAAAACAACTACTAACTTTGCTTAGAGCAGCAAAGATTAAAACAGAGGCTTGCTTTGCTAAGGTTACACATACAGGAAATAAAAACTAACAACATTTATATAGGGAAAAGAGCAACTAGGACAATTTATAAGTAAAAACCCTAACTTGCCTACAAGCTCTAGCACAAGAATTTACCAGCTTAACTTGAAAGCAGTAAGCATGCCACCCAAATTTTTCTAACATTTATTGATATAGAAACACATTTCTTTTAGCCCTAGAAAATGAAATAAAACACTAACAGATGCACAACCAAACACATAGGCTATGCATCTGAAAATTTTACAGTGGATTACACATGCAAGGATAAGGCCACTGCAAATTTTTCACAATTTTTAGAGCAATAGAACAAGTGGTACAAAATAAACTAGGTTAAACACAAATTGAATTTTCATCAGAACAAAAGTGACAATTGCTCTGCATAGCTATTTTTCTTCTAAAGATCTCAGTTTTAGAAACCTAAAAAAATTTACTTTGCATTTTTAGGAATTTTCTACGAATTTTTACGCAATTTAGAACTATCAGCCGAAAAATAGAAATGGAAAACATGAAGGGGGGGGGGCTGACAGCCGGGCCCCACATGGCAGTGGGCCAACCCGCCCCCACTCCTCTGCTTTACGCGCGCCGTGCTCCACGGCCGTGGCCGGCGAGGCGGCCAGCACCGCGGCGGCGGCGGCGTCCTGGCCCGCCCGCTGCTCGCCGGCGGTGCGGCCTGGCCCGCCCGCTGCTCAGCAGCTCGGCGGAGCCGGCGCCCGCGGCGGCGCAGGGGGCGCGCAGCGCGGCTAGCAGCGGCGCAGGGGATAGGGCAACGGCGGCGGCGGCGTTCCGGCCCTATTAGGGCCGTTCGGCGGCGGAGGCGGGCAGCAGCGTGGCCAGGGGTTCTAGGCGGCCATAGGGCGCGCGGCAGCGGCGCACGGGGAGGCGCAGGGAGGTCCGGCGGCGTGCGCGGGTGGCGGGCAGCGCATTTCGCGGCGGCGCGGCTTCGATTCGACGGCGGCGGCGCCGATTCGGGTGATGAATAGGTCGGGGAGTAGGAGGAGGCCGCGATTGAGCTCACCGTGGGTCGATTTGGGGCGGAGGATGGCCGGGGAAAGGAGCTCGACGGCGATGGCGAAGCTCGACGGAAATAGCGGTGGTGGACAGCGTCTGTGCTCGATTTCGGCCGGGTTTGCGCACGGTCGTGCTCGTGGAGGGTCGGAGTGGATGGACGGCGAGGCTGTGCAGCTCGGGGTGCGACGAATCGAGGCGGGGTGGTGAGCCGTGGCCGGCGCGGCGGACGGCGGTGACTGCTCGACCTAGCTCCGCTCGAGCTCGAGGATGGGGATGGAAGGGAAGGACGGGAAGGTTCAAGGCGTCCGCGTGGATAAGAGCGGCGCTCAGACGCCGAGGTTGAGCGCGATTGCCGACGCGTGGATGCGCTCGCCGGCGACCAGCGGCGGTATGGGCGTCGGGAGCTTCACAGTAGAAGCACTGGAGGCTACTGTTTACTCGCTGAACAATTTTGACTCCAATTTGACCCGCTAAAACTCCAAATTTCATATAACAACTTGAAATTTGGCCAAAATAAAAGTTGTAGAGGATTAAAAGATCTACAACTTTCGTTTTGGGCGGAAGTTGATTTGGAGCTCAGATCAAGGACAAAAACGAGATCGAAAACGGCTAAGACAAAGATTAAATCGCGGACTCGGTTAACGCTAATGACAAATTTTGAGTCCACGATTAGCGAGTTAACTCATGATTAACGAGACGATTAACACAGGGGTGTTACAGTATCGCCCCCACCGCATCAGGCTAGGCTCGAGGTGCTCACCAACGCGTTGCAGCGTCTGGCGAGGAAGGGGTTGACGGCGGTGGCCGTCATCGCAAACTTTCATCGGCAGAGGGTGATTCCTCTCACGGAGACGAACCTGCCAATTTTCGACCTCACCCCCGAGGCCCCATACGCGGGCTCAAGGACGTCGAACGTGCTGCTCCCCCGTGACGTCGCTGCCCGGAGGACGAAGAGTGCGGTGGCAGAGTTCCCCGACAACCCAGACGATCTCTGGGAGATCAAGATGCGCCCCGAGACGTGGTACATTTCTATGGTGAGTTCAAGTCTCAATTCGTCATCGATTTGTGCTGCTCCTCTCCCTGCTCCTTGATCCTGACTTGGTTGCGTTTGCAGGGGGTGAGCCATAAGGGCCATGTTTCGAAGCCCCCGGCCCCATAGAAATGCGAAGCCAACCGCCTGCACGGAGAGGCGGTGAAGAAGAAGAAGGAAGCGGCAGAGGAGGCCGCCGCCAGGAAGAGGAAGAGGAAGGAAAAGCATGAGAAGGAGTGCAAGATTGCACGCGCGGAGGGAAAGCCGCGGCCCTCCACGCCGGAGTCCACTGAGGAGGACTCCTCGGACGTGGAACTCGATTTCTCGGATGACGACGAGGCGGTGAAGGGCGCGGGCTCCCCCCGGTCTATCGAGGGGCTGGCGGCGAAGATGTGACGGTGACGCTGGGTGAGGCGAGGCTCACATCGGGATCACTGGTGGAGCCGCCCCACGTGAGGACAGAGCGGGGGGCACCCACGCCAGCGGCGGGACGAAGGTCACCCACGCCGGCAGCGGGTAGGAGATCGTCCACGCCCGTGACGGGGCAGAGGTCGTCCACGCCGGGGGCGAGGCAAAGATTGCCCGTGCCAGCGACGAACGAGAGGACACCCGTGCTCGCGACGGGCAGCGGGGAGTCCGTAGTGAGCACGGGAACGCCCGCGCAGACAGCCTCGAGGCGCTAGGCCGACCCGAGGGCGGCGCCCTCGGGACAGTTGTCGGGAGGTGTCAGTGTGCCGCGGGCCCGGAGGAGCAGCACGGGCAAGCGCATCATGAGCGCCCGATCAGGGTAAGTGATCTTGATTTTATCCTTCGCATTCGTTTAATTGACCCTCCAGTCCTGTTGACTTCAACGCTTCTTCCCTGATTACCCAGCTCCGGGGCCATCGACAGGGATGCAGCCCAGCTTGCGCCGACCAAGGCCCTCAAGACCGGGGCGCACGCAATGCCGCACATGGCGCCGCAGCCCCTTCCCGTAGTGGACATAGTGGCAGAGGCCGCGAAGCTCCAAGAGGCGACGGCTCGAGGGCCCCAGAAGGCCCAACTGGCTCGAGCGCCGGAGAGTGGGGGCGACGCCGGCCAGAGCGGCGTTGTAACGGCCGCTCAAGCCGATGCCGAGGAGGAGGTCGGGCGGGGCGGCGCGGATGACGCCGCCCGGCTGGACGTCAAAATCGAGGCCGGTCGGGGCGACGCGGATAGCGCCGCCTAGCCGGTCGCAGGAGGAGGAGCTGGCGGGGACGCACCGGAGCGCCCCGCTGGCCGAAGAGAGGAGGAGACCCCCGCCCTCGAGCCCCCGAGGGCTGGGGTCAAGGGTGTCACGGAGGAGGAGTCGGCGCTAAGGGCGCCGGCAGCAGAGGAAACTATGTCCCAGAGCCCGCAAGATCCAGGGACGAGGGTGTTGTTGCAGCGGTGACGGCGCAAACGGCGCCGGAGAATGTGGTGCCATTTGTGGAGCTGCCGCAGAGCAGCGGGGAGTATGAGGGCTCGGGAGATGTCGACCCCGTTGCGGCGGCCAGCGCCGCCGACAAGATCGCTGAGTTCCTGTCGGCCTCCCAGGAGATACTCGGTGCGGGAACGTCCGAGGAGCCCCGTCATGGGGTGATCGTGCAGTCTGGGGTCCCCTTGGAATTTCTCCGCAGCAAGCAGGAGGAGGAAGCGGTCTTGAAAGCACAGTTCAAGGTCGGCTCTCAGATTCAGAACCACCTCGACTGAGACCTAGGGCTTCACCGGACGACGGACCTCCAGATCAGTCAGGTAGGTGGCTCTCTCCCAGGAATTGTTCGCATTTGGTCTTGATTTTGTGCATTTCACTCATGCTCTTCTATTTGCAGCGGCTGAGGGATATTTTGCGCAAAAAGAGTGTTGAGCTGACCCGGTTGTACTCTCAGATGCGCTGGCTTGGGCAGCACAATGCCGACTTGGTGCTCTGGAACATCGACGCCAACACCAAGATGACAGACCTAGGGACGCGCCAGCGGGCGCTAGAGGAGGAGCTGGCGCGGACCGCCGGCGAGCGCAACGTCCAGAGGGCCGCAGCGGAGTAGAAGGCTCAGGAGGCCGAGGCGCAGACTGCCAAGCTGCAGCTTGTTAGGACGGCGCTCGAGCAGAAGGAGGCCGAGCTCCAGCGCAAGGAGGCCGAGCTCCAAGGCAAGGAGGCCGAGCTCCAGCGCGAGAAGGTGACCGTCGCTACGCTGACCGGGACCCTTGAGGAGAAGGGCAGAGCCCTCGAGGAAAAGGAGGTGGCCATCCGGAACGCGGAGGCCGCCCTCAAGGAGAAGGAGGACTCCTTGTCCTCGCTCTAGGAGACTGCCCGGGTCCAGCAGGAAGAGGCGCAGAAAAATATCGCGGGTGAGCGTTCGAAATTTCATTGTCGTTTGTTCTGAGTTTATCGCAACTTATCTTGGTTCCTCTGATCAGAGCTGAGGCAGAAAGTGGCGGATGAGACTACGGCGAAGGAGGCTGTCAACACCGCGCTCATAGTGGCGCAGGTTGAATACTCTAAACTGAAGCGGACCGCCGTCAACACCGCGCTCATAACGGTGCCATGTCTGGTAGCTCGGTGGTCAGCCGCCTCCGAGCGCTAGGTGGCCGGATCGCCGAGCACGCCAAGAGCACTTTCCGCCTCGGTGTCCTGCGAGCCCTCGCCGTGGCCTCGACGCACTACATTATGGACCTTCAGAGGGTGTTGTTGGGGTATGTCGTCCCAACCGACGCCGATGCGGATGCTACGTCGGCCATCATGGATGACGCCGACGCCACCGCCGAGGAGTTTGCCACCGTCCTGGACGGGAAGCTTGAAGCTGATATCCCCCCATAGCTGAATTCGATGCCGTTGAAGACCCGCAAGGGGGGATGATAACCTGTAGGAAGTCTGGGCTTCGGAGCCTGTGTAATAAGTTTGTACTTGTCGTAATTGTACTTCTAGATTAAGTAATTCGTTATCATATATTGACGGTGTGGCCCATCGAGGCCTTGTGCGTTCGAGCCTTTGTTTCTTTACTTTATTTCCGTGTTCTCGTATGCGTTTTAGATAGGCTTCAGCGAGGAAGTTGTCGTTCATAAGTGACTTAGGCGTAGGGAGGTGAGTGGGGATGCCGTATCACGGAGGCGTAGGCGGTCCCGCGGCTCGGCCGATCCCGTTGCTTAGTCGCTTACGCCTTGCGTCTACCTTTCTAAGTACACGAGAAACTTAGATACGGAAATTTTTCGAAAAAACTTTGGCGATTTTTGGGGACGTTCGGGGGTTCCCCCCGTAGTAGCACCCAAGGGAGGCTTGGCTTTGCCGAGGGTAAAGCCGAGCGTACCTCAGTGTTCGTGCGCATCCGAGCCCTCGAGGGTTCTGAGAGTTCCCAAAGATAAATAAGTACTCCCTCCGTTCACTTTTGATAGCTATATTTCATCTTGACACAATGACCAAGGAAAATAACTTTACTTATCATATAATAAATACAACACGGACTTTTTTGTTGGTCCTCCAATGCTTTAACTGGAAACTCCTCGTTACTAGTGCTATTTATTGCCACAGCCCATGCCATTAGCAAATATAGCTATCATTTGTGAACATTTGAGTTTTTAAAATATAGCTATCAAAAGTGAATGGAGGGAGTAAAGCATACTCTTTTATTGCTTCGGGAAATTTTAAATACGAGTACAAACGATGTACAAATAGCTTGGAATTCTAAGGATAGAAGCGACATAGCTGCTGTATGTTCCAAGCATTGGTGAAGACTTCGCCGTTTTCATTCGCCAGCTTGTACGTGCTGGGTTTGAGCACCTCAGCGGTGATATACGGGTCTTCCCATGGCGGTGAAAGCTTGTGGCGGCCCCTGTTGTCCTGCCGAAGCCTCAGCACCAAGTCCCCCTTGTTGAGATCTCGGCGCCGAATTCTCTGCGCTTGATATCTTCGCAAAGATTGCTGATAACGCGCGGAGTGTAGGAGCGCCACGTCTCGAGCCTCGTCCACTTGGTCCAGCGAGTTCTCGCGGGCTTGCTGGTTCTGTTGCTCTTGATAGGCCTTGAGCCTCGGTGACCCGTATTCCAAGTCTGTGGGGAGCATGGCCTCGGCGCCATAGACGAGGAAGAACGGGGTAAAGCTCGTGGCTCTGCTTGGGGTCGTCCTCAGGCTCCAGATAACCGAGGGTAGCTCTGTGAGCCATCTCCAGCCAAACTTGTTCAACTTGTTGAAGATCCTTGGCTTGAGGCCTTGGAGAATCATGCCATTGGCATGCTCCACTTGCCCATTCATCTGTGGGTGCGTCACAGCCGACCAGTCCACACGTATGTGGTAGCTGTCACAGAATACCAAGAATTTCTTTCCCGTGAACTGGGTGCCGTTGTTGGTGATGATCGAATTCGGGACCCCGAACCTGAAGACAATATCAGTAAAGAATAGAACAGCTTGCTCGGATCTAATCTTGCCGATGGGTCGGGCCTCGATCCACTTGGAGAACTTGTCGATCGCCACCAACAAGTGGGTGTAGTCCCCGGGCGCCTTCTGCAGCGGGCCGACGAGGTCCAATCTCCACACGGCGAACAGCCACGTGATGGGGATGGTCTGCAGAGCATGGGCCGGGAGGTGTGTCTTTCGAGCGTAGAACTGGCAACCCTCGCAAGTCCGTACGACGTCGGTGGTGTCGGCGACCGCGGTGGACCAGTAAAAGCCTTGCTGAAACGCATTACCCATGAGGGTGCGCGTGTGGCGTGGTGATCGCAGATGCCAGCGTGGATGTCACGGATCAGCTCCTTGCCCTTGGAATTTGGGATGCATCGTTACAAGATGCCCGAGGGACTGCGCTTGTACATCTCTCTGTCGATCACGACGAAAGACTTGGCTCGCCTAACGACGCGTCGCGCCTGTGCGCGGTCTGAGGGTAGCACCCCTCGGTTGATCCAGTTGAGGTACTGGTCGCGCTAGTTTCACGGAGATGGGGCCTCGTCGATCTCTATTGCTTCGGCCTCGTCCATATAGGAGGTCTCGAAGTTAGTGTCCATGGCCTCGGGCACCTCCGTCGAGGGGTTCCCGTTGGGGGGCTCAGCGTTCGAGGGGCCCGGTTCCACCGGATCCTTGAAATCGACGGAGGGCTTGGCGATGTCGCGAGCAAAGATGTTCAGGGGGGGCGGGATGGTGGTCCGCCCTGACGCGATCTTGGCTAATTCGTCGGCATCCTCGTTGTACTTACGCGGGACGTGGTTGAGTTCTAGGCCATCGAACTTGTCTTCGAGGCGGCGTACTGCATTGTAGTATGCCTCCATCTTCGGGTCGTGATAGCTAGACTCCTTCATCACTTGGTCGATGACGAGCTGAGAGTCACTGCGTACGTCAAGGCACTTGACGCCGAGCTCGATGGCGATGCGGTGGCCACTGAGGAGGGCCTCGTACTCCGCCATGTTGTTGGACGCAGGGAAGTGTAGGCGAATTATGTAGCGCATGTGCTCTCCGAGGGGTGAGATGAAGAGGAGGCCGGCGCCGGCGCCGTTTTCATCACCGACCCGTCGAAGTACATGGTCCAGCATTCAGCTTGGATTTGCGATGGGGGCAGCTGAGTGTCCGTCCACTCAGCGACGAAGTCGGCCAAGATTTGGGACTTGATCGCCTTGCGAGGCGCGTAGGTGAGAGTTTCTCCCATCAACTCCACGGATCACTTGGCAATTCTACCCTCGGCTTCCCTATTGCGGACTATCTCTCCTAGAGGGAAAGACGAGACCACGGTGACGGGATGAACCTCGAAGTAGTGGCGCAGCTTGCGCCGAGCCAAGACCACCGCGTATAGCAGCTTCTGCATCTGCGGATATCTTGTTTTTTGTTTCGGGCAACACTTCGCTGATGTAGTACACCGGCCGTTGGACAGGCAGAGCATCGCCCTCTTCTTGTCTTTCGACAACGATGACCGCGCTGACCACTTGGGTCGTCGCAGCTACGTACAGGTAGAGGGGCTCGCCGTCTATGGGTGGTGTGAGAATGGGGGCATGAGTGAGCGATGCCTTCAGCCTATCGAGGGCTTCTTGAGCCTCGGGGGTCCACGTGAAGCGCTCAGTTTTTCTCAGGAGTCGATACAGAGGCAAGCCTTTCTCACCGAGGCGCGAGATGAATCGGCTAAGGGACGCCAGACATCTCATGACCCTCTGTACTCCCTTTAGGTCCCGGATCGGTCCCATCCGAGTGATGGCCGAGACTTTCTCAGGGTTGGGTTCAATGCCCCGCTGTGAGACAATGAAGCCCAAGAGCATGCCTCGAGGGACCCCAAAAATGCATTTTTCTGGGTTGAGTTTGACCCCTTTGGCCCTTAGGCAATCGAACGCGATCTTGAGATCAGCGACCAGGTCGTCCGTCTTCCTAGATGTTATAACGATATCATCGACATATGCCTCTACGTTCCTCCCGATATGGTCCCCAAATACGTGAAGCATGCACCGCTGGTATGTAGCTCTGGCATTTCTGAGGCCAAAAGGCATCGTGACATAGCAGTACATGCCGAATGGTGTGATAAAAGAGGTCGCGAGCTGATCGGACTCTTTCATCTTGATTTGGTGATAACGAGAATAAGCATCAAGAAAGGATAAAAGTTTGCATCCCGCAGTTGAATCAACGATTTGATCAACACGCGACAAAGAAAAGGGAACCTTCGGACATGCTTTATTTAAACTAGTGTAGTCTACGCACATCCTCCAACTTCCATTCTTTTTCTTCACTAATACAGGATTAGCTAGGCACTCGGGATGGAATACCTCCTTGATGAATCCGGCCGCCATAAGTTTCTGCAGCTCCTCGCCGATCGCCCGGCGCTTGAGCTCGTCGAAGCGTCGCAGGCGCTGCTTCACCAGCTTGGAGTTAGGTCGGATGTCAAGAGAGTGCTCGGCGACCTCCCTCGGTATGCCAGGCATGTCCGAGGGGCTCCACGCAAAGATGTCTGCATTGGCGCGGAGAAAGTCGATGAGCACCACTTCCTATTTGTTGTCGAGGGTGGCACTGACCTGCAACGCCTTGTCGTCGGGGTGATTCGGGTTGAGGGGCACGTTCTTGATACCCTCGGCGGGTTCGAAGCTGCCCGCATGCCAGTGCGTGGAGTCCAAGGCCTCGCTTGCCATCTTGTCGAGGGTGGCTGCGAGGGCCTCGTCCTCCGCTTGAGCCTCCGCGTCCTCGACGCACTCGACGTCGCACTCGTAGGCGTGCTCGAATGAGGAGCCGACATTGATGACACCCTTTGGACCCGACATCTTTAGCTTGAGATAAGTGTAGTTGGGGATGGCCATGAACTTGGCATAGCAGGGACGGCCAAGGATGGCATGGTAGGCTCTCCGAAACCCCACCACCTCGAAGGTGAGCACTTCCTTGCGGAAGTTGGCTGCCGTGCCGAAGCAGACGGGTAGGTCGATCTGGCCGAGGGGTTGGACTCGCTTCCCCGGCGCAACACCATGGAATGGCGACTTGCTGGGGCGGAGCTTGTCCAATCCGATCCTTATGAGCTCCAAGGTGTGGACGTACATGAAGTTGAGGCTGCTGCCTCCATCCATGAGCACCTGAGAGAAGTGAGTGTTGACGATGATGGGGTCGACAACAAGCGGGTACCGTCCCGTGTGTGGGACGTAGTCGGGGTGGTCCTCGCGGCCAAAGGAAATGGTGTCCTCCGACCAGTCGAGGTAGGATGGTGTGGCCTTGGTGACGGAGAAGACTTCCCGGCGCTCATGCTTGCGCTGTCGAGAGGTCATGTTCGTCGTCGGCCCTCCGAAGATGAAGAAGGTGTTCTCCACCGGGGGGAACTCGTCGTCTCCACCTTTGTCGCCAGCATACTTCTTCTTGTCCTCGTCGTGATGCGCAACGCGGTTGTAATACTTCCGGAGCATCTCGCACTGCTCGAGGATGTGGTTGACCGAGCCCTTCTGGTAAGGGCAGGACTTCTTGAGCATGTCGTCAAACAGGCCGCCACCGCCTCGAGGGGGGCCTCGAGGTCCTTTGCGGTACGGGGCAGCGACGAAGGCCTGGTCGGAGTCCTCCGCCTGTCCCGGTCCGCGCTGGTTCGGTGGGGCCGGCTTCTTTCCTTTCTTCGCCCGCTTTTGATTCTTGGCGGGGGCGTTGGCCTTGGCGCTGCTGCCCTCTGCGGGCGCATCTTCCTTGCGCTTGTTCGCCTTGTCGTCAAAGATGGCACCAACTGCCTCTTTGCTGGTGGCGTAGTTGGTGGTGGCATCGAACAGCTCGTTGGTACTGGCGGGATGGCTTCACGCAAGCTCGTGCACCAAGTTCCTGCACGTCGTGCCTTCGAGGAAGGCATTGACGACCTCGACGTGGGTGACGCCGGGGAGCTCGGTGCATTGCTTGGAGAAGCGCTGCACGTATTCGCCCAGAGACTCATTGTCTTTCTGCCGACACCCTTTGAGGTCCCAGGAGTTCACAGGGCGCACGTAAGTGCCCTAGAAGTTGCCCACGAAGATCTTGACTAGGTCGGCCCAGTCGTGGATCTGGTCCTCGGGCAAGTGCTCGAGCCACGTTCGTGTGGCGTCAGCGAGGTGAAGGGGGAGGTTGCAGATGATGGCTGTGTCGTCCGTCGCACCGCCCAGCTGGCATGCAAGGCGGTAGTCGTTGAGCCAGACCGCGGGATCGGTCTCGCCCGAGTACTTGAGGGTGGTGGGCTGTCGAAAGCGCGGGGGAAAGGGAACAGTACGAATCTCCCGGCTGAACACACGGGTGCCCGAAGGCTCCGGTGACTCGCCCCTGTCGTGCTCGGGAGCGAAGCGACAACCCCGTCGAGGGGTGTGCTTCCTGTTATTGATGATGTTGCGGGCGTCGCGTGTCGTGGAGTTGCTCCCTTGCGGGAGTCCTTCCGATGCGGTCGTGCACCGAGGGTGCATTCGCACCGTCCGCTGCGGCTGCCTTGCCCTTTCCTTCCGAGGGAGAGTGCACCGAGGCCTCGCGGCCCTGGTGTGCCGTACCTCCGGCCTTCGGGATTGTCGAGTGCATGCGAGACGCAGAGCTCTCGGCCTGCTGCACAGCAGCCTGCTCGATGAGCACCTGTGCCTCGTGGCGTAGGTTGCGACCCGATGTCGTAGATGGCTCGGGCATTGTTTGGAGTAGGTAGGTCGCAGCGATGAGTTTCTCGCTGGCCGTCTTCAGTTCTGGTGGCCTGTCGACGTTGTCGGCTCGCTGCTATTCGAGCGCAGTGCGCAGCTCCTGAGTCTGCCGGCGCTGCTCGTCGAGCCTGACTTGAAGCTCCTTGAGTTGCGCCAGCTGTGCCTGCCGCACCGTCAAGCTTGACGAAGAAGAAGGGGTCGCGACAGGCACCACCGCTTGGTTTGCTTGCGCGTCTACCCCGCCGTTTCCGTTATTGCCCGGAGAGTCGTCGATTTGCCCGCCCGCGAGCTTGACCATGAAGCACTCTCGAGTGGGATCATAATCCCCCACGCTGGAGTCCTCGGAGCAGGTGAGGTAGTACGCCGCCGCGAGCTGGAACGAGCAGAAAGCGTCGAGGTCACGGACCCCGGAGTAGTCCTCGGCCTCCTCGGCCGTGAAGTTGTCCGTGAAGAAGTTGATGTCGTCGGCGATCGAGTCCGCCGTCTCGGGGTAGGAGTCGTCAGGAGATGACGCGATGAGGTTGCGGATCGAGAGGAGGTGATGACCCGGCAGATCCTCATACTCGATGAAGTTGGTGCTGGATGAAGAGGCATAGGTGGCAGCGTTGCGCATCCCGAAGGGAAAGGGCGACGGCGCAGTTGCGCCCTCCCTGGGAGGCACTGGGGCTGCAGTCGATGGTGGTGCCGGCGCAGATGGCGCCGGAGCATGTGATGTCAAAGTGGTGGCTTCGTCGACCGTGACGCTGAGCTGTGACATGCCGACCTCAACCCACGTGGGGGAGCTGAGGCGTGCCGCCCTGCGCCGCTCCATGCGCGCTTGTTGCAAGCGCTGGCCCGAGCGCTTGTTGCACCGGGCTGGTGAAGTCGGAGCGTCGGGATTGCGTCTGAACGAGAGGAGCTCCATAAGGTAACCGTTGTCGGTTGCCCTGAACTCAAGACTTCCGAACCGAATCTCGTATCCCGCTGGGAGCGGATCCGAGGCGCCCATGGGAAATGGGTTGGATCTGCTCGCCATCCCTGGAGATCAAATGGGAACAAAAGAGAAATATCACGCAGCCACCCTTACCTGGCACGCCAACTGCCGGTGTCCTGACCCAGTGGTCCGGTTCCTCATCCCAGATGGTTGATGCAAGAGGCAACACAGTAACGCACGGGTTTATCCTGGTTCCGGCCGTGGGGCCGTATGTCAAGCAAAGGGATGTGCGAGAGCACTGTACTGTCTTGCACTGGGGGGTGCCTGTAGTAGGGGGAACAAACGAGGTGAGAGAGAAAGAGAAGCTCCCAGGTCTCTGCTAGAGGAGGGGTTAATTGAGGCGAGTGCCAATATCGGGGCTCAGAAGAGCGTATGTGCTCTGTGAGTGTTGTCGAGTGTTGTGTTTCGCCAGATGAACGTCCATAAGATAGAGCCCGCCTCCCCCTTTTATAGACACAAGGAGGGGCGGTGTACATGCACCGGAGATCGCGGAAGTCGTCGTCTTTTCCCCGAATCGCGGGGGTACAGTGGTCGAACAATGTAGAAAGTATACTGCAGGGTATGGCGCCATACGTGGCAGTCGTCCTGGGCGTTGCCCTTGGCCTTGCAGAGGTCGCGCCGGCGTCCTCGTAGCTCCAGCGGGCGGCGTGGTGGTTGCCGTAGGGGGTACCGTCCTCCAGGCGTGGCGTGGGGACGTTCCGAGGGTCCTGCAGGCTAAAGTCTTGTCCTGGTCAAGGTCGGAGCCGCTTCCGAGGGTCGTGCCCATACCGCTCGAGGGTTCCTGCGGAGGGGAAAGTACGAAGGAAGTACAAAGAGTTGGCAGCACAGTGGCTGGAGCAGTGCCGAGCACGTCTTGCACTGCGTCGCAGGTTCCCACAGTGTTGCCACAGCGTCCGGAATGGCGGAGCAGTGACCGGAGTTGGCGGACGGGACTCCAGTAACTGCCACTGCGCGTAGTGGCTGCCTGACGCCGTCTGACCCGGATGCTGCGGAGGAGTGGTTGGAATTTAATGCCTCCGTACGGCGGGCGGGTGAGCGGATGGTGGTTTGTCCTTTCCGTCGAAGGGTGGTCTCGAGCGAGGCGGGGACGCGAGGCGCGGTCGAGGGTCTCGGCGGGGGCCCCTCGAGCGAGGCGGAAATCGTCTCGCGGGTTCGAGGGGGTTTGGATGGGCCGCACTGTGTACGTGGGCCACGTATTGGGCTTTTTTTAGTCCTTTCCTTTCCTTTGGTTTGGAGGGAGGCTGTAGGCCTTCGAGGGCCCGGTTGCTTAATTTGTGTTTTGTGTTTTAAAAGTGATTTAGTCCTCTGGTTAGAGTGCCCTAATTATGATACCCGACACTTAGAGTCCTTTCCTTTCCTTTGGTTTGGAGGGAGGCTGTAGGCTTATGAAAGGCAAAGCCAAGCCCAAACAAGCTGCAGGACCTACAGAACAAGAGAGAGAAAAATCTCAGTCATAAAGTTTTTTGCTCGCTTGATCTTAGGAACAAGATTGCTGTAGTTTGTTTCACTTTATCTTAGGAACGGTTGTGCTGCTCCTGGTAGAACGAGGTCAGCGGCGACAGAACAACCCGGTCTTCACCCGCACGGCGGCCCTGCAAAATCGCCGCTCCATCTCGCATCGCCGCAGCGTGCCGCTTCTCGGCGCCGTCCGCCATCGTGCAGCGTTGTGAGCTCAGTGAGAAAAAATCAACAAGACACCAGCCTGTCGGGAGAGAAAGAAAGAAAAGCAACACGACCTAACGGGGAGATGCCGGCCGGAACGAACGAGCAAAAAAAAAGAAAAAAAGGACAAACGGGCAAAAAAGAACCACAAGGCCCACACGAATCTTGGGGGAGATCAGAGCCGTGGAAATCTGAGTGAGAAAAAGGGGTCGAAATCACCCGATAGATGGATAGAAAAACCGTTCTTGTTCTCATTGTTCTAGTTTGGTTTGGGCCTTTGCTTGGGTGGATATGAACTTCCAAAAATGAGAGAGAAGAAAAGGGAAAGTCAAGCTGAACGTCCAAAGGCCCAAGCCCCAAGCTATACATAATGAGCCGTACAAACAAAGCACTCCCAGAAGACGTTGATTAGAGGCCCAGAGAGACGTTGGGGAACGAAAGCACACTAATAAAGTATAGTATATTGTATAACCCTGCTGATGATGATGCTCTCCCATCATCACCACCGAAAGACGCAAGAAGAAAACAAGAGAAAGACAGAGGAGGTTGGTTTGGGCATTCGCATTTCGCAGCAGGCGCTAACGTCTTTATTCCTCTGACGGCCCCCAGCCAATCCCTGCAGCCAAAACACGTGGCCGTGCCGTGTGAGGCTATTTTTATCAGTAAATCTCGTAAACACGAAAAAAACATCTCATTGACACATACATGGAATACTAAATGAAGTCTATTTACAAAATTTTTACATGGATGGGCTGTAAATCGTGAGACAAATCTAATAAGCCTACTTAATCCATAATTTGCAACAGTGATGCTACAGAAACCAATCGCTAATTATGGATTAATCATGGATTAATTAGCATCATTAGATTCGTCTCGCGATTTACAATCCATCTCTCCGACCCCAGGCATGGTTTGACCGGTTACCGATCAAATCGGTCCGGCCCGGTTTCGGTTTGGGCCGGTATGAAACCGACCCAAATTTAAGATTTAAATTTGAATTAAAAAAATGAAAAATTCCCAAAAAAATTCCTAAAAATACTTTAAGGTGCGACGAATCTAATGGTGTCAAATTTTATCAAAAATTTGTTCATTTAGTATAGTTTGCGGAATTTTGAAGTTAAATCAAAAAAGAAAAAGAAAAAAACCGACGGTCCATTAAGGCCCATCGCACGGCAGCGGCCAGTTAACCTCCCCCAATATCTCTCAGCCTCAGTCGCGCCCCCCTCAGTCCGCTCCCCCCCTCAGACGCTCCTGTCCGCCGCCAAGACGCCCCGTCCGTCGCCCGACCCCGGCCAGCCGCCCGCGGCGCTCGGCTAGCAGGTTAGCTGCGCCGGTAAGCCGGGCCGGTAGCAGATCTACCGGTCTCAACCGGTTAGCCGCCTGAGGAACTCGGTTTACTGGCCTGGAGAGGCGGTAAACCGGCCACGAGCGGCGGTAAGCCGCGGCCAGGTAAGTTTTCCCCCCTATGATTTAGAGTATTAGATGATTTGTTTTAGAATTTAGGTGTATGACTTAGGTGTATTTAGAATGTAGGTAAAATTTATTTGTATTAGATGATTTTTTGCACTATGTAGTAGGTTTTAGGTAGATTTGATTTGGGTGTATTAGATGATTTGTGACACTATGACTTAGGAGTTAGAATATTAGATAATATATTTTTGTTGTCCATGTATGCAGATAGACAATGGCAGGTAGAGATGTTGTATGGGAACACGGTGAAAATCTTTATCCCGGATGGCGATGCAACTATTGTTGTACGCAGAAAGGAGGAGGTGGTGCGACTAGATTGAAACAATATTTGGCTGGGCGCGGGGCAGAGGTGGTCCATTACAGGAATGTGCCACCTGATGTGCGGGACTTCTTTCAGCGTGACATTGATAGGGCAAAGAAGGCAACTGCTAACCGGGCTCGAGAGAGGTTGAGACGGGAGAAATCTGCAGCGGAGGGAAACTATCCCGGTGATGAAAAAGATGAGGAGGCTCATGTGCAGCGTGCCATGGATCTATCGAGAGCGGAAGCAGAGTTCCGACGGGGGTGGAACAGAGAAAAGGTGAATACGAGTGTGGAGGGGGTAGTGGTTCGACGAGGGGGAATGCTATGCAGAGGATGTTTTGAAGGGCCACTTCGCAGAGGGAGAGTCCTGTGGTGGAGGACTATAACTTGGCAGCTGGCGGGAGAAGAGGAATGACGCAACCAAAAATTGATACAGGCTCCTAGACGCAGAAGGATAAGAATGCAAAGAAAGCTATTGGTAAAGCTTGGTCAAAGTTTTTTCATATTGCAGGAGTACCTGGAAGACAGGCTGACAGTCCATACTTTGTCAGCGCGGTCAGAGAGACACAGAAGTGGGGTAAGTTTCCTTTCATTGGAATGACACCTATGAGCTTATATTTTTATATCTCATGATTTTCATATGGTTGCAGGTGAAGGTATCGCATCACCCACTGGACGGGATATTGATGGCAAGTACCTTGATCAGAACGAGCAAGACTTGAAGACGAGGTACGTAAAGTTTTAGAAAGACTGGCCATTATTTAGCGTCACGTTGATGTGTGATTCATGAACTAGCCCGACGAGGATGAATGTCATCAACTTTTTGATATAGTGCAATGGGGTCATGTGGTTCCATAAGTCTATTGATGCGAGTGGAAGAACTCAAGATGCTGCATATTTGCTCAACGTAGCCCCTAAACATGTTCCATTCACATTGAATATGTTTTGACATGTTACTAAATAATCTGTCTTTGTTTGCAGGAGATTCGAAATGTGGTGGAAGAGATTGGACCGGAGAATGTCGTGCGCGTAGTCACCGACAATGGCTCGAACTACAAGAAAACATGCAAGAAACTACTAAGTGAGGTGTATGAACACATAGCTTGGACACCTTGTCTAGCACACACTGTCAATTTGATGTTGAAGGATATAGCTTGAAGGCCTGAACATGGTGTTATGATCAAGCAGTGCAAGCGAATTTCAAATTGGTTACACAATCATAGTCAGTTAAATACAATGATGAGAAATGCAATCGGTGGTGAGTTGGTCAAGTGGAATGCCACTCGATTTGGAACCAACTATATGTTCCTAGAGAGCATCTATCGGAAACGTGATCGTTTCATGCAGTGGATGGCATTTACTGAGTTCCAACACAGCAAATGGGCGAAAACCGAAGATGGTAGATTTACTCATGCAAGTTTTGCAAATATGGAGCGGTGGGATGCATTGAAATATATCATCGACACGGTTCAACCAATATACAAGTTGCTTTGCTTCGCTGATCAGGACAAGAAGCCGAACATGCGCGAAGTCGTGATGGCCTACCAGACTATGAACAGGACCTGCGGTCTTTCTTTGGAACAAATGTTTCCACACTGAAGGAGTATATTGAGGTGGTGGACGAGAGGTTGGGTGACGTGTTCATAGGTACGTATGTGGGTCCAGGTAAGCACACACGAGTCATCTATTTTTAAACTCTATTGATCTTATGCTTATTTGAAGTGATTTATATTTTGCAGCTGCTGTCCTAAATCCGAGGTATGCATATACGATGGATCCAACTCAAGAAATGTTTCGTGGACTCAAGGATACATTTCAGCGCATGATGGATCTCCAGAGCGCCGTGTAGGCATTGCAGGAGTTTGACGTGTTTCGACAGAAGGTTGGCGAGTATGGCAGTGAAATGGCAATGCGGATGGCGATGGACCCAAAGACATCCCCATGTAAGAGTTACTCCATACGACATTGTTGTTTTTTCTATTAGAATATATTGATTACATACTCGGTTGCACATGCAGCGTCCTGGTGGATGATGTTTGGATCAAGCACTCCAAAGCTGCAGTACCTTGTCATGAGGCTTGTTTCACAATGTTGTTCGTCCAGTGGATGCGAGCGAAACTGGAGTATTTTTGCCTTGCTGCATACAAAGGTTCGCAATCGATTGTCGCACAAGAAACTTAACAAGCTTGTCTATATCAACTACAACCTTCGTCTCCGACTTGAGGAGGTCTCCGGCCCACCGATGCAAGAAGAAGGTGATTTCATTGATCAGCTGGCTCATCTTTCTTTCTATGATGAGAATAATCCGGTGCGAGAATGGATGTAATATGGTAGATCTAATCGGGCTCCAGTTCTGGACGAGGATGATGATGACGGTGACATCCCTCTCACGTCCCATATTGTCAGAGATCAAATAAACCTGTCAGATCTGCGTGAGGCTACGGGGGATGATTCCATCAGCGATTGGGCACGTAAAAATGTGGGTGACACTCACCTAGGGAAGAGGAAGTTGCAGAAGGGGCCTACGAAGGGTGACCCGAAGCGTCGAAAAGGCAAAGAAACAGCAAAACCAGTGAGCAGCGACACCGAGACTGATGATGGCGAAGGTGAGCGTAGTCCTCCGTATCAGGAGTCCAAGAATAGCAGCTCGGCCGATAATGGTGATGATAGTGACGGTGCTGATGCTGATGCTGGTGGTGGTGCTGGTAGTAGTGGTAGTGGTGCTGGTGGTGCTGCTGGTGGTGGTGGTGGTGGTCGTGGTGTTCGTTTCACAGGTATACATTGCACATACAAATGCACACATATTTTTGACTATGAGTATTGACTACTAATTATGATATATGGTTGATTGCAGGGGAGACTCAGTTCACACATGCTACTCAGGACACCGACCATGGAGCACCGTAATAGCAGAGGAGAACAGGTGGACCGACGGACTAAGACACTCCACAGTACTCTTCTTCCTCCTACAGCGATTCCAGGCAGTCTTTTCACCACCCCATTCCTGACATCAGCATGTAGCCACCGACGAGATGGGTATACGAATGAGACGACTCCCATTTTTACACTATGTTAGTTCAGGAATAGCAGACAACATCGATATGGACGGGTCAAACTTGGCAACACTACAAGACTGAGCTGCTTAGAGTACGAGGTATCACTTTGATGTCCACTGCCGAATACCAAACCGCGTCCCAAATGGGGGTCTTCCCATTCCTACGTTGAACTCTTATTTGATGTGTATAAGTGTATGACTCGGTATTTATATGCATGCTTATTACTATTGTATTTGTATGCATGATTATAAATTATTGCTTTGGTGTGGTCATTTATATTAATATGTGCATAGTTCATGCCGAAATTTCTTTTTATTTCACACTGAGAAACCACTTTTAACTGTCGGAAAATATCATTAAACTAGCGGTATACTGGCCAGGTAAATCGGTCCGAACCGATTGCACTGCGGCTTTTGAATTTAAATTTGAATTCAACCGATTTAGACTGATTTTCGACCAAACCGGACCGATATACCGGAATCGGACCCCGCCGGTTTGATCGGACTGGTCGGTAACGTTAACCCTAACCCCAGGAGGCCAGGAATCATAAACAAGAGAAGGAGGTTCTCGAGATCCTTTCCTTGCACCTTTCGCCTTGCTTTTGCGACCTGCTCAGCCCCATGTGGGGATCACTCGTCCGCTGGGGTCCCTCGAACCGAGCGCTCCAGTCTCCTGTGTGGGTCCCTCGCTCGCTCTTCTTAAACCCTTGGCCGTAGCACGATAACCTCCTCGGGTGGGGGGAAAATGGCCATCTACAGCATGGCTTGCATGAACAATGCTAGTTAGTACAAATGGCCATCTACAGCGAGGGACCGTGTCATTGCCACACTCATCGTGCACGTACCAATGGATCGTACGCACGGCACATTTCTTGGTAGATAGATGGCCACACACATTGCTCGTGAAAAAGCATCAATGGCGGTCGCCGGGGCGGCGAGGGAGCATGATGGTGTTGGCAAAAACAGCACCCACTCGCCGCGCCGCCCGCAACAAACAAACCAACGGCCGGCCCCAGCCGCGCCGGATGCCGGCCCACCCTCTTCTCCAACGGTCAAACCGGCGTGCGCGAGAGAGACGGCCGCCGCGCCATTGATCGTACGCGCCCGGTCGCCGGAGGACCAGCCGTGGAATGTGAATGATGGCCGCAGTAACTCGGCAACCACCCCCCGCCTGCGCTGCTGCCTGCGCACCCCCGGCCCGGCGGCGGCCGTGCGCGTACAGGGGAGCTGGTGAGGATTCCATGGTTGGTTTGTTTGGCGCGGCGCGGGCACACCCCGCACACAGCGACTGGCAAGAAAGAGGGAAGGGGGGCCGGGCGTCGGTGACCCGACCATATTTTACTCGGCTACCGCTCGATGCGCGTGAGTCACCGCGGAGTCATCGCCGCCCCGCGAGACCCCTGTGCCGCGTTGGTGCGCTGCCTCTGCCTCTGCCTGCCTCTCCTGCGCTGCGCCTCCCCGCACCCACGACGCACCGCACCGACCGCTTCAAATCGCGCGTCGCCACGGCACCTCGCTCACTTCTCACTCTTCGCTTCCTCACACTTCTCCATTTCCTCTGCGGCTCGCTGCAGTCTCGCTAGCTCCCACGAAAAGCGAGGGGAGGAGCGAGAGAGAGAGAGGCCTGGAGGGAGGGCAAGGGGGAGAGGAAGCAACAGAGAACAAACAAACAGCTCCTGAGCTGAGAGCCCGAGATGGCGGCGCCGGCGCCGAAGCAGGAGGAGCTGCAGCCGCACGCCGTCAGGGACCAGCTGCCGGCCGTCTCATACTGCCTCACCAGCCCGCCACCATGGCGTACGTCCTCTCTCTCTCTCTCTCTCTCTCTCTCTCTCTCTCTCTCTCTCTCTCTCTCTCTCTCTCTCTCTCTCTCTGACTGACTGACGCCGGCTTCCTCCGTGTTCGTGTTTGCTATGCAGCGGAGGCCATCCTCCTCGGCTTCCAGCACTACCTCGTCATGCTCGGCACCACCGTCATCATCCCCACCGCGCTCGTCCCCCAGATGGGCGGCGGCAATGTACGTACCGGACCCCTCTCTCACTGTCTCTTTCCACGCCACCGCCGCTCCGGAGCCTGACAAGAAAGCTTCGCGCTTTCTTCCTTTTTCGCGGGCAGGAGGAGAAGGCGCGGGTGATCCAGACGCTGCTGTTCGTCGCCGGGATCAACACGCTGATTCAGAGCTTCCTCGGCACGCGCCTCCCCGCCGTCATCGGGGGCTCCTACACCTTCGTCGCGCCCACCATCTCCATCATCATCGCCAGCCGCTACAGCGGCATTGCTGATCCCCACGAGGTACCTCACTTTCTTGCCCCGGCCCGCGTAGTCTCGTCGTTTCACTGAGGTTTGGTCTGCAAACAACCAAATAGCACTGCTTAATCTGGTGGACCTGTGGCTGCAGAAATTCCTGCGCATCATGCGGGGGACGCAGGGAGCGCTCATTGTGGCCTCCACCCTCCAAATCATCATGGGCTTCAGCGGACTTTGGCGCATTGTTGTCAGGTTGGTTTCCTGCTCCTCAATCCTCGGGTTTCAGGTCCCAGTATTGGGTATTGCGATGAATTGATCAGTATACCCTACCTGACCCCATCTGTGCTAACTCCTGTTCCTTTAATCTTGCAGGCTATTGAGCCCGCTGTCTGCTGCTCCACTGGTAGCCCTCGTCGGATTTGGGCTCTATGAACTCGGATTTCCGAGTGTAAGTCTTTGTACATGTATATTAGACCTGATGTACTGAACAACATGGAGGTAATAACATGATTTCTTTTACCCCTGCAGGTTGCCAAATGCATTGAGATTGGTCTTCCACAGATTTTACTGCTTGTGGCTCTTTCTCAGGTATGATGCATCAGGATGGGTGTTGTGTGATTTTAACCGTAAAACACCTGGATCCTTGAGAACAGTGTATGATTTTAATTTTAATTTTTTTTTTGCAGTACATACCACATCTACTCCCCTTAGTGGGTACTGCCTTTGAGAGGTTTGCTGTCATAATGTCCGTTGTGGTTGTGTGGCTTTACGCTTTCTTCCTGACAGTTGGTGGCGCCTATAAGAATGCTGCTCCCAAAACCCAATTCCACTGCCGTACTGATCGATCTGGGCTTGTTGGGGGTGCTCCATGGTAATATCATGCATCCTTTTGCATGTTTGCATACTTATTCTTAATTCTTATTGCTACATCTGCAAAGAGCATGCTTGGCTGCTAGATTGATAGATATTGATCTACAATTTGCAGGATAAGTGTACCTTATCCATTTCAGTGGGGAGCACCAACCTTTGATGCTGGTGAAGCTTTTGCTATGATGGCAGCTTCCTTTGTTGCTCTTGTGGAGGTATATTATTCAGATAAACCCATGATACCTATTTAACGCTTTTGTATCCTAGATGGTACTGCATATCATCAAGTTAATATCCCTTACTGCATGATGCAGTCTACTGGTGCATTCATTGCCGTTTCAAGGTATGCCAGTGCAACTCCATGTCCTCCTTCTGTCATGAGTCGTGGCATTGGTTGGCAGGTATATCTAAATTTCTTCTTTTGCAGTTACTGTATCTGAAAATTTGAATTACACGTGAGCATCTAATTGTCTTACCTATTAATTTGTCTATGTGCCATTCCAGGGGGTCGGTATTTTGTTGGGTGGCTTATTTGGAACAGCTAATGGCTCCTCCGTATCTGTGTAAGTAGATTTGATGACTGGTGCAACTAGTTTTTAAAGTTGATTTATGTGATCTGAATTCCATTCAATACCGAACTGAGTTTGCATGGTTCTGAAACAGTGAAAATGCTGGGTTGCTCGGTTTGACACGCGTTGGTAGCAGACGTGTTGTGCAGATTTCTGCTGGATTTATGATATTCTTCTCCATTCTTGGTAAGCCCCATGCTTTTTATGTAATTATGTTTTGACATCTGGTGCCGTAATAACCTGTGTTAAAGTAGCTAACTTTAAGGTTGGAATTGTTTTAGTTTGTTGTCTGGATGATAATCAACTGCATCTGATGGTAGTGGTTTTGTGCTGCCTTTGTAGGGAAATTTGGAGCTGTTTTTGCATCAATTCCTGGCCCAATTATTGCAGCTATATATTGCCTTCTCTTCGCATATGTTGGTACGTAGCACGAAGCCACGAAATAAATTTTACACATTGCATCTTTTTTTATATAAGATGGTTGGATTGTGGTAAAAGCAATGTGTTCTCCTGTACAAACAGGCATGGCAGGTGTTGGGTTCCTTCAGTTCTGCAACCTGAATAGCTTCAGAACAAAATTCATCCTGGGCTT
Organism: Panicum virgatum; assembly: GCF_016808335.1. Taxonomy (NCBI): domain Eukaryota; kingdom Viridiplantae; phylum Streptophyta; class Magnoliopsida; order Poales; family Poaceae; genus Panicum; species Panicum virgatum. The sequence continues at coordinate 2,196,835 of NC_053153.1, forward strand.
CTCCTTGTTTATGGGTTTGTCGGTGCCGCAGTATTTCAATGAATACACTTCTCTCGCAGGCTTTGGTCCAGTACACACACATGCGAGATGGGTAAGATCAAGTTTGAATCAAAATTCAATCTTTTTACAACAAGCGCAGCAAGCTGACACACAGATAGTTCTATACTTGTAGTTTTACCAACTGCTCATCTGGCATGCCACCTTGCATAGTGAAGTTTGATGTCATCTCATCATAGTTTATAGATGTCAGGCTCCTCTGATCTTGTATTCTGGTGCTATATTTGATTTTTGTGTATAATAGTTAATAACCAAACAGTACATGGCAGAAGTATACAGCTGGTGTTAAAGTGTGTGTGATACCCATGCATCTTTATACATTCCATCTCATAATACATCTCCAGCTATTATTAAGAGTGCTGTCTGTTTGCAAAAGTATAGTGCACTGCCATCAGTAACTTAACCTACTAGTTGGTATATTTGGAGGTTGTATCTGCGTTTAAGTTCAAAGCAAGTGTTCTGCATACTAACTTCTAGTAGTTTTAGTGCTTTGGTACACTGAAGGGCTGCAAACTAACTGATGTTTTTTCTTATGCTCATGTCAGTTCAATGATATGATCAACGTGGTATTCTCGTCAAAAGCATTTGTCGGAGGCGCTGTAGCATATTTTCTGGACAACACCCTGCACAGGCGTGACGGCACAGTGAGGAAGGACCGGGGACACCATTTCTGGGACAGGTTCAGGTCGTTCAAGACAGACCCACGCAGCGAGGAGTTCTACTCCCTCCCATTCAACCTGAACAAGTTCTTCCCATCCTTCTAATCTGGCATCGGTGAAAAAAACGGAAAAAAAGAATTGTACGGCTAGGATGCTGGGGATTTGATTTTGGCAATGCCACGACCACGCTGCTGTTTCTCCTGTTTCTACTGTACCTCTCGAGTTATGAATCTTGTAGTCTTGTAGAGCTCCTTTGAGTTCTGAATCTTTTAGAGCTCAGCAGAAAACTATTCTGAAGGAATGGAGAAATGGCTCGGTATTTTTTGAATGTAAATTGGGTTGGATTCCTGGTTTAGATCAACAAACTGAAAACGCCTAACTTCTACTACTGCACCGGTCTTTCTGTTACGATATATTTTTCAGGTTAATCTCTGTCATGATATTTAGAATCCTCCTGATGCTCTTACAGCACGGGCAATTTATCTTTCTTCAGGGGGATGTGCTAATTTATCCTCCTCCAGTCCTGGTGAGCACATGAGGATGGTATGAACTCCTGACTCCTGTGATCTGAATGCACAGTTGCAGGCCATGCTGTGTTGCAATTTGCAGTTTCCGTATGATTTCTGCAGCTCATTCTGTCGGCCTTCAGGACAGAACCAGAACACACGCACGCCCACAGCATTTCAGCACAGATTGCGCGTGCCAGAAGGCGCGGTATGAACTCACAGTCACATGCCAGCCACTGTCAGTCATGGTCAAACGCAACGGCACGGATCTACCCCCAAACTGTTGCTGAGGTAGCAGTACAACTAGAAAAGCCAGACCATTTCAAAGTTCAAACTATAAAACAAATATTTGCGAGCGGCACATGATTTTTAGTCTCAGACACGACCTCGTCAAGTACCAACCACTAACATGCAAATCTCTTTAAATAAATAGTACAAGTACACAGTACTAACATGCAAACATGTGCGGATTTTATTTATTTACCCTCTTTTTACAGATTACGAAATCGTAAATTAGCAGTATTTTTACTCCATCTGATCTGACGCGTCAGAAACGCTGAACCCGAGAGATCTGTTGCGGGCTAAACTCCAAACTAAATTCAAATTCTCTGATGGTTCGTTCCTCTGCTATACTTTGAAATTTTGAATTTCTTTTATCTGACAACGTTATTCCTTGATATGTTTTGCTTTTAGATCCCCCAATGATTGAGTAATTATTCGCTAACTATTTCCTTCCTTTCCCCGACCGCGCTGTTTACGCCTACGCCCACGTCTCCGCCCGTTTCCTCCTTTCGGTTTCCTCCCCCCATCTCTCTCTCTCTCTCTCTCTCTCATCATCGTCGCCACCTCCATCCCGTCTTCATCCCCTTCGGCCTCCGATCCCTCCACGAGTCGAGCAGAGGTACGCACGCGCAATTCGCCGCGGCTCTCCCCCTCATTCCGCGATCCGATCGATCCGCGCGGCGGCGCGTCGCGGGGTTCCTGCGCCTTCTTACCGGGTGGATCTCGTTGGCCTGCGTGAGTCCTGCAGGATCCGCGGCGGCGGCGGGCGGTGGTCGGCCGGCGATGGCGCACCGGGTGGACAACGAGTACGACTACCTCTTCAAGATCGTGCTCATCGGCGACTCCGGCGTCGGCAAGTCCAACATCCTCTCCCGGTTCACCCGCAACGAGTTCTGCCTCGAGTCCAAGTCCACCATCGGCGTCGAGTTCGCCACCCGCACCCTCCAGGTAAACCCACTCCCTCCCTGCCGATCCATTGCATTCCATGCGTTTTGATTAGATGCGATTGTTTCGCCATGGAGACAGAAATTTTAGATTGCCAAATCATTGTTACTGATGGTTCTATTAGAATGATTTGGAGGATGTAGTGTGCTATGCTCATCACGAGTATTAGCATGTATCAGATCTAGGAACAAGTTTCTTGTGTTGTTGTGAATGATGGTAATTGATAGGTGGGTATGAACATTGTATGGATCATATTTATGCATGCAGCCAAGAAAACCATGAATTATGTCAGGAGGCATATGTGGTGCTAAATTTTGAAGTCTACTAGCCTACAGCAGGCTGGCTGCCATGCATTAAGCAATATTTGCAGCTTTTCCCAGTTCTGGTCCTTATTGCAGTTTTAGCTCTAACTGAATTATTGAATAAGTGGTGATGTGTTTTTACATAAAGGCCTGCATGGGAAATTTTGTGTCCTCAGCTAGTAAACTGGTGCTGTTGCTCATCAATGAATATTATCTGCATCAATGATTCTGAGTTAACAGTGCAGCAGTACAGCTAACCGCCATTAAAAAAAGTTGGTAATATTTAGTTGCATGGACTTTGTTGATTTGTCTTCAGTTTGGAGGTTTCTCAGCTTGTCTGTCTGAACTCCATCCAATATGCATAATTTGCTTATGTGCTTGTCTGTTTTGTTTGTCGCTTAAATATCTGTAGTCTTTGTCCACTTTTTTTTTGGGTTGTTTTGTCTCATTATCCAATAAAAAACTGGAATGTACACTTGTTTGCTGGTTATCTTCTACTGTTTTAAGCTATAATGTTGTGAAATTACTTTAAATTCCTGTATTCAAGTTTACTGACATGGTTTTAACCCCAATGGAGAAAATGTTTAATACCGGTGGTTTAATTGTAGTTCTACCATATGCTATTTCTGAGTCCACTGATACATTGCCTGGTGTATTTTCAAACATACACAAGCATTGTGTTTATCATCGGTGATTAGATATCAATCATGAAACTATCACTTTTTTCAGTGGTAACAAATTGGTTTGTTCAGCCTGGTATGCAGGTTACAGGCCCTTATCTGTGACACTTGGGGCTCTTTTCCCCCACCTTTTCTTCTTCATATATTGATGCACAGTCCTCGTGCGTGTTCGAGGAAAAAAAAAACCTGGTATGCAAATGGGCCACTTGCTCAGAGCATACAAGTGTATTATCTTGGCCAGGAATGTTCGCTTTCTGAATTCAGCTCAAAGAATTGTCTGGCAGAATGGATATTGTGTCTTCATGAGTTAATGATTGTGCTCCATTTACTAGTCTTGTCCTTGAAATGCCAAACATGGTCTGTTTTGTCAGGACAAATTCTTTGATTAATTTAGTACTGTCGCATTTGGGGAAAATGTCTGGCATTCGTTCCTAGCCCAGACTCCATTTATCTTTTCACTTTTACATTCCTAGCCCAGACTCACTCCATTTATCTTTTCACTTTTACATAATAGTCCTTTTACATTTTCTTATTTGCACCAACACTCCTCCTCAAGATGGGCTAAAGATATCTAACATGCCCATCTTGTTACAACTCAACTCATTCTCACTAGGTCCTAAACCCTTTGTGAAACAATCTGCTAGTTGACTACGTGATCTCACATACCCTAACTTGAGAACCCCACTATCAAGCTTTTCCTTGATGAAGAATCTATCAATTTCTACATGCTTCGTGCAATCAAATTGAACCGGATTATTTGCAATATTGATTGCAGCTACATTGTCACAATGAAGTGTCATGGTCTCATTTCTTAACAGCCTCAGCTCTTTCAGCAAGCCTTTTAGCCACATCATCTCACACAAACTCAATGCCATTGCTCTATATTCCGCCTCTGTAGTAGATCTAGCCACAACTGCTTGTTTTTTGCTTCGCCATGAGACAAGATTGCCTCCCACAAACACACAATAACCAGAAGTAGACCTCCTATCATCCTTGTTGCTTGCCCAATCTGCATCACAATATCCCTCCAAATCTAGGTGCCCGTTCTTCCTGAACCATAAACCTCTTCCAGGAGTTCCCTTCAAATACCTCAAAATTCTATAGACCACCTCCATATGCCCTGTTCTAGGGTCATGCATATACCTGCTTACCACACTCACTGCATAAGAAATATCAGGCCTGGTATGACACAAGTATATCAATCTTCCGACCAACCTTTGATATGTTTCTCTATTCACTGGATCTCCAGACCGGACACTCGTTTGATGATTTTTGTCGATAGGAGTGCTACATGGCCAACATCCAAGCATTCCTGTTTCTGTCAACAAATCAAGGACATATTTCCTTTGAGAGAGTACAATCCCCTTAGCCGACCTAGCAATCTCAATCCCAAGAAAATACCGAAGTGGTCCTAGATCTTTTACCTCAAAAGCTCTTCCCAAATTCTCCTTTAAACACTTGATTTCCTCCACATCATCTCCAGTAATCACTATGTCATCTACATATACTGCCATAATGGTGATAAATGTCTTTCTATGCTTATAGAAGACTGTATGATCACCATTGCATTGAGTGTATCCCATGTCACAAATTGCTCTCTTAAACCTGTCAAACCATGCCCGGGGTGACTGCTTTAGTCCATAAAGTGACTTTTTAAGTCTGCACACCTTCCCAACAGTTTGACTATTTGCAAACCCTGGTGGGATTTCCATGTAAACTTCCTCCTGCAGATCTCCATGAAGAAATGCATTCTTCACATCCATTTGATGAAGAGGCCAACCGAAGTTAACTGCACAAGAGATCAAGGTTCTAACAGTTCCCATTTTCGCCACAGGAGCAAATGTCTCATCATAATCAATGCGATATGTTTGGCTATACCCTTTCGCAACCAATCTTGCTTTGTATCTATCCACCTTTCCTTTTGGGTTTTGCTTCACAGTGAAGACCCACTTACAGCCAACAGCCTTCTTCCCATTTGGAAGTGGGATCAGTTCCCATGTCTTGTTCTTCTGAAGAGCATGCATCTCTTCTTTCATTGCAGCATTCCACTTTGGGTCCTGTTTTGCACACTTCCAGTCCCTTGGAATAGGCACTGTTTGTAAAGATGCAACAAATGCTCTATATGCAGGTGAAAGACGAGAGTATGAGATGAAATTGGCAATGTCATGCTCTGTACTAGGATGCTCAAAACCATAACGAACTGGAGGTTTTCCAAAATTAGATCTAGTATCTCTACATTGTGCAAGAGGTAACTCTACATGTTCAAGAATAGAAGAGACATTACCGCTTGACCCAGATGGAGAGAGATCCGAAGAGAGATTTGGGACTGGAGAGATAGGCTCCTATGGCTGTGGTGCAATGACTTGCTCCCCCTGACTCTTAAACCTTCTCCTCTGGTACACTATGGGCTCCTTAGCAACTGTCTCAATATTTGTCCCAACAGTCACCTCTTCACTTTCTTTGGCAACCACCTCCTCATTCTCATCACCAATTATCTCCATATTCTCAATCACCTCTCCATTCTCATGGCCATCACCCCTCATATCCACAACATTATTCTGATTCACAGTCTCCTGATTCACCACCTCATGAGACGAAGGCACATCCATTGGGCACGGAATAGCCCCAACAACCACCTCTCTTTGAGCTGCTCCATCTTGCACACGACCATTCTCCCCCTCTCTACTGTCACTCTCAGTGACTGAAGAGAATTCCTCTAAGAACGGATCAAGGTCCCATGGTTTTGTGTAGTATGGTTCAAACTCACGAAAAATCACATCCATACTCACAAACAACTCCTTCCCAACAGGATCCCAACACTTATAGCCCTTTTGAGTAGAGGAGTATCCAACAAAAACACACTTCACCGCCTGAGGATCCAACTTTCCAACTGAAGGTCTATGGTCCCTGACAAAGCAAACACAACCAAATACCTTTGGTGGTACTTTAAACTCTTGTCGTCCCAACAATAGCTCAATGGGTGACTTCATGCCGAGAATTCTAGACGGCATACGGTTAATTAAATATGCCGCTGTGAGCACTGCTTCACCCCAAAGATATTTAGGCACATTCATCTGAAACATCATCGACCTTGCTACCTCCAACAAATTTCGATTCTTTCTCTCCGCTACACCATTCTGGGGTGGTGTATTAGGACAAGTAGTTTGATGTATAATCCCATGATCTGAAAGGTATGCCTCAAACTCATTGTTCACATACTCCTTTCCATTATCAGTTCAGATAATCCTAATTCTAGCATTAAACTGGTTTGCCACTAACTTATGAAAGTCTTGAAAACACCGAAGGACCTCATGCTTACCCCTAAGCATGTAAATCCATGTCATACGGGTATAACAATCAATAAAAGTGACAAACCACTTAAATCCACTCAGAGATGTAACCGAGCAGGGACCCCAAACATCAGAGTGTATTAACATAAAAGATTCACAACTACGAAGACCAATACTTGGATAAGTTGATCTTGTATGCTTCCCAAGTTCACAAGCATCACACACAAGTTTACTTCGGTCCACATCCTTAAAAACATCAGGATGCAATTTATTCAAGCTTTCAAAAGGCACATGTCCTAACCGGTAATGAAGCAAGAAGATCTCCTTCTCTTGTTCTCCACCAACTGCCGCCAATGCTGATTCTGCTTGATTAATGAACCACAGCCCATTACGCCTGACTCCAGTCCCAATCACTCTCCCCGTCCTCTTCTCTTGAAAGATACAAAGGTTTTCATCAAATATAACAATGCATTTGAACTGGTCAACAAGTGAGCTAACAGAGAGAAGATTGACTGGGAAGGATGGGACATGCAAAACAGATGATATGCAAAGAGATGGAGTGCACTCTACAGACCCTACACCATGGATGGGTTGAGAGGTGCCATCAGCGGTTTGAATAGTCTCAGAGTGGGCATGTGGAGTGTATGCTTTAAATAAACTAGATATGCCCGTGACATGTTTGGAAGCACCTGAATCAATGACCCATTCTATGTTATGCCTATATGTGGATGCAAGTGTCTGTGCCTGAGTACCTTTGCCCAAGTGGGCATAGTTGGCAAAGTTACCAAAGTGACTGGAGGTGGCAATCACAGAACCAGCTAAAGTGGATTTTGAGGTCTCATATGCTTTAATCTTCTGCCATTGTTCCCACTGCTTGACTTGCTCTCCAGTCAAGGTGAGAGAGGGAACATCCTCTGTGGTAGCAGCACTGCCTTGAGAACCACTCTCCATGACAGCAACATTGGCCAGAGAACCACCACGTCCTCTGCCACGACTCCCAGCACGACCTCCTCCACGACCACCACGTCCACCTCCTTGATCACCACGAGCACCACCACGACCTCCACGAGTTCCACTCCTACCACCATAGTTTTTAGGAAGAGGACAATTGTAACTCAAGTGTCCCTTATCTCCACAATTGTAGCACAACTTCTCCGCCACTGTGGTGTAGGCTGACTTCGCAGGAATGTCACCTCTCATCATCCTAAGTCTGCTCTCCTCAATAACCATAGCTGATACAGCCTCCTCCATGGTAGGCAAATTATCCTGGTGATAGAAAGCAGCCCTCCTACTCTCAAACTCCGGATCTAAGTTCCTCAAGAAATGAGTCACCCTCCTGTTTTCTACCCACTTCTAAACATCTTGGGCATCCTGTGGATCTCTCATATGAAGTGGATCATAATGATCCAACTCTCCCCACAAGTACTGCAACTCACTAGCATATTGTTCCACTGGTCGCCCTCCTTGTTTCACTGCATCGGCCTTATTCTGAATTTCCATCATCACCATCACATTCCCTCGCTTGGAATACAAATTACTCAAGGTTTTCCATATTTGTGCTGCATTACGCATAGACATCACCATTTTGCTAACAGACGGTGACATGGATGCCAATAATCACGCCACTATAGTAGAGTTCGTTGTATGCCAAACTCTCCACTCAGGGCTAAGCTTGTTAGCCGGCTCAACACAATCCTCCTCCAGATAGTGCTCTACTCCTTTTCCTCCTAGGATCACATGCACTCTTCTGGCCCAACTCAAATAATTTTTACTCCCCTCAAGCTTCACATCATTTGGTATGAGTTCTAATTTGAGTTTACGCGCCACCCTGGGGCCAATCAGACCCATCTCCAAAAGTCCCTGAATCATGGACCTCATCTCATCTTTCAACTCACTCTTGGTAATTGGTGAGTCATCTCCACCATGACCACCTTTTTCCTTCTCTGCCTCCTTCCCTGAATCCATCTCAGATCAGCTTGTCATAACCAATCAAATCACTACAACACCACTAAATCACCAGCAACAGCTCCTCTCAGAAATCAGTACACGGCAGGATCCTCTTTCTCAACTGCGTGAGCAGTTCGACCAATGCGAGCTACTACAGCCACCAAAAGAACACACACTCTGCTCCCTTGTACCTCACCAAGCACAGCAGAAAGCAAGAAACACACCACACACTCCTCTGCTCCCGAGTGCCTCACCAAATGCAGCAGAAGTGCAGCCAACCATAGAAACGCTGCAGCATCAGCAACCAAGCCGCAGCAATCTTGGCACAATCTCCTTGAAACAAACCTCTCCACATCAGCAGCAACCCAGCACCACTCTACAGAAAAGAGCAAGCACCTCCTCCAGGCTCCAAAAGCAGAGCAATCTCATACCAGGCACCGCTCACACCCAGCCATCCTTCACCCAGGCAAGCAGCACGCAGCACCGGACCAGAGCCTCGTGTGCACCTCCTCCGCACGCAGCACGCGGGGACCTCGTGAGTGACGCCCACGAGCAGCCTCAGACGCCCCCGTACGTCTTCCTCTTCACACGAGCGCGACCGAGCTGGCCGCCCCTCGCACAGTCCGCCCGCGCCGCCTTCCTCTTCGCACGAGCTGGCCGGCCACCCGCTCCGCCTTCTCCTCACGTGGCGCGCTGCCTTCTCCTCGCGCGGCACCTGCCTTCGTGCGCGGACAAGCCGCCCGCACTGCGTCTCCGGCGCTCAACACCGGTCGCCGCCGTCGATGGTAAGGTAACCCTAACCCTAGCCATGGCTCTGGATACCATGTCGCATTTGGGGAAAATGTCTGGCATTCGTTCCTAGCCCAGACTCACTCCATTTATCTTTTCACTTTTACATAATAGTCCTTTTACATTTTCTTATTTACACCAACAAGTACATATAAGAAAATTTGGGAGCTGTTCGATTGCATCAGCTTGTCTTTAATTTAGTTATCTACTTTTATTTTGATCTTTTTATTTGCAATAAATGATCTTCCTTTTGCTTATTTGCTGCTTCAATGTATTGGTATTTCACTGTTTTCTTTCGGCGAGTAATTTAAAAGCAAGTTTTCTAACACTATTACTGTGTTCTTTGTTCTAACAGATAGAAGGAAAGACCATCAAAGCTCAGATATGGGATACTGCTGGGCAAGAGAGGTACCGTGCAATCACTAGCGCTTACTACAGAGGAGCTGTGGGTGCACTTTTAGTCTACGATATCACAAAGAAGCAGACATTTGAAAATATCCAGAGGTGGCTTCGTGAGCTCCGTGATCATGCAGACTCCAACATTGTGATCATGATGGTTGGTAACAAATCGGATCTGAACCACCTGAGATCAGTTCCAGAGGAAGATGGCCAGGCATTAGCGGAGAAGGAAGGCTTATCCTTCCTGGAGACATCAGCTCTTGAAGCCGTGAATGTTGAGAAGGCATTTCAGACTATTCTCGCTGATATTCATCAAATCATAAGCAAGAAGGCGCTTGCTGCCCAGGAGGCAGCAGGCAGCGGGCCACCAGGACAAGGAACCACCATCAATGTTGCTGACTCGTCTGCCAACACAAAGAGAGGATGCTGTTCTTCCTAGGGGCAAACAAAGATGTGATGGTACTGCAAAAGGAAAATATTATGGATCTTACAACACTGTAGGTGTTATGTAGGTTGCCTTGACTCCTTTTGGCCTGTAACTCTGGTGGGGTTGTAATCACAATTCATACTTCTGCAAAGAAATTCTCCTCTCAGGTAGATATTTTGGTAGAGACCAGTGTTTGGCAGACTTGCTTCGAGAGGGTGTTTTCTTTCAGTGTTGAGTGTTCTATCCTTAAATAGTCTTTCTACTGAAAAGAACAAAATCAAATATTTCTTGTATTTCTACTTGAGTTTGTGGTATGATTCGAGACTTGGTTTCTGTGCTAGAATATCCATACGTGTTCCAAATTAGGTTCTTCCAAACTGCAGCTCATGTATTCACCTTCATGGTTTTGGCTTGTGTTGATGAGTTCTCTTGTTGCTTGGACTGTGTGTCCCATCCCTTCTCACGGGAACAATACTTCGGTTATGCTCGTGTTATGCATCGATTTTGAGACTGTTTTCATAGTTGTTCCATTCTGACAGAATCAGTGCTAAGCTATCTGCTTTAGCATAATCCTCTTTCCAGTTCCACTGTAAAGCTGCATCTTCACTGTCAGTAGTGAGCGAGCGACCATGCAAAACTCGTGTTAAAGCACCTCAACCTCCTTTCAAACTTTTGATATATTCATGTGTGGCTTTATATCATCGTATCCTTTTCTGTGATGATTTATCCTTTTCTGCTGGGAGAACGACAAATCATTCAGATGCCCGTCTATCGAGAGCCACTTTGAAAATATAAGGAAGATTGCAAAGCATTTTTCTTTTGAAGCCCTAAAAGATAAGTGTGGCCAGTGTCAGTTCCCTATGATTATGAACTGTGATTTATACCCCTTGTTTCTGTGTTTGTATCCTTATATTGCTCTCGGCCGATTCATCTCGCAACGTTGCTTTCGCTTTCTGCTGAGATTGAGACAAATAATTCAGATGCGCAGTCTCTCAGAAATCAGCTTATCTTACCAGCATTCTCTGGAGAACCTTCAAAGATTAGGCTGGCCAGTGTCCTTTCAGCAAATCCTTGGTAGAGGTCATCTTTCGGCAGACCTACCAGTTACTACAGGGAATCAAATTTTCATTTCCAATTCTACATGAGTTTTTAGAAATTTGAAGCATATCCGTCCATTCTTTTGTGTTTCCACGTTCTGTTCTTCCCGGCTGCACAACCCATCTGTTCTCCTTCATGCTTTATTTATTGCTCATTTGCTTGTCGTATTGGTTCATTCTCTCGTTGCTTCAACTACTATGTCCCTTCTCCTTTCAACAAAAAAAAACTACTATGTCCCTTCTCACCTAAACCATGCTGTAGTAGTTCGTGTAGCATAGTGCATCATGATTGAGCTTATTATGTGGTTCATTGCTGCTAGCACATTCTGACAGAATCAGTTCTCCGCTTTCAGCTTTAGCATAAACTTTCCAGCTTTCCCTTCGGAATTGCATCTTCGCTGTCAGTAGGAACCATGCATAACGCTTGCTACGGCAACACTTCCAACCCCTCCCTGCATGCCTTGTATCCTCATTCCGCGGTTTTTTTTTCTGTTGCTCTCTGCAGAGTCGACGTCAAATTGTGCAGATGCCCGGTCTTTCAGAGACCAACCTGTTAATATCACCATCTGAACAATCTGAAGAACACAAGGGCCTTCCAAGATAAGATTGGAAGCGCCAAATTCCTTGTCAATTGTGGCTTCGCACCCATGTATCACTCTCGGCCGGTTCACGACGGGCTTTGCTACGGTACACCAAAGTAACTGCGGACCGTTGATCTAATGTCATATTACCTTTTAGGAGGTAATAGTTTTAATATTTAGTTTATATATTTTAAATTAAAAAATAGAGAATTAGAACTAACTTGCATGCAGATTAGTTGAGATCTTATATTTCTGTTTTTTTATGTGATGTGCCGGTCATAAACATTATATGAGTTGATGAGATCTCAAATTTGTTTAACTTTAACGTGAACAAAAGCAAACGTGAGGTGTGTGGTCACACTTTGAAAAAAACATGTTCGTGACAATAATATGTATAAGTGACAAACTTGACCAGAAAAAATATTTTTACAACAATATTGTGGCAGGTGCCTATAACTTTTGTAGCATGCATGACAGCTGCACATATGTATCATTACATAATAATATAGTGGTAGGACTTTTTTTTTGAGTTATCTAGTGGTAGGACTTGGTCTAACGTGACATGCCTCTAACGAATGACTTGAAAAAAAAACAGAGAGATGTATGCAGCGTTAGATGCAGGCGTTTATTTTCTATAGTGTGACATAAATACATGTGCACATGTTATTGCTATGTTTGAGCGGGAGGTGCTATGTTTTTCAACTATTATAGAAAAATTTTCTAAACTCCAAAGAGACTAATATTTCTACAAATTTTTTCCACACACGTGCATGTATGATTTAGGTGAAAGAGCCTGCATGCATGATTAGAAAACGTTGGAGTTCCATGGTTTTCGGATCTGCAATTCTGCATGCATGCATGCATGCAAGATAAATAAGCACGGATATTTTTATGTTTAAGATGGATTTAATCCTTAAAAATTCAATGGCTCAGATTTATTTGACCTCTTACCTCCTAAGAGGTAAATGGAGTACCGTAGCATTGCCCGACGATCTATCCCTTTCTACAAAGACTGCTGCACATTATTCTAGGGGTGTCAATTGATGACCCTTAGGTGCACCTCCAACCCTCTTTAGTTTAAAATTTTATACTAATTCTCCAAAACGAAATCTCAATTTGGAGAATTAGTACAAAATTTTGAACTAAATAGGGTTGGAGGTGCACCTAAAGGTCACCAATTTACACCCCTACATTATTCAGATGCGCAGTCTTTCAGAAATGAGATCTGACAGTATGATCAAATCTGAAGAGCTTTATCTGAATTCTAAAGAACGAAACGAGACGAACCTTTTTGATTTTGTGAAGTGTGACTACAGTCCCTAACAACTTGCTATCTCCATTTGCAGCAGCTAAGGAGAAAATGTTCTGTCCACACACAGAAAAAATCATTCAAACTTGCACAGATGCTCGTCACAGAAAATGATAGTGAATGATGATATCGTGCGGGTCGTTCGTCAACTGTCGAGCCTCCTCAAACTGGATTCTCAGCGACGCAAAACGTTTGCCGAATCCTGTTCTGTCCCCTCGGCGAGAATGTGCACAGTCATTGACACATGCTCTCTTCATACCTCTTTTGCAGGCCAAAGCAAAGCAGTTCTAGAAACCTTGGTCCGGCTTTAATCATTTTTCTGATCAAAGTCCAATGCATCTCCTCTCCGGTTCCAGTGGCAGGCAGCCTTGGCCCTGACCGTGATCTGTCATGAAGGTTGGTATTAGTCATGTGCTTATTTTTTTAAAGGAGTCTCCTGGGCATCTACATGGCTAGCCAACTCGGGTTCTGACCCTTCCCTTCTTTGATTGGTTGGCATTGCTTAGCAAGGCAAAGACCGGCAAAGACGATGATCAACTGAACCCAGATAGAAAATTACCCTTCATGATGGATTGATGTGAGGCGCACTTTGAAGAAGCGAGTGGGTGTTTGATGCAAGAGCAACAAGGTAACTCGTTACTGGCTACCACAAATCCTGATCCACAAATGTGCCAATGCTCCAATCATGGATTATATGTTTCCAATTTGGTACTCCAATGGTGACATTTTTCAATAAAAAAATGGCTACATTCTGATTCTCTGAATTTATCCTATTAAGAAGCGTTCGTGTAGGCACCACCTTGCCTATCATGGAAAACAAGGCTTCACCCCACAATCTGTATGCTTGTCCTCATCAGGGGTTAGACTAGACCATGCTGGAAATTCACTACGACCAGGACAATAAAAATACTCACTTGTGGCTGGGGTGCAATCTACCACTAAATATTTATTCCAATTCCTCTCTAGATGCAGACTTGGTCGGTGTACGCCAGGGGTTGACGAGGAGATTACCCACTAAACTTGGTGCTAATCATTTTGCTCCCATCATGAGATTTTGGTTGGGAATTTCATGCTCCACAGCCAAACGCATAATAGCGAATTTGTGCACATCTTGGTGAGGATGGTATTGGCTTCAAATACTAGAATAAGACCATATGCATTGTACTTTGTAGGTGCAATAATGGAGACGACACGGGGACCTCTATGGCTCTATCACTTGCACAAGTGAGAAGAAAAAGGCATCCAAATTCAAATCCAGTGCGACAGCATGTGTATTTGTCACATTTTATTGAAATTGAGTGTAACAAAGTTTATAAAATATTTGTAAAAGAAGTCGTTTCGGACATCGACACGGTCTTCAAAAACAACTTAAACCACTCACTATCTTTTACTATAAAAATTTATAAAATATAATCAAAATATACTTTTACGAAACTACAATTAAAGATCAATCTACTTACATCGCTATCATATTTTCAAACTCAACTCAAAAGAAACCATCAGGTGCTACAAATTGAAATCAAATAATATGCAGATCAAATATTTGTCCAACCGCTCTTCCAGACCACTTCAGGTATGAGTCTTCGAACACAAGGCCGGGATAATCATATTTCATTGTGAAAGAAATACGATTATTCCATATCACTTGGCCAAGCCTAGCCGATCCTTATCTCCACGCGTCTATTTTGGTTGGCATTTCAATTGGATCATGTAAATATGGAATGTTTTCAGCACATTGTACATCACCAAATTTCAATCAATCCACCTGGCACTGCTAAATGGCCCAAGGAAGGATATCTGTAATTATAGCCATACGATCCTCTGTTTGAAGGCACATGTCAGTTGACATTTCAGATTGCGCCAATGGTCGACACGTGGACCGGCGCCACTATCTACAGATTAGTGATGCATCCCCTCACTAACCTCGGCTTTTGATGATGGTCAAAGCCTGAAAGCTTCACACGATCTACTGAAAGCACAATGCCAATACATAAGTATCCTTTCAACCTGACGATTTGACAGTAGTTTGGAGTGTGATGATGCCCATAATGGGAGAGCACGTCCACTGTGCCCGGATAGGTACAAATGATTACCCTGCCGCTCCCACAATACCCGGACCGGTCAATCTAAAGTTCTTGACACATCTGCTAGCCCAAGGAGAGGTGGTACGCATAGCAATTCGATCGGTTTACTAACAGTCACTGACAACAGGCTCTACTGATGGTGTGATTTCAGCTGGACCCATATGCCAGTGACTGGGACCCTACCGATCCCGCGGAAAATACCTTGTACCCGGAGCGTTTTCCGGTGGCGGCTGAAGATCTGCATTAGCATCCACTAATTAGCTCAATCTGTACGATCTTGATGTGCAAATTTCTGCCGCATTTCTTTCATGTGCTTGAATTAGTAGTTGGAGGCAGCCACTGACTAAAGCAAAACCAAAGTGGTGGCAGCAAAGCTGTGGTGTGGATCGCATTCATCCATCCGTCACCGAGATTGCATCGAACTCGTCGTTGTCGGTGATGCAAGTGCATGCATGGAGTTGTTTTCTAGCAGGTTTGATGAATGGAACTACTGCTAATTTGGGTTAAAAATCAAGAGTGATGTTCATATATGTGGGTCAGGACTAGGCTTATAACTTTGCAGTACGAAAATATTACTTCCTCTGTTCCAAATTATAGGTCGTTTGACTTGTTTAACCCTAAGTTTGATCACTCGTCTTATTTAAAAAATTTATGCAAATATATTTAAAT
This sequence comes from Panicum virgatum, assembly GCF_016808335.1. Lineage (NCBI taxonomy): Eukaryota > Viridiplantae > Streptophyta > Magnoliopsida > Poales > Poaceae > Panicum > Panicum virgatum. The sequence continues at coordinate 2,212,858 of NC_053153.1, forward strand.
TTAAATTATTCTTGAAGAATTTGTATTGATAAAGCAAGCCACAACAAAAACAGTGATATTTTGCACAAATTTTTGAATAAGATGAATGATCAAATTTAAAATAAAAAAGTCAAACGAATTTTTTGAAACAAGCAGAGTATATGGGGCTATGGGCACATGCCAATCGAATTTTGCAGCATGATTTGTGGATGGAATTAATCGGTTCAGAGATAATGGATATGGTTAGCTGCGAGTGACATCAGACGGATGGCACATCAAGCAGTTATCTTCTGCTATTGAAAATGATTGTGCTCCACCGCGCTGCACTGGTCGATCAGTGGGTGCAGTGCTCATCCTTTTCGTCAAATCTTAGTTCATCCGCCATGTCTCGTTGGCTGTTGTCAACTTTCTTTGCGGTCGACAACATGTACTGGAGCAAATCCCATCCACGATCCAACTTTGACTGGGTTTCAAATTTCAAACACTGAGGACCACCACTACTTTGTAGGTTTATACACAGCTACATTTTTCCAATTGATTCTTGCAGGGAGCTACATTTGTGTTGTTAGAGCTTCTCCAAGAGCTTAGCTAAATCAGGCTAGCTAAATTTTCAATTACCTAACCATTTAGCTAGCTATTTAGCTTTTCAAAGGATAGGTTAACCCAACCGTCTTTCTAAATCTTGACTCTGCATACTCCATTTATGCCCTCTTCACGAGTGACCACCACACGTCATACTCCATCCCTAACCAGCGACCGCTGTCAGCGTAATGGGAACGGGTCCCCATAACCCCAGATTCATGCACGGTTAAGGAATATGGAACCCACCAGCTGCGTCAGCCGGCGACGTCAGCTTATCCCTGAGCTACCCGTCCCATCGGCCTGAAGATGGACGGTGGCCGGGACCCACTGTCATTTATCACGCCCCCATCACGGTAAAAGCCAGAGCCACCCCGGGCGGCACCTCGGGGTTGACCAGGGTCACCCCGGACCAAAAAGGTCCGCAGGACGACCCTGGAGGTCACCACGTGGCCGCACTCGCGCCACCCCGGACGCCCTCTGGGACGCCCTGGGAGCGCGAGGACCAGCCAGACTACCCCGAAACACCCCGGGATAAGAAGACCCACCAGTCAGTGTCTACAGCCACCAGACACCCCGGGACTCCCCGAGATCACGCCGGGACGCCTCTGACACTGGCGGGACCCCAGAAGCATGCTACTGCAGGCCCGACAAGACGCCTGCTCGCCTGACAGGGGCAGGGCAGCCTGGAAGACGGCGCCTACCATGCAAAGGGGGCGTTCACACTAGTTAGAGAAGCAACAGAGAAGACAGACATAGTCTATAAATAGAAAGGTCCCAGAACATGTAAAAGGACCGGCTCTTTCGGTACCAAACTCATACAGACATTCCGAGATTAGGCTCCCCAACTCGGGATTGTTAAAGAACCAATCACAACACACACAGAACGTAGGGTATTATGCCTTCGGACGGCTTGAACCTGTCTAAAAATCACCATCTCCACTCGCTTTCTTAGGAGAGATCCTTGTGCGGTTTATACCCCTGGCCGAATTTCGATTCCCACAAATCCCTTGCTCGCGGTAATCACCCACCGTAAACCGGCCTCCGCCAGGAGCCCGCGCCGCCCACCGCAAGGGAGCCTGTGCCGCCGCAGCTCCTCCCTTCGCTCGAGTGCTGCCGATGTGACCCTCCTCCACGCCGGCACAGCTACCACATGCAGGCGCTCGTCAGGGCGCCCTACGCAGGCAGGCCGGCGGTGAGCGGCCAGGCTCGCCCGGAGACACCTACGGAAGGTGAGGGCGAGGCGCGTCCGTAACCTGGGCAATGGCGAGCAACAACAGCAACTGGGCCCGCGACAGAGCAAGGAGTGGGGCGAGCTGCCCCGTAGTCGGCGGCATCGAGGCCAGGGTGAAGGTGAGCTCCTGGATGGATGGAGAGCCAGTTGCTGAGCCGAATGGATGAGGTGTGGGCTGGCTGCCCTTCTCGACGCCGATGGTGGCCGGGGGAGGAGGCGACTCCAAGGCGGACGCTACGCCCGCCCGCGCCCTCCGGGGACGGGAACCAGGGCCCGTCCTGGACCTGCATCGACACCGCCGAGCCGTAGAGCTCGCCGGGGACCAAGGGGACAACGTTGCGTCCACGCCGGCGCCACCGCTCAAGCGCGGGAGGGTGGAGCCAGGAGCGCGGGGTTGGGATAGCGAGTGGATGGATCTAGGCAAAAATTTCCAGTGAGAGGATGATGGTATACCTAACGGGATACATTAGTGAGGTTGATACAGATGCTGTTGGATCCAATTTTTGGTGAGGTTTTTATTTTTTTAGCTAGCGTTGCTAGGATAGCTGGCTCTTGGAGATGCTAAGGGCATGTACAACGCACATCCGGCTGCTATCCATTTTGCGCCATGCAAGAAAACTCGTCCGACATGTACCGTAATTAATGATGAAAGAGAAGGGAGCCGTCATCTCGCGAGTCAATGGCCACGACCCGTGCTTAGAGGCGAGCCTGTGGACGTTCGCTGCAGCGCTCGCATTTTGGGTGGGATCCAAAATCTATGTGTTCATTAATAAAATAAATAGTATGTAGATATTTTTGTATGAGTTGTCTGTTTTGGGTGGGAGGTAGTATGTGTTTATAGAGAACAACCATCTAAATTGTTGTACATGTCCTTAACATGACGGTGTTCGTTCAGTCGCTGAGCCAAACTTTAATTTCCAGAGTACTAACTGAAAGCTGTGTTTTACTTACAAAGCTAGAGATGTCCACTGCATATGTGGTATCAAAATAAGACCAGAACCTTCTTCTTTCTTTTTGCAGAATAAGTAGCCTTTCTAGCCACATAGCCTTCATGATTAGAAAGATTTAAGGGGCAAAAGAGGTGGTATAAGCAATATGACAACTCAACGGGAGAGAAATAAAATAAAAGGTAAAGAATCATAATGGGGTATGACCACATCTTCTAAACACAAATCCTGGGCTCAAACCGGGCAAAGCAAATCCATCTTGCCGCGTCGTCCATTGACCCGCTAACTGTTGGATCCCGCGAAGTTACACACTATACATAACAGCTCTTGCTACAGTTACAAGTGTAGATTAGTATCCTTTTTACAAATATTATTGCAACTTCATTATTATCAACCAAAACTAGTTACTGATTATTATCTATTAAAGGAAAATATACTAGACTAGTATAGCATCCATTTTACCAAGAATCACCTTCATGCTGCTGATTGTACAGCGCGCCGGTGCAAAAACTCAGTGTCAAATCAATGGCATCCACACGTATTATTCTGGTGGAAGTACTTGTCCCCAAACAGTAAAATCAACAACTTGTTCCCTCCGGATATGGGCTACCTAGGCGATATATTCAGGAATAAGAATTTGTTGATTAGAATGCACAATCACTTCTGATTGACCCTTCATGTTATAGTAGCCTTCTAGGTTTACCCACTAACTATTAAAAAAAAGTTTAGCCACTAGTAAAACAAAAACGGCCGGGCTTCTTTAACAAAATGAAGAAAACTGACTAAACTGTGGGCTTGCAAACCCGACTTGCACTCAGACCACTTGAGCTAAAGAAAAAATTGAATAAAAGAGGTAAAAGTATCCAACTGTTACAATTTTTAAAAACTTTCTCCACTAACTCTTAAAAAAAGTTTAACCACTAGCCAAAAAATAAAACTGTTGGCCAAGCACGTCTTCAAGCTCAGTAACGAATTTCAAAATTGTGCAAACATAGAAGAAAAAAAAATAAAACTACTCTCTCGGTTTGAAACAAAGCATATATATCTTGTTCACTAGTGCAATTGATATTCTACATCGTGTATTCCAATACAAATACGCAGCTTTATAATTTTCTATCAAATATTTAATATAAGATTTTTGTACATTGCAGGATACAACCTTTATATAATTATATTTATATTTGAAAACACTTCCATATTGTGTTGACCCATACATTGAATGTAATTTTTGAAATGCCCTAGTCATCTCACATGATTGCTTTGACTACGTGCAAGGTGAAAAATACACCTACCTTGTTTAGATGTAAAATTCAAAATTCCAAAATTATTACATCATCGAATGTGTGTAGCACATGCATGAAGTATTAAATCTAAGATGAAATAAAATACTAATTGTATAGTTTGCTTGTAAATTACGAGACAAATCTATTGAGCCTAATTCGGCCATGATTAGATACTAAATTGCTACAATAACACATGCTCTAATGATGTATTAATTAGGCTCATTAGATTTGTCTCGTAGTTTACAAATATAATCTACAATTTATTTTGTAATTAGTCCACGTTTAATACTTCAAATGGTGTCGGCATATCCAGGATAAAGTTTTCGCATCTAAACAAAGCAGCACCTTGTATTTTCAAACGTAGTCGTCCCAGATTCAGGTCGCTGCACTCATTTGCATAGTCCAAAAACTGAAGCTGTTGCTCGTCCGCTCCAAACAACCCCCATTAAAACCCTTGTCCTGGGACAGGACACCCGGGACGTCGGAAACAAGGAGCTGGATACCCGCGCAACAGCTACGACGCCGGAGGTTGGATTCCATTCCAGTTCCGCTTCCATCACACACACACACACACACACCGGCAAAGAGAGTGGAGATCCAGCCCTCCGGACCGCATCGTCATCGTCGCGGCACCGTACGGTACCACCGCTTCCGAGGGCCTGCTGCTGATGGCTGGCGTGAACTCTGAACCGGAAGTGCCGCGCGGTGATCTGCAACGGTTTGCAGCTGGCCCTGAATGCAGACGTTACACGTCCATCTGTCAGCAAGATGTCATATCTATCTATCTATCTATCTATCTATCTATCTATCTATCTATCTATCTATCTATTTAAGAGCAAGAACATGAGCACCGCACCGAGATGCAGAGAGTCAGAGGCTGACGTCTCTTGGTTGGATTAGAGTTGGAGACAGATTACTTGTATAGTATCTTTTTATTTCAAAGAAATGCATATGTATCTTCTTTAGTTCAGTTGACGACAGCACAGCACATGTACTAGTGCATACTTCGTGACGAACAGATCATGAGCTTGCCAAAGGGAAATTAAACCAGGGGATAATAATGTTGTATACGACGCGCTTAGCACCACGTACAAAATATACCAGCGAGCGCCCCTTTTATGAAGTAGATTTCCTGCAGTCTTGGCAATAAACCAGTAGACAGATGCACAGCGAGCGCCCCTTTTGCTCCGACTCGCTTTTGCTTCTGAGACAGCCAACCCGGCCAGCGATCTCTCGCATTAGTGCTGCCTCTTTACTGAAAAAAAAAATTGCCAGATTAACAATGGATTCGCCTTTCGCCCAAACATGGAAATTATTAAAATTTGCAGGTCTCGCCTCGCCTTTGCTCGATTCGATTCGCGCACATCTATCTCAACAGCGTGCCTGCCGCAATTCAGAGCGCGGGCCCTCCTCGCTTTCCCATTTCCCTGGCTGCGCCGTGCTGCCATGTGGGCCCCGCGGAGGGGGTTATATAACGGCCCCCCGCTCTCCTCCTCTTGGCCGGCGTCTGGTCTTCAGACCAAAGAAAGAACAAGTGGCTGGATCAAACGGAACAACCCCTCCCTCTCCCCTTCACTGGCCAAGGATTTCTGATTGCTGGTCGGTCGGGATGGAGAAGAGCTTGAGGGTTGGGGTCATGGAGGACCGCGGGGATTGGGTGCACGACTCCTCCGTCGATCACCGCGGGAGGCCTCCCTCCCGCGGCGCCACCGGGTCCTGGAAGGCCGCCATGTTCATCATCTGTGAGTAGCCAGGCGACAGATTTATTCTTATTTCTTTCTTTTCAGTCGGCGTGTTCTTCGGGCTGGTTCCTAGCAGCCTTCCTCCCAAAATAGCTAGGTGATCGATCGGACACTGACCCGTCGTCGTCTTCCTCTCCTCCTTGGTGGTTGATTCCTTCGCATCGCATGCAGTGATCGAGTTCAGCGAGAGGCTCAGCTATTTCGGGATAGCGACGAGCCTCATGCTCTACCTCACCAAGGTGCTGCAGGAGGAGATGAAGGTCGCGGCCAAGAATGTCAACTACTGGATGAGCGTCACCACGCTCATGCCCTTGCTCGGCGGCTTCCTCGCCGACGGCTACCTCGGCAGGTTCTCCACCGTCGTCCTCTCCACCGTCGTCTACCTGCTGGTGAGCTGCTGCGGCTTCTTCTGCAGATGCATTTAGTTTCTCAACAGCTAGCGCCATTGACTCTCTTGTCCATCGCAGGGCCTGATGGTCCTGGCCACGGCGCAGCTGTCGCCGCGCCTCAAGCCCGGCCACTCGCTGCGCCTGCACGAGGTACTCTTCTTCGTCGGCATATACCTGGTGTCCGTCGGCACCGGCGGCCACAAGTCGGCGCTCGAGAGCTTCGGCGCCGACCAGTTCGACGAGAGCCACGCGGCGGAGCGGGTGCAGAAGATGTCCTTCTTCAACTGGTGGAACTGCGCGCTCTGCTCCGGCGTCCTGCTCGGCGTCACCGTCATCGTCTACGCGCAGGAGCGCATCGGATGGGGCGCCGCCAGCGTCGTGCTCGCCGCGGTCATGACCGCCTCGCTCGTCGTCTTCCTCGCCGGCTGGCGCTTCTACCGCTACCGGGTGCCGGAGGGCAACCCGCTGACGCCGCTGCTGCAGGCCGTCGTCGCCGCCGTGCGGAAGAGGCGCCTCGTGCTGCCGGCCGACGCCGGCGAGCTTTACGAGGTGAAGCCGCAGAATAGCAAGAAGAGGCTGCTTTGCCACACCCACCAGCTTCGGTAAGAAAGAACTGGCGTTGCTTTCCCCGGCCCGGCTGGCCGGCCTTTTCTTAATTTCGCCATTAAAGTGATCGTGAGATGCAATTGCTGCTGCTGGCTGCAATTGTTGCAACCATCACTAGTGACCGGTGATTGCGATACGAGTTTATCCATCCAATTCTGCTTCTTTTGGATGAACAAATCTCGATGAAATCTTAGAAAGGCAAAAGGGAACAGCGGCCCAGCATTACGATGGTAGGCTGAGTAGTGTGATGCCTGTGGCACGTGTAGGTTCCTCGACAAGGCGGCCATAGTGGAGCACGGCGGCGGCGAGGACGCGTCCGGGCCGTGGCGGCTGGCGACGGTGACGCAGGTGGAGGAGACGAAGCTTGTGCTGACCATGGTGCCCATCTGGGTGGCGACGCTGCCCTTCGGCATGGCGGCAGCGCAGGTGTCCACCTTCTTCATCAAGCAGGGGAGCGTGATGGACCGGCGCATGGGCCCACGCTTCGTGCTCCCGCCGGCGTCCATCTTCGCGCTGTCGGCGGTGGGCATGATCGCCACCGTGGCGGTCTACGACAAGGTGCTGGTGCCGTACCTGCGGCGCGCCACGGGCGGCGAGCGCGGCATCAGCATCCTGCGGCGCGTGGGCATCGGCATGGCGTTCGCGATCGTGGCCCTGGCCGTGGCGGCCGTGGTCGAGCGGCGGCGCCTGCGGTCCCCCGCGCCGGCGGCCATGTCGGTGCTCTGGCTGGTGCCGCAGTTCCTGCTGATGGGCGTGGGCGACGGGTTCGCGCTGGTGGGGCTCCAGGAGTACTTCTACGACCAGGTCCCCGACAGCATGCGCAGCCTGGGCATCGGGCTGTACCTGAGCGTCATCGGCGCCGGCAGCTTCCTGAGCAGCCTGGTGATCACGGCGGCGGACCGCGTGAGCTCCCGCGGCGGGCGCGGCAGCTGGTTCGCCAAGGACCTCAACCACAGCAGGATCGACCTCTTCTACTGGCTGCTGGCCTGCATCGGCGCCGTCAACCTGGCCTTCTACGCGGTGGTCGCCACCAGGTACTCGTACAAGACCGTCAGGCCCGGCAAGGTCGGCGACGACAAGTCCGCCGGCGACATCGAGTGCGCCGCCGCCGCGTAGCCGATTCCTGCCGATTGATCAACCAGCGGCAGGATCATATCGTTAGCGGCTAGCGATTAGAGATAAATATCATGTATTATAAAAAAAGGTGTGACTATGATGATGTGTACCATGTCATCGTGTCGCTGTAGCCGGCCTCTAGGTAGTAGGGCCTAGTAGGGAACGACGTGTCGTGTCAGAACAAGGATTTAGCCGGGATGCATGGGATCGGTGTTGTTTGCCTGTAGCATAGACGACGTTCGTGTACCCGCGTGCCGTGGAATGTAGCTGTACAAGTGATGCTTGCTTCGTTGTAGCAGCGATTGATGATCACACACATAACTGCATATGCATGAGCTCGATTAATTCGTGATGAGAAAATGCCAAAAAAAAAAATGAAAGAGCAAACGGGCCGGCGCGGCGGGGGGCGGCACTTGCTCCCTACTCCGGCGGCAGAGCGGAACGGCGGCGGGCGACGAAGGTTTGCATCTGGCACTGGCAGTGAGTGGCGGCGCCGCGGCGTCAGCAGTGCACGGGGTTGGGGATCATGGGGTGGCTAGTGGCAAACTGCCAACTTGGAAGTAACAACGGCGGCGGAGAACATGGGTTCCTTATGAAACGAACATGGCACCATTTATGACATTTCGAGTGATTTTGGTGATCGAATGACAACACAACACTTGGACTAATATGATTGTTAAGATGACCATTCTCAGGCATTTAGGTTCAAGTGATGACAAAGAGAGAGAAGATAGGCGTAGCTAGGCCCTCGGATCAGGAGCACCGGAAGAACCGATACCTAAGCATCGGTGCATCCAACGCTTGTCGGAAGAACCGACGCTATGATGTTTGGTGCAGAAGGGAATCGAAGCCAAGTCAGCCTATAGGCACCGGTTGAACTGACGGTCCAAGAAAGGGCATCAGTGCATTGGGCGTATTGTGTACCAGAGACGATGTCAAGTGTCCAGGAGAAGTTTCTTCAGCACCGGTTCAACCGACGGTGCATCGGAGCAAAGCACCGGTGTAATGACGTCAGCAGAAGAGGAGAAGGCTGTGAGTGACCGGTTTAACCGACGGGCAAGCATCGGTTCAACCGGTGGTCACTGTGTCAGCAGTCAGAAGTTCAACGGCAACTTCGTGTCTTAGAGTGACCGGATGAACCGACGCTACCCCTGCCAGAGGCATCGGTTCATCCGATGATACGCAGATTTTCTGCTGACCGTTGGAGCAACGGCTACAAGACTTGGTGGCCTATATATACGCCTCACCCCGGCCATTTGAAGATTGCTGGAGTTGCTGAACACCCCACACACACCCAAGAACATCTCCAAGCCATACAAAAGCATCAAGATCATATCCTTAGCCCTTAGCACACTTTGAGAGTGTTGTGTAAAGGATTAGCTCTTAGTGATTGAGATTGTAAGGCTTCGAGCCTTTGTGCTGTGGTTCATTAGCGAACCAAAATAAGAGCATGGTGCGCCGGTACCTTGGAGCGTGAAGCTCGCCGGCAACGTCATCGACCCTCCGACTTGGTGTGGAGCGGCGACGACATCTTTGTGCGGGGGACGTGGAGACCCCCATCCTTTGTGGAGAAGCTCCTTAGTGGAACCCCGGGGCCAAGGTGACCGTGATTGTGTTCACGGAAGAGACTTGGTGGCCGAGTAGCAATACTCTTAGTGAGTGCTACAACAACGTGGATGTAGGTGTGCCTTTGTGGCTAACCGAACCACGGGATAAACACCTGCGTCAAGAGTTTGCTATCTCCTATCCCGCTCTTTAAGCTTCCGCATTTCATACTAGCAATTTGTGTGTCTTCTTTTATAGAATAGTTTCTTGATAGGAAAGACTATAGGTTGCTAAACTCTTTTGGGATAGGGGTTTTATACTAGAACAACCTAGTTGCACATCTAGATAGCATGTTTTAGTTTAAGTTTTGTGCAAACTAGTTGGAGCCATAGATCTAAGTTCATACTAGAGCACTCGATCAATTTCACCTTAGTTGATTTAGCCAACTTGGCAAGGGGAGCAGGCCAGGGCCAGGTCGAGTTGGGCTGAAAGCAAATTTGGGAAAAGAGGCCGCCGCCGAGTGGTTGGGCTGAAAAGCTGGGCTGGTTCGTTACAAGATATTTGGGGACTTGCCGACTTGGAGTGGGCCGACGCAGAACGGCTATACATCGCGCGAGCTACAATAGTCCAATTCATCGCTGAAGAATCCGTGCGCGCGTCTGCTTTCTTGTTGGGCTGTTTTTTTGTTTAAACGGCCCATGAGCTAGGCAGACTGGCCTCTGGCCACGTGAACGTGATTAACAAGCTAGGTCAGGCTGGCAGCTGGCCACGAGATTAACATGCATGGTGTTTGCACATAGTTTTATTTCCCATGTGATAGATACACCTATGGCTGAAACATATGCATTGAAGGAAGGTCTCTTGTTGGCACAAAGCATCGAAGGTAATATGCTCAAAAAAAAGCATCGAAGGTAATAGAATTATCATCCAGTCAGATTGCAGGGAAGTTGTGGAGATTATGAAGGAAGGAGGGTTCTTGGCAAATTCAGCGGCGACCATCTATGATGAATGTATTACTCTCTGGTGCTGATTTCAGGAGATTTTTATAGAGCATTGCTGTAGAGATTCAAATGGCGTTGCACATGAGCTGGCGAGAAGAGCTTTGCAATCAAAGACAAACTGTATCTGGGACGATGAGCCCCCTAGTTTCATTCGTGAGTTTGTAATAAACGATATATCGATTCTGAACTAATAAAGCTCGCGTATGCTTGTCAAAAAAACACGCATGGTGTTTGCCATCTGCATCTTTTTATTATTGTTTTCTTTTCTTTCGTCCATTTGAGGAAGAACAAGTTGAGTTCATATGTGATGTGTGTCTTGCGAGTAAGGTGGATTCTAGAGGTGGAAAGAGAAGAGCACTTATAGAAAAGGCTCCAACTGTTCTGGTTATTTCTTTGAAAAGAGCGCTTTGGACTGGCGTGGAAAGAGAAGGAAGTTGGACTGAAATGAATAGTAAAGTGACTGGGCATGTGAGATTTGAGGAAGTGCTTGATATACATAAATTCATGGACCCAAGGTAATATGTTTTCCAATTTTACTAAATATGTTTTCCTTTTACCATTCAACTTGCATTTTTTATTGGCAACAAAGGTTCTTAATGTGATCATCACTATTTCTTGTCATATGTAGCTCCAAGGACCTCAACAGAACCAAATACCACCTCATTGGTGTTGTCCGTCATCACGCAATAACAACTGAACTAGGTCATTATACTGCTTATGTGAGATGTGCCCAGGAATGGGTTCTTACTGATGACCGTTCAGTCAGTGTGTGCACTCTAGATGACTTTCTTCCTTACTGTTTTATGAAAGGGACGGAGATCTAGACCCACCTCCTGCTTCACTTCTTATCTCACAAGGGTCCAAATGGCAACTAGTTCGTGGTGGTAAGAAGGATTAGAAACGAAAGAATAAACCGAATCTTTTTCCCCAACAAGAATATAAGCATGTATATAAGAAGCAATATTTGAAAGGAAGTGCAACATCAAAATTTGAGAAGCATGGGAAGGATATGCAAGGAATGCCATGGATACACACCACAGTCGAAGAGGTAAAGTTCACTCCCCCAGCCCACCACACGTTGCATTTGCATTTATTGGCTTTGTATCCTTCTAAAATGTGATTTTTGGGGTTTATATATGTTCCTGAAGGGGGGGATCCTTCATCAAGACGGCGACCATTCAGCAGAATGAAAAAGTGCTAGAAGGATTTGAGAGGTTCCTTAACAAGTATATGTATTCTTCTATATGTACCTAATGCTCATCCTTATTGTTTTTCGAAAGACCAATGCTTATAATCATTAAAAAAGATTAGGTTTGTATGTCATGGAGAAAGCCAACCATATTATCTTCGCCATATGAAAGGGATTCATAGCAGTGGTGCATCCTCCTATGTATTACGCATACCATATTCACACATTCGAGAATTTTCACAACACCTTGCTATGACTCTGTGCAATAACTACAACAGGTGACATTTTTTGCTTCATTTCCATTAGCCAATTTATTCCATTGGATGCTCAAGATTTATTTCTGGTGCAACAGGCTAAAGAAGAGCTTGAACCAGGCTGCAAGATCATTCATGAAGCAGTCCTTACAAATGGAATCAGAGCCTAAGGGTACTTTGAAAATCCTTGAGCTTCCTTTGAAGTAAGTGCACAACAGCAAACTTGTATTAGCTTCTGAAAGACAAATTATAGGGATATGTATTGATAAATGTTGTTGTCGTTGCAGGCACCAATGGTTGAAGGAACATATAAAGGAATACGTTCTGTGGAAGTAATGAAAGTCTATGGCCACATACTAAGTACTATATATATTCCTACACCAGATTATATCTTGGTGTTGCAGGGCATTATATGGTTTATCATCATGAAACACAAGAGTGGTTTCTCTTGGAATGGCATCTTCTATATTGAAAATATCGAGGTAATCAATGAGAACATTTTCCTCATCACCAAACTGCCACAGAAGTTTATGGTTTTAGATGAGTTGATAAAGGCCATGAAAAAGGATTTTCTCAAATATGCAGAATGTTGAAGGAAGCAACTCAAACTTCTACACTCTTCTCCACAATTCAAGAATAAGATATTTTCCATGGAGTTCTCTAGAATATCAAAATAAAATAAATCAAAGATATTTCTAGGACTAGATATTTTCAAGGAAGAGTGTAGAATTTAGATCAAGGGCTATGATTTTGCCACATGTCAATAATACAATGGCTTTGTAACCCTATATATAGAGACCCTCGCCCTTGCTATGCCATTCATCTAAGAGCATGGTAGATGAGAGCAAGGTAGATAGCTAGGTGAGAGCATGAGAGGGTGAGTGCTAGGTAGCCACTAATGAGTGTCTTGTGTAATATTACTGTGTTGTAATAAAGCAAGTGGTTTGTAAGTGTTAGTCTCCCAGTTTTCAAGTACTTAGTGTATGAGTTGTGATCTATCATAGGTTGGTTTTGCCACCTGGGATCACATAAGGTCTGGGCTTCATCGTAGGAAGGCTCTGCCTCCCGGAAGCCAGTTTCATCTGTTGGTAGCTTCTGCCACCCGGAAGCGAGAAGTCGGCTCTGCCGTCAAAATGACCTTATACACTAAGTAGCTAGAAATTGAAAAGAATAACCGGCTCTAGAGTGAGTTGGTGTGTCTTAGGTGTATGTCATCAGCTTAGTGGGTATTAGGGCCACCTCGGTTCCCAACACAGAATTATTCCTATCACAGGGTATTTATATGATTCTGTCCAGCACTCAGATTCGGGCTCACCAGGTTAATGGTCAGTTCATTGTTCCTTATCTAAAACAATTCAGTAGACTGTTAACATAAATGTCTTGGGATTCCAGTATCTTGTTAAATGGTGACTTGGTCGAGGGTTTTCGTGATTTGATAAGGCACCATCCCTTACTGAAACCTCCCCTGGTTATAGCATATTTTTTTGTCAGGCATCCACAGTGCTTGTCGCTCCCATGACTATAATATCCTGATGCACCCTTCAAGGATGCTATAAGTGGTGTGATGGGGGAGTGAATGCAATGCATTAGATTTGGTAATTCAATGATTGATGCTGCCCTCAACTTCAAAGAGAACCAGAAGACGGAGGCATAAGACAAGAAGGCGAGTCCAATTCCTGGAGAAGAAATACCTTGGCCCAAAGACCTTGAGGCTATGGTTGAGTTTATACGCCATCTATTCAATCATGGGTCTGATTATTCCAAAGAAAGAGAGGAAGTTAAGGTTAGTTCAAGGCCAAGATGGTATGCTTGTACCTTATGGTGATAAGAAACCCTAAAAACAATTAGTGAAGACTTTGGAAGAAACTGAGCTCGCTGCTGCAGTTGGTATTGTAGAGTTTATTTGCAAACTTTTTCACCACTTGGTGGCAGAGAAATGCATTTCAGAACCGTAAGTTGCCCATACACTTCATATTCTTTTCTTGTGTAAATATATGGTTGCTTACTATTGTATATTTTTTATAAGTGGATCCTACCTATGTGGAAAGCTTATAAAAACTCATTCACATATATCTTTTTCCCCCTCCAGAAGTGTTTCTGTTTGGTGTTGTCATGGTGGCTGGGTTGTATATAGGATAAATATGGGATATATCAGAATGGCAAGACCAAGATATGGGCTGAGATCAGAGCTAGACTTGTTATTTTTTTTTGTACAAGGATTCGACCAATATTGAATCCACAAGCATAGGGAGAGAGGGAGAGAGAACAGATTGAGTAAACCTTTTACTGAAATGACTTGTTATAGGAATGAATGTGGTGTCCATATCAAATCAAGGACGTTGTTCCTTCCATGTCAATATTTTATCTCTTGCTCCACCATCAACACCACTTTTCATTTTTGTAGAACTATCATATATTTTCCACTGTCATTGGACTATTGAAGTGCTGTTGGTAAAAGAACATCAGCTTTCTTAGTGGAGTGTAAATATTATTTTCATAATAGGTGAACGTTGCAACATGGCTAAACTACCATTACTACCATTACATCTAGATTTCACGGAAGCGCTAATGGCCTATCTTGAAATTTAGAAATTGTTAGTGTCGGTGTTTGCCGCCAAGCCTGCTCAGGGATACCCTTAGCAGTAGGATTGTAGGTAGTGATCGATTAGCTCTGGAACTCGATGGTGCAAGGAACACAAGAATTTAGACAGGTTCGGGCCGCGAGATGCGTAATACCCTACATCTTGTGTGGTTGCTTGTATTGCCTTAGGTGTTGATATTTTTGAGGGGGTCCATGCCCGCCCTTATATATCCGGGAAACAGGGTTACATGGAAAGTCCTAACCGAGTACAGTTGGAGCCCTACTACAACACGGTCGGGTAGTTTCCTTGTACTGCAGCTAGTTCTATGCCTATTCGGGTAGTTACAAGAGAGGTAAGTACATCCATGTGATATCTCTTACTCTAGAACATTCTATGCCTATGAGCAGTCTCGCTGTCCCAGGTCTGACAATTAGGAATGCCTTTTTCATAATCTTAAACTAACCACATAATTCATTGTGTTATACCATGAGACAAGATTTGCATATGAACTGTCTCCTAATAATAACCTCTCTCTCCTATTCCTTCATGGGGTGTTTGGTTTGATGGATCAACCCATTCTAGATAGAGTCAATTCCCTTATATGCCACTAAAATTTGTATTGTTTCCTTGTGTGCCATTCAAATTCGTGCTACTAGATAAAATTTCGCATCCCTTCGGTGCCATTCTGTTAATTTTTCACTGCTAGTTGCTATTGGTAGAATCATGTTTTGTTTGTAAGGCCATATTTGCTCTTCCTTGTACCGAAGAGTTGGGCCCACGTGATGCCCTTCCGCGTGGAAGCAGAGTGGTGGAGGCGATATCTGGCTGTACGTGGAGGAGATCGGGCAGCGCCCTTGACCTTGTTAACGCGAGAGAGCAGCTTGGTGAGGCCGTAGCTGGCCTTCCATGGCGCTGGTTCTCAGTGGCCTGGAGGTTGTACCTCTAGTCATAGATCGTGGGCAGCGAAGCCATGGATAGTGGCTAGTGGTGCCGCGAGTTGAGCAGCTTGGTGATCTCCATTTCCATTTTACCCGGAGTGCCACGTATGCCACCACCGCTGTTGTGATGGTTGTTGTGGGCAAACCCGTCATAGTAGGCTTGGTCGTGCCGCTTGCATAGAAGATGTGCTGGGAAGGAAGATCCTGAGATCTAGGAGGCAAGGAGGGGAGGTAAAATGGTCTTTTCCGGTCTCTGTTAATGGTCATCCATTCAAATTGGCATGCAAGGGAAGGGAGAGTAAAATTTATTCAGTGACACTCAAGGGAAAACCAAATTTCTAATGGCACATAAAGGAAGTCTCTTCTGGTCCATCATGAGTTCATCCCATTATTTTTTTTGGACTACTTCATCTCATATTTGTATTAATCATGCGTGCATGAAGAATGAGGTGGTGATACATTTATCCAATCTGAACAATGTGTGCATACATCCGAAAATTTATATTAGTTTTTGCTCTTGTGCATACATTAGAATTTATTTTCTTCACATTGCAGGTGTTTTTTTAAAAGAAAACATAGGTTCATTTTGGCTGAATTTAATCTTCATGCAACCTCAGTAACCTTTAAGTTATTAGGTGCAGTACATATTCTAGATGCAATTGTGCATACATTAGTAAACTCCATTAACTTATTGCCAACCTGGTCTGGTCGTTTTTAAAAAAAAAACAAACTGGTCGTTGTTATTTTGTAATCTTGCTTTTCGTGGCAGTTCAACTCCCATTGATGAGAGGGCAATGGAACAATGGGACAAGTGGTGGGAGCCTGATGAGGAGGATGAGGATGTAAGTTATTGCCCAGCAGTCACTATGACACTATATGGATAAATACATGTCATTCTATGAATAATCATTTTAGGATTCTTAGGAATTCATAGAATGACTTTTTTTAGCACATCATAAAAAATGTGATAAAAGCATCAATGTAATGAAATAATAAAAAATAGGAGAGAATTCGAAATCATAACTTTTGAAACAACAAATAAAATTTAATAAAGGAATAAAAGAGATTTTGCGTAGATTAGTTAGCTCTGATTTTATAAATTTTAATTTTATTTGTGCATACTCATATCAACTTGGACGTAATCACTGTGTTCGCTTGGCTGTGGCTGATGACTGGTGTTGATTTGTTATGAGATAACAGTACTGCTAAATGACTGGTAGCTGGTGACTGGTGCTGATTTAGTATGAGAGAACAGTACTACTGACTAGTTAGCTGACAAACCAAGCGAACACAGCGAATATGATCATATTGTCTGTTCATTCGCAGGACGAGAAACAATGAACAGGATGGTGTTGTAAGATTAGATTATCATTCAGATGTTACACGATTATCTCTTCTAAACTGACGAGGAACAATGAACAGGATGGTGTTGTAAGATTAGATTATCATCATTCAGATGTTACACGATTATCTCTTCTAAACTGCTGAAGTGTATTTTTCTTTTGCCTGTCAACATATTGCTGCACAGCGTAATGAACTGTATGACAGCGTAATGACCTTCGTGTGACATGTAAGGTAACTTGCACCAACGCAAATGTAGCGTTGCCGCTCAGCATAACGTTATTTGGCTTCGCACAATAAAACCTTGTTCATCAAAGAGCTCCCCCTAATCTATTCGTTCTAGCTGAATATTTAATAATTCGTAACGTGCACGTAGCAGATGAAACCAGTGGATTACTGGATTTTCGCACGTGATCGTTGATAATTAACAGATGCATTATTGTTAATGTTTTCTAAAACGATATCATGCAGGTGTGCACGTGCATGCGTGTCAGGCTGACCTCACCAAGTTGTGTGTGTGATTTAAGTGTACTTTTGATGAAAATGCAAGCGAAACTAACACTAGGTGTTAGCGGCGAATTTAGGCCCTGTTTAGTTGCTGAAAAAGTTTGCACAATATCTGTCACATCGAATCTTCGGACACATGCATGAAGCATTAAATATAGTTGAAAAAATAACTAATTACACAGTCTAACTGATTAGCACGAGATGAATCTTTTAAGCCTAATTAGTCCAAAATTAGACATTATTTATCAAGTAACAACGAAACATGCTACAGTACTAAAACTCCAAACTTTTTCACCAACTAAACACACCCTTAATCAGTCAGCCAATCAGCCAAAGACCGCCGGCACAGTTTCTAATGGTGGAGCTTCTCAGTGCCGATGACCACCGAAATGTCACGTATATCGATTATAAAAAAGAATCCTTAACCGATCAAGCAATTTCCGGCGCACCTTTAAGATCTTCTGCATCGAAATTTTAGCCAACTCATAGACAACGAAGATGAACTGGTGATGGGAAAGTTAAGTTGACATAATTCTCGACTCTAATAAAGCAAACACAAGACAAGATGAAACATAATCCAAAGAGCACACACTGCAGACGACATATGACCCACACTGATTTCGGAATCATACCAGACCACATAAATATAGTCCCAGTCCCATGTGGGTTGTCACTTCAACCCCTTGTTTAGACGCAAAATTCAAAATTTCAAAAGAATCTTACATACATGAAATATTAAATCTAGACAAAATAAAAATTAATTGCATAGTTTGCTTGTAAATTACGAGACGAATCTAATGAACCTAATCAGATCATGATTAGACATTAACTTGCTACATTAAATTGCTACAGTAATTGCAGGGTGAGCCTCCAACGGTTAGTTTTCAAAATAGACCGGTCTGACCGGTCCAACACTGACAGGGCAACGGCTAGTTTTGTGAGAAGGGGTATTTATACCCCATGACTTCACCCATTCGTGGGTGCTGATGCTAGAACTTTTCAGAACATCTTGAGAGCCTTGTGAGCACTTGGAGAGTCCTCCCCAACCTCTCTTTGTGAGAGTTGATTGATTCAAGGTGAATCTTTAAGTTGGGTTGAGTGAATCCATTCCTTGAGAGCCATTTGAGCAAGAGAGAAACATCCCTAGCTTTGAGCACTTGAGGTTGCGTCGGCAAACTCGATTGAAGCATTTGTTACTCTTGGAGCATCGGCTCCAAGACGGCTAGGCGTCGCCGGCTAGCTCCCAAGGTTGTGGTGAGCAGCGGCAAGTTTGTTGCGGCTTCGATCGTGTGCCAAGAGGGCGCATGGTCATATAGTGGAGAAGAGGAGATAGCTTGACCTTGGGGTCACTACGAGCTTCCTCAACGGAGAGTAGTATTCACACGTGGGTGCACGGGGTGAATCCGAACTTCGGTCAAACAAATCACCGTGTATTCATCGCATCATTTCTATTTCGGTTTGATTTATTTATCTTGCATTTATAGTTTTGAGTTTGAATTGTGCTTCCGCTCGATCTACTTGGGTGTGCTCTACTTGTGTGTAGGGACTTGTTTATATTGTTAGAAATACTCTGCAAGACACATATCCCAAGTTTCTTATAGGTTCAAGCTCGAGAGGGGACTTGTTCCTGCTGACTGGGCTGTCTGCCTGCATAGACCGGTTTGACTGGTCTGGTAGACCGGTCTGACCGGTCCAGGCAGTTCCAGCAGGGATTAAGCGCCAAATATTGAAAGAAACGCCTATTCACCCCCCTCTAGGCTACGACATCGCGTGATCAAGATCCTTTTAATTGGTATCAAAGCTTTGGTCTCCGGATTGAAGCCTCACCGCTTGGAGAATCACCATGTCGACATTTTGCAAGGTACCATTTGAGCCCCTTGGTATAAATGGCTCAAACTACATTTCTTGGTCAGCTCATATTCGTAACATGCTAAGGAACATGGGTCCTTCTTTTGAGCAAGCCATAAAGACTAGCATTCTACCTAAAGGATTTAAAAATTTGTCAAATGAAGAAAAGGAATGCTTGTTGTGTAATCGTCGTGTAATTGACCTCTTGTTTGAAAGCATGGACAAAGATTTTGCAGATTCTATACAAGAGGAGAAGAAATTTGCAAAGATATGTCTTGATGCATATAGTCTTTGGAAACTTCTAGAGGCAATATGCGAAGAAGATAGTAACGACGAAGATCAAGAAGAAGATGAAGGGTCACTAGAGGAGTATATTACTTCAGAGAATCATACTCATCCTCTTGTGGTCTCATTCGATGATCAAGGAAGAAAAGAAGCAAAGTCTGCTGGTTCCCTGTTGGAACCGGTCAGACCGGTATGTATGACCGGTCGGACCGGTCTGACCAGGGGACAGCGCAAAGAGAGCAAAAAGTGCTCCCGACGGCGATCAAGGCAAGCAAGAGCTTCTTATGAGTCAACATCTTCAATTGATGTTGATCACAAGTGCTTAACAGCCGAAATCAAGAAAGGAGATAACCAAGGAGTTGAGCAGGCAATGAAATTCAAAGAAGAGCTTGACAAGCTCAAGATCATCTATGCCTCCTTGGTAAGAAAATCAGAGAATTTATCTACTAACTCCTTGTGTCGGATTGACTCTTTAGAGAAGGAGAATCAAGTGCTCAAGGCAAGGTTGGAGAAGCTTACTAGTGAGCATATGGCTTTGCAAGGAACTCATACGGAGCTTGAAAAAATCCTATGAGATGCTTGTGAACTCACATGTCTCACTTGAAGTGGCTCATGAGGTTATGGCTACAACGGTAAAATCCTATGAACCTCTATCCCACACTTGCACATGCTCACAAGTTCAATTTGACTTGACTTGTACTAAACCATGTTGTTCTCAATCAAGCCAATCTAGTATTGAGCAAGTATTTGTAGAATCTTGTGATGATTTCATTGCACAAGAAAATGAAGAACTTATGCATGAAGTAAAAAGACTCAAAGAACAAGTGATTAAGTTGGAGGGCAACGAGAAAGTGAGACCTTCTCAAGATAACCGCGACTCCGTGGTGAAGAAGCTTGAGAAGGGTTCAAACATCACTAGATCAACTCTTCAACAATATCAAAAGAGTATCAAGCACAAGATTTCAAGAAAGAAGTCTCTAGGACACATCAAGTGCTATAGATGCCTAGAGAAAGGGCATTATGCAAGAAATTGTCAAATCAAGTCCGATTAGGAAGAGCGACTTTCAAGAAGTCAAAGAAAGCTTCCAGAAAATAGAGTGTGCTTTGGATGCAGGAAAAATGGGCATATGACCCAGTGCTGTCCTCAGCAGTTCAGGTCTTACCAGACCGGTCAGACCGGTCACTCCTGACCGGTTAGACCGGTCCAGGCCAGAGCTGCTGCAGGACCCGTCAAGAAGCCCACAAAGTCCACTCTTACACTCAAGAAGACTTGTGATGCTCAGAAGTATAATAATAAAGTCAAGAGCACCTTCGTCAAGCTTAAGCACCGAATTTGCTACACTTGTCGAGCAAAAGGGCATATGAGCAAGGATTGCCGAAACGGTAATTTGCTTAACACAAAACTTGTTCAATATGATGTTGCTAAGCTTGGGAAGGACAAGATGAATACTCATGCTACTAAGGTGATCAAATCACCCAATGTTAGCATAAGATCTATTTGGGTCCCCAAGTCTATTGTGGCTAATGTTGTAGGGCCCAACAACATTTGGGCACCAAAGAAAGCTTAAAAGGTTGCAGGTACATGGAGATGCATTGGAGAGCTTGACTCTTTGAAGTTTATTGTGTATTCATGTCATTGACCAAGTTCAAAGAATAATCTTGCATATCTTCATCCAATGCTATCTCGGTAACTCGTTTTTAATTTCAAATTGCATTAGTCACTTAACTGCTGGTGAGTACTAGTGTGTCAGTTGTGTTAAGTTTGGGACATTCTAAATAAGTGACTAAAGCATTTTTTCCTTTGAGTTACTCCCTATTTGCCGTGAGATGCGTTTAATGGCTCTTGTGTAGAGCAATGTCTTGTTTTAGTGCAGGTAAGCAAATATATCTTGTAGACATTCATTTAAGCAAGACATGAATAAATTAAAGGTTACTGCAGTTTGACTGGTGTGACCGGTCTGACCGGTCCATCAGACCGGTCTGACCTATCTGGACCAGAAAACTGCAACAAATTGAAGAAACGAGAAAGAAGCTACGAGAAAAAGGGTCCTTCTTAGTACATATGCTTTATAGACATCTCTTGGGGTCATGTACTTTAGGCAGTAAGAGAATCTAGCACAATTTCAATTAAATATCTTTTTATGTGCTTTATGACCAACTTGTTAAAGTAGTCTCTCTTAGTCTCTTAATATGGATAAAGTGCATATAAAAGAAATTCAAAACTCTTATGCACTTATTTAGGGGGAGATCACTTTACAATTTGTGTCTTTGGGACTAACATTTTCCTCGAGTGAATGTGTAGTCTCTTATAGTGTTGATTATGCTCTTTATGGATCCAATGAGAGTTAATATAAGTATACCCATCCAACAGATCAAATATTGGTTGACAAAGCATAATCATGAAGTACTTGTGCTACATTGCACACTATTTCTCATCTATGAGAACTAGTGATTGTTTCTAAAAGTTTAAGCATAAGTTTAAGTGGCTAAGAGGCAAAGGTATGTTTTCTACTCATCATGCTTTACCTTTGAACATCTAGGCCACGTATTAATGCTAGTGTGTGCCTTTGTATGCATCAAGCTCAAGAAATCTTGTCACCTAGATATTTAGCTAAAACCTTCCTAATTGTGACTAAGTGTCAATCATGTGTAAAATTAAGTAAGGTTTGTGCTAAGCTCTCTAGTGTGGTGATAGCTTGACTTGTAGCATGCTTTGAGTGTTATAGGATAGATTTTTTCGGAAACTCAACTAGCATGATAGGTTGTGTGTCAAATTTGAAAATATTTGGATCTTGGTCTTTGTGACCGTATCAATCTACTTGTGACTATAGTTCTCATTGATTGTTTGATAGCTAGTCACAAGTAGTGAGATTTTCTCAAGTCCATAGATTCCTATCTATATCACTTCTCTCATCCAAGGAGCGGTTATATTGGAAAATCATCTCTTCCTTGGAAGTGACAAGGAGCTCTTATTTCGGAAAAATGTGTTCATCAAAATACTCCTTACTTAGTCGTCCACCTATCCAATTCATGGTTAGCACATAAAGTCAGAAAAGTATGAATATATGGAGAGTGCTTAACTATTTGATCAAGGAATTATCGTTCTAAGACTTTTTCATGGTCAACTCCCGGATTGTCTGGATTTTAGCCCGGATACTCTGGGCTATGCCCGGATACTCGGGACATTCACACGGATAGTCTGGACGGGATTTTTCTGGCACTTCAGGTGCGACCGGTCTGACCGGTCTGTCTGACCGGTCTGACCGGTCCAACCCGGTAACTTCCTTTTACCCCCTCCGCGGGGTAAAATAGTAAAACAGTCTCACTTTTCACCATTGTGCCACCGACCTCTCCTCTCTTTCACCCGTGTGCCGCCCCTCTCCACATTCCTCTCCATCCTCTTCACTCCATTGGAGATTTGGAGTTCTAGCCCTTGTTTGGTTGCTTCATCACATGCATTGGGGCTAGAAGGGGGAAATCAATCAGTGGTGAAGCTGGTTTTGAATTTCCTCACGAGTTCATCTCTCTTCCAAGGCATCACATGTTTCCCTCGCCCGATCTCTTAGCTTAGCGCATATCTTTTCAATCCCTTTGGTCCAGTAGGTTCTACTAGGCCTAGGAACTATTCCCTAAGAGATCAAGAAGTTTCGTGGCTCGCATTGCTCGGAATCAAATCCTAGGGTTCGGGCGCCACCCGACCGGTCTGACCGGTCCGCCCGAGCGGTCAGACCAGTCGGTCTGGCCAGAACCCAAAACCATCAGTTTAAGCCACTTTTTGCTTTGTAAAGTGCTAGATAATCTTAACATTGTTTATCAAAGTTCTCTAGCATTTTTTTTAAACAAAGATCATCAAAACCGAATCTTTCTCCAGTTTCTGTCAAGGACCGGTCTGACCGGTCCATCCGACCGGTCTGTGACTGACAGAACCCAGTTTCCAGTTTTCTAGTGCAATTCAAATACTTTCTATCCAGATCTTGTGGGTTGCTTCTCATGATCTAATTTCGTCTCAATATTTCTCTATCTCAGATTGGAAATCATGTATAAGAGAAACCGTGAGAAGAGGAGCAAACTCAATGAGGATCGAGCTGCACGAGCAGCTGGAGTGGGTTCGAGCAGTGGAGGCACCAAGGCAGCTGCAGTTGTGTCCGCTTCACAGCCTCTTGCAGCTGCTCCTAGTCAACATCAGTTGAGGCCTAGAAGGGCCAAGACAGGGGCACAGCAGATGGACATTGACGAGTCATCAGGCAATGACACAGAGGAGGATGCACCCTACTTGAGAGATCCTCGTGATGATGAGGACACTGAGACAGATGCAGATGCAGGTGCAGATGATGTTGTTGATGACGATGATGATGATGATAGCAATGATGAGTCAGAGGAAAGTGCAGCAGGTAGCTCAGACTTGGAGGGTCCTGTGGTGACCCCAGCTATTTAGATTCCTGTCAGGCAGGCCGGTGTAGAGATTGTCAGCTACTACAACACCGGGATGACAGCGGCTACACGTTTGCTGAGGCATCAGAGTCCTTTGGATGTCCCAAAGGACACCGTGGACTACAAGTTTCACACTCGGTTTCAGCAGGACTTCTATCAGACTGTCATTCTTGCCAAGGCAGGGATTGCTTCAGAGGCCCAGTGGGTTGATTGGGCACATATGGCAAACTTGGGTCATAAAATCTGTGATGAGGTGGCTCAGATGTGTGAGGACAGGCACATCAAGGACATTATGGGGTTCCAGCATGATTGGAACAAGGAGGTGATAGCCCAGTTCTACGCGACCGTATATTTTGGGCATGATCCAGAGAATGGCAATGAGAGGACTATCTACTGGATTACAGAGGGACATCGCTACCAGTGTTCCTACACTTCTTTCTGCCGTTACTTGAGACTTGATGATCAGGATGTGAATCGTCCTAAGCTTCACTATGATTTACCTCTGTCAGCTGATCAGGTGAGATTCATGTATCCGAGGGATAGGGTTGGCAATGCAGGCAAGGTCACGGGGTTGTATACTTACTACTCCATCCTGAACAGGATGTTCAGGAAGACACTTACACCCCGGGATGGGAATCCCAGTGACATCTCAGCGCATGCCAAGAATCTTATGAGCAGGATGCAGCCAGACCCTCGAGGCGGTGACTTCAGTGTTGGTGACTTCATTTGGGAGGAAATCAAGCATATTTCTGAGACTCCCTTGAAGACATGTGGCTATGCACCGTATATCATGAGGGTGATACTTAAGGTCACCAGGAGAAATTTTGGGATGGACGTGAAGCATGAGCCGCTTAGGATCAAGCATCCTAAGCATGTGAGAGTTCCTTCTGAGGGCAGATATGACGAGGTTCAGGAGGAGGATCAGGAGGATCAGGGTCTACTACCTGATCAGGATGCAGATGCACAGCAGCACGCTCAGGACGTGCCTCAGCAGGAGGAGCCAGCTGGAGGCTTTGTGCCTCATGAGGGTAGAGATGTTTCCCCTCCTCGCAGGTCTTCCTCTTCCTTTAGGCGGATGTTCAGGACATTTGTAGGCATGATCAAGAACCAGAGAGACATTCTGGTTAATCAGGAGAGGGAGAGGAAGAACAACAAGAAGTTGAGGGATAATCAGAAGAGGATGTACACTGCCATGCAGCTCCAGCCACCTTTCTCGCCTATCTCACCAGAGCTAGAGGCAGCAGAGATCCCCTCAGTTGACCAGATGATTGAGAGCTTCCAGGGGATAGACTTTGGGCAGTATGACCACCTGGGCGAGCAGATGTTCTTTGGTCAGGAGAGTCAGCCAGGTGGATCGTCTTCAGCTCAGTAGTTCGGACACGGATCTCCACTTTTTGCACCTCAGTTCCGTCCAGGTCCACAGCTTTTCACCACAGGCCACAAATGTTCGCAGGACAGTTTGTGGGATCTCAGTTCGCTGGACCATACTCGGGGCCCCCACCATTCACTTCCAGTTTCATGGGGTTGTTTCCACCGTTCAGTGCAGGACCTCAGTTTGGGACTCACGTCAGTTCGTCGACTATTCCAGGATCGGCGACGACATTTCCTATAGCTTATGCACCCCCTTCACTTCACTTTGGTCTTGGAGGGACTTTTGCTTCACCAGATATGGGATATGCAGGGACTACAGCTTCACTTTCTCCAGCTCCTGACTCAGTTGAGGCGACAGTGGCTAGCTAGAGTGACTCACTCTTTGCTTATCCGAGCAGTACTGGTGGATTCTCTATAGGTGGGAAGTGATTTCAGAATGGCAGCACACTCTTCTCCTCTTGTACGCTTTTTGTTGATGGATGACAAAGGGGGAGAAGTTTGGAGGATTAAAGCTTATCTTTGTGTCTGTGTGTGTGCCATCTTGAGAGTAGATGTTGAGAGTAGTGTGGATATGTATCTTGAGATCATCTTGTCTCATCTAGCTCTTTATGATATATCATGTATGGATGATGGATGTATGGACATCATGATTTGGACATGTTTGGATATTCTTGTCTCATCTTGTAAAATCATATCCATCTCTTTCGTATTAAGGATTTGTGCGGACTTGAGAACTCTTGTATTGAATGCTATTGGGTGTATTTATCATGTTTTAAATACATAAGGAATGTTTATGATAGTGTGAAATTTTTGAGTGATGTGATGTCTTTTGTTTTAGCCTTGGGCTGTTCTGACAGTCTCTAACCGGTCTGACCGGTCCAAGCACGTGCTGGTTGGTGTGGACCAGTCTGACCGGTCCCATGAACCGGTCTGACCGGTCTGTGGCAGCGTCATTGCTCTTGTGTTTGCTTGTGTGCGTTACATGACATATTGCATCACGGATTTATTTATGATGATCACACACACTTGTTACACTCCACGGTTGCTAAGATTTAGGGGAAGTCCCATTTGTGCTCAATATGTGTAATTTGACATGTGAGGCCAACTTGTGTTGAATTCAATTCATATGCACATATTGAGGGTGAGCTCCAACTAAATCTGAGAATTCAAAAGCTTTATTGAATATCTTTTTGTAAGCTTTAATCGGGTTGTCATCAATCACCAAAAAGGGGGAGATTGAAAGAGCATCTAGGCCCTAGTGGGTTTTGGAGCATTGATTGACAACACGATTAAAGGACTAACTTGTTTGCATGAGATTATGAATATGTATTTAATTATGAAATGTGTATTAAAAGAGATAGCTCAAGTATTGCAAGCAAGTGTGTTTATCCCATTAGTATAATGTGTATGTGACAAGCAAAACAAGAAAAGGAAAATAGAGCAAAGTATTCATGATTAATATAAAGGCTCTAATATTTGCGAAGGCTTGTTTCGATCTATGATGGGATTCAAAGTGACAAGTAAAGATTTGATGAATGAGATGTGATATGCTTATGCATAGTCTCAAATATAGAAGATCTTGTCACATGTGATAAATGGATGTTAACTTAAGATGCAAGCAAGCAAGGCAAAAGAGAATGAGACATGAGTTGATACATATATGATGTCTCAAATTGGAAGGCTTGCATATAAGATTGAATTGAGAATTCAAATTGACAATGAAGATTTCATGCATGGCACAAATCAATATGAGTTCAAGATGGACGGCTAGGATAAAGGTAGAGGACCGAGAGGCGTGTTTCAAGAGGCTACACAAGCGACGGCTTGGAGGGAGCAAAGAAACCGATACGGGTCAAAGGCCGGAGATCCTAGAGTCATGGAGAGCTCTATGTTGAAGAGTGTCATTATTCAAGAAAAGAAGGTGACTTGTGAATCAAGGTGGATTTCATTCCTATGCAATTCAAAGATTCAAAGTCACTAGCTCAAAGCGGGTATGCTCAAAAGAAAGAAGATGTTGATGCCCTCACAATATTGATCGAAGAAAAGTCAGCATGATCATATTATGAAGAAACTCAAGTAATCGTGGAAATTGTATATTTCATTTGTGCACTTGAGTATAGGTATGCCGTACTATCAAGAGGGATGCAACATCAGTAGGTTTAGACAATACCAAAAGTGCTCAAATCAGTCCCTAGAGAGTTTAGCCTAAGGAGGGAGAGCTAACTGCAGAAAACAGAGAGGGACCGGTCTGACCGGTCCAAGGGACCGGTCTGACCGGTCTGAGCAGGGTGAGCCTCCAACGGCTAGTTTTCAAAATAGACCGGTCTGACCGGTCTGACCGGTCCAACACTGACAGGGCAATGGCTAGTTTTGTTAGGAGGGGTATTTATACCCCATGACTTCACCCATTCGTGGGTGCTGATGCTAGAACTTTTCAGAACATCTTGAGAGCCATGTGAGCACTTGGAGAGTCCTCCCCAACCTCTCTTTGTGAGAGTTGCTTGATTCAAGGTGAATCTTTAAGTTGGGTTGAGTGAATCCATTCCTTGAGAGCCATTTGAGCAAGAGAGAAACATCCCTAGCTTTGAGCACTTGAGGTTGCGTCGGCCAACTCGATTGAAGCATTTGTTACTCTTGGAGCATCGGCTCCTAGACGGCTAGGCGTCGCCGGCTAGCTCCCAAGGTTGTGGTGAGCAGCGGTAAGTTTGTTGCGGCTTCGATCGTGTGCCAAGAGGGCGCATGGTCATATAGTGGAGAAGAGGAGATAGCTTGACCTTGGGGTCACTACGAGCTTCCTCAACGGAGAGTAGGATTCACACGTGGGTGCACGGGGTGAATCCGAACTTCGGTCAAACAAATCACCGTGTATTCATCGCATCATTTCTATTTTGGTTTGATTTATTTACCTTGCATTTATAGTTTTGAGTTTGAATTGTGCTTCCGCTCGATCTACTTGGGTGTGCTCTACTTGTGTGTAGGGACTTGTTTATATTGTTAGAAATACTCTGCAAGACACATATCCCAAGTTTCTTATAGGTTCAAGCTCGAGAGGGGACTTGTTCCTGCTGACTAGGCTGTCTGCCTGCATAGACCGGTTTGACCGGTCTGGTAGACCGGTCTGACCGGTCCAGGCAGTCCCAGCAGGGATTAAGCGCCAAATATTGAAAGAAACGCCTATTCACCCCCCTCTATGCTACGACATCGCGTGATCAAGATCCTTTCAGATCTCCATAGGAGGAACACTGTCATCATCACTGTCATTGTCTAAGCGTAATCGCTCTAGTAATTCTAAGTCCTTGACATTGTGAACCTCATCCCCTGCATCATCGTTATCAATTCTTTCATTGTCCTGTTCCATTCCCATCGCTTCGGTTAAGTCTATCTGAAAAGTCTCATCTAGCCCATCTTCTTGAAAGAACTCACCGGCATATGTGTTTCGGTCTATGTTGTAATCTTCATTGTTCGGGACAGGTAATTTATCGTGTGGCGATACCTTGTACACAACATCCCAACCCTTGAGATGATTGTCGGTTTGGCACGGATATGAGAGATAATAAACTTGCGTGGCTTGTTGAGCCACAATATAGACATCATCTCTTGGATACACGGATGCTTGTTGAACTTCAACTAGCCCAAGATTCGGAGTCCGTCTCACAGCATGAGGATCAAACCAATGGCATTTGAATATGACAGGTTTCAGAGGTTTCGACCCATGAAACGTGAGTTCGTATATTTCTTCGATTCTTCCATAGTACTCGAGCCCATCGTCTCCTGGCGTAAACACTCCGGAATTTGTGGTCCTTCTATTCGGCCGACTCTGCTCGTGACTTGTTGTGTGGAAACGATATCCATTCACATCATAAGCTTCAATTTTGCATTTATTTTTACATTTAGTTCGAAGGACTTTTTGACATCTCTCAATTGAGTAGCACCAACGATTTTGCACTGCCCCCCATTCGTGCCTCGTACGGTAGGTGCAAAATCATATGCTGCATCGGGTTGAAGAAGCCTGGTGGAAATATCTTCTCCAACTTACAGAGCAATACAGGTGCCATTCTTTCCATTTCTTCAATAACGTTTAGAGATAACTCCTTAGCACAAAGCTGGCAGAAGAAAAAGCTCAACTCTGCCAGCACTTGCCAGACTTGATCAGGGAGGTATCCTCGAACCATCACCGGAAGAAGCCTCTCTAACCATATGTGATAGTCATGACTCTTGAGCCCGTTGATTCGCATAGTAGACAAGTTGACTCCCCTCCTCAGATTCTCTGCATACTCATCAGGGAACATTAAGGTTTGAAACCACTCTAGCACTTCCCTCCTCTGGGGCCTCGTCAGGACAAAATCGGCCTTTGGCTTTTTCCATGCCTTGCCTGACGCAGGAGGCCTCATGTCTAGCTTCGGTCTATCGCATAATGTTGCTTGATCCACTCTGGCCTTAATGTTGTCCTTTGTCTTCTCTACAATGTTCATGATAGTTCCGAACAATGCCTTGGCGACATTCTTTTCAGAGTGCATCATATCTCTGTTATGTGGAAGGAGAAGATCTTGCATGTAGGGAAGCCTCCACAAGCCCGACTTCTGCGCCCATGCATGTTGCTGACCATATCCCTCAAAACCACCATCTGCATTAGCCACAAGACTATCTAACTGAGCACAAACACCAGCACCTGTCATAATATGAGGGGGAAGGTCTAGAACTTCGACACCTTTCGTGAAGTTCTTCTTATCGTGTCTGAATGGATGGTCAAGAGGGAGGAATTGTCGATGTTTGTCGAACGAAGAATTTTTCCCACCCTTCAGCAACCATATGAACATCAGAGCTGCCTTGCATACTGGGCAAGGGAACTTTCCGTGAACACACCAGCCGCAGAATATTCCATACACCGGCAAGTCATGTAGGGAATAATGGTACCAAACATACATCCTAAAGTTTCTCTTTGTAGCTCGATCGTATGTCCAAACCCCTTCCTCCCAAGCATTGAACAAATCATCAATCAGGGGCTCCATGTAGACACTCATATTATTTCCCGGATGTCCAGGAATTATCAGCGACAAGAATATGTTCTGTTGTTGGAAAATCACGCCGGGAGGGAGATTGAGGGGTATAACGAAGACAGGCCAACAAGTGTAAGGTGCAGCCGACATTCCATATGGATTGAAGCCATCTGTTGCTAGGGCAACACGCACATTACGAGCTTCATCTGCTTTGACTCGATGAATCCCGTCAAAGTGGGTCCATGATTCAGCATCGGATGGATGTACAAGCTTATCAGGATTGTATCGAGTTCCCATTTTGTGCCATGTCATCTGTTTCATGGACTCCTCGGTCATGAATAGCCGTTGGATCCTCGGTATGGGCGGAAGGTATCGTAGGACTTTCACGGGGACCGCGAGCTGCCTCTTCTGACCATCACTAGTATCTACCTCTACGAACCTAGAAGATTCACACTTTGGACAGTACTTTGCTTCTGCATGTTCTTTCCTAAATAAGATGCATCCCTTCGGACATGCATGAATATGCTCATACGACATCTTCAATGCACGAAGGAGTTTTTGTGCCTCATACATGCTTTTTGGAAGAATGTGACCTTCCAGAAGCAGAGTGCCAATAACTGTCAACATAACATCAAAAGCATCTCGACTCAGG
This sequence comes from Panicum virgatum, assembly GCF_016808335.1. Lineage (NCBI taxonomy): Eukaryota > Viridiplantae > Streptophyta > Magnoliopsida > Poales > Poaceae > Panicum > Panicum virgatum. The sequence goes on from NC_053153.1 coordinate 2,243,674, forward strand.
GTAAACTGGGACTTCACGGCCATCAGGCGCGCAATGGCATCCAGTTGTGAAACCTTGGTATGCCCATGAAGGGGTTCTTGTGCTGCACCCAACATGTCATAGTACGCCTTCGCGGTTGGCTCTGGCTCCTCCTCGCTATGTTCTCCCTCGAAGTGTGCTTCATGAAAGTCATCTAACATATCTCCTACCCCGGCATCAGTATCATGATCTTCAATGCGTTGCCTAACGACCTCGTTTCTCATACGATTGCCTTCACCATGGTAGGTCCACCGGGTACAGTCTCTCGTAAATCCATAATTGCAAAGATGTTGTGTCATGACTTCCCGTGTCTGTCGACGCGTGTTTCCACATTTGGTGCAGGGACACCAAGTGCATGAGCCTCCTTTAACCTTTGCAAATGCTCGATCCAAGAAAGTCTCGGTCTTCTGAATCCATTCCAAGGTCAACTCCCCCCTTGTTTCCAACCGGAGTACATCCACGCACAGTCGTCCATACTCTATCATATCAACGAGTAATATAATATACAAGAGAATGTTTGCATCTACACGATGTTCAAACATTCTACTAAGTTAAGATAGGTCCTAATCCCACCCGAAGATGCGTAGCTTGAGTCGATTTCCATGCTCTACTCCGATCCGGGACAGAATTTCGGCAGCATTTCACCGCTGTTCTCCAAATACACGTCCCGGAAGAAAGATTGTGTATCCGGAGAACAACGGGGAAATGATGCTGATACTTTGTCTCGAATGCGAGTAGAACATGGAAACTAACTCCATCTACGCATCCTCGGGCTGTCCAAAAAACGTGGACAATTCGAAATAGATACGGTCGTACATATGCAAAGTTTTGCATATTTCCATCCGTATCTATTTCGAACGGGAGACGCCTAACTAGGTTACGTGATATACAAACATGCGGTACGAAAAGCAGACTACTCTTGTATGCCTCACCTTGCTATATGGTCCGGTGGCGGAGGCCGGCGACGGGAACTAGGTGGCGGTGCTTGGTCCTGAAAAAAAAGAATAATATGTGTGAAATTATAATCAATAATTTGTTACTTTTGGTCATCTCAATAAAAAAAGTATTGAAGTACTGTTGTATGCCTCAGATATGTTTCGTTTCATTTTATCTTGAACTTGCAGCATAAGAAATCATCTAAAAAAAGTTCATGATATACATGGAACCATGTGACACATCCAGTCCAACCATCATATCAACACAAATATCAACACAAACGAGAGTTTGCTTTGGGCATGGATGTTTCACATGGTTTGATGACAATCATGAGAAATATAACCACAAGCTCAAGATCATCATATGCTACCCAGACCAAATCTAGGTAAGAATTTATATCATCACGGGCAACGAGGTTATGTAATCTGCTACGAACATTAGACGGAGGCAGGGTCTTTTGCACGTGCTCACCTAGGGCTCGACGGCGGGCGAGACGGTCAGTCGTGAAGTAGTGGACGTCGGCGGCGCGTCAAGCGTGGGCACGGGGAGCGTCGGCGCGGCGACCGTGGCCGCGGCGAGCAGCGATCGTTGCCGCGGCGAGCAGCGATTGTGGCCGCGGTGAATGGCCACCAGGGGCGCGACGTGCGTGGCCGCGGCGAGCGCCGAGCCTGGACGCAGCCAGCCTGGCGCGCGGCGACCAGCAACCGGCGGCGAGGGCGTCGGCGTCCGGGTGGCGAGCGCCGGCGAGGCCGAGCCCGGGCGCGAGCGTGGCGGGCCCAGCTCAAGCACCGGTGAGGGAGGTGGCGTAGCAGCCCCGCCGGCCGGCCACCCTTTGGCGAGAGGCCGAGAGCGTCGACGTCGGGCTCACGAGCGCCATCGAGGCCATTGGCGGGCCGAGTGCCGGCGCCGGGGTGGCGACCCCGCGGCCGTCTGGGCTCGGCGGCGTGCTTCGGTGACCGGCAGGCGCTAGCATGGCGGGGCCGTCGTGCGGGCGAGGGTGGCGGGGGCGGCGTGCGGGCGAGCGTGCGGGCGTGCGGCGTGGGCGAGCGTGCGGCCGGGCGTGCGGCGGCGGCGCGCCGGTGTGCGGCGGCGAGCGTGCGTGCGAGCGGCGGCAGGCGAGCGTGCTAGCGTGCGGCAGCGGCGGGCGGGAGCGCGGCGGCGCAAGCAGAGTGCGTGTGTGGCGTGTGTGGTGTGTGAGTGTCTGAGGCAGCCGTTGGAAGGGGATAAGGGAGGCAGGCTTTGCCGTGTGCGCCGATCTGGCCCACGGCAAAGACACCACCTTTGTCGTGTGCCTCCGATCCGGCACACGGCAAAGGCATGTCTTTGCCGTGTGCCCTGAGCAGGGCACACGGCAAAGAATCATTTTCTTTTTTTTCCTTCCTAATTATGTTTAATTAGTGTTTCCACTATTGTTTAACTAGTGTTTCAACTTCTGTAGTAAATAATTAATAATTCAAAAAATGTATCATTTATTTCGTGCAAGAATAAATACTTCTTGCTTCATTATCACATGCGGATTAAATGTACTATTTCATGCTATTTGAATCCGATATGTAACAACTGAATCACCATTACGTGTTTAACTAAAATTTGTTCAAAACACTCTAAATATCACAAAAAAATCACTCAACATTTTATGTTCTATGATTGCACTGGAAAAATCATTATTTCATGCAGTTACACCTCCATTTCAATGTATGTCATATGGTACTATTTAATGGAGACAAGATATAAAAAATAACAAATAAATCTACAAAATTATGAAATTTTGGCATGATAGATTTTAAGATGTGTATTGCATGTACAAAAAATTTTGAAGTCAACACCCAATTCGACTACCACTTTCACTTGAAATATCAACAGCTCCTTCTCAACTCTATAGATTTTCTTTGAAGATTCTTCGGTTTATAAGGAGTATATGCGATAACTTGTGCTAAACATTTTCAAATTTTTTCCATAGCCTCCACTTATAAAATCATGATAGCATAACAAATCTTATATTTTTCAGAGTAAGTTTGCTTTTTATAGAATTTAAAAATTATTGGGGCACATGGTTCATGGCATGGCTCATGAGCAAGATCTTCAAATTTTGCATCCATTTTTTAGATTAGAGCTCAAATGGGAAAAAAATGATGTGAACAACATTTTTTTGCTTCATTAATACTCTATTCACAATTATTGCAGTTCAAAATTGACTTATTCTCTAATATTCCTTTTCACGAAATAGAAATGTTAAATATAGCAAAATGACCGAGAAAATTACCAAAACTTAATGTAGAGTTCCACATATAATATAGAGATAAAAAAAGTTTCAAACGGAGAACTAATTTTTTAAAGTCAAATTTGCCGTGTGCTTAACAAAAACACACGGCAAAGAAGACTATTTTGCCGTGTGTATATGTTTACCGTGTGTTTATTACTCGGCACACGGCAAAAGATGGGGTTATGCTGTGTGTCCATTTGTTTGCCGTGTGCTAAACACTTGGCACACGGCAAACATGCCGTGTGCCTGTATATTTGCCGTGTGCTACATTTTAGGCACACGACAAAGAGTCTATTTATCGTGTGCCCGACAAAGTGCACACGACAAAGCTTCTCGCACACAGTAAAGGTGGCGTCTCCCGTAGTGGCGGCCGGGCGACGTCGGGCTGGGGAGGCGGTGGCCCGGCCGGGCAACGTCGGGCTAGTTCGGCGGCGCAGCCAAGCGACGTCGGGGTGGGAGGCGGCGTTTAGGGTTGGGAGGTAGATGAAACGTCGATACCTCGATGAGGGACAATACGGTCATATGAGGAAAAATACATGTATTTAGTATTATCAAATGAATTAAAATGAGCAAAATGTTATGTATTCCGAAGAGCAAATGTTTTGAGTGTCATTTTAGCGAAGCGAATGTTATAAATCCTATTTTAGCGAATCCCCTTGGAGTTTTATTATAGTAGCAATTTTCTAGGGTAAAACTCGATTTCACTTCAGGCCATGTTGTCACTGTTAGTTTGGTGAACCAGATCTGCTGTTTGGGAGAGCGGGATGTCATCGAGGCACATGAATCGCCCAGCCGCCTCGGTTGCGTGCAGCAGCAAGCGCCCAGCGGCCTTGGTTGTGTGCAGCAGCTCGCGCCGGCGGCGGAAGATAGCTGATGCCGCCGCCGCCGCCGCCGCCGCCACCCGGGATTCATCTTCGTGGGCGTCTCTACACGAGGATTTGGTCAGCCTAATCGGGTGGCGAGTGCTAGCCGGCGATTTGCGGGACTATATCCGCTTCCGCGCAGTGTGCCCCCACTGGCGGTCCAGCACCACTTGCCCGCGCGGACGCGGCATCGTCGACCCGCGCTTCCACCCGCGGCGGTGGATGCTGTTTCCCGAGGGCCACGGCCTCTACCCGGGCCACGGCAAACTCGGTGGGTACGTCCACTTCTTCAACCTCTCAACTGGTGCCTTCGTCCGCGTCCGGCTCCCGTTCTTCAGGGATCACTGCGTCCTCGACTCCGTCGACGGCATCCTCCTGCTGCAGAGGGATCAGGACACCGCCATCCGTCTCCTTCATCCTTTCACTGGCGACATCGCGGAGTTCCCACCGCTGGAGACCCTCCTGCCACATGTGGACCCATGGTTGCGGGGAAACAAGTGGAATTATCTCAGAAGTATCTGTGCTGCCTGCATCAGTGTGGGTGCAGATGGAGTCGTCAAAGTAATGATGTCCCTACCCGGTAACCGGAATTTTATCTTTGCTACCTCTGGGGATCAGCAATGGAGGATCTCAAGCTGGCGCTGTGGTCCAAGTTGTGTTCCATTGCCGTTCCAAGGAAAGTTCTATATGTTGCATCATCCTGAAGATAACAGCGAACCAGAGGTCTTCCAGGTCGACCCCCCCCCCCCCCCCCCCCAGCAGGAAGATATGAACTTGGGTACGCCATCATTGCCGCCAGCAAAGTTTATTGCCAAATGTCCAGCAAGCACAGAAATTTGTCCCCCTTTGTATGATCTGGTAGAATGCAACTCAGAGATTTTGGTGATGACCTTAAGAGGTGAGCAATATTCATTGTACAGATTAGCTGATCTGATGCTGGGAAGGACTGTCCCGCTGACATGCATCGATGGCAGCACTATCTTCTTTTCTAGGCAGATACTCTGAGGCGTTTCCTACCATTGTGGCTGACACCATTGTTCTTTTCGAACCAATTAAAAAATATCTTGCTCAATACCATCTCAATAGTGACACATTATCGGCAGCATCAGTTACACCAGGGATTGCTTTTCCAAGTCCTTCTACCATAATTTCCCATATCTTTACCTGCTGCTTTCGCGAGTACTGGTTAGTGACCTGGTTTTGTTTTTACGTCATTGTTCTTCCCAATAGCGATTGTTCATTTCACCGTTCCCATGTTCTTCTCTGCTGTAGGAACAAAGGACAGATAATCTTCCATGGGAATTGGAAGCAGTGGAGGGTGAAGAGAAAGTGGCGACACGGGGTAAGTCTTAACTCCGTTGCAATAATTCTGTTGTAGTTTATGCATTTTTGGCATGCCCTACATTTAGTGCTGGGGGATTTTGCCACAGGACATTCAAAAACATGTCACTTTTGCTGGAAGACATAACAAAACTGATCTTTACTGTGTTCGAGAAAAGAACTGATCTTTACTACTTGAAAAGAACTGATCTTTACTACTTGAAATAAGAATTTATAAAATCGTGTATATTTTCTGCTACACACAGTTTCTTGTCCTTAGAGATTTTCTATTTGAACTTTTGCTGGAGGACACTAAGTCATACTTCTATGTAGAAGCAAATTTACACAAAGGTATAGTGGCTAGTAGCAAATATCATTTTTTTGTTTGGTTTCTTTCAACAAGTGGCATGTTCTATGGCACAATTTCCCTCGACCACAAAGGCTCAGTTCCGTTAATTAAGTTCTTTGGTGTTTCAAGAGTACTAAAGTGACATCATACTGTGCACAGTCCCAAATCAGTATGAATCCTTTAATTAGATACGTGACAATAGATACCCATGCAATTCTCTACCGGGGTGGGGTGTGTAAAACTTGGTAAGCTGCTTCAACTTTGTCTGTATTAGCGGTGATTGCCTATTTTGTCGAGGAATACTAATTTTTTTTATTGCTGGTTACAATTATAGTAATAGTGTTACATGAATTATTGGTCAAGTTATTTACAATTAGTAAGTCTTGTGTCTTGGGCTACAAAAGAAACGTATCCAATGAGGAAGATAAGATGCTCCCGGTTCAGCTTTGTATTTGCACTTCACCACACATTCACACCTGTGGTCTGTTACTCCCACACATTGGTGCGGGAAGGGTTCAAAATGATCTCATGACAGCTGCTTGAGTGCTTGCACAGAGCTACAAAGTAGGACTAAAATTTCATGGAAAACATTTGTAACCAACTCAACATGAAAGTAATACTGATGAGTGATGACCTTGATCTCAAACAGTTCACCTAAGTGTAGAGAGCATCTATGTTCAGGGCACCCGTCTTCTTAGCTACCACTCCAAGATTGCAGCCACAATTATTAATCAATTAAATTTATTTAGCTGCTAGTGTCATTTGTAGTTGCTACGCTGTCTCTGTTACAATGGCACTATGAGTATTACCTTTGAGACTTTTGGCCTGTTAATGCTGAACTTAAATAGCAAAGAGAAAGCAAATGTATTTTGGCTACGGTCGACGTAGGTAATGCAAGTATAAGCATCGCTGGGGAGTCAAACACACACTGCTGACATGTTGCTTCCAGAAGTTGTACAAGGATAGTTTTAGGATGTTCACTGCAGAGTTTGCGCACCAAAGCAAACCAAATGATTATGCTGATTTCGCGTCTAGACCGGTCTTTGTATTCACTACTTATGGCGATTTCCCATTTTCTGATAAAATAGTAAAATGGGCTTTATTTATATTAGTGACGACTATATTGTTATAATGCATATTGCATAAGATGAATTATTAGGTTACTTTATTTACATGTGTTTTTTAGGCTAGGAAAGAAATATACCCAGTGATGAATTTTAAATTTTCCTGGTTCAGCTTTGCAGTTGCACTTAACCGTATGGAATATTATCTGCACCCATCTAGATGCAGGGTTAGAGCTACATAAGGAGTAACGACCTTGATACGAAACTACAGCACAATTTGATCAGTCCTATCCTTCTGCCTGAGCATGGTGACCGTCTATGTTTGAAAACGTTGTCTTCTTAGTGCTGTTTGAAATTTAGTCTTGGTTCTTATTTATGATCGCAACATTACCCCTGTTGCAATCACGGTGACCTGTCATCATGCAAGATTTTCGGTTTGTTAGCGCTGGACCTAATTGGCAAAGAGAAAGCAAAAGTTTTTTATTGCGAGGATGTATCTGCAAGTTTTTGTATTATTGGGGAGTCAAAACACGGTGCTGACATGGTTCTTCCAGAAGTTGTACAAGGATATTTTTTTGTATGGTCATTATAGTTAACCAAAGCAAACCAAATGATATTCTGACCTCACATTGAAATAGCCCCCCTTTTTTTGTCTTTTGCTTATATACTTATTTATGCATAGGTTTTGTATCTGAATACTTCATCGTGCATGTGTTTTCCACTAACAGATTGGTTTCGTTGGCATAGTCACTGACTTTTCTTCTTGCATTATGATAGGGGTAAACGGCTCCTGCACCTTGGTGGTGATGCCTGCTTTTCCTCCTGCTACAGTTTTATTTTTATAATATGGGATTCTTAGTTATAGGCATATGTTTTTACCCTTGCGCAAGAACATAGTTGCCTAGGTCGATGGTGTTTGTATTTTGGCAGGCAATAATTCCCCATTCAAACAGCTAATTAACCTTCTCTAGTTGCCCTGGTATCATAAATGTCTAGTGGCTTTTTTAACTTCTGAAATGACAATGACAATGAACATTGGGGCTTTGGCGTTCTTATCCCTGTTTTGAATGTCGATTATGATTTTACCCCTCTTTTTTTGTCTTGTGCGTTTTTGCTCTCACTTTTTCAAAAATGAAGATCCAGTTTGCCCCTATTCAGTTAGATGCAGTTAACGGTGTTAATTTCGTAACAAAAATACAGATATGGCCTTTGCGATTTTGCCCCTCATTTGACATCGAGCACTTTGTACATACATTATACTAAAGTTTTGACTTTTTTTTGTTAAGTTTTCACATATTCTAGAAGCATTTGGAAATTCTCAGAAGCAACTTGACAAACAGCTTCGGCTGCTGGCTGGTAGATATTAGCTCTGCACCCCATTAGCCTAGGTCCAGCCGAATGTGTCGCTGCTGGCTGAAGCTAGTTGGCCTCCAGCCCAGCCAGTTCGGTCCAGCCGAAGTAGCATTTGGATAACAATGGAATCAATTGACTACTATTATGCTTAATAGTAACAATAAGAGCATTTTCAATAATGCCCAAAATGCATTATCAAAACTCAATTTTGATAATAGTATTATGCTTAATAGTAACAATAAGAGCATTATCAATTGACTACTATTATGCTTAACAGTGGCAAGTTGAATGGGCGTTGCCGAGCTCTCGTGGTGGCGTTCGCAGTTGTGGCGGCGGTCGGAGGTTGTCGCATGTTTGTCGATTGTGGCTGCTTGCAGCGGACCGCGGCGGCTGGCGTTGCTTGGCAACTGTCAGTGCGGCGTGGGGCTGCGTCGAAAGATGGCGCTTGCGGTACCGGCATTCTGGGACGACTTGGCTTGCAGCGGACCGCGGCGGGCTGCTCAGCTTGGCTGGGCTTCTCGGTGCAGTACATCTTCGGAAGATGGCGCAAGTGACTTTTTCGGTTGCTGGCACGGTGGCGGAGGTCATGTACGTGGGTGAAGCAAGTAGGTGAGGTTGGCCTGCGGCGGTGGTTCGACATTGATGGAGATCTGGGGACGTGGGGCAACATTGCTCACCACCTCGACGGCGCCTAAGGAGACGAAACCGTGGCGTGGAGTACCGTGGCGGGTGTGGCGAGGCCCCGCGCGTGGTGATTATTCGAGGCGACGAGAGTGAGGTCCAACGGCGGAAGTGGCGAGGCCCCCACGCGTTGTGTTTCGCGGTGGCGACTGCGTGGCAGCCTACGAGAGATCCGGTTTCGGTGGTTTCACTACATCAGGTGGAAGGTGGTGTTGCAGCGGCACGGCGGCGGTGGGTCCCGCATAGCGGTGGTCTTCCCGGTGCGGTGCGGTCTGCATCTTTCAGTTCCCTATCGACGCGGGGTGGCGCTTGGAGGTTCACGACTACTACACGAGTATGGTTGATTGGGTGGGTGCCACGGGCTTCGGTTCTGTTGCTATTGCTGAGTGGATTATTTTCTGACCGAGCAGACTTGCGTTGGAGTTGAGTTGTGCAGCTGTGTCGATGTCCCAATCCGACCGGCCTGAGTTGTTGAGTAGAGTTGAGTTCGGCACGCGTTGATGTCCCAATCCAACCCGCCGGTGTTGTTTTTGTGGTTTTCCTTTTTTCTTTTCTTTTGTTGCCTGGTTATGGCTTCCCAGAAACATAACCTTGTATTTTTTTCTGCTATATCAATAGAAACGTACTGGTCGAGTGTTGTTCGTTAAAAAAAACTCAGTTTTGGAAATAAATATAAAAACACCAGCTCCAACAGGTGTCAAAAACGGTGCCCAATATCCTCGCGCGTCCAATACCAGTGGCCAACTGAGCCTTTTTTACGCTGCTGGAGCCTTTTTTTACGCTGCTAGCTTGCGTTTCCAATCAGCATATCCGCTGGTTTTCCTCTGCGATTCCGCGTGATTTCTTCCCGGCACGCCATTTTCACTTCTCCCCTTCCGGGTTTTTTTTACATGTTTGTATTATAACGGTTGTCACTCGTCCGAAAACCACTCTTAGATTGCCTCTTACATATTTGCGAGAGAAGTTTTACTCTTAATTTTGCTATTTTTGCCTAGCTGGCACGCCAAGTGCAGGCTGATTTTGCGGGTTTGCAGCTGGCCGCTAATCCAACTGTGCCGCGGTTACGTATTTCGTGGTCCTGGCAGCTTTGATGGCGGAACCAGTAGTATCCCGCATACGTGCGCATGCGTGCATATGCCGTTCAACATTCAGCCCCCCATACGTGTCTATCCGCTCCTAATTCAATTGTACATCATTTAAGAAATTAGCTTTCTTCAGCACGTCAACTCAATACTTGACAGAGATACAGAACAACTGAAGTTCAGAAATTATAGTGAAAAAGTGATGACAACGCTATAGTCATCCGAGTTTACATATACTTGCATCATACTAATATTTTTGCCAGGCTGGCCTCCTGACTCCTGTGATCATGCTTCCATCACTGCTAGTTTAGTTTTCCTCTCTTCTGGACATGAACGAGCTCCGATCGATCCATGCTCAAGGACACTCTGAAACATCATCATAGTAAGAGAGATAGGGCCTAGCTATTCGTTCAAAGATTAATGAGTATGGCATCGGTCGGCAGATCTGTTCCTAATTACAAAGGACATACTCTATCATCTAATGTTAATTACATCATGGCTGCTTGTCTTGAATGCGTTCACTGTGTGCATACTCATAAGCTATTCCTATATGATGCACTAGTCATGGTAGTTGATGCAAATCTCTTATTTATACTTGCTAGCTGAATCAGAGAACCAACACGCATCAACTTCGCCATCTGGAGTGCTATCATATCAAATCTAATGGGCTAGGTACTTGTATGTTTATAAAGAAACAGAGAAGGCAATATCGTGTTCATCTGTCAGAATTAACAGGCAGATCTCTAAAATCCAAAAGATGATTTTGTTAGCTCAGTTTATTGGAAAAGAACTTCTTCAGTACGTAACGCCGTTCAGCTGTCTGCAACTAGCATGCTAGAATTATCATTTTGCATCACATGGTTCTTCTTTATCTCAACTTATGCTGAGCATGTTTCCATTAGGAGAATCATTGTGCACGAATTAAGGAATCATAGCCTGTGGAGCCACTAGTCCCACAAATGTATCCACTTGCCACGCACTAAGGATATTTACCTCTCGTTTCATTTCGTTCTGGGAAAACAAATATTTCATTCCTAATTCTGCTCCGGCATCTACTTTTCTCACATCTAAAGGTCCATGACATAATAAGGAGTTTGGTTACCGAAAACTTCCTTCTTTTTGACTACTATCAGACCTCTCTTTTTATACATGCTTTCTCAGCACAACTGACTGAATCTTTACTTTGGTACGAGTTGTTGATCGCTGCCAAATTTTACAAGGAAGTATAGCTCATTTCTCTGACGAAAATAACATTTCTATGTGCAGGGATCAAAAGTACATCACAACAGTCTATATGATTTCCTGTTTGTTGCTTGCACCACTGAACCAAGTAACCAAGATGTGACGTATGTTAGCACAGGGGCTGATTTGTTATGTGATACAGATATTAAATGCATTCAGAATAGTTCCTCGTGGATTATACGTACCTGTGTCTTTCAATTTTTGGAGCTTGTTTCTCAAATGTGTGATCTATAGGCATTGACCCTGCTATTCTTGCAACCAGGTGCGCCGATTTCTTGCAATCTAGCGGCGATAGCACTTCACAGGCTGTGCTCACTGGCATTGCTTAGCGTTAGGGGGGGTGTTGGCTTTCAATGTTTCCCAAAGGTTTTCAATGTTTCCCAAAGGTACTTATTCTACATATATTGGGGGGTGGCTTTTAATGTTTCCCAAAGGTACTTATTCTTCTACATATATTTGTGGAACTGAATGTAACTTTGATATCCTCGTACATATCTCTGGAACTGAATATGCCCAATGTTGCGAGATACAAAGGATATACTGTGAGAGGCACAGATGATAATTTTCAACTGTTCGTGCCACAACCTAATGGTTTATCAAAATAACATATCAATAAGAGTAAAATACAACAGAAGTCCACCAACTTGTAAGAGTGTGTCATTTAGGTCCACCAACTCCAAAAGTGTATTTTTAGGTCCGTCAACTTATAATTCGTGTCACTTAGGTCTATAAACTCCGAAAGTGCATTTTTAGGTTAATGAACTTCATCCATGAGCAATCGTGTGGCTATAAACCCTTAAAGGTCGCCCCGACATAGTTGTCTATGAATATCTTTCAACCCCTCACCGAGAACTACTCTAGGTTGACCCAAGTCTAACGCCGTCACAAGATTTTTCGCCACAACACTTTGCACCACCATATCCAGCCACCCACGCCACAGAGGATATAATATCCCCTACCACGGTATACATGTTGTTGAGTTCCTTTATAACCTTCTCCATCTTTCCAAAGCAATCGCCTCCTACTCTCCACCCATATTACGGGGTTATATCTGGATCTAAGCTCCAGAACTCACCAATGGCAGTCCGAAAGCCCCATTTGAATCCCACTACATGTCAATAACCTCCAAAATAAATATTTTATCCCCCCTCTCCCCTCCTATGCACTTGATTTGGAATTGGGCTCAAATTTTACCGTTCTGATGAAACTCCAGCAATGTGTGGGAACCGTGTAGATTCATGTTGGTGCGATATCAGTGCACGAAGGCTAGGTGGTGGAGTATGGACTTAGATGACATAAATTATAAGTTTATGGACTTAGAAATGAACAGTTTGTAGATCTAAGTGACAAATTACAAGTTTATGGACCCAAAAATGTAATTTTGAAATTGATGGACCTAAGTGACACTCTTCTACAAGTTGATGACCTCTGGTGCGTTTTACTCTATCAATAACAACTGTTGTTACATACTCTGCTCAAAATATTTAAAACTTTTGTATAAAAGTTCAATAAATGTACAAAGAGCAATTCAGTTACCATTGTTCGTACTCATCTTTTTTTCGAAATAGGGTATATTATATTAATAACTCACAGCGCATCCGGTACATCCCCTTTTGCATAAAGAACACTACAAGAAATAGAAATTACATCGAGATCCACAACATCGTCTTCTCCAATGAGCAGCTCCGCCTGCACAGTCTAGAAGCAAATCCACCCGTCGCCATCGCCTTAGACTCCAAAACATTTGTTTGTACTCATCTAAATACAAACAAAAAGGAAAAGAAAAAAAAGCTAATGATGGCCATGCGCGGCAACGCCGCGACACTGCCTTATTGCTAATTTTCGTATCTCCTGGCGTTTTATTTCCTTCTCAACTTGTTTTTGCACTTTCTGAATCTTCTTTTCCTAGAAGCCAATGATATACCATAACTGCATTAGTAAAAAAAAGTGTGCGCAATTCCATTGATACACTGATTTTAATACTATGCCATGCTCTCTCAACAAAAGAAGAGAAGCACGCTTGCAAACATTATAGGAACTGAATAAAGATATTTCCTAGTTCAAACATGCAAACTGCCATCCCAGCAACTATAGTAAATACTAACTTATATCATCGTTTGTCATATCTGAATATCCAGAAGTGCTTAGCTAAAGAATAAACTGGAATACTACTGGTGCAAAATAACAACAACTAATCCATCAAAAATTTACTAAAAATTGTACAAACCAAACATCAGACTTGGAAGAAGGGACACCAAAATGTAATTGTCAGAATGTCTCAAGCACAGTGTAACCAAGTGCTTACATTAGCAGGCAAGTTTCCATTCTGCAGTTCAGAGACACTCGCATCATCAAGTCTGTTAACATTTTGGTCATTTTTCTCTGCTACTTTCATCAATTTCTTAGCTGTCCAAATGGATGGATCGACAATATTACAGGATCAGACCAATTCCTTAGCTGTCCAAATGGATGGATCGACAATATTACAGGATCAGACCTACAGCACTACAAATTACAGTAGGATATGATGTAATTCACAGCATAAAAACCAAACAGTACACAATGCTAATGTATCAAACCAAACCAGTACTCTAAAATCAGGCTCCTTTTGGAAGCCCCGTGACTGAATTCAGCAGCGCTTGGCTTTCGTCAGTGACAACCTTTGGGCTAGCCCCAAGCCTGCTGCAGATGAAGTAGCTAACATCGCCCTTGAATTTCTGATCATGTATCTTCATCTCTGGAGGCGCTGGGAGAGCCTCGACGTCTTCTATGGAATGCAATCCAGCATCACTTAGAATTGATTTGTCGCCGACCAAATAGCTGCAAGATGATGTTGATCAGATCAGATATATCCATAGAGCTCTGCTACAATAGTCAATAACAAAGAGTTAATTTAATCGTGAATATCAGACGAACCAGCTCAGCTCAAATCCTTGTCTTGTGGAGGGAAATAGTACAAGGGCTTCTGAAGGAGAAGTGCTGCAGTTTTACGGTCTCGTGCAATTAAAACGGCGTTAGGGCCAGCATCGAAGGTGTAGGCAACCTGCCATTAGAAATGCTCATCTTAATTAGAGATCTACAACACACATGCCTACTGCACACTCATAAATGGTCTCGCTAACACATCAATTGCACCACCTCAGCAATGATGGCCTTGTAGTATGGATGAAATAATGTATACCAGCAATCGCAATCAGCCTATATAGCAATCGCTAATGTGAATGGCGCCATTGTTTACCGATGTTCGCTCTTGAAATTAAATTATTCAATCCGGTTATACAAGTTAAAAGTGTTTTGGCCAGTGCAGTAACAACTTCTCAAGCTGATATATTCATGAAACTGCAACAGAACCAATTGGATGGTTTTGTGGGATAGAGTCCGGAACGAAGTTATTCGGGAAAGGGTAGGGGTGGCACCAATTGAGGAGAAAGTTACCCAACATCGGTTGAGATGGTTTGGACATGTCCAACGGAGGCCTCCGGAGGCGCCGGTGCGTAGTGGGGTGCTTAAGCGTGTCGATAAAGTAAAGAGGGGTAGAGGTAGACCTAAACTGACTTGGGACGAGTCGGTTAAGAGAGACTTAAAGATTGGAATATCTCTGAGGAGGTAGCTTTGGATAGGAGCGCTTGGAGACTAGCTATCAACATGCCTGAACAGTGACCTTTGTGTCTTGTGGGTTTATCTCTAGCCTACTCCAACTCACTTGGGATAAAAGGCTATGTTGTTGTTGGAGCAATATTCACTGGGATACAACAACAAAATTAACTATGTTTTTGGATGGAGTTCAGAACTTTTTAAAAAAATGCGCAACAGATGTTCATCAAGAAAAATAGAAATACCTGTGGTGGGTATCCTTCCGAGTGGTTCCACTTTTCTACAAGGCTAATTATCCTGTAATTAATTGAGACCAAAATTCTTAATCTGGCATTTCAGGAGCAACAGAATCCAAAAAGTAATACCCTGCTAAAAACATACCTGTGTGATGTATCATTCATATAAAAGATGGGAGGGCTTGTATCTAAACATACAGCATGGATCTGATTGCTATCAGCACAAGTTAACTTGGCAAACGATTCAAAGTCGTGATTCTTGATGGCCTCTTCCATTTTCAACACCCGACTTGGCACTACAGTCTGAAGCATAAGAACAACCAGCGCAATGCACAATAAGAAGAGGGGAAAATATTTTTGAGAAATTTAAGCTCCTATCAGTGAACTGTTTGAACAAGTTCAAGTTCATAATGAGAACACAATCACCTGGGGCTTGTTTCAACACTATACTGGTGCTACTTGTTTCCTTATGCTTTGAACTGAACTAATTCGCAAATGTGCATCAACTATTTACCATACCACATAGAGCAAAATTAAAGGGAAATTTACAGGTAAGGAACATGAAGAAGAGTTACTACACAATTCATAATTGCTATCACTGAAGCCACATGACAATGAGAAGAATATGTAGTAGGTCATGTGGAATATAGATCAGATAGACACATATCACAGCAATAATAATTACAAGATCCTTCCAATGTGCTTCATCAGCAAGCAGCACCGCAATACTGTCACTCCCATCATCTTTCTGCATACAGTAAGGCCTCACTTAGACTTTCTGAACAGGAAAAGCATGCATTTAGCCTACGCTGTTTCTTTGTCATAGCTATAGCCATACTGTTACTCACTTTTCCCATACACCATTTCACAAATCCACCATACATACTGCGGTATGCACTCCCAGATCCCTGCCTGCATGAAGTTTGACAGATATAAGTTTTGGACAAGAGACACAATTTACTTGAGCACTGATTGGCAAATTCCTTGCACTGTCTCAAGGAGAAGAAAAGCATGAACAACAGAGCATGAAAATGGTGGAATTATTGTATAAATAGCATGAACTTACCTTGCTATTAAAGAAAGCTCTCCATATTCTTCTTTCACATTTATTAGCTTTCCAAAGGGTGAAAACTGTAGCAGTACTTCGACAACAAATTATTATGCTGTGACTTTTGATAAACGGTTTATCAAAGCAAAGATCATGAAGAAATATTTATGGACGACTAAGCAATAATGGCTGAATTCAAAACATAATAATAGTATTAGTAAAATCACCACAGAGTTACTTCCAAAATATTATAAGAACTTTTGGAACGTCAAGGAACAAAGAAATTGTGTGGGTGGATCAATAGAAATGAAAGGGAACATACCTTTCTGTGTTCTTCTGGATCACTCGTTCCACCATTAATCTGGTCTGTTCCAGATTCAATGATTTATTCAGGGTGTGTTTAGATCCCCAAAACCCCCCAAAAATCCAAACTTTCCATCACATCAAAATCACATCGAAACATTAAATATAGCAAATAACCCATGCATGGAGTACTAAATGTAGGTAAATAAAAAAACTAATTGCATAGTTTTGATATATATTGCGAGACGAATCTTTTGAGCCTAGTTAGGTCATGGTATGACAATATTTACCACAAACAAACGAAAAGTACTACAGTGCGCTACAGTGTCCGATGTGACTTTTTCTCCTACTTTTCCAGGGATCTAAACACAGCCTCAATTTTAATGATGCTTTCCTGAGATCATTCACTTGGGTTTCAACTCCTCGGTTTTCCAGAACTGACAAAGTTGCTGCCAATGATGCATTCACTTAGTGAGAGGATAGATAAGAAATATAGGAAATTAAACGTTTACATGCTCTGTTCCTACGAGTACAAATAGGTTGTTTTAGCATCAGGTTATTTTAAAAGTAACAAAAGGTATAAATGTCATTCAAGAAACACATCATTTAATTAAAGAATGTGACAGATCCTTCACATTTTCGACAGCAAAATGGAATATGCAAAACCACTACTATATGCAGAGAAAATAAATGGCTTCGTATGAGTAGGAACAAGGTTTTCCTTACAATAGATGGCATTGATCCTATCATGGATTTTCTTTCTGACAGGTCTCCGTGTACTGAGAGTGCTGCGTGCTTTCACAGGCATCAACTTCTTGCACATTACTAAAAAGATTCAGTAATGAAAAATGAAAGCTAATAGAATCAAAAGAACACCAAGTTGTAAAGGAACACCCGACTTATCTCCCAGCACCAAAGAGGAACCAGGATCCTCGCGGCCGGTCACCCCGCAGGTCGCGCTGGTGTAGACCGAGTGGCCCTGCTCTCCCCCGCCCTTCCATGGCCGCCGGCGGCCGAGGCTGGAGGTGGGGGCCAGCGCGGCGTCCTCATCCTCCCCTCCGTGGCGTGGTGGCAGGCCGGCCCCTCCCCGCCCCCTCCCCCCGCGGCAGCAGGTGGCCAGGGGCTGGCCGGTGGCGGCGCGCGACCCTTCCCCCTTACGGCTGCCGGCAGCGCTTGCGTCAAGCGCCGGTGCGCGGCCCTTGGCCCCGCAGCGAACGATGGCCGGCCCACCTCCCCCTGCTTTTCGCGGTGGGGCGGCGGGCTGGCCTCTGCTTCCTCCTCTCTGTGGTGCGTCGGCGGCCCGGCCTCTCCCACTTGCCTCCATGGCCTGGTGCGGAGGCGGCGGCGCATCCTGTGCTCACTGCCCTTGCCGGCCGCCGCGAGGAGCCGTCGCCGGGGAGCCTCGGCCGCGCGAGGTCGTTGCGGCGGCCGGCGGCGGCCCCTCCCCCCTTCGACAGCCGGCGTCTGGGGGCCGTCCTTCCTCCCGCTCCTAGGGCCGTTCGTTGCCGGATGGACGGCCGGAATGTCGCGTGCGGACGTGGCCCAATGAGAAGCGTCGGAATTGGCCAGGAATCGGCTATAGAGATTTTCGTACGCAGCCCCCGACAATTCCAACAAATTAAAGTTTGGCCTCAAGCTTAATTGAAATAGTTTTTTTCTTGCTTCTTTTCAAGAATAAAATAAAATAATTTGCACGTGCGAGCCCACACGGCCAAGCTGAGGTCCTTCTGACCCAGCCATGGCGACCCATTGCCTCCCACCTTCGTCACTCGCCGCATCCACCGCCATTCGGGCCATCGCAGCCCCGACCTGCGCTACCCACCGCCCACTGCCCTGCCACCGCCGCCGCCGCCCCCTGGCCCTCGGCCGCCGCGCGTCGGCGATGGACGCTCTCCGCGTGACGGGGGACGCCGAGCCGCTTCTCCGCCCCGCCGCCGGGGGACACCCCAGGCTCCGCGTACGGCGCCCGACCCTACCCCCAGGCGGCGGCTAAACATAGCCGTCGTGCGCCCCTTCTATTCTGGGGAGGAAGCGGCTCTGGTTGGTGGGGTGAAGGTCTGACGGCATGGAGGTCGATGTGCAGGTGCGGACCCATGCGCAGGGCGAGGGCGATGCCGGGCGTGGCGCCGCGGCGGGGGACGCGGCGTTCTCGTGGGCACCCGTCATCCTCCCGTAAGCTATTTGCCGCCCACCCTCGAACTACAACCGTCATTTCTAGCCTGATTCAACTTTGCACACCGTCTGATCGAGGCAACCGATTTGAGGAGTTAGCCTAATTGATGCACATTAAATAGGTTGTTCAGTAGTTTTGGCTGGTTTAGGGTGATGATGAGGAATTGGCTGGGTTAATCATGTAGCGGAATTACCCAACTGTGCTGCATCGTAGCAAATTGGCCACATAATGTACAACTGTATTATCTCTTGTTTCAAAATACACTAAGATCCACGATTTATCCATTTTAAAATGTGATCCTTCAATATGGAGCAGTCATAGAATGTAGATATAGTAATTTAGGACCTGTACAGACTTGAATTCATTAAATTGGCGCTTGCATAGCAATGCTCCTTGGTGTAGAGATTCGAAAATAAACAAATAAAAAGGGGGTAATCAGGACGCCTATTGAGATTGCAGCCTTTCAGTACTGAACTACTAATGGATCACTGTTTGGAACAGGTTCTTGTTCCCTGCATTGGGCGGACTCCTTTTCGGCTATGACATTGGCGCAACCTCTGGAGCAACAATCTCTGTGCAAGTTAGTCCCTGTTTTTGTTCCTGTGAATTTCCTCTAGCTTACATAGTCTCACTGCCACCGGGTGTATTCCTCTTCAGTCTGCTGATCTCAGTGGCACCACTTGGTTCAACCTGTCATCTGTGCAACTAGGGCTTGTGGTAATCAAAATTTCAATGATTCCTAAGCTTTTGCTTCTTCCTTTTCCTATCAATTATCAAGATCAAGCTGACTTTACTTTTTTTTAATTCAGGCAAGTGGTTCACTTTATGGTGCTCTTGGTGGCTCTATTCTCGCATATCGTGTTGCAGATTTTCTAGGTGGATTGAAAAGCTACACCAATTTAATTTTCTTACTATACTTATTTGATAAGGGGTGGATAATTTCTACCATCTTGATACAGGAAGGAGAATAGAATTGGTCACCGCAGCTGCATTGTATATTCTTGGTGCTTTGGTCACTGGATTTGCCCCTAATTTTGTAGCTCTAATCATAGGTCGTATCCTTTATGGGATTGGTATTGGATTGGTGAGTACTGCAGGCACAATTTGTTTCCCCAAAGATGATGATGATCCCATGTTACTGTTATTAAATGAATCTAATTTAGGAACACATGTAAAAATGATTTCTGTGGACAATAACCTATATGTTCACTCAAGCTGGGTAACATGACATTCTCTTGGTGTTTCGATATTTCTATAGACCAATCAATTAATTTGCTAATTATACAGAAAAATCTCTATTTCCATGATCTGCAATATACGCAACAAGCTGTTTGTAAAATCTATCATTTCATAAGGTAGTTAATCTATCTTTCTGGCATAATTAATTATTGATTAGTCTATTGAATGCAACTGCCGGTATACAGAAAAAACAATCCGGACTTGATTTTGCTTTATACCTTAGCAAATAGTTAAAGTTATGTTCTGATGTAATTAATTTATGATTAGTCTATTGAATGTCACCAGTGGTATACAGCAAAATCTAGTTGGTTGTAAATCCATTATTTGCTAAGGCAGCGTTTTGTCGTGTAGTACTTTACACTAGCTTGTTTGACATCCACAAGCATTCAAATTGTCCATGGATCCATGGTTTGTTAAAAAGGGATTAATAGTAATTGAAGAGGATTACAGTTGCAAAGGAGCATGTGCATATTTAGCTAGTGGTTTGGGAGAGTTTATAGATCAATGATGTCCTAAACATTAGGATGTTATGGCACTGAACCATTATATTGCTCTGTGCCAGGCAATGCATGGTGCGCCACTTTACATTGCAGAGACTTCTCCTTCACAAATACGTGGAACATTGATATCTTTGAAGGAGCTGTTTATTGTGTTAGGAATACTGGTAATTATCTATTCCTCTGTATATTCTACTTTTATACATGCATTTCATGCATGCTGATCATTAAACAATTTTGTGCAGTTCGGATACCTTATAGGAAGTCTTGAAATTGACAACGTAGGAGGATGGCGGTACATGTTTAGTTTTGGCGCTCCACTTGCAGCTGTTATGGCTATCGGTATGTGGAGTTTACCACCTTCACCAAGATGGCTACTTCTCAGGGCAGTTCAAGGAAAGGGATCTATGGAGGATAATAAAAAGAAAGCGATTCAAGCCCTTAGAACATTGAGGGGCCGCTCAGCAAGTGAGAAGGTTTTAGCAGATGATGTTGAGGATACCATTGTGTCTATTAAGGCAGCCTATGCCGGACAGGAAGGTGAAGGAAATATTTGGGAGGTATTTGAGGGAGCTAGCTTAAAGGCCTTCAGCATTGGAGGAGGGCTGGTTCTATTTCAGCAGGTGTTTTGTTCTCTTTAACCCATGTATATGCAGATTATACAAACTAAATTTCTGGCCATGCTTTTCTATCTATTTTCAAAATACGGATGAATGCCACTTTTTTTAGTGGTATCATTAACATGCTGGAACTGTGATATCGAGCTAAACTCTTATTTGGCAGATAACAGGTCAGCCAAGTGTTCTATATTATGCAGCTTCGATACTTCAGGTACCAATATTTTGCTCTAAATTGTTTGGTGGTATAGTTTTAATATAGAAAATTTAGAAGTAGAATACTGTTATCTGGTCGGTCCATTTCTTTAATTCATAGAATTCAACGTCTCCATATCTAAAAGTGTAAAGTATGCATTATGTAGACTGCTGGGTTCTCAGCTGCATCAGATGCTGCCAGAGTGGCAATTTATATTGGGTTGTTCAAGGTAATGCAGAAGATCTACTTCAATACTCATATATTAGCTGCTTTTGTATCAAACTGTGTAGGTAGAAATCTTATGCTTTCTTTTAGTTCGAGTTTTTGTAACAATTCTATTCTATTCTTTGCAGTTGCTAATGACAGGTGTTGCGGTATTGAAAGTTGATGATCTTGGAAGGCGCCCATTATTGATAGGAGGTGTTGGTGGAATCGTGAGTTTTTATTTCTTCGTGTTATTTGATTTAGTTCTGCATATTACATGGAAAGTGCCCATACACAGACTTGAATTCAGTCTGGCAATCCCACTTAGCATGAACACTGGAAATACTAGTATTTGAGGTACTGTATTAGTCTATAACTCTATATTAAAATGAGATACTCAGTATTAGTAACTTTGCGCATGTTCTGTCAGCTTTCTATTCCTATGTTATAACTAAATTGCCCTTATGTTCCTGTAACTTGTAAATGCAGGCTCTGTCACTCTTCTTACTCGCAGCTTACTACAAGATTCTGAACAACTTTCCATTTGTTGCTGTTGGCGCTTTACTTCTTTATGTTGGTGCTTACCAGGTCAGTGCATTTATTCTGTACAAGGAGCATGACAAGCACAACAATATTTGTTTTCAGGAATCCACAAAAAGCTTATACACCCATGTGTTTCAGGTCTCATTTGGTCCAATTAGTTGGCTAATGGTGTCTGAGATATTTCCCCTCCGAACAAGAGGACGTGGGATCAGCCTCGCTGTACTAACAAATTTCGGCTCGAATGCGTTGGTGACATTTGCATTTTCACCCTTGCAGGTATTGCTTCTCATACTGCCACTTCCTGGTCTGCAATTTCATGGTGTTTAGTTTCTTCTAGTGGAGTCCTGAAATTACATGACCAACTAAACATGTCAAAACCTAGAACTTGTGATCAATGAATCCTTGCCCACTAAATACTCATTTTGATCCTTGTCATAGAAAAACTGGTGTACCCTGTTGTATGGTTCAAATTCAGCCTCTTGTCAGGTCCAAATTCATAGTGATTTTTTTGTTTGCATTTCAAACTCAAAACTGCTAACTGACCTCCAACCATGGTTGCACTGGGGTTACCGCCTTACCAAATTAGTGTATTTTGGCTATCTATTTGAAATACCCATATGGGAACAAGCATTACACTTTTGCGGTTCTGCCAACAATTTATATTTTTCTTTTCACCACAGGAATTCCTTGGGCCAGAGAATATATTTTTCCTGTTTGGGGCCATAGCAGTGCTAGCCCTCGTATTTGTGATCCTCAATGTACCCGAGACAAAAGGACTGAGCTTGGAGGAGATCGAGTCTAAGATCCTGAAGTAAAATAGCGTGGTCAGGGCTCTACAGCCCCAGTTGTCACCCAGAAAGTTTACAACATGGATGCTCACTCGTAGGATCAGAGTGCGTCAAAGTTTCAGACTTTGAGTACATAAGCAGGACACGTCTCGGGTGTAAATTGTGCTTGCTGCATGTATAGCTGTTGCTACTTCCCTGCCATGGATGCATCTGCAACTAGACTAGACTTTGTTCAGCATCTGGAGTGTCACTGAACCAGACATCACAATCAAGGAGCTCATGAAACAGACCACCGCATTTAACAATACCTGCTTATTTAGCATTTGATTAAGCTCGTCCACGGGACAGCGATATACTCTAATGTATTTGTTTCCCGATGAAGTGATGACGCATCTGGCCCAGATTGCGTCCTGGTGGGGGTGTGGAATCGTATTATACTCTGATGATTCAGGAATAAGAAATACACCATGACAACTACGTATATACTACGTATCACAATCAAGATCCATATACAAAAAACAACGGCAGCAATGCGACAGCAAGTTATATTAACGACAGACAAGACAATTATCAAGTTGTTGCTGTGGGGGTGGGCAGGCAGGGTTGTTATTAATTTCATTGTTCATCAGTTGGTGACGATATATCGTTGACTTTGCCTGAATGTATTTGGCCCATATCGCGTCCTGGTGTGGCGGGACTGGATCGTGCATCTTTGGATTTAGATACTGTCACAGCTGCCTAGGAAGAAAAGATGTTCCAATGATCCCAACCAACTCAACTGCAAAGGCCACTCCTTGACCGCCTCGTCCTCGCTCGATCGCAGCCAGATCCAGTTGGCAGTTGCTGCTAGCTACCCATGGGTCTCACTCTCACGTGTTTGGGTTGGGTCTGCCTAGTCCTAGGCCTGTTTGGTAGGGCTCCGGCTCCTCCAAAAACGGCTCCGGCTCCGGCTCATCTGGTGGAGCAGCTTCTCTAGTGGAGTTGGAGCTGTTTTAGAAAACGTTTGGCAAAATAGCTTCACCTATTGGATTGAGATTGTGAAATGTCTAAATTGTCCTTCCCTATATTTTTCTTTTACCTTTTCTTTCCTTTTTTTTCTTTCTTTTCCTTTTTCCTCTCCTTTTCTTTTTTCCTCCTTTCCTCCATATCCAAACGCCACCTTCCTCTGCTCCGCCCCGCCCCCCGATCTCCGCCGCCTCCCGGCCAACGCCCGCGCCTTCGGCTCCCCGCGGGCGTCCACCGCCGGGCCCCTCCTCCCTGCGGCCGCCGCCGGTCCCCTCCTCCCCGCGGCCGCCGCCGGTCCCCTCCTCCCCGCGGCCGCCGCCGGGCCACTGCTACCCACGGATGCCGCCGCCGTCGTCCTCCATCCTGGCCCCGCAGGCCGCGTCCTTGCAACCGCTGCCGGCCGACCCCCTCCTCCCCGCAGGCCGCGCCCTAGTGGCGGCCACCGCCGGCCACTGGCTCCACGCAGGTGCCCGCCGCGATGACCGCCGCCAGCCACCTCCTCCCCGTGGGCCGCGCGGCCCCACCTGGGGGCAAGGCCGAGAAAGGGCGAGGAGGAAGCGCACGGAGCCAGCCGGAGCCACGATTTTGTGGCTCCGCCTCGCCCGAAGTGCTCCAGTCACTGGGATTTTAGGGACTAGGAGCCGGAGCCGGAAGTGGAGCACCACATTTGGCAGGGCTCCGGGTGAAGCTGGTTTTGGAGCCGGTGATGGAGCCCTGCCAAAGGGGCCCCTAGTGTGTGTGCCCGGCCACTTGAGCATGGTACCCTTCCCCGGCCGTGATGTGGCCGGGAGCTGGTCTTCTTCTGGCCATCTTTTCTATCTCCAACGGATGTATACATCACTTGACCACCGTAATCCTGTGCTCGATCTGCAAAGGCCCATCTATACTACATATATATGTCACCTAGCTAGGCGTTAGGGCTTCCAAACAACTCACTTTTCAATTCAGCCATGAGATAGATAGATCTTGCTTTTGGGTGGGCTCATACTAAGATGTAACCTTCTTTTCAAAAAAAAAAAAACTAAGATGTAACCGCACGTGGACGTCAATCAGAGTCAAGTCAAACTTGTTCGGAGGTATCATCAAGATCTTCAGAATTATTAATTTGAAGATCTACGTTCTAGGCTTCTCCTAAACTTGCTAATTTTTTCACTTGAGGGTAAAGTATCAAAAAATAGCTTTATGTTTGCTATATATGTGTCATGCCAATGTGGTCATAATGTTTTTTTTTGCAAGGAGGTCGTAATGTTTATCTATTCATCCTTTATGACCGATTTGGAGCTCTCCCTCAGAATAGAAAAACACACACACACTAGGGATGGCATATGGGTTATATTGATTTTTTTATATTTTTTCACTGGTGCCAAACATCGATAATGAGCTACGATGATTTGGAAAAATAGGTGACATGAAGGCCACCAAGTGCGCCAAATCGGATTGCTTGTCAGCTGGTGCGGCTCTTCCCTGGTCAGTTCGATTTCTTGATTTTGTGCTATATTGAGGAGATCTTTGCAGGACTTGGTAGTCATAAAATTAAGAGAAGGTTTCAAGCCATGATAAGCATTAGCTAACTCTGTGCCAGCAGCGGCGGTAAGACAGAGCGAGAGGATGCAAGCGTTATTCAGAATGATTAGGTTTAAAGCATCTGTAGGTGGCTTTTCAAGTCCGCCATCAAATTCCAGAACTCAACCCTAGACAGACGGTGGAAATTACCAAGATGGAGTATGGTAGGGTAGAGGAAATTTTCGGTGGAGTGGTGAAATGCATTGGATAAAATAAAGATCTAGACATGCTCTTCTTCTTCTTCTTTTTTTGCATCAGTAGTCGTATGTATATTATCGTAACATTCATGAATGTTTAAGGCATATGATCACTTCAACATCACTCACTAATTGATCTTGTAAATCATGTGTTTTAAGTCTTGGAATCATAATAAGTGAGAAATAATAAACGGATCGGACACAAATAAAAAGTTAAAAACCCCAAGTACCAGTACCTTTCGTTGATTCGTCCCATCCTCTGTCCTCTCCCACCCATGCTTTGTAGAGAGCAGCCAACCGGCGATGCCCGGCCGTCCACTTCCACGTCCCTCTCGCCGCAAGCGGCTCGGCTCGGACCTCCCCCCTCCCTACCCAACCCGCGCACGAGAAACCCAGGCGCTCACCGGTGTAGCTCTAGCCTCTACCCCACGATGACTTTGACACGCTGGGATTGATTGCTGCGGCAGGAAACTATAAGCCCGGTCGCTGCGAGATCGCCGCCGTGTCTTGTTCCAGCTCCACCATGCCGGCCGTTCTTGCCGCGCTGGTGCCGGTCCTGCTCGCTGTGCTGGCTCGAGGCGGCTCGGCGGCCGCGGGCGCCGGCGCAGCCACCGAGTTCGTTTTCGCCGGCTTCGCGCGCGAGAACTTGACGGCCAGCGGCGCGGCTGTGGTCACCTCCTCCGGCCTCCTGCGACTCACCAACGAGACCAACGAGGTGCTCGGGTACGGCTTCTACCCCGCGCCGCTGCGCTTCAAGGACGCCTCGACGGGCGCTCCGCTCTCCTTCTCCACCACGTTCGTGGTCGCCATCCTGCCGCGCTACCCGGACGCGCACGGCCACGGGCTCGCCTTCGCGCTGGCGCCGTCCGCCACCGTGCCGGGAGCCATGGTGGGGAAGAACCTCAGCCTGTTCAACACGTCCAACCACCTAGGCAACGGGAGGAGCGAGGTCGTCGCCGTCGAGCTCGACACGGCCATGGACGAGGAGTTCTCCGACGTCAACGACAACCACGTCGGTGTTGACGTCAACAGCCTCAAGTCCAACTGCTCAAAGCCGGTGGGGTACGTCGACGCCGCCACCGGCGGGACCACCGACCTCAGCCTGGTCAGCGGGGACCCGCTGCAGGTGTGGATCGAGTACGACGGCGCGAGCAAGCGTCTCGAGGTGACCGTGGCGCCGGCCGGCGCGCCCAGGCCGGCAGTCCCACTCGTGTCTTGCACCGTCAACCTCTCTCCGGTGGTGGCCGACGGCACCTACGTCGGCTTCTCAGCCGCGAACGGCGCTGCCTCCAGCTCGCACTACGTTCTTGGCTGGAGCTTTCGCCTCGGCGGCGGCCGTGCGCTGGACCTCGACCTCTCAAAGCTCCCGCGGGCCCCGTCGTCTAGGCCCAGGAAGACGATGCATCCGCAACTGCTCCTGACACTGATCCTCTTCGGCGTCGTGGCGCTCCTCGTGGTGTCAGCGGGCGTCACGCTATTCGTCGTCTGGCGCCGGCGATTCGCCGAGGAGGAGGAAGATTGGGAGATTGAGTACGGCCCTCACCGGATCAGCTACAAAGACCTGCACGCGGCGACCACGGGCTTCCGCGACGTCATCGGCGCCGGCGCCTTCGGCACCGTGTACCACGGCGTGCTCCCGCGGTCAGGCGCCGAGGTTGCCGTCAAGAAGGTCGCCCACGGCTCGCGGCAGGGCCTGCGCGAGTTCGTCTCGGAGATCGCGAGCATGAGCCGGCTGCGCCACCGCAACCTCGTGCAGCTCCTCGGCTACTGCCGGCGACGCGGCGAGCTGATCCGCGTCTACGACTACATGGTCAACGGCAGCCTCGACAAGCACCTGTTCGACGCTGACGAAAACAAGCCGGCCCTGAGCTGGGATAGGCGCGCCAAGATCGTCCGGGACGTCGCCGCCGGGCTGCTGTACCTGCACGAGGGGTGGGAGCAGGCGGTGGTGCACCGCGACATCAAGGCCAGCAACGTCCTCCTCGACGCTGACATGAACGCCAAGCTCAGCGACTTCGGCCTGGCGCGGCTGTACGACCACGGCTGCGACTCGCAGACGACGCACGTCATCGGGACGTTCGGGTACCTCGCGCCGGAGATGTTGAAGACCGGCAAGGCCACCCCGAGCGCCGACGTGTACGCGTTCGGCGCCTTCCTGCTCGAGGTGGCCTGCGGCCGGAGGCCCATGGAGTCGCTCAGCAACAGCAATGCCGACCCGGCGGGGCTCGTCGACAACGTCCTCGAGTGCTGGAAGGCCGGGAGGATCAGAGACGCCAGGGACCCCAGGATCGGCAAGTGCGACGAGGACGATCTCGAGGTGGTGCTCAAGCTCGGGTTGCTCTGCTCGCACCCTGACCCCCAGTGCCGGCCGAGCATGAGGCAGGTGGTGCAGATACTGGAAGGCGCTGCGCCGGCGCCGGCGACGCCGCCGGAAGATCTAGGCAGCAGTGGCAGGATCTTCGGGTACTACGAGGGGTTCGATGAGTTCGTCAACATGTTCCCGACCACCGTCACGACACAGCCGCCTTCTTCGCGCTCCAGCGCCGAACACCAGCAGTTGAGTTCTGCCACCAGCTCTCGTCACTAAATTACATAATTCGTTCTCTTGTAACTAAATTCAAAAGTCTATATAATTTGTAGTGATTTGCATATGATGGTTGAAATAAGAAAGCAAATAGCTACAGGATCATGTGTAGTGTAGTAACAATCCTCTGGCAGTGAGCATAGGGTACAGTTTTAGGGATGATCATAGAGAGGTTTTTGTTGTCATCCTAACCACTAATCGTTGAGGTTTCGTACATGTTATCTTAGGTCCTTTATGTAAGTAAACATAGTAGGATACTAATAAAGCTTAAATTATTTCTCGCGTATTTATCATTTAAGATTGCTGCATTTCAGAAGAATTGGTTCTGCAAATGATAAGAACAGGCGAATGCATGAACGTAAATGATCGCAGAAAATCTCTTCAGAATTGCAATCAACCCCGAAAAAAAATACAAATATCGTAACACCATTTCTGACTTCTGTGAAGAAAAAGAAGCATAGCCTGTGCTCAGAGGAACTAAAGATATTGCAATGCTTATCTATACTATCGAAATTTTTTAAAAATCATTTTCATCCAGATCGGATCTGCCGTACCCCTCACGCTGAACCCACACGTCGGGGCAGAAGGGGTGGAAGAAGGTCCAGACTAATAGAAAATGTTAGAGGGTGTATCTGCCCAAAAAAAACTTTTTTTTACCGTCTACAATTGTACCCGGCGGCCATACTTTGCTTTTCGGATTGTTTTTCCCTCCCCTGTCTCTTTACGATCCCCTCCCCCATTATTTTTTCATGTCGTAAAACACTAGAACTGCTGCCGACGCTTCCGATCGATCCTCGCTGCTCTGCGCCTGGAATAGTGGAATGCGTCCGCGACCACCCGTTCGCGCCTAGCACTAAACGCCTGCACCACCGCGGGAGGCCGCCGCTGCCGGGAAGCCCGTGGTAGCTGGTGTGGCCGAAGAGGCCGTTGCTGAAGATGAGGGCTCCGCAGAGTTCGTATCGCTGCTCATCACCTCCACCGGCATCGCCTCCGGTGAGCTCGCCCACCGAGGTATACCGTCCATACACGGAGGCCCTGGTGCTGCCCCTATGGTTTGGTTCACGGCCGCCGCCGCCGCCGAGTGCTCCTTGCTGCTGGCAGCCTAGCAACCACAGGAATCTCTGGATCGTTTGTTGTTCTTAGCCTGGCGCCGCTTTTGCACGACACAGAGCACAAAATTTCCTAGCCTTTTGAGTTAAAACATCGGTCTTGCCGTTCCAGGGGCCTTACCCAACATCTAATGCGCTCTCTGTGGGGCTGCTTTTATCTTCTTAATTTCATCCCTACTTTCTTTAACGAATCATTAGGGTAAAAAGTTCAGTTTTTTTTAACAACTTCTTCTGTTTCGAACTTGGGACAGAGACACAGAGTACCCTTTTTTTCGAATGATTGACACAGAGTACACTTTGATTTTGTTCTTCCCAAGTAATTTTCGAGTTGACTGACATGCACTGCGACATACTGAATTTTCAGGCATAAAAAAGAATAGTACCACTATTTGATTCTTGGAATTATGGACGTTTGCTACCAATGAAAGAAACCACTTCTGCGCCAAACTTCACTACGTGATGTGAGAGGCTCCATTGGCTTCTTCTTACCATTGGATTTTTTGCATAACTAACTCAAAAATACGCAAGAACTATTCAATGTGTCTTACAATGGTCATTGAGATTCGTGGATAAATTAGACTATTATTTAGTGATAGATGTAGATCGTACCTCTTTTTCTTATCCCCTCGAACAAATCGAAATAATTGAAGTTTTTTTCTATTTGGAATCGTCTTAGGCCTAATTCTTATTATTTTAGCGGGATTATTCGTGACTGCGTATTTGCAATACAGGCGTGGGGATCAGTTGGATCTTTGATTGAGTAATATTTATTTTTTGATTGACCTCTCTTCTCTAATCCGGATGAGGTCAAATTGGAGTTGCAATTCTATTTTTTTATATAGTTCTTTTACTCTGTTTTGACATAAGATACATGGAATCACGCTATGTAGGATTTGAACCTACGACATCAGGCAAACCTCTGAAGTATAGAGTTAATAACATTTAAACCTCTATTCCTATATCTTTAACCTCAACTGCTTAATTATTTTAGCTCTGTTCCTGTTGCAATAAGTTCGTATCGACCTAAGCTACGAGATAGCAGTGACATCTATCATGATACATGTTTTTTGGTATTTATTTTGAATTAAATGCTAAGTAAGTTTTTTAAATCACGTGCGTGCCACACGTACGTCTATGCTAGTCATGGGAAAGGATCAGAAGATTCCTAAAAGTTTAGGATTAAAGCCTGCTTTTTTGACTAGAAAGTGGAAAATCGCCTTCACCCAAGGAACTGAAAGATGTTGCAACCTATCACAACCTATCATGGGTGAAAGGATCACAGGAACCTACAAGTTTAGCATAAAATCCTGCTTTTTTTTACCGGTGATGGACTGGAAGCAGCAGAAGATATCTGAATCCTAAATATCTGAAGGACCCAAAAAGGACAGCAAGCATAGATTGCAGAAGTACATATTTCATCTGCTAACCAGGAAAATCGCCACCTTCCAAAATGGGGAAAGAGCTCCTTTACCTTTCTTTTTTTTTGAAAGAGCAGAGCTCCTTTACACAGTTTCATGAAACCTGCTAGGTGCTAGCCACGGATCCGCAGTCCCCAGTCCCCTGCACGCGGCCGCATCCTCCTCCGTCCCGCACGACACGAGCGCAGGAGCACTGCCTCAGCCATCTCTCCGGTTGCCAGAGACAGCACAGCTCGATCGATGTGAACGCCGTGGATCCATCCAATGATCCAACACCAATTGCATCCTCTGCCACTCATATCAGGCCATGTTTAGATGCGCTTAAAATTCCAAAACTTTATAAGATTCTTCACCGCATCAAATTTTTAAACACATGGATGAAGTATTAAATGTAGTTAAATAAAATAACTAATTATATAGTTTGACTATAATTTGCGAGACTAATCTTTTGAGCCTAGCTAACTCATTATGAGACAATAATTATTAAATACAAACGAAAGTGCTACAGTATTTTATACTCAAAAAATTTCGCGTCTAAACCAGACCTAATATCATACCTGGCCCGGAACAGGGACGGCGAAATAATAGGCAGGCCCCACGTCGCCGGTCTCGAGAGAGAAAGAGACATTGTGGCATCACCAAGATTCCAAGAAGACGGCACGTAGGCGATGCCGACCAGAGATCGGACGCGGCAACAGCACTCATGACTCGCCAAGCAGCCTGACTCGCCAAGCGAAGACTCGAGTGAGAGGGAGACCGGCTGCCGCTGCTCTGCCTGCCCAAGCATTAGCAAGGAACGCCGGCCAGGACCTCGACCTCGTCGTCAAGGCCGCGGCCGGTCCCGGGGTACGCCTTCACCATCCTCTGCTAACATGGGAACGGGATGGACCGACTGGAGATCCAGCAACGGCCACACCGTGTAGAACATCACTGCAGAGTCATTAGTCGTCTTCTTTTACTGCAAACACACCCGTTCTTGTGGGTCTCTTTCTGAATGTTGCTGTTCTGCATCGGCAGAATCTGCATTTAAAATAATATGGACAGAAGACTGATGACTTGGGCCTAGACGTCTAATTAAGCTGATGTCGACCTCTGCTCTGATGGGGGTACATATGCTATTTGAAAGCTTACCATATTGTTGATCGAGTGGATAATTATGGTGCAGTGACATGGATAGACTGACCTGGGTTGACATGGTAGTCACAGGACACTGCTTGCGAGTGTGCTGCGCGCTGTTTGCCTCGCTCTCCGTCTTGCAGTGGATGCGATGCTGTTCAGCTACCGCGTAAACTAGGTAGTGTAAGATATATGGCTTAAGGCTCTGTTTAGTTCCCAAAAAATTTTACACAATACTTTATATCGAATCTTCGGACACATGCATTTAAAAAAATAACTAATTACACAGTCTAACTAATTAGCACGAGCTGAATCTTTAAGCCTATTTGTCTATAATTAGACATTATTTATTAAGTAACAACGAAATGAGCTATTGTACTGAAAATCCAAATTTTTTCACCAACTAAACACACCTTAAGTCTCGAGCTGAAGGGACCTGTAGCTGGGCATTTAAGTGGGCCAGTGTAAGATTTGTTAATACCATACTTTTGGCATGCATGTTTCCTCACGATCCTTTGCTTAGGCCGCGTTTAGTTCCAAAAATCAAAATTCCAAAAAAAAATTTCCGACACATGCATGGAGACTTAAATCTAGACGAAATAAAAAACACATTGCGACTGCTGCCTGTAAATCGCGAGACGAATCTAATGAACCTAATTAGGCCGTAATCACACGCTAAATTGCTACAGTAATGCTACAGTAAACAACCTCTAATGCCGGATTAATTAAGCTCATTACATTCGTCTCGCGATTTACAGACGAGTTCTGTAATTTATTTTGTGATTAATCTATATTTAGTACTTCAAACATAGAAAGATGATTTTTCAAAAACTTTATGGAGCGCAACTAAACACGGCCTTACTTTGTGTGAAATTCAGCAAAACCTGGGTAGAGAAAGATAAAGCAGGTTACGGGGGATGGAAGTATGCAAGGGGTTGATCTGGACTATCGAATTTTAGATTGAAAAGTTCAGGATGTGCATGGCATCTACGAACGAAACACGAGAAAAATAAATGAGGTTTATTGTGCTCCATATGAATATGCAGTGCCCACGCATATATATCCTCAAAATTATGTGGACCAGAAAGTCCCAGTATCTGGGGAAAAAAATGAAAACGCTACACGCGACTCAGTTGACTCTCCACACCTGAATTTCTGTTACCCATGTAACACTTCAGGTATTAATCACCTATAATTAAAAGTTTATTACGGTTATTAGTTCTAACTCATGCGACAAATCGCTAATAAACAGGGGCGAAGCCAAAACCTGGAACCACCGGGGTCGGCTCTGTTAAATACCGGGGTCAAACACGTGTATGAACAGTGCTGAACAGTATTTTTCCTTTGATTTGACGGATTTCGTCGGGGTCCGGCGACCCCAACGGCAAAGCGCAGCTTCACCCCTGCTAATAAAAAACTCTTACTGTCAGCTGGGCCAGATCGGTCTGATCGGTCTGGGCAACCGGTCTGACCGGTTGGGGCTGAGATAACCGTTTGGTTGGGGCCCGCAGTATTTAAATCACTCTCTCTCTCTCTCCCTCACTAACTCACTCACCTCTATCGTGCTCAGCTCGCCCTTCCCGAGCTCTCCCCCTCCCCAAAGCCCTAAATCCTTAATCCATCATTTCCATTTGATTCCAAGGCCTAGGAAGGATCAAATCGGCGTGGGGAAGCTTCTTCTTCGCGATTCTCTCCCTGGGGAGCAGTGGATTCAAGTTCTTCGCGTGAAAATGACTCATCCAAGGTACTCTAGCTAGGAATGAATCGATCTCCTTTTCTAGATGATCTTAGGTGATTTCCTCTGGTCAAAAACGTCTAAATGTATCCCTGAACTAGTGCCTAGAAAAGTTTAAGGACTTGTGGGCGATTTTCGCCGCGCCAAGGATTCCAGCTTTTGGTCTGGGTTGGACTGGTCTGACCGGTCGGAGGGACCGGTCTGACCGGTAGGGGCCCGGACAGTCCGGCCATTGGATCGGATACTCCGGGTTTGTGGTGATCTAGACATTCCAGAGTTAGGTCCGGATTCTCCGGACTTGGGAGTCCGGATACTCCGAGAATACGTCCGGATACTACGGATTTTTGGTATCGAGGCGCGCACAGGCCAGACCGGTCTGACCGGTTTGGTATACCGGTCTGACCGGTGCTAGCAGAGCTAAGAGGGTTGAATTGGGGTTAGTTGGTGCAAATGGTTAGAAATTAATGTGGTTAATGGTTACTTGTAATTTTTATAAATCATGCATGCCTTTCTCATGTCATATGCATATGCATACGTGTAGCAGCCGTCACGGAGGAGGTGATATACGAGGTGGTTGCGGAGCCACAGGAGTCGCAGGGGCAAGCCCCGCAGCAGGAGGATCGTGGGGGGTTGGCCCAAGGCCCAGCTCACCCCAGTTCTGAGCAGCAGACTCAAGGCAAGCCCGGTGCACATTCTATTATTTCAACTTATAATACCTATGTATGTCTCTATTACTTGTGCATTAGGTTTAGAAATTGTTTGAAACCCTAGTTGCATGATCCCTAGGTTTTCCCCTGAGTTATACTAGAATGCATAGGACGATAGGAGTGCTATGCTTAATGGTTCTCGGTAGAAAAGACGAGTGATCTCTTGTCACTCGCGAGATATAGGGTGTTTAGAAGTCGAGTAATTTCCGGCTACTCGCAAGATATAAGATATATTTATATTTCAGTACATGAGTTATTGAATTTGATACGGAAATTGAGACCGGACGGGGAAATGATGAGGATGTTTAGGGATGGCAGCAGGACAGGGTTTCTGGGTGCTTTAGCCCCGTCTGTGTCGATTAAGGACCGATCGTTGTCGGCAGTGCTGATCGGGGATTGAACTGTACTAATCGCATGCTGGGAGTAGGAGGTAGTCGAAACCAGTAAGCCTAGTATTGCCTCGCTTCGAAAGTACAGAACTGCATCACCACCCCTTAGGGTGAGTCGAGTAGTCGTGGAGAAACGGGATTCATATGTTTACTTTTGGTGGTCTCACGTTGAGCTCGGCTGACTATATGAAGGTGGGGTGGTTCTGTAGTTCGAGGCGGGGAGGGAAAGGGTTGGTGCGTGTGGTCCGATGGGGCATACGCATGCCATGTTGGTTAGGTCTACCTTGCAAGGTTAAATCGAATCGATTCGCCGTGTCTCGCGGTTATGAGGGTCTTGATCTCTTTGCTGCATCGTAGCAAAATGTTAGAATATGAGCTATCTATATATAGTGTTGAACATATTGAATTATTTTGATTGCACCACCATGTTTGTTATAGTTGGTTCGTGCAAATATTATATTAGAGTTAATTTATATATAGAATTTAGGGTTAAAATAATGAAAGTAAGGAATTACTTTAGTTGCTTTTCTGCAAAATAACCACCGGCCAAAAGCCTTGCATGTCTAGATATGTGGGCTAAGTTATACCCACGGGTCGGGTAAGTCTTGCTGAGTATTAGTTGCTCAGGGTTTGTTGCCACCATATTTTATTTCAGGGCACCCAGACGTCGATTTCTGCCCCTGCTGCGTCAAATTTATCCGTAGAAATGCAGAGGGGTGGGAAGTGGTGGAGAGAGACCCTTAGATTAGGGATTTGGCGGGTTGCACACTTGAGGGCAAGGTGTGCAACCCTCAGTTTTGTTTCGACCGGTCTGACTGGTCAGTGGATCGGTCTGACCGGTGGTTGGTTTGACCAGGTAGCACCGGTCTGACCGGTGAGATGTACCGGTCTGACCGGTGGTGTTAGAACTGAACCAGTGAAGTAATGTAGTTGTATGTTTTCTTTTCCATTTGAGCTTGGCTACGCTATGTAAAAATTGTAAATTATGTAATTTATGTAAATTACGTGAGCTTGTGTTTTGAACTAAATTTGTAAAACTCTCGTTATCGGTTGTCATCCATGTATATTTTCAAGTATTTTGTCGTGCTTATACCATCTGCGCCCGCCTTCGCGTGGGACTTCCGGTGTTGTTTCGATCGGGCCGTGGGTTGAGAAAGGATCGTCAAATTAAACCATTAAGCTAATGCACCTAATTTATTCAAATGACTGTCATTACACGTAATTTAGAATTTTAATTTGGCGTTTCCGTCACAACCCCCCCCCCCCCCCCACCCACCCCCGGCTCTCACTAGTTCTTTTTCTCTGATTCCAGACACATCCCGGCTCCTCTACTCAATTCGTGGTGAGATCAAAGTTCTTAGGGCTACGAGTCTAGGGTTAGTGGATTTTAGGATTTGGAGGCTGGATTTGAGTACTTATAAGGGGGGACATGAAGGAAAGTTATAGTCTAGTAATGGAAATGCTTGGTGGACAGAGGATGGTTAGCCAGCGCGACAAAGGATAACCAACGTGGAGTGTTAAGGCGGGGCATCTTAGGGGGTGTAGCTTCGATGGAGTGTGGATAGTAGGGAGATATGGTAGATCCAACGGTGGGATCCAACGGTGATGACCAATGAGGGAGCGTAGGGGCTTCGGTAAGGACAATGGGATTTGGATGTAGCGACCCCACCATTAGAGCACCTCCAGTGTTGTCGGGAAAGCGGACCGTGGGAGTGTGAACCGCACCATAAACACTAGAGACATCGAACTATGGTTGTCAGAAGAGAAAGCGCATCTTGGGGAAGTGTCGAACCAAGACGAATTAAATAATACTATCGCCGGTAGATGGATGTTTGCTCTGTACACCCGTCTATGCATGCGAGAGAGAAACGGAGGCACGGAGCTCTATACTTGGGTCCTACCAGTGATGTCCACACTAGAGGAATCGAACGCTACTAGTGTTCGACTTTTGTGTCTGACATGTTCGACTACTACACTAGAGCTGCCCTTAAGAGCTAGAAAAATTTCAGATGTGAGGTGGAAAAATATGCCGTATAGCTTGCCAAAAACAAATAGAACTTGAGAGTTTTCAAGGACGCCCGGATATTATTGTCAGTAGTGGGGCTGCATCCATACACCAAACGGCGGCGCACAAGTGACACGCTTGGCATCAAGCTGGTAGGAGTAGCACCCCAAGGTCTCTCTACCTTTCACATACCTGTCACGCTTTGAAGAATCACCCGCGAGCAGCCAACCCGCGCGCTCCCCTCCCTAGCTATAGCTTCCTCCCTGGCCGAGCAGCCAACCCGCGCGCTCCCCTCCCTAGCTATAGCTTCCTCCCTGGCCCAGTGGCCCTGCCCCCCCCCCCCCCCCCCCCCCCCCCCCCCGATGCCGTCCCCTTCCGCGTCCCTCTCGCGTCGCGGACCACCAGCTGATCGAGGCAGCGGCGACGACGCGACCGACTCCTACCCGGCCACCAGTAACCGAAACGAGATCCATGAATTTAACTCACTGGGATCCCACTGCCACAGGATCGGAAGATGTAAGCACAGAGCTAGCAAAGCTCACCTAGCTCGCCATCGTCCTGTTCGTTCCAATTCCATCATGGCAGCGGCCGTTCTCGCCGTACTGGTGGCCGCCCTGCTCCTCCTCGCCCGAGGCGGACCGGCGGCGAGTTCGTGTTCCCCGGCTTCGCGCGCGCCAGCGTGACGCCCAGCGGCGCGGCCGTGGTCACCGCGTCCGGCCTCCTGCAGCTCACCAACGAGACCAACGAGGTGCTCGGGCACGGCTTCTACCCAGCGCCGTTGCGCTTCAAGGACGCCTCCACGGGCGCGCCGCTCTCCTTCTCCACCACGTTCGTGGTCGCCATCGTGCCGCGGTACCTGGACGCGCACGGCCACGGGATCGCCTTCGCGCTCGCGCCGTCGCCGACCGTGCCGGGAGCCGTGGCGGGGAAGTACCTCGGCCTGTTCAACACGTCGAATAACAGGGGCCGGGGGAGGAGCGCCGCGGTCGTCGCCGTCGAGCTCGACACGGCCAAGGACGAGGAGTTCTTCGACATGAACGACAACCACGTCGGCATTGACATCGACGGACTGGAGTCCGTGACCTCAGCACCGGCGGCGTACGTCGACCTCGGCACCGCCAGCCTCGTCAGCCTCAGCCTGGTCAGTGGGAAGCCCCTGCAGGTGTGGATCGAGTACGACGGCGCCAGCATGCGCCTGGAGGTGACTGTGTCGCCGGCCGGCAAGCCCAGGCCGGCCGTCCCGCTCGTGTCCTCCATCGTCAACCTCTCGTCGGCCGTGGCCGACGACACATACATCGGGTTCTTGGGCGCGAACGGCGCGGCGTCAAGCTCTCACTACGTTCTCGGCTGGAGTTTCCGCATCGGCGGCGGCCGCGAGCCGGACCTCGACCTCTCGAAACTCCCGCCGCTCCCGTCGTCAAAGAAGACGATGCCGCGGCTGCTGATCGTCATACTGGTTCTAGCTGTCGTCTTGGTTCTCATCTTGGTGTCGGGGGCGGTCGCGGTGCTCGTCAAAAGGCGGCGGCGGTTCGCCGAGGAGGAGGAGGACTGGGAGATCGAGTACGGCCCTCACCGGATAAGGTACAAGGACCTGCACGCGGCGACGAGGGGATTCCGCGACGTCATCGGCGCCGGCGGC
This sequence comes from Panicum virgatum, assembly GCF_016808335.1. NCBI lineage: Eukaryota > Viridiplantae > Streptophyta > Magnoliopsida > Poales > Poaceae > Panicum > Panicum virgatum. The sequence continues at coordinate 2,281,750 of NC_053153.1, forward strand.
TTCGGCACCGTGTACCACGGCGTGCTCCGGCGGTCGGGCGCCGAGGTCGCCGTCAAGAAGGTCGCCCACGGCTCGCGGCAGGGGCTGCGCGAGTTCGTCTCGGAGATCGCGAGCATGAGCCGGCTGCGCCACCGCAACCTCGTGCAGCTCCTCGGCTACTGCCGGCGACGCGGCGAGCTGATCCTCGTCTACGACTACATGGTCAACGGCAGCCTCGACAAGCACCTGTTCGCCGACAACAAGCCGGCCCTGAGCTGGGAGCGGCGCGCCAAGATCATCCGGGACGTCGCCGCCGGGCTGCTGTACCTGCACGAGGGGTGGGAGCAGGTGGTGGTGCACCGCGACATCAAGGCCGCCAACGTCCTCGACGCCGACATGAACGCCAAGCTCAGCGACTTCGGCCTGGCGCGGCTGTACGACCACGGCAGCAAACCACAGACGACACACGTCATCGGGACGCTCGGGTACCTCGCGCCGGAGATGAGCAAGACGGGCAAGGCCACCACGAGCACCGACGTGTTCGCGTTCGGCGCCTTCCTGCTCGAGGTGGCCTGCGGCCGGAGGCCCATGGTGTGCGACGACAACCTCGACTCGCCGGGGCTCGCCGACCTCGTCCTCGAGCGCTGGAAGGCCGGGAGGATCATGGATGCCAAGGACCCAAGGATTGGCAAGTGCGACGAGGCCGATCTCGAGCTGGTGCTCAAGCTCGGGCTGCTCTGCTCGCACCCGGACCCACGGAGCCGGCCGAGCATGAGGCAGGTGGTACAGATTCTGGAAGGCACCGGGACGGTGCCGGAGACGCCGCCCAAGGATCTAGGCAGCAATAACAGGCTGTTCTTCGGTTACAGCGAGTCGTTCGACGAGTTCGCCACCGTTTTCCTGGCGTCCGAAACCACCACCGTCACGACACAGCCCTCCTCTTCGCACTCCAACGACGAGCAGCAGGAGCTGATCTCCGGCTGAGTAGTGCCATCTTCACCAAAACCACCAAAAAATTGAGTTGTGTGTTTGCGAATGGTTGGATAGGAAAACTAGTCACAGTTCAGGTGCTGTTTGATTTTCTTTGTGAAGTGAACATAGGATAGTCAGCAATTCGTAGGGATGACAAAAAAAAAAAGTTTGATGCATCAAGTTCTAACTGCTGAGGCTATATCAATCCGGTTAATTTTTTTGTCACATATTTATCAGTTTAGGCTGGTGCATTTTCAGAACACCAGCAAACGACAAATGCATGAGAACAAATGTTGAACACATCAGCCTTAATTGATTGTAGGTGAATCTCTTCAGGTTAGCAATTAATAAACCTCAAACGAACTAATAATATGGTGACATCATTTCTGTGAAGAATAAGAACCCAAGCGTCATCTTCTCTCAGAAGGAACTAAAAGACAAACTACTTGCATATCATGGGAAATTGATCGTGTCACAAAAACAACAAACTTCATAATACCAGTATGCGTTTAGAACAGTGGACTTGGGAAATGATAAGAAAGATATCTGACAAACCAAAATAGAGAGCAAGTGACATTATAAGGTCCTACTTGGAGAATCACAACAGGCAATGCCAGGTTTTATCCATGAACATTAGCTTACAGGTTAGCTGACTAGTTCATCTATAGCCTCAGCCACAAGCAGGATCATTGTCATCTTCCTCGATCCCCTGTGCAGCACCTTGGATCATTTCGTCATCAACTCCTGAAAGTAAGTTTAGAACTTTTGATATTTAGCTTCGGTCATTACCTGCAGATAGAGTCTACAAAAAGGAAATACATATGGATGTACCTTCAATGAAGGACTCAAATTCATCTTCATTTGGTTCCCTTGGTGTGATTCGGGTGACTGATTGATTAATCTCCATCCAGTTTGGCTGCTCAGCTAGGCCGGAGAACAGTGCAGGTCTATCCAGAACCCAGTCATCAACTATGTCTATATGGTCCACTGAGACAGGATCAAATGTTTTCACCTTGCGTTGTTGCCTATGAACATATCAATAAGATCACTCAATACATCCATGCTTTGTTAACAAGCAAAACACATTCTAAAATTAACAACCAATGGCAAGATTCTAAGCAACGAGATGGTTACATTACCTTTGCTGCAGCCGTAGGTTGTATTGAACAAAGGTGAGGTCATGCACTCGCTGACGCTCAAAACTATTCATTCTTTCATCATGAACTTGTTCAAAAGGAATGTGCCCCCGGTCGCATCCTCTAGCACTGCAGGTCTGACTGAGAATACGGACCGCTAGACGTGTTAAATTTGGGCAAGCTCCTCCATATGTATACCACCATTCAGCTACAAGATCAAATAACAATAGTAAAGACAAAACGTTAACTATCACCAAACAAACCTCGCCCTGTGACAACCTCGTTCAAAGGATCTGCAAGTTTAACAAGGTTCCAAATCTTTAAAGGCAGCTAACAAGGTTTATCAGAAAAGTACTACATCTCATTGGATTTGATGTAAAAAAATAACCCCACAAATGTAACTCATGTTTGCATGGCCAAAATGCAAGAATAATAATACTAGTGTGTAAAGTAGTTCTTTTTTAGAAAAGAAATAAACTAGTTCTTAACAAGTTATAAAATACTAACCAGGGGGTAAAGTTCGTCTAGAACGGACAGCCATTTGCCTACGAAAATCTCCAGCTGTCTCATTCCGGTACATGTTGAGCTCTCGCTGGATTTTATCTTGGATTTTCACATCAGAAACCAGCCTTTCTATGCAGTCTAGCATCCCTGAGAAGATTACATTTGATACATCACCTCGAATTCCATCAAAAAATAGTGGATTCAGGAAGAAACCAGCTGAATGAAGTGGCCGTGGTGTTTGGTTGTCCCATCTCCAGTCGATAATATTCCAATAAGCCATGTAGTCATTCTTACTCACTAGCTCTTTCTTGATTGCTGCTTTGGCCTGGTACAATCCAGCATAAATGTAGCCCATAGCAGGCCTCTTGATACTACCGACTAGCTTAAGGAGATGCACAAGTGGTTCGGTGATGTGAACAACGGCAGCACAAGAGGACCAAAATTGCAAATTATTAATAAGATTGGTTACTTCGATCCCTCCTTTGTTTGGCAGCACGAAGTGTATCCACTCATCCGAGTTGACCATGGCTTGCAAAGCTTCCTTCAAACTATACATGTTCTTCAGTGTGACAAAGTTCATGGCAGCGCGAGTATCCACAGGAACTAGCAGATCCTTCCCTTCCAAATACTTCTTCATTAGATTCAACGCAAATGAGCTGTTGTAGACAAACCCCGTGATGGCCTTTGCATTACTTATTATCTCACTGATTGCCCCTACCTTGCTGAAATCTTCAAGCATGCCATCGATGCACTGGAAAGAGCATGGAGACCAGAATAATGTGGGAAATGTTTCGCCTAGCTTTTTCCCTGCAGCTGCATGGACCTCGGAGTTGTTTGTGATTACTTGCATAACCTTTTTCTCGCCAACTTCCTCAACAATACTTTTCAGTAACTCGTACAGTGCATCTGAAGATGCGACAATGCTGGTTGCATCCACCGATTTGAGGAACATAGTACCTTCCGGGCAATATACTGAAAAGTTTATCAAGGTTCTTCCTTTATCAGTGATCCACTCATCAGCCAACACTGAGCAGCCGGTCCTGGTCCATGACCCCTTGAAGAACTCCAACCTAGCCATCACATCATCCAGTGACTTTTTAAGAATGTGACCACGAAAGTCAAGGTATGAGGGCGCCTCAGGCCTCCCTCCTGCCGATGCAATGGCCTCGAGCATGGGCTGGAAGTAGACTGAATTCACTGCTTCCAATGGCACACCGGCATCGTACAAGAACCTCCCAACTGCCACGGAAACCAGCTCCTTGTCCAAACCAGCGTGTCCGAAATGTCCTGATGCTGGCGTAACTGCGTCGACTGCCATCACAACCTGATGAAGTGGATTGGTCTGAGGAGTAGGCGGAACATGCTGCTGCTGAGTCTGGATAGGAAGCGGTGGAGTGGAGGCGTTAGTCATCGTCTTCCTCTTCTTCTTACTGCCGACACTCCCCCTCATGGTCTCCGGAACCGGAGTCCTCTGTTGTTCGAGCGGCACGGGCTCGAAGTCGAGCACCTCGTTGAGCGGGATCATGTGGATGGGGCTCTCGGTCCCCCCGCCGGCGGCGGACGCAGGCTGCGCGTCGGCGTGGGCGAAGCGCCTCATGTCGCCGGGCGGGAGGGCGTTGGCGAGCTTGCGCTGCATCTTCTTGGCGGCGACGGCGTCGAGGCTGCGGAGCATGGTGTCCTGGACGTCGCGGGGCACCTTGGGGCAGCAGCAGGCGTTCCCGGGGCGGCGGGCCAGGTGCTCCTTGAAGCGGTGGATGCCGCCGCCGAGGAAGTGCTTGCCGCAGTAGGCGCACTTGAGGCGCACCCGGCCGTCGGCGCGCACCATGAGGCAGTGCTTCCACGCCGGGTCGTGCTTCTGCGCGCCGATCTGCACCACCTCCTCCTCCCCGGCCACCAACGCCGCGTCTTCCCCATCCTGCGTCTCCATCCGGGCGCGAGCGCGAGCTGCACTGCATCAGCCATCACCGTCGAGCGTCACGAACGGCGGAATTGGATTCGAACGCAGCCTATCGAGCCCTAGTACTGATCCCCAATCGCCCAGTGGCGCGCGCGCGCGAAATGGGCGGGGGCGCGCGCGAGCCGGACGAACCAGGAGAACCCGAGGAGAAGGGTGAAGGGTAGTAGAGTGGGATCGAGAGAGAACTCACCCTGGTTTTTCGGTGGCGAAACGGCCGGGCTCCCCGCAAATCGGCGGCCGCCGGGGCGGGAGGGAAGAAAACCAGCGAGACGGGGGGGATTGGCCGATCGGGGAAGGGGGAGGGGGGGTCCGGTAGGGGTGAGGAGCGGCTCGGCCGGGTGGGTGGTTGACCTGGCCGGTTATGTGTGCGCGAGGGGAAGGGTTGGACACCGGCCCAGCCGGTTCTCGAGCTGGGTGGGGTTGGTTCGGGTCAGGTCGCGTCGGGCTGGGCTGATCGGGGCGAATGTGCCGGACCAGTGGGCCGGCCTGGTTGGTTTGGCCGGAGGAGAATGCAAAGCACTCGGTTGCCCCACCCGTCAGTCTCTCATGAGTGTGAGAGAGGAGAGGAGGCGTCCGGCCCGGCGGCCCGGACTTGCTTTCGTTCCCGACTCCCGAGGCACTGGCTGTCGCTCGAGCCGGGTGTGGTCGCTGCATTCCTCTCCTGCTGGTAGCAAAGATGAACTGAGAACTGTAGCTAGATCGAGAGCTGGGGAACGGGTCGGGCCGGGAGGGGATTCCGGCGGCCTTGCTAGGAGCTGATCTGCCATCAGCAGCATACAGGTAGGGTTCTCGGGTCACGATGCTGTTTCTTTGTGTACATCGAGCTAGGTCTATCTGTCGGGAGAAATAATTAGTTTTCTGGCTTTCTCTCTCTAAGGGGTGTTTAGAAACAGGGACTTTAAAAAAATCCCAGGGACTTTTTAGTATTTAGAAGTATTAAATAAATATTAATTATAAAACTAACTGCAGAATCCTGGGGCTAAACTGAGAGACGAATCTAATGATGTATCTTAATCTATGATTAGCGAATGGTTACTGTAGCATCACTGTAGCAAATTATGAATTAATTAGGCTCATTAGATTCGTCTCGCGAAAAAGCACTCAGCTGTCAAAAAATATTTATAAACAGATTTTATTTAATAATATAAAATAGTAAGATTCCTTTTGATGTGATAGGGACTTTTGGAAAAAGTCCCGGAGCCAAACAGGCCCTAAGACTTGCTCCAACTGTGCCCTCTATATGGCCCCCCACCCCATGTAGGGGGAGCTTTTGGGGGAAATCTGATCCAACGGTTCCCCCCAAAGCTCCCCCTATATACGGGGGGAGTTGAAACTCCCTTCATATACAGAGTGAGTTTCAACTCCTCTTATATCTCTAATCACACCGTTTCTTCATGATATTAATCTCGTTTGAGCCCCGTAACATAATGATAATACGTATTATGATAGTATAAATACTGTATGATTTTTTTAAAATTCAAAAACGATAAATAAATAGTTAGTTAATGAGTGATAGTATATAGAGGGAATAGATATGAGGGGAATGGTTGGAGAGAAGGAGTTATAAAGGGAGGAATCTTTTGGAGGGAGGTAGTAAAATATAGTAAATAGTACGTTTGGGGGGAGTTGGATGGGAGGAATGGTTGGAGATAGCCTAATCTCTCCCCTTTTGGCTGGGAAATGCCAATGGAAAACTGCACGGGAACTTTTGAGATCGCGCCGTGCGCGTGTGATGTGAGATTTCGAAAATATCACCCTGTTCTGCTGCTCTGCTCCAGCATCAGCCAACAGTGTTTTCCTCTCACACGGTCACACCACTCTAGCAGCAGCCTCTAGTCATTCGTCAGTCAGCAATGTTTTTCTCTCACACCAATCCAACAGTAGCCTCCAGCACCATCACAGCGAAAAGGGGCTATGTAGGACTAATCCGGAAAGGGATAAGCCGCGTGCTCGCTTCCTTTCTCGTCCCCAAGTCTTTGGTTCAAGACTTAACTCGCTGGAGTTGTTTTTTTTATAAAGAAAAAAATAAGTGCAGGAGCGCTGCATAATCATTTAAGGAGGAAGAAGTGCAGTTTTACAGATAGCTTAATATTACATAAATAGAAACACTCTCTCTGAACTTGTAGCATTGGAAACTAAGATAGCTCAATCACCACCCACCAGAGAGGTTCCGCACGCTTGCTGGCACAGCTTGATCTCATCTTGAATTAGGCCAAGCACTTGAGTGGCAGCTGTGTCTTGTCAAAAACACGCCTGTTTTGCTCCTTCCAGATATGCCAAGCTGTATACATCAACAAAGCCGCTCCATGCAGTGGCGGAACCAGGATTGAGTCGAACCCCAGGCCAAATTTTAAGTATAGTTGTGACAAAAACTAGACGTCCACAAACTCACAGTTCAAAAAAACTAGACGTCCACAAACTCACAGTTCAAAAGATACATGAAAATATAAACGGAAAGATAGAAAACATACAAAAAACGCCATCGCGAAGTAATATATTTATTCTTCTTCAGCAATTGATCCAAGTCCAGAGGTAGAAGCTACTGCAAAATGAAAAAGATATATTAAATATCTAAAACATATAGCAATGATAATGTAAATCAACAATTCGAATAAGGATTTTGTAAATACCACTCGAATGAGGTAGTTGAATCCTGCGCTTTCGCATATCTTGATAGTGCTTTAATATCTTATCGTTTTCAATGGCAGTAAATATATCTCTCTCAATATAGCACACCATGCGGTGATTTAGCCAATCATCAGCCATCTTATTCCGTAACTCAGTTTTGATGATATTCATAGCTGAAAAGGCCCTTTCTACGGATGCAGTTGCCACCGGCAATATCAAAACCAACTCAATAAGACGATAAACCAAATCTAAATCCCCATCTTTTCCAGTGTCAACCATCAACTCTGCAATCTTACCAAGATCATTACAACTTGACCATTTGGTTTCATTTCTTACTTCATGAATGAATGTCTCAAGTTGCTCTCCCAACAATATCAGATCATATGGTTTAAAGTCGGCATCATATATTGAAGCAAGCTCAACTAACTTACTTATATCAAAGTTGGCAAAAGAATTCCTAGGATCAAGGCATGCAATGCATTTCAACAATTGTGTAGATCTTTCACCAAAGCGATTGTTTAACTCCACAATAAGTTGGTCAAGTACCACATTAAAGATTTCATGATGGAAATGATGTTGGTAAGTTACTAGCTGGCCTCCACGACCCCTCGAACGACCCCTTGCAATAGTTGTATCCAACATATTTGGCATTATGATGTTATGCTTGGCACAAAATCTTTTTGTACCTTCAAATATCTCTTCCCAACCATGCTCTCTAAGGTCTTTCACCTTCTGTAATGTGGCTCCAATCAATGCTACAGCATGAACTATATTTTGGTCCTTCCTTTGCAAGCATTGTGACAAATCATTAGTCTTACCCAGTACTTTTATCATAAGATGCATAATGAGCACAAATTCAAAACTCTCCATTTGTTTTAGCAAACCCGCTGCACAAGTTTTTGTTGTTGATGTTGGGCCATCATCACATATATTCTCTAACACCTCTAACACTGCTTGCCACATGAGTTGAAGACGGCACAAAGTTTTATGATGTGATCCCCAACGAGTATCCCCAGGTCTTGCAAGATTTGTTTGTTGGTTTTTCCCCCTCCCAGAAAAAATTTCATCATTTTCTAACCCTCTCACTAAATTATCATGATGTTCCTGGGCCAATTGGTCATGTCTCTTACAAGATGCATTGACAGTGTTAACAATTAAAGTGGTGTAGTTGAAGAAATCCGTGACAGATGAACAACATTTAGCAACTGAAACAACCACTAACTGTAACTGATGGGCAAAGCAATGTATATAAAAGGCATAGGGATTTTCATCTAGTACCAATCTTTGTAGCCCATTGAATTCACCTCTCATGTTTGATGCCCCATCGTATCCTTGTCCTCGTATGTTATTCATAGATAAACCATGAGCAAGTAGCATAGCATCCAAAGCACCCTTTAGTGCCGCTGATGTTGTGTCCGGAACATGTTGAACACCAAGAAATCTCTCAATCACATGACCTTTATCATTCACATACCTAAGACAACACAAGACCAACAATAATAAATGGTTAGCGCCAAGAAATCTTCACAAAAAAAGAAAGGACTACAAACATAATGGAGCAACTAACCTCAAAACAACAGCCATTTGCTCCTTGATAGATGCATCGCGAGACTCATCAACAAGAATAGAGAACTTTTTATCCCCAATGTCATCCAAAATGACTTTAGTTGTCAGTTTGGCACAAGCTTCACACATATCTTTTTGTATAAATGGTGAAGTCAATAAATTATTTCCAGGAGCATTATCAAGTAAGATTTTGGCACCTTCATCTCTCATTTTCAACCAATCAATCAATTCAAGAAAGTTTCCCTTATTGGAAGAGGTACGAGACTCATCATGTCCACGGAAGGCAAGACCTTGCAATAAAAGGAATCTCACAACAGCCAATATCACAGTGAGCCGACCTAAATATTCCTCCTGTTGTTCTTTGGTTATTTTCTGAATCACATTGTCCATATTTTGCCTTTGGTTTCTAAAATCCTCACAATGCTGTCTAGCGCAATTATGCAGGCTATCAACTTTACCCACATGTTCTCTAAATATTTGTGTTGCATTTTTCCAATTACTAACCCCCTCAGTTGTGAAAGCATCACCACCAAAATTATCACCGCGTCTTGGTTGCTTGAAAAGGTAATAGTAAAAACAGAAAGCTGCATCTTCGTTAACACTGTATTCCAACCAAGAATATTTTTTGAACCATGATTCAAGGAAGCTTCTTTTTCGACCACTCTGTATCTTTTTTGGATATAAATAACCAATTGGTTGACATGGACCCCTTAACAAATATTCTCTTCTGACAATATCTCTAATGTTTATGTCATACTCCTCAATTGGTTTTCGGAGCCCAGGATCAACAACTATTTCTGTAGGATCAAACTCTATTGCTGCATTGGTAGTGGTAGGCAAGGGATCGTTGCTAGGAGGTTGGATCTCCTCAACCAGGGGACTGCCCTCAACAGGAGGTTCAACAGGAGCATCAACACTCATTTCAGTAAGGACATCATTTGGGATATTACTAGCACCGGTTTCTACCTCTTCGGAAAGATTTAGGTTGGTATTTATTTGTGACTGTGTTGGCATAACCGGTGTTACAGCCAGAGAAAAAAAAGATCTAATCGACCTATGCCTCTTCATCCTCAAATCTGAAAAATTGACAGTTTGACTCTATCACTCTAACATCAATACATCATAGTACTCTAATTTGGAGGAGGAGAAACCACCAGGGATGGATCTAGGGACTAGGGAGCATACCTCACTATCAGTCTGCCACAGCCTCGGACGGAGACTCGGAGAGGGAGCAGTGCAGGCTGCAGCCGTGCCGCTCAGGAGGCAGGCAGGGAGAGGGAGGGGCCGCCGGCGGGCAGGGGCCTACGGCCTGCCGGCTGCCGCCTGGCTCCTGCCGCTGCCAGGGAGAGGGAGGGCCGGAGGCGGAGCCGCGGAGGGGCCTGGCCGCCTGCGCCCTGCGCCTGGCGCCTGAGGCCGGACCGGAGGGCCGAGGGTGGCCTTTGCCGTCGGCCGTCGCGCGGCGTCGCCGGTCTGCGCTGGCGGGTGGCGGTTGGGGGCTGGGGGTTGGGGCGGATGCGCGTGGTGGCGTACTGGCGTGCGGGAGAGGCGGCGTCGGGGTTGGGGCGAACTGGCGAAGGGCAGGGGCACACGGTCAGGTAGAAACCTCCTCCTCGATGTTGGGCTGGGCCAGTTCAAAAAAGTTGAAAAAAAAATTTGGGCCGAACCCCGGGCCATAGCCCGGGGTCTAAATCCGCCCCTGGCTCCATGGTACTGGGGTCAGCATCTTGGTCCACCAAGCTTAGCTTCCATGTCTGTCTCGTCTCCTTCGGGCACTAAAACTTGCTCTGCCGTCCATCTGCTCATCAGTTGCCAAACTTCTTTTGAATAACTGCAATGCAGACACAAATGAAGTGCTGCTTCAGGTTCTTGGTCACACAGGGGGCAAGTCTGATTGCAATACCAATGTTTTGCCGCCATTTTATCTGCTGTCAGAATTTTGCTTTGCACCAACAGCCAAGCAAAAAGATTTATTTTTCCTTCTGCATGAGGCATGAGCGTTCCAAATACTTCTTCCCTCAAAGGTGCTGTAGTTCCATGCAGTTGAACCAGATATGCCCATTTCGACGTGTAAGCTGCATTATCTCTCCACTTCCATCTTATCTGGTCTTCCTGGTTTGTGAACTGCTTGTCCTGCACTAGGACCCACAGCTGCACGAATGCTACCATTTCATCGACCGTATTCATCCTCCATAGCCCCCTGGTCCAATTATGGTCCACCAGAATGATGTGCCAATATCTGCAGGGAAACTGTCTTTGAGGGATGGAGATGAATCCTTTCTTTTTTGGCATGCGCTCCACTCCTCTCTTCTCCTCTGCTCGCATTTGAGAGACCTTACACCTATCAGGATTCAGGAAGGTAGGGGACTTCAGTTCATTTCTTTTTGTTTTGTTTTGAGGAGTAGTTTGCACCTATTAAAATGATTATGTGGTCTGAACTGCTGGTACATGGCACTAAACCATTGTTAGACCGATATAGTGATGGCCGGTTTAATGAGTTAAGGCCTTAAGGGATAGGTTTACACTAATTAAAACACGAGAAATGGAAGTCACACTTTTGCAATACTTAAGGGATGAAAAATACACCTTTTGCTTTATGAAATATTTAAGGGCTCTATTGTAACTAGGATCTTCGTGCTACGAGTCCCAACAGTTGTCATTACAATTTGGGTGTATTCTATGTTAGAGTGTGCCTTGTGGTAGATATGTTGGGTCTTGGGCCTAACAAAATTTAGTTGCTTTATCGATTGTGTTGATTTGAGCATTTTTCCGGTTACAATGATTGAATTCCCAAACCCCTCTTTCGTTTTAAGAAGGATGCAAGACTTGAACCAGGGGTGGCTGATGAGACCGTGCTCCGCTGTTGGCTCCGCGAGAGTAGGAAGATGATGAAACGGTAGATATGTTGTTTTCTCTAGATCTTAAGGAGAGTTCTGCGATGTTTGTGGAGTAGTTGTTCAACTAATCGATTGATGTGTATTGGATGAAGAAATGGTTGAAATGTCTTTAGTAGTGCTGGTGGCATGGCTTCAATTTGTGATGGTTCAGGCATATGCTAAGATCTTTTTACGATTTACCTAAGGTAGGGAAGATCAGGTACTGTGTTACCGTGGTTGTATAAAGGTATGGTGATGCAGGATATTGGAGGAGGAGGTCCTTTCGGAATCGAAGCATGCTGCAACAGCATAGGGTTGTGCGTGAGAGGAATGATACGAAATTATGACGCTTAATGGAATTACAGAAAATTTTACAAGAAATAGCACAAAACAGCTAATAAAAAGGGGGAAGTAAAGAAACACAGGGCAAGCGAATTAAACTATGAAAAGCACCCTCTTTTTTAGATGACGCAATACAATTGTAGAGTTTGAGACTATGTTTAACCATGATAGTTGAGCAATGATTTGTGTTGCCATCCTGCCAGCTGATGTGTTCTCTCTTGCAGCCTGCAGGTATGCCAGCAATACAGAATAGATCTGTAGTATGTCATGGGCAAGGAATGTTTTGCAAGGGACCTGAGGGGGTAAAAGTGAACCCGAATTGCCCATTCCAGGCCAAAGGGCAGGTCCTGCCCCAGCTCAAGACGTTCCAAGAAATGCGGCGCTGGATACTAGACACCTTCCGGCTGGATGAAGCGACGCACGACATCACCTTGCGGTACATCGTGCCCGTGCTCAGGTCTTCGTCAACACGCCTGCGCTACGATATGCTGGTCGACATTTTAGGGGACGATGAGTGGCGGAGGTTTGTGGACATAACCAAGCACCTTGGTGGATCGTTCGTGCTCTACGCCGAGCGGCGCGCCAAGCAGCAGGTGGTGCCGGGGCCCGTTCCTGGCGGCGCGATGGCTGGCAGCAACGGAGCATCGGCTGCTTTGCACACGGCCGGGGCGGATGGGCGTGGCAGGAGAGGGGTCAGCTGGCCAGTTTGCAAGCACGGCAAGCCGTGCACCATCGAGACTGACTGGGGCCCTCGCAGCGCGGGGCAACGGTTCTATCGCTGCCGTCTCTTCGCGGTACGAAAACGCCTGTGTTCATGGTGGTGTAAACGCATCGTCAGATCAAATGACATTCCCTATTAATTTTGGTCGTTTCCCCCAGGATGCAGAGAAGGACTGTGGATTCACGCAATGGCTGGACGACGAGTTCCCTGCGCAGGCGACCAAGCACATCAGCAGCCTCCTGGGCAGTGTGGGGTTGCCTGGAGAAGCAGGTCGAGAATCTCCAGGAGGAGCTCGACGAGCTCCGTCGCCGGTATGTGACTGACGTGCAGCCACTGCGCTCCTCGCGGCAGCCATGATCGTCCAGGTCTGCAGATTGGCTAGGGACAACTGACCATGCACGCATGTAATGTTCTCTCAATAACCGATGCCAAAGAATAGTCTTGGCTAGTTTCGACCGTGTTGTCAGTACCCGTTCCTCTTGGTTATGTTCGCGATGTGCTGATGTAGCCGCGCCGTTCGCTGTTGCTTTGGAAGAGCTGGTCTCCCTGGACATTCTGAACCGTGGCTGTAAACTATATGTGCCATGTTTCTTGCATTTTTAGAGGCGTTTGTGATTAGCTGACCCGGCCAATTTGTTGTTTTGCAAAGACACTGAACATATCAATTCGGCCCTAATTTGTTTGGGTTTTGCAAAGACACTGAACATATCAATTCGGCCCTAATTTGTTTGGGCCGCACGGCAGTGACTTAAATCCGGTCTGGCTTGTATGGAGAACCTGGCAAACATTCACGGGCCGGCCCGGACAATCTCGCCCCCGATTCCCAAGGGACCCAATTAATTCACGCGCTCGTACCCGCGACAAGGTGTCTGGCTAGGCTAGCTCATGTTTATTTTATGTTATATATTTTTGTTTAGATTCACGATTCAAAATTATAAAAAATTTATAAATCGTCTGCATGGTATATTAAATGTAATAAAAAAATCACATTACACAAATGGACTGTAAATCGCGAGACGAATCTAATGAATCTAATTAGATCGTGATTAGACACTAAATCACTACAATAAAGCTATAGTAAACATGTGTTAATGATGGATTAATTAGACTCATTAGATTCGTCTCGTAGGTTACAAACGAGTTCTGTAATTAGTTTTATAATTAGTCTATATTTAATAGTTTAAATGTGAAAAAAAATCCTTTTAAAATTCCAAAACGGGGAAATTAAACACACCCTATACCGCGTTGAACGTTTCGATGCTAATTTCAATTACAAAGTATAAAACTAACTCCACAAATTTTGAGCTTATTCACAAGATAAATTTATGAAATCTAATTAATTTATAAAATATATTTACTATAGTATCACATGGGCTAATTATAAAATAATTAGATTTAATAAATTCATCTCGCGAATCAAATTAGAGGTTAAAAATTTATTTGATTAATTAATATTTAATACTTTTAATTAACATCCAAAATATGACAGGAAGCGGTGATGGTAGAGCAAATCGAAAGAGGTGCACGTCCCATAGATGCATAGTAGACTTTTAATTAGTCTGGCAGTTGTCTATAGCCAGGGCCAGGCACACACCGCATTTCCCTGTGAGAAGGATGAACCAGACTGACCTGGAGAGACAGGCCGCGGCGCCGGCGGGCGGTGGGCCGGTGGCGGACGAGATTCCGGCCTAACCAACCCAGGAGCAGATCTATCGTCAGCTGATCAGCAACCACAAGGTAAAGCTTACCAGTGCTGCTTCTTTACTACAGAGCTGTATATGTTTTTTTTGGGGGGGGGGGGGGGGGGGGCAGGGTTAACCGAACCGTCGGTAACCGGTCCGGTTCGGTCCGGACCGGTTCCGGTTCGGTCTGGTATGAAACCGTTCAAAATTCAAAATTTAAATTTGAATTCAAAAAAATGAAAAATTTTCAAAAAATATTTCAAGGTGCAAAGAATCTAATGGTGTCAAATTTTCTCAAAAAATCGTTCATTTAGTATGGTTTGCGGAATTTATAAGTTAAATAAAAAAAACGTGCATACGAAAGTATACAAATACAATGTAAAAGTAGTATAAAAAAGAGTTGGAGGGTTCATTTAGACTAAAATATGTCATACAAATATTTATTTTAGTATACTTTGTGGGCATTTGAATTTAAACCAAAAAGAAAAAAATTTGAATTTGACCGGTTACTAGTCAAACCGGCCGGTATACCGACCAAACCGACCGGTATACCGGTAGGAACCGGTTGAACGTGGGCGTTTGAATTCAAATTTGCATTCCACCGGTTCCGACCGGTAACCGGCCAAACCGGACCGGTATACCGGAACCGGAGGCCGGCGGTTACCGGTCACCGGTCGGGATTCAAAACCCTGGGGGGGTGAATGCCAGTGGAAGACAAGAAGCTTTTGTGGATGCGCATTGAGTTTTGGAAATATGGAGGACAAAATCACTCGCTCGCTTGCATTTTTACCCTCCGGACTTTATTTGAACCAAATGTAGTTTTTTTTAGCATCTGAACCAATTGTAGTTGAGTCCGCACCTTTGCTTTGTTTTGTGAACCTCCGATATGCTCCCCCTGCTACTACATCATCAGCAGGGGAAGGGACTTTAGGAATGGTTTTTTTTATATATTAAAGAAAAGATAGATAAGAGATGTCGAATTTAAGTCATGGGTTGGGGCGAGATTTAGTTGACGGTAGGTTAGCAGTTAGCTACAGCACATAATTTATGGTTAGATGTATTGTTGCTCAACCACAATTTTTGGGTAATAACTATGATGGATTTAATCTATAAACTTTTAGATGTGTGTTTTTTTGCAGTATATTGGATTGGCCACAATGGGTGCAGATTCTTAGTTAAGTTCAGATATGTGATTTAAGAAATTTTGGGTTAGATCTAGCTTAAGTAGCAGTTGTGCCGATGCCAAATGTAGTCCCAATTCCAACAACTAGACATTTAAATTAAGATGTACACACCTGAGGGATCTTAATTTTGACTCATATCCCAAAATCTAGTTCTTTACAGAGACAATGAAGTCCGATTTGATCCGCCAAGGTTTTGATTTGAGTGGTTTTCCGGTTACCATGCAAGATTGAGAGCTCTACCCAGGTGCAATGGCCGAACCAGGGGGGTGCCAGCAGGGGCCTTGGCCCCCTAGCTCCAGTAAATTTTTTAGCTCCCTCTGCGTAGTAACAATTCCACAGTGCATACATGCAGTCCAAGGTGAAAAAACACATAAGTTCAAAGAGAAAGATAGCTAGCTGCCCCAGTAGATACCAAAGCCTTTAGAATCACTTATTAATTTTTTTCAATTTGCATGAGATTGACGAGCTAAAGGAGCAATTAATTGCACTGGAAACACAAGAAGATCGATTTATATTAAGGAATTGAGTGTTAAATGGCTATAACTTATCTGCATGTGGTATCCATCACTTGTAGGATGCCTACACGTGGACGACCAACCCCGTGCTACGGGTGCATTAGCACAGCTATTTATTGATTATTCTCTCATGTGAAATTTTCATCTCTATAGGTTTTACTCCCATTATAAGTATTATCTAAATCCTTAGTAAAGGGTCAAAATGAGGGTTTCTTCCAAATCCGATTCACCAATGAAACCAAAGAATTTGGCTTCACTTTGCTTCTAGTTCATATTCGTCTCAGTTTGTAAAATGATTTTCACCCTTCAGTGCTTCGATTTGCGTAAAAGATATGAAGGCAGAGTTAGTACCTCCCAAACGGTTCTAAATGTGTAAGTAACAAAAAATTTAGCTTGCATACAATTAGCTTTATGTAGGTTCTTTTGATAGTATATATTGTGAGACACCGATCGCGTTTGTCCGGCCCCCCTCATGACAGTTTCCTGGTTCTGCCACTGCCCAGATGGAGCAAGGACTTGGGAGTCTTATAAAGGCTTGACACGCTATTTTTCTTTGGACCCTGAGAAGAGTTTTTCTGCCATTGGGCATTGATCATGGAATCGTTTTGCTAAACTGTTGCTGTGGGAGTTAGTATGTCTGTGTCAGATGAAACTGTTGGTTGTGGTTAAATTTTTGCAGTGGTGGAGACAGCGTGGGTCTGATTTTGCTTTGGGCATTGCAAAACAAGGCCCACTTTGCCTACACCATAACATTCTGAACTGGTGATTCTGAAGGGGAACGCTACAAAATAATGGTAATTGTAGTGGAAATGCAGAGATTTTGACAAGAATTCTCACAGAAGGCTGGAAAAATAAAGGGCTATCATATCACAAGAACCTCTGTGTGTGTGTGTGTCTATATATATATATATATATATATATATATATATATATATATATATATATATATATATATATATATATATATATATATATATATATATATATATATATATATATATATATATATATTAAGGAGTATGAATACTGTGACTGTGATTGAACCATGGTGTGATCGTGCCTGATGTGTTCTCTGCATGCAGAACCTGCAGATATGTCAACAATACCGGATAAATCTGTGGTATACCACGGAGAAGGAATGTTTTCCAAGGAACATCACGGGGGTGTAGAAGTGAGCAAGAACTGCCCTTTCCAGGTCAAAGGGCCAGTAGGGCCCAAGTACATGACGTTCCAAATGATGCGGCACTGGATAATGGATGCCTTTAAGGTAGATAAAGCCACTCACGACATCACCCTGCGGTACATGGTGTGCGTGAAAAATACTCAGTTACCACGCCGGCATTACTACATGCTGGTCGATATACCTGGGATCTATGCATGGGCAACATTTGTGGATATGACATCGCGCTTTGGTGGATCATTTGTGCTCTACGCCCAGTGGCATGCTAAAGCCACAGCACCTGATCCTGTTTCTGATGGAGCCATCACTGGCAACAGCGGAGCAGCGACGGGGCCTGCTACAGCAGCAATGGTGGCCGCACCCAAAGATCCCGCTGTGATGCATGGACACGATGTGAGCTGGCCACTGTGCAAGCACGGCAAGCCGTGCAGCATTGAGACTTCATGGGGTAATCTTGATCCGGGCCGACGGTTCTATCGCTGCCGTCTCTCCCCGGTAACATTTCCCTGCCCTTTTTTTATTTTCTGAGAAATGCTTGTGGATGTCATGTTAATTTATTACTCTCGTGAAGATCTAGAACTAGTAGGGTTGCATGTATTGGCAAATGACCTGAATTCCGTTTTCCAGGCAGGCAAAGATTGCGGGTTCACGCAGTGGCTGGATGACGAGTTCCCTGAGAAGGCGACCAAGCACATCAACAGCCTCCTGAGCAGTGTGGAGTGCCTGGAGCAGGAGGTCGAAAACCTCCAGGAGGAGATCGACGAGTTCCATCACCGGTACGTGATCAGCAGCAACTGTGCTCCTTGCGACACCCAAGGCAGCAGGCCTCGCCCGCGCCAGGTCCGTAGATTGGTCAAAAGAACACGCTAGCTTTTGTGAGTTGTGTCATCAGTTGCATGCTGCAGGCTCCCAGAACTCAATAGAGTACCGTAGGCTAGTTTCGTCTTGCCATGGTGTGTGTTTCGTGTTCAGTTGTCGTCAGCAGTTGTTCAGTGTATCGCGTTGCATGATCCGTAGCGTAGCTGCATCGATGAGTAGATTGGTTTGACCTGCTGGCTGCGGTTTCACTCGTTATTGTTCTAGATGAGTTTGTTTGTCTGAACAATCTGAATCGTGTGTATGTGATGCCATTGTTAATTGCATATCTGGTATTTGATCTGGCCCCAAAGGGTTTGGCTACATGTATGACACTAACATAGAACAATTCTGAATAAAGAGAGTAGCCCAGGCTAGCCTGGTCTGTGCTGCAGGTTCCCAGAACTCAATAGAGTAGCCCAGGCAAGCTTCGTATCTTTAGAACTACTCTATGCTAGTGTCATGGACAGCAATGCAGAAACGCGATATGAATATGAAGATTTGGTCCACCCCCGAAGGGTTTGGCTACTTGCATTGTCGCTTGTTTATACTCCATTTGATAGGAACATCTTTGTGTTATTTTCTCTTTTTTTTTCCTTTTTCTTTTTTGGTTTCAGAAGAGGCTTACAATGAATCCCATTAATGAACTCGAATTGTTAACAGTTCAGAACAGAAAAAATACATTCAATCTAATCTGCAATATAGACAGAGATACTAGCATACATCATATTCGATTTAATTTGCATTCATTAGATGCAGTAGGAAGAACAAATATGCATTGCATGAGAATGAGATGAGACCACCCTGAGTCTCAGAAAAGCCAGGACCGCGGTTCATGTGATCATGTCTAAGCAAAATTGTGTTTCACTTGAAAAACGGATAGCAGATAATGAACAATAGGTGGTCATGGCAGTGCACAACCTTTTGTTTTCTACTCCAACATACAAAATTCATAACCTTTTTACCCAAAAGTTTCGAAGAAACTCAAATATCTTATCATTGTGCTTTCCGAAAAATGCTGCGGCTCTAGATATCAGAAACATTCATGGAAGCTGAATGTATGAGCTCATGAGCTATCAACTAGATTACAATCACTAATTAGTATCACCAACCGTTACATACAAGAAACAACTTTGTATGAACATGAAGTCAGTAGCACGTAGCGACATCAACTACAGCTTTAGTTGCCACATCAATGGTTTAGCCGAGTCCAAGTTCCTTCTTCAGCTTCTCAAGAGCGGCCTCTATTTCAGAAACACCATCATCAAAACTATTTGTTGATGTCTTTTCGTCCTTAGCATTTTTTGCTTTCCCTCCAAACTGCGTGTATGGATCGTTTCCCGTGTTGTTGCTAGGGCTGGAGTCATCAATCTTCAGTTCATTTTCCAGAAATTCTACGAATTCCTCACCAATTGCCTGATTGACAAGAATGCAATAGTGGGTTTACATGATGACATCTCCACAACCACAAGCTATAATCAGTAGCTGTTTCTCAACAGTAACAGTTACAATAATGAATGGTTAAATAAAGAGCTTACAGCCAATTCTTCCCAAAGGCTTTTAGGTTTCTGATCTGAATTTAACCCAGCTTCCCAGTTCTGAAATTCTGTTTGCAGATCTTTAAGGAATTCCGCTGCAAAAGGCGTTGTGGTCTCAAATTTCCAATGTAGGGGAAATCATTTTGTTGAACTACACTAGAAAGCCTTACATCTCCACATATCAACCACTATGGTCTCAAATTTGCAGTAGAATATTCCAGCGACATTTGACATATTTTGCTCAGATTAATGGTCAACCATTTAACCTAACCATATTTTCTGGCTCGCACAAAATTTCCAAGGACGGACGCTG
The DNA here is from genome assembly GCF_016808335.1 of Panicum virgatum. NCBI lineage: Eukaryota > Viridiplantae > Streptophyta > Magnoliopsida > Poales > Poaceae > Panicum > Panicum virgatum. The sequence goes on from NC_053153.1 coordinate 2,301,695, forward strand.
TTGATGAAAGCAGAAGAGGGGAGAGAACTCAGTACCAAATCCATAGAATGGCTCTTCTGCAGCAGTTGATTTGCTCTCCCTGGAGCTGGAAAACCAAGACGAATCCGAACTGGTGCTCGCGTATTTGGATCGGCTCTCTGAGTTCATCAGAGTGTTGTAAGCATGCTTGATCCGCAGAAACTTTTCCTGAGCGTTGGGCTGCATTGACGCCATCCGCGAAGCCAGCGGTGAGCAGAGTCACAACTACGTTACCAGAAATCGCATGGAAGATCAGACGTAATGCGAAGGGATAAGAGCGCGAGCAACCAGCAGCGGTCGGGTCGCCACTCGCCACACGCACCTCCTTATTGACGTCCGGATGGTACTTGAGCGCGAGGCGCCGGTACGCGCACGGCGCACTTGATCTCGTTGGGCGCCGCCGAAGGCGACACGCCGAGCACCTCGTACGGGGACTCCCTCCGCCCGCCGCCGCCGGCCCCAGCGCGCGCCCTCACGCTGGCCCGCCGCCAGCGAGGCGCGGGGCTGCGACAGGAGAGGCGCACGGAGGGGCCCGAGCTTGAAGAGATGGCAGCCAGGCGAACGAGGGGAGGCGCCGGCGGAGCAAGACGGCAGCGGGAGGCGGCGAGTGGTAGAGGCGGAGGCGGGGAGGCGCCCTGTAGCTGCAGCGCCATGGCGCAGCCGGGGGACCGGAGATAGCTTGATTTGGGTTTGCCTTTTGAATGGCTTGCGACGAGCCTTCTACTGGACTGGAGCAGGCATGATTACCAGCCGTCCAGATCATGCGCCACAGAGGCCCGGTGGCAATCGGACGGCTATCCTTAAATAGCAAAGCGTGAGAACAGACGCTAGTTCGCGTCGTGGAGCCACAACATTTGCCGTCGAATTATGATAATCAGTCATGGGTGGGCTACGGTTCTAGTGACCTCTTCACAGTCCATCAAAGCCCTTAAATTTTTTTTAACTCAAAATTGTATAAAATTAGAGTCCGACTCTTTTAAGACCCGGTTCTTAGATTTTCTAGTTCAAAATTTTGGATGCTTTACCATCCCTAGTGATGAGAAAGCATCGGAATTAAAATTCTTCGGGCAAAGGGAATTCATAAGTAGTAGCATTAACTTAATAGCATCACAGAGTACAAGTATATTAACCTCTCCACAAAGCAAACTCCGAAACAAAATGCCGAGCACATCATCAGAATACGACCACAGGAGTTTGCACACCCACGAAGTTGAGGACTTCCATCAGGTCTGCTGCTATTTCAACCTTCCACAAACGTGACCAAGTCTAAGAATTGGTGTTGGAAGACGGCCCAGGGCCAAGCAGCAACTGCGGCGCATCCTTCTTCTCACTGCCGGAATCAGAATCATTTTTCGGAGCAGGTCTTGCAGCTGCCCATGCGCGAAGTGGCGGCTCAAACATCTTCCCTGCGACGTCTGGTGGGGGTTGTTGGGGTGCGTCCTCTCCAGGAAGCACCACGAGGCCCTTCTCCCTGAGTGACGAGGGCTCATCGTAGCATTCCTTCCAGAGCGAGTCCACCAGCTGCCGCTCCTCACGGGCAGCATGGAGATCGTCGGCATCCATTAAGCTGATGCCTTCAATGCGGCTCTTGAGGATGTCTTTCAGCTTGTCTTGGTCGGGTAGAGCATTACCAGATGTCTTGTCCTGCGCCAACTCAAGGAGACCGCTTAATGCAGCTTCACGCACTAAGGAATCATCACTGGATGCGAGGTGCATCATCAGCTTCGGAAAACCAAGATCTGTTGCTACGCTCCTATCCGCCTTGTTGTTTTGCAGCAGGAATTGTATGAGATGAAGAGCTTTCCTGCAAGGGCATGGCAGAACTATGTCATCAATATTGCAGTTGAGTAATAATTCCACAAGCAGCGAATATTTCAGCCAATACCAATGACAAATTGATCCAATTTCAGCAAAAGAGATAAAATGGCTCTAAAACAACACTCAGAATTAGGGACCATCTTCTACACCAAGCTCTCATGATGGCACACTACCATCAGAAGAAAATTTCAATACAACATGAGCACAAGTATCTCAATATGGTAATATGATTCTGTTAGTATGCAGCTGCCTGTTCATAGGGCGCCTATGTATTCTAGTAATATATTTGTAGTAGAGTGCCCTGTCAGATCACTATGTATTCTAGTAATATATTTGTAGTGGAGTGCCCAGATAACTCCATTTACCCAAATCTTATTGTCTCTAAGACACTGTTTAAGAATATACCACACAATCAACCACATTCAGCGTGTTCGGTTTGCTGGGCTGATCGCAGCTGGGGCTGGGGCTGGCGCTGGACTGGCTGCAAAGCATGCGGCTGCGGCTGGGCCCCAGCAGCTCCAGCCCAGCCGAACAGCGCCATTGTCAGTAATTTCTACAAAATGCTGGCTCTCCTAGTTATGATTGACATACCTCTGAAGTCTGGCATCATCAGAACCAAGAGCATCCTTCAATCCAGCATAGCCATTTCCCAGGCGAAATGCAGATATTCCAGGCTGGTTATGACGAATCAGAGCTGCAAAACACAAATATATAGAGTACATGTTAGCATGAGCAGGAGAGGATACTGTGTGCAATTAACTGCACAATCCTGGCAAAGGATTATACTGATACAGAATTATACTTACAGGATATGGCTCCTAAAGCTTTCGTTCGTGCATTTGTACTTGGATCTGATTTGAAGTTTGTCAGGAGGGGCTCCAGTCCATTGGATTCCATGACAAGTTGCTGACTCTTGGGATTGTTCTGCACAATTGTACTCACAACTTCTGCTGCCTTTGCTCGGATGCCAGCATGGGAATTTTTCAAGTAACCAAGTAGAGGATCCAATCCACCAATAGAATGTAGATCTGTTTGGATAATTTGTGTATGTGTTAAAAGTGATCCAGAATGATAAGCAGAAAAGGCAAACAAGGAAGACATTGATTTCAGCTATGAATCTTACCATTTGCCATGTCAATGGATTCCACATGCTCTTGTAGCTCATCCAACATATCTGAAATATAGCAATAAATTGTTATTCCAATAATAATCTACCTGTATCAGCTACCAATTGCTGAACATATAAACATAAAGGTAAATAATTCACAACATTAGATTGGCCCTCTTGTCCGTAGTCTGTACAACGAAAGAATTGACTCAGGAAATATGGGCACGCTCCAAACAATACCTTCGATGTTCTCTGGGGTCACACCCTGAGACTCCAAGACATCTTCTGGAGTTTTCATCACCTGAGTGATCTCCTTCATCCTCTGGACAACATCTATTGTGTTCGCTTGCATGGCCTCCATGAACCATTTTCTGTCTTCCTCGCTGCAGAACGGAACCAATAAAAGTATGAACAACACGAACATTGAATCCCATGTTGTTGTTTTTTTCTCTGGTGACATGCATTAACACCCGATCAAACATTTCATTATTACAGTAGTACAAGTCATGATTCACACTTCTCTTAGACTAAGTACGGAAATTTTGACAGCAGAAATTAAAGCTACTAGCCACACGAATCAGGACAAGAAAATAAGTCAGGTGTCTCTTATTTGAGTTTAAACACATAGCCTGATAGTAAAAACTGTAAACTGAGCATATGTTTGAACACTAAGGATCTGTTGCAACAGAACAAATACAACGGGACGGAGCGAGCAATAGTGCAGAGTAAGACAATCAAAATCTATGCATATGAACACTAAGCATTCGTTAGGGTTTTGGCACAGGACGAGGACAAGCGCAAAAAGGAGGAAGAAGCATAGGATCTGGAGACGCGAGGAGCAGACCTGAGAGCGCGCGGCTGGTTGGTGCCGTCGCCGTGGGCGAGACTCCACTTGAGCAGGCCGTTCCAGTCGGGGCCCCCGTCCTTCGCCATCTCCGTTCTGCTGCTGCTGAGCACGATGGGGCGAGAAGAACGGCAAAAGGCGATGGCTTCAAGCGAGATCGGTAGGGTTCTCTCTGCAAGCTGGCTCTTGCTCTGCTTTTATGGGGTGGCGAAGTGGCGGTGGTGGAGAACCGGGGGCTCCCCGTCGTCAGTCGTGGCGTCGGGTAGATGCGGCGGCGGCAGATTCCGTAGTACTCCCGAACCTGCGGTGCGCGGACTGCGGACGCGGCCGGTCGTCGCCTCCGCTCGACTCCTCCTGAACGTTCTTGGGCCGCCTAACTACGCTTGCGAATTTGGTTACCGGCGGCCCATTGGTTGGTGTATGGGCTTCTCTCAACAAAAGCAAAGCTTTGGCCCATTTAACTATCTACTTTTCATTGGGCCGTCAACGTTGCACGCCTTACATGGGCCCGTATCCTTTTTGGTCCATTCGGACCGATTCTTCTCGAGCCTGACACAAATGCACGCCGTACTAGTTTTGAGCTGTAGCAGCAAACCAGTCGCTCCTCGAACGTTCGTAAAACAAAAACAAGGTGCATGGCAAGAGAGGCGCATTTCAAAATGGTCGCAGAAATAATAACGCACCCCTGGAATGCAATAACACACCACAAATTTGTGCAGTTTTCAGTGCTACTAACAAAGATGCAACCAGCAGCAAAATTCATCAGCTTCTCGGTGAGGAAGATCAGTGTCGTGGTGTGGCAAACCACAGCCGGGTGGCGGAATACACCCGCTTAAGCCCAGAGGGTGAGTACTCGGGGGTTAGCTAGCGACTAGTTCGATCTTGCTCAAGAACGCGATGAACACAGCAGGTTTAGAGATGTTCGGGCCGCCGGAGCGTAATACCCTACATCCACTATGTGCTGTATTACTCAAGACCGAAGAATTGACGCTGAGTACAGCGTGTCTGTGTGTATGCCCTTGAGAGCTTGTGGTGTACAGCGAGCGCTACCCTTTTATATCTCAAGGGAGGCGCGTACATGGTCGTTGGGTCCCCGACAGGTGGGCCCAACGATGTAATACAAAATAACGTATTGTTCACACATTATGGCGCTGCAGGGGAAGGAGATCATACTCCTGAATTTCCTTGCCTGCTCCTGGAACCCCCCGTTCAGCATATCCAAGCGTTGTCTTGTCGGAGCGGCGCCAAGCGTAGCTAGCGGCGTCGCCTGCCACGTAGCTGAACGGGCCGCGTAGCCTGCGGCGTAGGCGGCATAATGGAAAAGTGTCGTGCCGTCGTATCCAATTAATGCGGCAGACGGGCTCTGCGTGGGTGCGGCGCAGGCGGCTACACTGTATACCTTGGTAATACGCGGTCCACAGTGAGGCCTGACAAATGCTGCCCCGCGTGCCGCGGCGGCAGAGCACGCCTCTACCACCCGCATTGAATGCGGTGGGTCGGCGAGTCTTCCAGCGGAAGACTCGCGCTCGAGCCTGCGCCCGCGCCTGCGGAACACGTGGCGGCTCTGAACCCGCCCGGTGGTATGTTGGTTTTACCGCGTGGGAGGTCCGGATGGACGTGGGAGGTCCCAGACCCCAATGGGGGTCCGCGGCCTCGGCTGTCAGCTCAGAGCTTCCCTTCCTCAGGGACACGTGGTGTCTCCGGACCCATCCCCAAGCGGGGAGCGGGTCCGAGGCCGTTGGCCCGGTGAGATAAGGACCTGACCCGTGGGGCCCGGCTGCTCCGCCCTTTACCGCGTGGTTACGGATAACTACGCGGGTCTTGCCTGACTGCAGTAGAAGTGGGTATCCCTGCTACAAGGTACTGACAGTGGCCCCCGGGCCCATATCGGGGGAGGTACGAACCCACAGGTGGGGTCACTACTGCGATTTGGCCCTGCATAACTTGAAGCCCCTTGTCGCAGAGGTCTTGACCGGCTTGACCATCCATCGGGTTTTTTTGCTGCCTCATCGCTCCGCAACGGCTTACTGACTGGTGGCCCCCACGCATAGTGGTTCACCAAGTCACGCGCGCGACGCTCGGCATAGCTGCGGCCGGAGTAAACGGGATATTTACCACCGGCGCAGTTCCCGAAAATCCTGGCCATGCCAGCGCTTAATTTGCGCACGTCAGCTTATCTTCCGCCTTCCTTCGCGCGCGGGTGACGGTTCAGATCCCGCCTTTTCACACATTTGTTTGTTACCCGCCCTCCCTGACAGGTGGGCCTGGCCCCCTAGATATGGACTGGGCGGTTAACACCAGGTGCGGGCGTCGCTTGGGTTCCAGCGACGGTTCCGGGGCGCACAGGTTGGGTCAGGCTTCATAAAGGGGTGAACCGCATACCGCGGTTACTTTCCCGCATTCACCTTCTTCCTTCCAACCTTTGCGCCCCTTTGCCTTCGATTTTCTTCGCCGATGCTCCCCCACGTAGATTGCTCCTCTCCTTTGCAGTGAGATGGCATCCCTTGCTCATCCCCGTTGTTTCCAGTCCGAAGAAGAGCTGAGCACGGTGCGCCGCCTGCTTGGATGGAGTGCTCAGGAGACGAATTGGGGGATCCGAGCTGGCTCGGCTTCCCTCGGCAACCTGCGCGCCGGGGAGTTTGTGCTGTTTATCTCGCACATCGCCACTGGCTTGGGGCTGCCGATCTCCTCCTTCTTCCTGCTGCTGCTGGAAGATTTCGGCCTCCAGCTTCAACACCTCACGCCGCATTCCATCCTCCTGACGGCCATCTGCATGCACTTGTGCGAGATGTTCGTGGGGGTGCGGCCCTATGTCATCCTCTTCCGCTACTTCTTCCAGTTGGTGAAGTCCAGGAAGAGCAAAGACGAAGTGGGGGCCTACTATTTCCAAACGAGGAGCGACCTGCAGTCGCCGTACATTCCGAGGGTCAATGGCGGGAAGTGGGAGAAGTGGCGCAAGGAGTGGGTCATCGCCACCACCGACGCCAACGAGCGCCTGGCCATGCCGACCGAGGGACCCGCATCCGACCGCTCATCCTGGAGGGCCAAGTCGTCCCTGCCGCCGGATTTCGACTCTGTGCTGGGCAAGATCAGGTCGCTGGCGGAGGGCGGCCTCACCTCACTGCACGTACTCGGAGATTTCCTGAAGCGCCGGATCGCCCACCTGAAGCAGCGGCCACGTCATGGTTGGAGCTTCACCGGTCTCAACGGCTACAGCAGGACGCACCGCGGAGAGGGGAGCGACCTGACCCAGGAAGCCTTGGAGGTCCTGGTGCGGGCGGTAACGGGGAAAGTCTTCATCCCGGAGCACCTAATCCTTCCTCAGGGCGTCGTCCCCCTCTGCGAGGACTCGCGCCTGAGGACGGCGGTGCTGGCTACCCTGCCAACTCTCGACGACGGTGGGTTGGCCGCACGCCAGACCGGAGGCGACCCGAACCGTGGGCTCCGGATCCCTAGCGCGTCCGGAGATCAAGCTATTCCGAGCGCCGCGGGGTCCGGCCCCACTACGAAGGGCAAGCAGGCCGTGGCCGGCAGTGCCGCCACAAGCGGTCCCAGCCAGGTCCGGAGCAGTTCTGGCGCGTCGTCGGGAGATGCAGGCCGGCGCAAGTTACTCAGGGGCGACGGAACCCCAGTCACGGAGCCCGCCGCGAAGCGCCAGAGGACCGCTGGGGGCGGGGGCCAGGGTAGCTCCCGGGCCTCCGGCCCTCGCGGGTCCTCCGGGGCGACCGCGCCGCCACCATCACCGCCGAGAGATAGTTCCCTCCGGCAGCAGCAGCAACAGCAACAGTAGGAACAGTCCCGGGTTGCGCCACCATCGCCAACATGGGAGCAGCGGCAACAACAGAAGCAGTCATCGAGCCTCCGTGGTCGCTGGATACCCGGCGCTTCTGGGTTAGTGTTATTCTGCTCACTCCCTCTGTCTTAGGTGATCTGTTTTTTGCTGAAGGCTTCTTCTCTTTGTTGCCAGGGCTCCTCGCCCAAGCAGTTCTTCCACCATCGCTGGCTCGTCGGCTGGTGCCCAGGCGACCGGGGTCTCGGCGGCAATAGCGGGAGCGACGGCGGGTGCGGGAACCTCGGGTGCAGCGACCTCTACTAACCCGGTGGTGCCTGATGCGGCGGTGGCAGGCGCGCCATCGTTAGGCTCAGCAACGCCCGATGCCGCGGCGGTGGATGCGCCAGTGCTGGGCGCAGCCGGACCCGACGCAGCAGCGGCGGAGGCGCCAGTGCTGGACGCAGCCGCACCCGACGCAGCGGCGGCGGAGGCGCCAGTGCTGGGCACAGCCGCACCCGACGCAGGCACCAGTGCTGGGCGCAGCCGCACCCGATGCAGCGGCGAAGGAGGCGCCAGTGCTGGGCGCAGCCGCACCCGACGCAGCGGCGGCGGATGCGCCAGCGCTGGGCGCAGCCGCATCCGACACGGCGGCGGCGGTGAGCGCGACGGTAGCAAGTGCTGCAGCGGTGAACACAACGGCTACTGAGGCCCCAAGGCTTGCGCCGGAAGCTCCCACCTCCAGCTCCGATCATATATATAGCGGAGGAGGAGTTGGAGGTGGTCTTTGGCAGTCAGCTTCTGCAGGGTCTCTTGGAGGAGGATGCGACTCCCCTCCCCCAGGTGCTGGTCCAGGTCCGGCGGTCAATAGAGGAGGCAACCTCTTCTGCCGAGGCGGCCTTCCGGCGGGAGTGGGCTGCCCTGGAGAGCGAACGCCAGCGCCTCTCCGACTAGCACACCCGCCTGGAGGCGCACACGAAGGCTGAAGCCTCCCATGCTGCAGAAGCTCGGTCCAAACTCAAGGCCGACCAACAGGCCTACCGAGTCAACCTTCGGAAGGTGTTTGACCGGGAGTTCGCAGTATCGAGCCGGGAAAAATCCCTTGCACAGCGGGAGGAGGCCTTTGCCCTGGAGGTTGTCAGCTTCGCGGCTCAGCGGTCCGAACTTGAGACTGGCCTCGCGGCCCAACGTTCCGAGCTTGAGACTCGCAACCAGGGTCTCGAGGTCCGGAGGCAGGAGCTCGACAATCTCTCTGCAACTCTGCAGGGATGGCACGAGCAACTACAGGAGAGGGCCAGCAAGCTGGCTGTTGCCGAGGCGGAGCTGGAGGAGGACCGGAAGTCCCTCGATAAGCGGGAGTCCCTCACCGCCAACATGGAGAAGCTGCTTGGGTGCCAACACGACTCCCTTAAAAAGCAGAAGGGGTCGGCGGAGAAGAGGAAAGCTGAACTCGAGGAGAGGTCCCGCGAGGTGGAAGCGGCCAAGGCAGCTCTGGATACCCGGGTGCACGAGGCGGTCCAGGAGGCGGTCCGTAAGCTCTAGGAGGACCAGCGCGCGGGGGCCCAGTGAATCGCTGACTAGGCGACCGAAGCGAGCTTAGCACTGGTGCCACTTGGATTGAGCCCAATCCAAGTGGCGGAGCCGCCAGCTTCGATTGCTGACGCCCTCCCAGTGTTAAACTCCGCTTCGGATAGGCTCCGGCGTCTGGAGCCGGTCCTTACTGGTCAGCTTGAGACCGAGGGCCGCGAGCTGATCCGGATGGTGGCGGAGCACATCCTGACCTGCCTCCGGAGCCACGACCTGGCCATCTCGCTAGTCCCCATGCTTGATGGTCCTGTGGCGGAGACGGAGGCCGCCGCTCGGGACAGCGTGCGGGAGGTCGTCGACTTCGTCGCCGCCTACTTCAAGCGGGAGCCTGCAGACCTTTTAGCTGGGCATTGTAGCTTTGCTTTGTTTTTTTTTGAGTTATGTAACAAAACATTGTACCGTAATGGTTGAAATTTTAAATAGAGGAAAATTTCAACTTAGCTGCTTGTCAATTGCTCTGGTTGCGGTATGCAGCACCCCGGCGCCCTGCCCCCCTGGCAGATAGGTTTAGTTGCTAGGACCTATCTGCCATCCGAGCCGCAGAAGACACTCCGGACCCCCGGATCCGGCGGGACAAGCGTCCTTAGGCATAGGTGTAGCATAGTTTGCCAGCCGAGCAGGCATCTTATTCCCTTCCCTGTGTAGTGGAAAGAATTACAGAGAGGGGAATCAAACTCGCTTGTTTGGTAGTAATGATACTGCGACTTAGCTGCTTGACGCATGCAGTATCGGTCCTTGGTGTCTGGCTCAAAGCAAACGCCTCGGACCCCCTGGGAGATAGACTCAGTTGTTTTGAGTCTGTCTACCACCAAGAGTGGACCTCGATCTGCATGAAACCTTTTAAAGCGGATGCCGGGACCCCCTGGTAGGTAGGCTCAATGGTTTGAGGCTGGATACCACCAGTCAAGGCTCAACATGTGTACCACTTCAAAGTTACAGCTTAGTAGCAGGCCCGCGAGACTAATTCTGGACCGGCCCCCAGGCTAGTACGTGGTCCGGACCTCTAGATGCACAGGTCTAGGGAATTCAGTGCTTGTTACAGAGTGGTGGAGTGGGTAGTCTTAGGGTGCGGAACCAGGCTAAGGCGCTACACAGGGCTCCGTACCACTCCAGGAAACAATACGAATTTTCTGGTCCTGGCTCCAGCGCTCCAGACCCTTCCTAGCAGTGGGTGAGGTTACTCTGTCGCACTCGATCCTTTGAGATATGGAGCTGGACCTGCCGTGTAGGACTTAGGAAGCCAACCCTTGAGCTTAGAACGAGGTCCGGGCCCCTAATTACCCAGCTCCAGGTACTAGGACACTTGTTACAGGGCGGTGGAGTGTGTAGGCTTTGGGTACGGAACCGGCTAAGCGGCTACACAGGACTCCGGACCACCCCAGGAAACAAGCACCCCCTCTCCAGAGCAGGTCCCTAGGGGTCCGGACCCCTTTCCAGCAGCAAGAGGGTCCAGATCGGTACGGCAGTCCAGTAACTCAATACAGATCTTAGTTGTAGCGACAATAGTGGCAGTCCGCGCGGGGGTTAGAAAAGTAAAATCTTGAGAATTGAAATGCGAAATTAAATTTTGACACAAAGACAGAATTGGGGTAAATTCTTCCTTTGCAACTTGATATACATGGCTTGCGCGATGGGTGCCAGAGGCCGGGTTTACGAGGGCGGACCTCTACCGCTCTGGGCCGCGCGTTAAAGCTTGCCGATGGTGCGATGGATGCCAGAGGTCGGGTTTACAAGGGCGGGCCCCCAACCGCTCTGAGCTGCACACTGACTCTATCTTATTACAAAAGAAAAAATTCATTTCCCCGTTCTGCCTAAGTGTAAAACTTACGCAGATGCTCTATGTTCCATGGGTTGGGCAGCGGCACTCCATCTTCTGTGGCAAGGTGAACGCATCCGGGCCGGCAAACTTCTGTAACCTTGAAGGGCCCCTCCCAGCTGGGGGAGAGCTTGTGGAGCCCTGCTCGGTTCAGGATCCGCCTCAAGACGAGGTCGCCAGCCCGGAGCTCCCTAATTTGCACGAACCATTGATGATAGCGCCTGAGCGCCTGGTTGTTGCGTGCATTTCGGATTGCTGCTCGCCACCTTCGTTCGTCCACGAAGTCCACATCGTCGCGCCGCAGTTGTTCCTGCATGGACTCGTTAAAAGCCTGGACCCGTGGTGAGCCCAGGTGTATTTCTGGGGGAGGCATGCTTCAGCCCCGTAGACCAGGAAGAATGGAGTCTCCCCAGTGGCTCGGTTGGGTGTAGTCCGGTTGCCCCATAGTACGCACGGAAGCTCATCAACCCATTTGGCACCATGCTTCTTCAAGCAGTTGTAGGTGCGGGTCTTGAGTCCCATGAGGATCTCTGCATTTGCCGTCTCAACCTATCCATTGCTGCGGAGATGTGCCACGGACGCAAAGCATAGCTAGATGCCGATGTCCTCGCAGTACTTTTGGAAGAGTCTGCTTTTGAATTGGGTCCCGTTGTCCGCGATGATGCGGCTTGGGATGCCAAATCTGCACACAATGGACTTGAGGAATGCGACTGCTCACTTTTTAGTGATATTCACCACAGGGGTAACCTCCGGCCACTTTGTGAACTTGTCGATGGCGACGTAGAGGAACCGGTACCCGCCGACGGCCCGGGGGAATGGCCCCAGGATATCCATGCCCCACACGGCGAATGGCCATGAGGGCAGAATCATTTGTAAAGCTTGAGCCGGTGTGTGTATTTGCTTTGCATGGAACTGGCATGCTTTGCAGGATTTTACCAGCTCAGCCGCATCCTGGAGTGCTGTTGGCCAGTAGAAGCCATGCCGAAAGGCCTTACCAATAAGCGTGCGAGATGAGGAATGACTTCCACACTCGCCTCCATGGATCTCCGCGAGCAATTCGCGGCCCTCTTCCTAGGAAATGCACCGCATGAGGATACCATTGGCTCCACGGTGGTAGAGATCCCCTTCTACCACCGCATAGCGTTTAGCCAATCAGACTATGCGCTCAGCGGACACATCGTCATCAGGAAGGATGTTGTCTTTCAGGTAGCCCCGGATCTCGGAGATCCATGCATCGGGAGCTCCCTGAGCAGGTGGGAGTGACTCCACAAGGTCTCCAGGATCCTCGACAGAGCTCACTACCCAGAGCGGGCACCACAGGTGGTATGCCGCCAGGACCGCTAGCTTCGAGGTGCTAGCTTGATCCCCTTCACCCAGCTCGGGAGGCTGGGCGGTAGGTCTCAGCAACCGTCTTTCGAAGACACCCTCGGGCACAGATGCCCAGGTAGATGCTCTCGCGGAGAGATCATCTGCTGCTGAGTTGAGTTCGCGGGGAACATGTTGCAGTTCCAAGGCGTCGAAGTCCTTCTCGAGCTTACTCACGTGGATGAGGTATGCCGCGAGCTGGGGATTGTTGCAGCTGCAATCCCCTCGGACCTGCTTGATGATTAGCTGAGAGTCCCCCTTCACCAGAAGCTACCGGACCCCGAGAGACAGGGCTTGTGTCAGGCCAAAGATCAGGGCTTCGTACTCCGCCATGTTGTTGGTGGCCTTGAACTCAAGGTGCACCATGTACTTCAGCTGATCTCCGTTTGGGTCGATGAGGACCACACCAGCTCCAGCCCACTTCTTGCGGACGGACCCATCGAAGAAGAGTGTCCAGTGGGGCTTGGTGAAGACTGGTGTCCTGATTTCCGGCTCCGGGGGTCCGGCGTTGAAGTCCGGGCCCCCAGAATTGCTTGGGGAAGGAGTCCACTCCGCTATAAAATCAGCCAGGATCTGGCTTTTGACTGCATGGCGAGGCTGGAAGTCTAGCTGGAACTCAGCTAGTTCTGCCGCCCACTTGGCGATGTTTACCGTGGCGTTGGAGTTGTGCAGGATCGCTCTTAGCGGGTAAGAGGTCACTACGACAACTCGGTGTGCCTGAAAGTAGTGGCGCAGTTTCCTGGACGCAATAAGTATCGCATAGATAAGCTTATGCGTCTCAAGATACCTGGCCTTCGCCTCGTGGAGGACTTCGCTGACGTAGTAGACTGGCTTTTGGATGGTCCGGACCCTGGTGACCGGGTCCGGCTCGCCTTTATCCACCACGTCAGGTCCTTGGGCCCCCAGCGGTTCTGGGTTCCCACTGGTACAAGGCTCCTCCGGACCCCCTTGTCCGGGGTCCGGACCTTCAGGCAGAGGTGAGGCTGACGGGCCCCCGTGCCCGGGGTCCGGCTCACTATCCTTGGCCGGGGAGACCCTGGTGTCCCCCTGGCGAGTTTGCTCCGTCCTCTCGGCGACCAGCACCATGCTGACTGCCTCCGCAGACGCAGCAAGATACAGGAACAACGTCTCACCTGGCTCTGGAGCCACCAATACTGACAGTAAGGTGAGATGCTGCTTCAGTTTCTGGAAGGCTTGTTCAGCCTCTTCAGTCCAAGAAAATGGACTGGACCTCCTCAATAGCTTGAAGAAGGGGAGGGACCTCTCAGCCAGCCTCGATATGAAGCGGCTAAGAGCGGTGAGAGATCTAGTAAGCTTTTGGACGTCCTTGATGCGGCCAGGAGGCCTCATTGCTTCGATCGCCTTGATCTTGGCCAGGTTTGCCTCGATGCCTCGATGTGAGACCAGGAAACCCAGCAGCTTCCCTGCCGAGACACCGAAGATGCACTTCTCGGGATTCAGCTTCGTGCGCGTAGTGCGCAGCCGGTCGAAGACGAGGGACTTGTCTTCAACTAGTGTGGACCCTACCTTGGTCTTGACCACAATGTCATCAACATACACCTCAACAATATCTCTGACTAGATTACAGAAAGTTTAGTTCATAGCTCATACAAACGTGGGTAAGGCATTCCGTAGACCATATGGCATGACAATATAGCAATAAAGCTCATCTTCTGTTACATAAGCAGTATGCTTCCTATCCTCTCTAGACATCTGAATCTGGTGGAAACCAGAGTATGCATCTAGAAAAGACAAAAGATCGCACCCGGAGGTGGAGTCCACGATCTGATCGATACGTGGAAGAGGATAGGGGTCTCTAGGACATGCCTTGTTGAGGCTGGTGTGGTCGATGCACATCCGAAGCTTCCTGTTGGCCTTTGGGACGACAACCGGGTTGGCCAACCACTCGGGGTGGTGGACCTCCTCGATGAAGCCATCGTGTAGGAGCTTGCGGACTTCTTCACGGATGAAGTTCTGCCGCTCCACGGACTGCTTCCGAGGCTTCTGGCGCACCGGCGTGGTGTCGGGGTAGATCCTCAGATTGTGCTCGATCACTTCCCTGGGGATCCCGGTCTTTGCAGGCGCCCTGGGTTGCGAGGTGGATGGATCCTCCTCAGAACATGCAGCCTCTGCCGCCAGAGCATGCAGTCTCTCAACTGCAGCGACGGCAGCGGTGCGGTCACCCCGCACGGTGAGGACACCGGCAGGGGAAGGCATCTTTAGAACCAAATACCCGTAATGGGCAATGGCCAGGAAGCGATAGAGTGCCGGCCGGCCAATGATGGCGTTGAACGGGAGGTTCACCTCCGCAACATCGAACTGAATGCTCTCTATGCGGAAGTTCTCCTCGGTCCCGAACGTGGCCGGCAGTGTGATGCTCCCCAGAGGGAACACCGGATGTGGGCCCACTCCGGAGAATGGGCGAGAGGGAGTCAGCTTGGACTCCGAAATCTGCAGCTGTTTGAACGCTGCATAGCTGATGACGTTGAGGCCAGCCCCACCGTCGATCAGCACGTGGTAGAGCCTGACGTTGGATATGACAGGGGCGGTGACTAGAGGTAGTACACCGGCCCCAGCCATATTCGGCGGGCAGTCAGATGGCCCGAAAGAGATGGTGGTGTTCATCCACCTCTGGTGCAGCGCCGCCTTCGGGACCCCCGGCTTCGCCGAAAGGACTTCTCGGCGAAGGGTCTTCACGTCCCGCCGGGAGACAAGCTCCCAGCTTCCGCCATACATTACGTACAGCTTCTTGCGGCGGTCGTCGTTGTCGGAGTCGGAGTTGTCGTCGTGGTACACGCCCTTCAGCTCCCGAGCGGGGGATTGGTACCCCAGCTCCTTCTCCCCGGCTGCGGCCCTGCTGTCGGAGGCCTTCTCCTTACCAGGCCACTGGCGAGGAGGAGGTGAACCGTCCTTAGAGGACTGCTCACGCCGCCCACTGACCCGCTTCGCGAGCTTCTGGATCTCACGGCAGTCAGCGGCGCTGTGGCGAGCGGTGGGATGCACCGGGCATGAACCTCCACTGCCACATTGTGGGCGCGGGCGTTTGCCAAGCGCGTTCTGACCCCCAGCCGCTGTCGCAGCTGGCGCCGCTGCTACAACGACTGGTCCGCCAGGATGTGGCTCCCCGCGACTCTGGTTCTTGTTCTTCTTCTTCTTGCCACCGCCTTGAGCGGTAGCATCGGAGCCACAAGCTTTGGTGTCTCCATCTAGGGGGGCTGAGTGCCATGCGTGGCCCTAAGCGGCTCTGGCACACTTGTCTGCCAGGGAGAAAAGTGTGGTAACGCTTTCCACCTCGTGCGTCGCCAGCTTCTCGAGCATCTTCTCGTCACGTACCCCCTGTCAGAAAGCAGTGATAATAGATGCATCGAAGATACGAGGAATGGTACCCCGCACCTTGGTGAAGCGCGAGATGAAGGCCCGGAGCGTCTCTCCAGGTTTCTGCCTCACAGCGTGGAGGTGAGCCTCCACACCATGCTGCTGGTACGCACTGGCGAAGTTCGCAGTGAACCTCGCACAGAGCTCCTCCCAGGACTAGATCGTCCCAGGAGTAAGGTTCATGAGCCAAGTCCGGGCTGGCCCGGTCAAGGCTACATGAAAGTAGCTCGCCATAACGGCGGCGTTACCACCGGCTGCTGTGATGGCGGTAATGTAAACCTGCAGGAATTCCGACGGGTTAGTGGGACCGTCGTACTTCTCCGGCAGGTGCGGGCGGAACTTGGACGGCCAGGCCACCGCGCGGAGGTGCTCCGCCAGCGCAGCACAGCCAACCCCAGCCACCGGGGGACCCAACTGGATCCGGGCGTTCACCAGAGGCTTGGGTGCCAACACGTCCAAGTCGGCGTTGAGGTTGCGGCCCACAATGTTGAGACGGCGCTCTCGCGCCCTCTCCACGGAGATGCGGGCGTCCTCACCCGCGCGCCTGCGGTTGAGCTCCGCCCCAGGTCTTCTGTCCGTGCACCCCTCACTGTGGGGGAGCGCACGGATGCCGACGCGCCGCCCTAGCGCCGGTGGTAGGGTACCACCACATTGCCAGGCGGTGGTCGTTGCCCAGTTTTTGCAGAACTGGGGGAGGCCTGAGCCAGATGGAGGAGACGGTCAACGTCGTCCCGCCACTGCCTCAGGGCGTCTGGCAAGGCTGCAGCAGCTGGAGGGTTGCGAAGCAACTCCCTAGCTGCGGCCAGCGCTCCGCCGCTAGCAGCTTGTGAGGGGGCCCTTGACGGGCGCCCTGACTCTTGCCAACGAGTAGCTCGCGCCGTCGCCGACGGTGGCTGCTCCACAGGCACGGTTGCCCCAGGAGCAGGAACGCGAGAGGCATGTCGCGTGGAGGACGCCACACCATCTGTCATCTCCACGTCGTCCACCTGAACCATGGAGACGAGCAAGAGATGAACCGAAACCAGCTATATGCCCCTACCTGGTGCGCCAAATGTCGTGGTGTGGCAAACCACAGGCGGATGACGGAATGCACCCGCCTCAGCCCAGAGGGTGAGTACTCGGGGGGTTAGCTAACGACTAGTTCGATCTTGCTCAAGAACGCGATGAACACAACAGGTTTAGAGTGGTTCGGGCCGCCGGAGCGTAATACCCTACATCCATTATGTGCTGTATTGCTCAAAACTGAAGAGTTGGCGCTGAGTCCAGCGTGTCTGTGTGTATGCCCTTGAGAGCTTGTGGTGTACAGCGAGCGCTACCCTTTTATATCTCAAAGGAGGCGCGTACATGGCCGTTGGGTCCCCGACAGGTAGGCCCAACGATGTAATACAAAACAACGTATTGTTCACACATTATGGCGCTGCAGGGGAAGGAGATCATACTCCTGAATTTCCTTGCCTGCTCCTGGAACCCCCCATTCAGCATGTCCAGGCACTGTCTTGTCGGAGCGGCGCTAGGCGTAGCTAGCGGTGTCGCCTGCCACGTAGCTGAACGGGCCGCGTAGCTTGCGGCGTAGGCGGCATAATGGAAAAGTGTCGTGCCGTCGTATCCAATTAATGCGGCAGACGGGCTCTGCGTGGGTGCGGCGCAGGCGGCTGCACTGTATACCTTGGTAATACGCGATCCACAGTGAGGCCTGACAAAAACTGCCCCACGTGCCGCGGCGGTAGAGCACGCCTCTACCACACGCATTGAATGCGGTGGGTGGGCGAGTCTTCCAACGGAAGACTCGCGCTCGAGCCTGCGCCCGCGCCTGCGGAACACGTGGCGGTTCCGGACCCCCTCGGTGGTATGTTGGTTCTACCGCGTCGGAGGTCCGGATGGACGTGGGAGGTCCCGGACCCCATGGGGGTTCGAGGCCTCGGCTGTCAGCTCAGAGCTTCCCTGGTCCGGTGGTATGTGAGTTCTACCGCGTGGGAGGTCCGGATGGACGTAGGAGGTCCCGGACCCCATGGGTGTCCGGGGCCTCGGCTGTCAGCTCAGAGCTTCCCTTCCTCAGGGACACGTGGCGTCTTCAGACCCGTCTCCAAGCGAGGAGCGGGTCCGAGGCCGTTGGCCCGGTGAGATAAGGGCCTGACCCGTAAGACCCGGCTGCTCCGTCCTTTACCGCGTGGTTACAGATAACTACGCGGGCCTTGCCTGACTGTAGTAAAAATAGATATCCCTGATATAAAATACCGACAATCAGAAAACTAATGTGTATCCATACTACAGGGTATAGACGATCACAAAACTGGAAAGAGTAATAGCCAAGGCCCCGTAGATTGAGGTGCACCTCTTTCGAACTTGCCTGAACATTTACAAAATTAACATACACGTACAGACTGCGCACCGGCTGCACTTCTACCAACCTCCTAACCAACACAAGTCCAAGCAGGATCATCACACACACACACAAAAAAAAAAAGAACAGCGGCGAATGTTTGCACGCCCATATCTTCTCCACAAAAACCAAAAAGCAAGATGTGCTGCTGCTGCCGCTGCCGCTGCATCCCTACGCTACCTTTCGTCGCTTGCTCACCAGTGGCCGCCGGACCATCCCCACCGGTGCGTACGCAAATTCAGGCGCAGCTGGAGGCCGCATGCCTCCGCGGCGGCGCGAGCACGAACAGGGACTCGAGGTCCGGCGGCTGGAAGTAGCCGCCCTTGGGCGGCTGGCGCCTCCCGCCGCCTCCGAGCTCCGGCAGCGCGACCGCCTTCTTCCGCGGCGGCGCCGCCGGGCACGGGGGCACCACGGGGATGCGGCAGTCCTAGCGCCTCGGCTTCTGCCACCCCTCCTCCTCCACCCGTCTCCTCGCCGTGGTACTCGGCCTCCATCGTCCCCCTCCCGCGCTCTCCCGGGACGATTTGAAACAGTAGTGTTCGCGCCTGGTCTCCTCGCAGCTCGGTGCAGAGAGCCAAGGAAGCGATGGTGATAGTGATTGAGGCGACCCTAGCGAGCTGGTGGTGCGGTAAATATAGCGGTGGGTGGTATTGGTGACGTAGCAGCAACGCGCGAAGAGGAGTCCAGCGGCATGGCGGTGGCGTGCCTGGGGGCTTCCATGGGCCTTGAATCAGTGTATGACTTGTGGGGACGACGATGGGTGGAGCCCCGTTGTCAGTAGTACGTGGGTGTGCAGCAGCTGGTGCGTGTGGTGGCGGGATGGCTGGGAGAGTTACGTGTCACCGACTGGCCAGTGCGTGGGAACCGCGTCGGTCGAGAGTAGCGGAATGGTCTAGAGCTGCCGTCCCCGTCCGGCCGGATTCCTTGTAACATCCCCGGTGTGTTCAGGGGTGTTTAGTTGGTGAAAAGTTTAGATTTGGGTACTGTAGTATATTTTATTATTATTTGATAATTAATATTTAATTATGGATTAATTAATATTATTATATTCATCTCGTATGAATCAGTTAGATTGTATACTTAGTTATTTTTTTCAACTACATTTAATGCTTCATATATGTGTCCGAAAATTTGATGTGATGGGTACTGTAGAAAAAGTTGGAAAACTAAACGCTGCCTTACATCCTAAATTTTTACAATAAAAAACATCACATCAAACATTTGGAAACATGTATAAAATACTAAATGAAATGTATTTATAATTTTTTTTGCACGGATAGATTGTAAATCGCGAAACCAATCTAATAAGCCTACTAAATTTATGATTAGCAACAGTAATGCTATAATAATCATTCTCTAATTATAAATTAGTTAGGCTTATTAGATTCATCTCGCGATTTACAACCTATCTATAAAAAAATTTATAAATAGACTTCATTTAATACTCTACGTTACTAAAATTCTTTTCCAAAAATTTTGGGACGGTGATCTAAACACGGCACTGCACGGAAAACAACCACAGTATTATTACCAGTAAATCCCTGTCTGGGACTTTTTTTAAAAAAAAAAACTGCGTTTTCCAACTGTATGATCAACTGTAAATTCCTGATAGCATCGGTAAAAAGTCAGTAAAAGGCAGTAGAGAACGTAGGTTGCGAAAACCTCAATGTGCAATCGAAAGCTTACGTTTTGTGCATCCCGAATGGTCACTGATGTTCAGAGAAGCTGGTAGCCTACCACAACCCACAGGAGAGTGAGTTTCCGTGCTGGTTTAGATGCAAAATTCAAAATTCCAAATCTATCACATTAAAAAAGAATTTTATATGCATGAAGTATTAAATCTAGATGAAATAAAAAATAAATTGTATAGTTTGTTTGTAAATTGCGAGACAAATCTAATAAGCTTAATTAGGCTATGATTAGACACTAAATTATTATAGTAATTGTTACAGTACACATACTCTAATGATAAATTAATTAGACTCATTAAATTCGTCTCATAGTTTACAGACGAGTTCTATAATTAGTTTTATGATTAGTCTATATTTAATACTTTAAATATATAAAAATTATATTTCAAAAATTTTACGGAAGCAACTAAACAAAGGCCTCCTACTAGAAGCCGTGGATGGGTGGATGGACGGATCACGGATAGACTAGAAAAGGCTCCCATCGGCAGACCAGGTTTGTGGTCAGCAGGTGCGACACGTGGAGCTAGCCCATTGCTGGCCGACGAAAAAGCTAGTGCCAGCGTGGCACAACGGGCTGGCTAAATGAAATCTATTTATAAAATCTCTTCAGAGATGGACGTAACTTTTCGCGACGAATCTAATGATGATAATTAATTGATGATTAGAAAATTATTAATGTAACATCACTATAGCCAATTATAGATTAATTACTGTCATTAGATTCGTCGCGAAAAGTTATACCCATTCCTAAAAAGATATTGCAAATAGACTTCATTTAGTACTTATTACATGCGAATTCTTTTTCAAAAGGAAGAAAGGCGACTACTGAAAACACGTGATCTCCCGTCTCTTCCCCGTGCTACAGGAGCGAGAGAGGCGAAAGGGGCGAGATCTCGGTTTCCAACGTCGATCCGCCCGATTCCCCTCACCGGAGGCCGCTCCGGCGGCAGTACGGCAGGGGAATCGGGTGGATCGGCGGCTGGCGTGGGTTAGCTTCTAGTTTTAGGTGGTAGGACTAGGTAGCTAGGGTTGCCGGTGGAGCGGCGTCGCTACCGTTCGTCTTCGGGTGGAGGTGGAGAGGTTCGATCCATGGCAGCGTCTTTTGCTTCCGATGGTCTTCGGGCTGTTGGAGGACGGTGTCTACCTGTGCTGCGTATCCAGCAGCGGCATTGAAGACGGCGGGTTCGTCTGCCTCTTCTTCTCCTGGGCCAGTGGCAGCCTGAGGTGTGTGGTTCCCGGCGGCGCTCGGATGAGGGAGACGGCGTCGCGTTCGTGGAATAAGGTACTCCGGGCTTCTCTCTTCTTCACCGTCGCGAGCTCCGGCGGTGGGATTGGGTCTGTGAGTCTTTGTATAGGAGTCCTTTCTTCTAGGTTAGAGGTGCTGCTCCTCCTCTTTGTTCTTGCTTGGATTTGCGTTTCGAAGCTCCGGGGCACGTGGTGGCGAGAGGCTGAGCCAGATCGACAACCTAATGGCTGTGTTCACGTACCGAGTATCACTTGTGTGACGGAACCGCCAAATTAAAACTCTAAATTAAATGTAATGGCCGTCATTTGAACACATCGGGCGCATTAGCTTAATAGTTTAATTTGGCGATTCTTTCTCAACCCACGGCACGATCGAAACATCACTGGAAGTCCCACGCAAAGGCGGGCGCAGATGGTACAATCACGATAAAATACTTGAAAATATACAAGGATGACAACCGATAACGAGAGTTTTACAAATTTAGTTTTAAACACAAGCTCGCGTAATTTACATAAATTACATAATTTAAAATTTTTACATAGCGTAGCCAAGCTCAAATGGAAAAGAAAACATATAAGTACATTACTTCACTGGTTCAGTTCTAACACCACCGGACCGGTATGTCTCACCGGTCAGACCGGTGCTACCTGGCCTAACCAACCACCGGTCAAACCGGTCCAACCCAGACCAAAAGCTGGAATCCTTGGCGCGGCGAAAATCGCTCACAAGTCCTTAAACCCTTCTAGGCACTAGTTCAGGGATACATTTAGACGTTTTTGACCAGAGGAAATCACCTAAGATCATCTAGAAAAGGAGATCGATTCATTCCTAGCTAGAGTACCATGGATGAGTCATTTTCACGCGAAGAACTTGAATCCACTGCTATCCAGGGAGGGAACCGCGAAGAAGAAGCTTCCCCACGCCGATTTGATCCTTCCTAGGCCTTGGAATCAAATGGAAATGATGGATTGGGGATTTAGGGCTTTGGGGAAGGGGAGAGCTCGGGAGGGGCGATCTGAGCACGATAGAGGCGAGTGAGTTGGTGAGGGAGAGAGAGAGTGATTTAAATGCTGTGGGCCCCAACAAAACGGTTGTCTTAGCCCCAACCGGTCGGACCGGTTGCCCAGACCGGTCAGACCGGTTTGGCCCAGCTGACAGGAAGAGTTTTTGATTAGCGATTTGTCGCGGGAGTTAGAACTAATGACCGTAATAAACTTTTAATTACAGGTGATGAATACCTGAAGTGTTACAATCCTACCCCCTAAAAGAAATCTCGTCCCGAGATTTAACAGAGTGCTAAATTGAAAAGATAGGAATTGGTGAGTCCGTTGATAGGCGTGCAGCAATTCAGGACATTTTGACTGGACAAAGTCCTCGGTTTCCCAAGTAGCTTCCCGCTCGGAGCGGTTACTCCATTGCACCTTATAGAAGTTGCTAATGTGATTTCGAGTGACCCGGGTCTTGAAATCAACAATTTTCACTGGGTGCTCGGGATATACAAGATCGGGCTCCAATTGTAGCCCCTCTATATCCAAAATCTTGGTGGGAACACGGAGGCATTTCTGAGCTGAGAGACATGGAATATATTATGAACCGCGGATAAGTGGGCAGGAAGTTCCAGGCGGTATGCCACTGGCCCACATCGCTCAATAATAGGAAAAGGCCCAACATAGCGAGGTGCAAGTTTTCCTTTTACGACGAATCGCTGAACCCCTTTCATGGGAGACACCCGCAAATAGACATGATCTCCCACTTGAAACAGGACGGATCGACGTTTCTTATCCGCGTAACTCTTTTGTCAGAATTTTGCAATCTTTAAATTTTCCTGAATAACCCGGACTTGTTCTTCAGCTTCGCAAACAATATCGGATCCGAAAAAGTTCCTTTCTCCGGCTTCTGACCAGTTCAATGGGGTCCTACTCCTTCGCCCATATAATGCCTCAAAAGGAGCCATTCTGATGCTCTCCTGATAACTATTGTTATAAGCAAACTCGGCTAAGGGTAGACATTCATCCCATTTCTGGCTATAGGTGAGCGTACACGCTCTGAGCATATCCTCCAGAATCTGATTTATTCTCTCGGTCTGGCCATTTGTCTGAGGATGATAGGCTGAACTGCGGATCAGTTGTGTACCAAGAGCGGCGTGAAAGTGTTCCCAGAACCGGGCAATGAATTGAGTACCCCGGTCCGAAATGATTGTCTTTGGAACCCCGTGGAGACTCACAATACGGTCCATATATAATTGGGCATATTGTTTTGATGTATGTGTTGTCTTTACCGGCAGAAAATGCGCCGACTTGGTGAGATGATCCACAATAACCCATATTGAATCATAACCCTTGAAAGTTTTGGGTAAGCCGACAATAAAATCCATACTACTATTCTCCCACTTCCAGGATGGAATACTCAAGGGTTGTAAAAGGCCGACTGATCTCAAATGGCTCGCTTTGACCCTCTGACAAGTGTCGCACTCCGACACATATCTGGCGATTTTCCGCTTCATCCTTATCCACCAGAAGCGCTGCTTCAAATCTTGCTACATTTTATCACTGCCTGGGTGGATTGAATACATCGAGATATGAGCTTCATCAAGAATTCGCTTCCGTAGCTCTAAATCTTTAGGTATGACCAGGCGATTATCAAACCACAAAACACCCTCACTGTCCTGGTGAAAACATGCAGCCCTAGGGTCATTTTCCATAAGCCTTTGTCTGATCTTCTCCATGCCCGCATTATTTTTTTGTGCATCAACAATCTGATCTCGTAGCGTAGGTGTGAGGGTGATATTGGCAAATGTGTCTTCAGGTACAATAGCTAGATTTAATTTCTCCATTTCTTGATATAAAGTTGCACACACTATTGTGGCTGAGATGCAACTGCAACTGGCTTTGCGACTTAAGGCATCGGCTACAACATTAGCCTTGCCCGGGTGATAATGAATTTCCAGATCATAATCCTTAATCAACTCTAACCACCGTCTCTGGCGCAAATTGAGCTCGCTCTGGGTAAAAATATACTTGAGACTCATGTGGTCTGAGTATACATGAACAGGATTGCCCAGAAGGTAATGACGCCAGATTTTCAATGCATGTACCACTGCTGCCAGTTTCAAATCATGAGTGGCATAATTCTCCTCATGTCTCCTGAGGGCTCTGGAAACATAAGCAATCGCCCTCTGATCTTGCATGAGTACACAGTCGAGGCCCGTACCTGATGCATCACAATACACATCAAAAGGCCGGGTAATATCTGGCTGAGCGAGGACAGGGGCAGACGTCAGAAGCTTTCTCAAAGTCTGAAAAGCCTGTTCACATTTGTCGTCCCAAACAAACTTTACCCCTTTCTTAAGCAATTCCGTCATGGGCCTAGCAATTTTAGAGAACTCCGGTACAAACCGGCGATAATAGCCTACTAGCCCAAGGAAACTCCGAATCTCTGAAACAGACTCTAGAGTCTTCCAATTCAATACATCTTGAATTTTGCTGGGGTCCACAGAGATACCCGCCTCAGAGATAATATGGCCCAAGAACTGAACCTCCTTAAGCCAGAAATCACATTTACTGAATTTAGCATATAACTTATGCTCTCTGAGACGCTGGAGAACAATGCGAAGATGCTCAGCATGTTCTTCTTCATTCTTGGAATATATAAGAATGTCGTCAATGAAAACCACGACAAACTTATCCAGTTCAGGCATGAATACCGACTTCATGAGGTACATGAAGTGAGCAGGGGCATTCGTCAGCCCAAATGACATAACCAGATATTCATAGAGCCCGTATCTGGTGGAGAAGACCGTCTTGGGAATATCCTCAGCTCTAATCTTTATCTGATGATAACCAGAGCGGAGGTCGATTTTTGAAAATACCTTGGCCCCAAATAGCTGATCAAACAGAATATCAATTATGGGAAGGGGATATTTGTTCTTGATTGTGACAGCATTCAAAAGCCTATAGTCCACACACAACCTGAGGCTTTGATCTTTCTTCTTAACAAAGAGCGCCGGACAGCCCCAAGGTGAAGTGCTAGGACGAATATATCTCTTATCAAGCAATTCTTGCAATTGCTTCTTTAACTCAGCCAGCTCATTCGGTGGCATCCGATAAGGTCTTCGGGAAATTGGTGCTGTTCCCGGTTGCAATTCAATGGCAAACTCCACCTCACGATCAGGTGGCATCCCAGGCAAATCATCTGGAAAAACATCCAGATATTCACATACCACTGATATGTCCTCTAGTTTCTTGTCCTCGACAAGATTCACCGTATGGGTCAATGGTGTGGGGCTCATAAGACACAATGTCATAGAACCATGAATGGGAGAATTTACGTGCACCGCACGTGATGAGGTGTCCAGAGTAATCCCGTGAAATTTCATCCAATTCATACCGAGGATGATATCCACTTTCTGGGTTGACAACATGATCAAATGGGTCATAAAAAATTTTCCCTGAAGCCGTAGAGGCACTTGCTTGGTAGTCTGATTGGTTATCAATTGACCCCCGAGTGAATGAATATGATACGGCTTCGACATGTTTTCTACACCCAGCCCAAGTCTAGTAACACACTATTTACTGATAAAGGTGTGAGATGCACCCGAGTCGAACAACACAGTAACGAGTTGATCATTTATGGAAAACATACCCGTCATCACTGGAGCTCCCTCAGGAATACCCTCAAGGGTGGTGTAGTGCACTTGTCATGGTTTGAAATGAGCCACTTGCTGCTTCTAACTCTGCTGACCGGACTGCTGGCCCTGCTTCGGTGGCATCGGGCAGTTGCATGCGAAATGTCCAGGCTGCCCACAGTTGTAGCATGGGAATAAATTGGGGCGCATCCCCGACTGCTGTACCCATACCTTCTGCTCACCCTGCTGAGGAACAGGAGGCCTGACGGTCCCCTGTGACTGTGTGTACTGAGGTGCCCGATAGCTCCACTGCTGCTGTGGCTGGTGCTGAAAAGGGGCTCGCTGTGGGCCCGACTGCACCAGACGGAACCTCTGAGGAGCACTGCTAGAAGATCCCCTGCCGGTGCCTTTCTCTTCTTCTCCGCCTTGTGAGCTAGATGGGCATCCTCCTGAATCATAGCCCCATTGACTAGCTCACTGAAAGTGTCAAACTTGATCATGGCCAGGATGGGCATCCTCCTGAATCATAGCCCCATTGACTAGCTCACTGAAAGTGTCAAACTTGATCATGGCCAGGCGATCTTGGAGCTTGCTGCTAAGCCCCTGCCGGAAACACGCCTGTTTCTTTTCATCGATATCCATATGATAACCGGCGTACTGAGACAGTGTGTTGAAGGCCTGGGCATACTGCATCACCCTGTTATTACCCTGCTTCAAGGCTAAGAACTCCGTGAGTTTCCTTCTGATCACCCCTGCAGGGATGTGATGCGCCTTGAATGCTTCTCTAAATTGTGCCCAGGTGAACCGGGTACCTTCAGGGAACATGACCACGTGATTGTCCCACCATTTACGTGCGGGACCCCTGAGCTGCTGGGCTACAAATCCTGCCTTGTCCCCATCATTGTACGGGTGCAAAGTGAACTTGGACTCAATGGTCCGGAACCAGCTATCTGCTTCCAGCGGCTCATCTGCTTTGTGGAACAGTGGCGGTTGAGTGCTCAGAAACTGCTCATATCCGGGGACAGCGGGCTGTTGGTGATGTTCATGCTGCTGCGCTCTGCCCTGCTCCACAATCTCCCGAAGGAGTGCCGTCTGCTCGTCTCGTCCAGTGAGCATGGCCGCAATGGCCTGGGCCAAATCAGGAGGGTTCGGTGGGCCCGCCATTCTGCATTCAACCATGATTGGATTAGTTACATGATTCTTGATTACAAGATAATCCACCATGGAAGAATGCAGAAAGCATAAATTAAACCAAAAGGCCGGAAGTTTTGCAGAGCCAAATCCGGAATGTCCGGATTTTTATCCGAAATATCCGGACACAAGTCCCGGACTATCCGGAACTATATCCGGAGTATCCGGATATTCATGTCGTGTTCACAACGCCCCCACCCTTAAGAAACAGAATTTTTTTAAAACAATAAATGACATGAAACAATGAATGACATGATGCATGATCGTCCTACGCTACCTTCTTACACAAAAACTACAAATAAAAAGATAACTTAACCAATTACTATATAGGCAATAGCGAATAACTATCCCACCCGATTTATTTTAAGCCAGAAATTCACCGTTAACTTAAGAAATCTTAAAATTAGTCATACTCGTACCACCCCCAGTGCGTTTCGGCTCTGATACCAGCTGTGACGGAACTGCTAAATTATAACTCTAAATTAAGTGTAGTGGCCGTCATTTGAACACATCGGGCGCATTAGCTTAATGATTTAATTTGGCTATCCTTTCTCAACCCACGGCCAGATCGAAACATCACCGGAAGTCCCATGCGAAGGCGGCGCAGATGGTATAAGCACGACAAAATACTTGAAAATATACAAGGATGACAACCGATAACAAGAGTTTTACAAATTTAGTTTAAAACACAAGCTCACATAATTTACATAAATTACATAATTTAAAATTTTTACATAGCGTAGCCAAGCTCAAATGGAAAAAAAACATACAACTACATTACTTCACTGGTTCAGTTCTAACACCACCGGTCAGACCGGTGCTACCTGGCATAACCAACCACGTTCAGACCGGTCCACTGACCGGTCAGACCGGTCGAAACAAAACTGAGAGCTGCACACCTTGCCCTCAAGTGTGCAACCCGCCAAATCCCTAATCTAAGGGTCTCTCTCCACTACTTCCTACCCCTCTGCATCTCTACTGATAAATTTGACGCAGCAGGGATAGAAATCGACGTCTGGGTGCCCTGAAATAAAATATGGTGGCAACAAACCCTAAGCAACAAATACTCAGCAAGACTTATCCGACTCGTGGGTATAACTTAGCCCACATACCTAGACACGCAAGGCTTTTGGCTGGTGGTTATTTTGCAAAAAAACAACTAAAGTAATTCCTTACTTTCATTATTTTAGCCCCAAATTCTATATATAAATTAACTCTAATCTAATATTTGCACGAACCAACTATAACAAACATGGTGGTGCAATCAAAATAATTCAATATGTTCAACACTATATACAGATAGCTCACATTCTAACATTTTGCTACGATGCAGCAAAGAGATCAAGGCCCTCATAACCGTGAGACACGGCGAATCGATTCGATTTATCCTTGCAAGGTAGACCTAACCAACACGGCATGCGTATGCCCCGTCGGACCACACGCACCAACCCTTCCCCTCCCCGCCACGAACTACAGAACCACCCCACCTTCATATAGTCAGCCGAGTTCAACATGAGACCACCAAAAGTAAACATATGCATCCCGTTTCTCCGCGACTACTTGACTCGCCCTAAGGGGTGGTGATGCAGTTCTGTACTTTCGAAGCGAGGCAGTACTAGGCTTACCGGTTTCGACTACCTCCTACTCCCGGCATGCGGTTAGTACAGTTCAATCCCCGATCAGCACTGCCGACAACGACAGGTCCTTAATCGACACAGACGGGGCTAAGGCACCCAGAAACCCTGTCCTGCTGCCATCCCTAAATATCCTCATCATTTCCCCGTCCGGTCTCAATTTCCGTATCAAATTCAATAACTCATGTACTGGAATATAAATATATCTTATATCTCGCGAGTAACCGGAAATTACTCGACTTCTAAACACCCCATATCTCGCGAGTGACAAGAGATCACTCGTCTTTTCTACCGAGAACCATTAAGCATAGCACTCCTATCATCCTATGCATTCTAGTATATCTCAGGGAAAAACCTAGGGATCATGCAACTAGGGTTTCAAACAATTCATAAAGCTAATGCACAAGTAATAGAGACATATATATGTGTTATAAGTTGAAATAATAGGATGTGCACCGGGGATTGCCTTGAGTCTGCTGCTCAGAACTGGGGTGAGCTGGGCCGTGGGCCAACTCCCCACGATCCTCCTGCTGCGGGGCTTGCCCCTGCGGCTCCTGTGGCTCCGCAACCACCTCGTATATCACCTTCTCCGCGGCGGCTGCTACATGTATGCATATGCATATGACATGAGAAAGGCATGCATGATTTATAAAAATTACAAGTAACCATTAACCACATTAATTTCTAACCATTTGCACCAACTAACCCCAATTCAACCCTCTCAGCTCTGCTTGCACCGGTCAGACCGGTCTGGCCTGTGCGCGCCTCGATACCAAAAATCCGTAGTATCCGGATGTATTCTCGGAGTATCCGAACTCCCAAGTCCGGAGAATCCGGACCTAACTCTGGAATGTCTAGATCACCACAAACCCGGAGTATCCGATCCAATGGCCGGACTGTCCGGGCCCCTACCGGTCAGACCGGTTCCTCCGACCGGTCAGACCGATCCAACCCAGACCAAAAGCTGGAATCCTTGGCGCGGCGAAAATCGCCCACAAGTCCTTAAACCCTTCTAGGCACTAGTTCAGGGATACATTTAGATGTTTTTGAACAGAGAAAATCACCTAAGATCATCTAGAAAAGGAGATCGATTCATTCCTAGCTAGAGTACCTTGGATGAGTCCTTTTCACGCGAAGAACTTGAATCCACTGCTCCCCAGGGAGGGAATCGCGAAGAAGAAGCTTCCCCACGCCAATTTGATCCTTCCTAGTCCTTGGAATCAAATGGAAATGATGGATTGGGGATTTAGGGCTTTGGGGGTGGGGAGAGCTCGGGAGGGGCGAGCTGAGCACGATAGAGGCGAGTGAGCTGGTGAGGGAGAGAGAGTGATTTAAATACTACGGGCCCCAACAAAACGGTTGTCTCAGCCCCAACCGGTCTGACCGGCAGACCGGTCTGGCCCAGCTGACAGGAAGAGTTTTTGATTAGCGATTTGTCGCATGAGTTAGAACTAATGACTATAATAAACTTTTAATTACAGGTGATTAATACCTGGAGTGTTACAACTTGCAGCCTACAACGAGTCAATTCTTCGATTTGGGGGAAGCGGGAAGGTGGTTAGGTGCTTCGCTGTGCAGTCCGGCAAGGGAAGGGTACTCGGCAGCTTCTTCCGACGCAGAAGAAGAATTGTAGTGTTCAGGATCTTGTTGTAATTCTAGTTTTACTCAGGGTCCTTTACACAAAAAAAGGTTTGTACTGTGCTTGATCTTTAATACTAGTTACAGTCCTTCTCGCAAAAAAAAATTCTTTTTCAGAAGACCGTTCTTTTTTCGAAAGACCGACCGTGCGTGCTAGTCACTAGCACGATCCAAACTTCTCGCGCCGTCGCGCCTCTTCTACAGCTGACCAGTACAGTGGGTCCAGCAGCTGCCCGCCGCTGCACCACCCGCCAGCTGATCGCAAATTCTGGCCCTGTGGGCCGACAACGTTGCATTTTTTTTTTCCAGGGCACAACTTGGGCCGTGAGGGCCTGCAAACATCTGGCTATGTACAACCGACAATCGGCCTTACAAAGGATACACCGTATTTTGCAACACGAGCTTGTACCAACAGAAAGCTAGGATTTCAAGTTGTTTGTGGTATTTCTAGCACAAACTAATAGCACAGTTTCGATAGAGTTATTCAACGTAGCACCAAGGCTTTGCGGCATCTCACCCCCAAAGGGTCAAACATTGCCAGTATGCCACCAGAACAATTGTCCCAGCTCAAGGTAACTGAGTTGCCCTGGTGTGGAGTCGCGCTTTCCTTCTGAAGCACTCATTTCTATCGCAAACCTTCGCAGATCATGTAGGTCTCCCTCGAGCTAGGTCGGGTCGCTTTGGGTCTCAACAATGATACTTTCTGGAACTTCACTTTGCAAAACTTGCCGAACCCTGCACCAACACAAGAAGCCGGGGTGAATGTCAGATGAAACAATAACACTTAGTCCAAGCTTTAGTGAAAGAGCACAGATGCACTTCTCAAATCAGATTATGGTCGCTCTAAAAAAAAGGTAACAGTCACAAATTATATTAACCTGATACATCCTCGTTCTCAAGAAACTTCAATACTAGGTTGCCTCCACGACGAAGAACGCCATCCTCATCAGGATCAGGTTCAGTGGAGCTCAGATACTTCTCTATTGTATCACTGTAGTCAGATTCTTTTACTTTTATCTTCCCTATTGCCAAAGAGAGAGCACGCATGCCCAATTCGCAAGATATAGCTTCATCTCTAGTTTTGATTCCCGAAATTTTTGGACACATGTCCGACAATATCACAGAGAATCCTCGTTCCTGTAGAAGACAAAATCCATGAATCAAAGTATCAAACTATGAAACTGAAACCCTTGATTCGGTCTCTCTAATCATAAGCATAAACCAAAAAGGGAAAGTTTGGCTTTTCGATTGATGAATTCTCCTAAGAACACTAGCGCAGAGTACAAAGATAGAGGTTTGGGTGTACACCACATATAGGCGGCTGAACAAAAAAATGAAATCAGCTTCACTAAAAAATGATAATGATTTCATTTTAACAACTATCTATCATGCTTTTCATTTCAGGACTAAACACTTACTAAGTACATGGTGCCCTTCAAAGTTTGAAGCATCACAGCAATATTCAGACTATAAATTTCTTGCGTCTCTAGACTCTAGTCCCCAGTCGCAATAGTAAATTGCCTATTTGAGTTCTATTCAAAGTCTAGGAATGCTTGCCTTTCCATCTACGAAACATCATACATCTAATCTAAGTGTTAACTTCACTTCAACAAAGTAAAAAGTAGCCAAGGCAAATGCCAGCTTCAGCCCAATCCAAACTTAACTGAGCAATATGCCACCATTCCTTGTTCCAGAGTTCCAGACTAAGAGAAGCAAACAAATGCAAGCAGAAATATTCAATCACAATTCACATGATCACATCACAAAGGCAACGAGCAATCGAACCTGTGGTGACATCGCCCGAGCCTGTTGCTTCATCATAGTCATGACATCTGCACAGACCGTCCTGACCCGTGAGTCGCAGTGCGCAGAGGGGACCTTCACCTTCTGCTCTGCAACAACCGAGTCATCGAATCAGATTAACAGCCCATCCATCAACAGTCAACAGCATTGACGGACGACGATTTCAACCGCCACTGACCTTAACGTCGACGCCAACGACAACGCCGCCCTTCTCGAGGGGACCCAGGTTCTGACATGCTACCTGCACGCAGCAGCCACCGGGCAGGGCAAGTTAATCGCATCTGGAAATGAGGACTGATCACATGCTGAGAGCTGAGGAGGCAGGGAAGAGTAAACGGATCGTCACCTGAAGCCACGCGCCGGGGACGCAGCCGAGGTCGAGCACGGCGGCGCCCGGGGTGATGAGCCTGTGCTGCTTCTGCGTCTGGATCAGCTGCAGCAGCAACGCGACGGGTCAGCGGCATGAAACGGGAAGAGATAGGAACAGGGAGAGCGCGGGTGCGGACCTTAAGCGCGGAGCGGGCGACATAGCCCAGCCGCTGCGACTCGCGGTAGAAGAAGTCGGCGGTGCCCCCCGCGGCGCTCATGGCGAGTGGCGGCCTCGTCCGACGGCGACGGCGACGGCGGGGATTGCTAGGGTTTTAGCCCGTTCTCTTTCCTTTTTTTTTTCTCTCTCCTTTTGCATAGGATTTGGCCCGTTCTACATGGTTGGGCCGGCCCGTGTTGGGTTGGGCCCTTTGGGCATTCGCATGCGCAGCCTTTCAGCACGAACAGAGAGAGGGGTGACGTGGACGCCCTCCGCGCCGCGCGAGCCACAGGATCGGCACGACCTTCTAGACGGTTCTCAAACCCACCGGCCACTGCGGTTATCGACAGCACCAAACGAGAGGGGAATCCTGCACGAACCGAGTCGCCGCGAGCACGAGGTCATGGCGGATTCGACCGCACCCCGTCCAACCGTTCTCGTCACCGGCGCCGGCGGCCGAACAGGTACCTCTACCTTCCCCGTCAACTCCGTTGGTGCAGCGTTTAGGCCCTCGTAGTCGTCGCGCGCGGTGCCTTGCTGAGAGATGATCTGCCAATTCGCCTGTTGTTCAAGGCTGCTGAGACTCTCTGGTGGGGAATTTTGGTTGCTAGCGTGTTATGGGAATTTCGATCGAAATGGAAATGCCTTCGATTTTGGTTATTCACAATTTGACTGCCGTCTTCATAGATTTGGTAGATGCTAGTGAAGCTGCAGTGGCTCTGTAGCAATTCCCGCGACTCCATTCTTCTTTGTGCTCCCTGACACACTGGCATTACTTATGTTAGGCTTAGGCCATATTGTGTACAACAAGCTGAAAGAGAGATCCGAGCAATTCGTAGCAAGAGGTCTGGTGAGGACAGAGGAGAGCAAACAGAAAATTGGGGGAGCAGATGATGTTTACATCGCTGATATAAGGGATGCAGATCGTCTAGCGCCTGCTGTTCAGGGTGCTGATGCTCTCATAATTCTCACAAGTGCCGTCCCCAAGATGAAACCGGGTTTCGACCCTAGCAAAGGCGGGAGACCTGAATTCTACTACGAAGATGGAATGTACCCTGAGCAGGTTGGTTTAGTGAACCCGTTACAGATCATATGTCAATTGTGTTATTGTACAGGTTAAGCTTTGGTTAAAAAAAATGGTTATGGATGTGTGTAGGTGGATTGGATTGGCCAAAAGAATCAGATTGATGCCGGTAAGCTTGCTGTTCGTTCTGCTCAATGGATCAGTTATTATTTTTTTTGTCGAAAGAGCATACTTCAATGTATAAATATTTGAATTGTATTGCATATATTGACACTTGACAGCCAAAGCTGCTGGGGTGAAGCATATAGTGTTGGTGGGATCCATGGGAGGAACAAATCCTAACCATCCACTGAACAGTCTTGGAAATGGCAACATACTAGTAAGTTGGAGTTTGACTATTCCCCAAGACAACTGTGTTTCACGATGCACCTAGAAATCTAGATCACCTTTGTAAATTTGAGATCAAGAATTTTTGCATATGTTGTTTTAGGTATGGAAGCGCAAGGCAGAACAGTATTTGGCAGACAGTGGAGTTCTGTATACAATAATAAGGTACATACTACACAGAACATGTAGAGCCAAACAAAGTTATTCTGCTTATTTTGATTATGCTGTCTAAGAGACATTTATACGAATTGTGCTAATATTATTTTTTGTACATCTTCAAAAATCTTTACATCGTGTAAAGGCTGAAAATTGCATGAAACTAATACAAAAGAAAGTAGCCAATCTAATACAAAAGAAAGTAGCCAATCTTACTTTCTTCTCTGATATGTAATCCGATGCTCTTTCCTTCTGCCCCTTAAATTTTAGGCCTGGAGGTTTGCAAGACAAAGATGGGGGGGTGAGGGAGTTAATTGTTGGGAAGGATGATGAACTTCTCCAGACTGACACAAAGTCAATTCCTAGAGCTGATGTGGCTGAAGTTTGTGTACAGGTATGCATACTCATCCTGCTAAAATATATGCACTGAACCATCATATGTACAGATATGTCTACAAGAACCAAGTTCAAAATGAGTGTGGCCATGAGCCCATTGAACAGGCATGGTAACGCAGCCACTCTGATTTTGGACCTTTTTTCGTGACAGGCTCTGCAGTATGAAGAGGCAAAGTTCAAGGCATTTGATTTGGCATCAAAGCCTGAAGGTGTGGGCACACCAACAAAGGATTTCAGGGCGCTGTTCGCCCAGATTACTGCTCGGTTTTGAGCTATCACCTAAGAAACCTACGGCATGCCCACATTCTAGGTTTCCATGGTGTTCCATTCCATTGCTTGTGGACTTGTACTGCATATATAAAACTAGTAGCTTGTGAATGATGGAGCTTTAGTTTAGTGTGATTGTTACAAATCGCAATATCAGAACTGCTGAAAGAAACCAGTGTGTTTGGGGCTGAAGACCTGAAGTTAAAGAACACTTTCTGGTTGAAACTTTGAGCACTGTTAAATACCAATCAGCCAACTTACCTGGGCACAACTGGTGACCTGCTTCGGTTATTCAGATGTTACATCATGGTCCGAATGACATATCCTGGTTACCTTAGGCCTTTTAGTTCGCGAAAAATTTTGAATTTTGGTATCGTAGCACTTTCATTGTTATTTGGCAATTAATATCTAATCATGGACTAATTAGGTTTAAAAGATTTATCTCGTCGTTTATAGTTAAACTGTGTAATTAATTATTTTTTAACTACATTTAATGTTTCATACATATGTCCGAAAATTCGATGTGATGGGTACTATAGGAAAAATTTTTGTTGGAACTAAACATGGTCCTAGTGCAGTTTCTTGTCTGCAACTGGGTGCCTATTCTTTTTTCCCGTGAACCATGGTCGTCCTGCTGATTCTTTGAACAAGACATCTATTGATTGATCTTTCTATTTCATTGCTTTCGAGGCCTCATAATCCTGTCCCAGAACTCGGCTTCTTCAGATAATTATTACTCCTTCCATCCCAAATTATTAGTCATTTTAGTTTTTCTAGATACATTGATTTTTACTATGCACTTAGAAATTGCTGTTGACTATCTCATCACTCTTTTTTTTTCCAAGAAGTAACGAGAGCAAACAATAAACATCAAAATTTTATTGGTGATACTGATTATTAGTGACTTCAGTGATATAAGAGATAATCTGGTGCTACCCTATTGCACAAATATGTTGGGCAGGAACCTACAGGCTGCAATTTTCCCTGTAAAAGTTGACTTCAACTTTAAAAGGTAAATCTTAATATATTTGTAAAAGGCACAGCTTAGCCTAAACATTTTTTTTTACTGAAGCGATGATAGTTGTCAATGAATCAAAACAGCAGAAAAAAAAATTGGTGCTACTGATTCAATGAACAATATTAGTGTCTGCAATTCTATGATAGAAGAAACAAAGTAACCGAAACACCTGTTGCTCTATTACACCTAATATGTTTGGGAACTCCTGCAAGCAGGAAGCATATTATATTGCAGACGATTTGAACTTCAAAATTTTGTCACACGCACAAAGGGCTAATTCATAAACATTAAGATCATACAACAAAATGAATTGATAAATAAATGATAAATTCATGAAAGATGTCATAGCTGAGCCTAGCAGTATTAACATGTCTAACTAGTCCATGCAGAAAGAGCAAAGATGACACGGCCCTTCCAACCCTGTAGCATCCACTTGTTATCTTCGTCAACGAGGAAGTCCCTGTGATAGCTCTTGCTCACCTTGTATCTTGCTCTCTTCATTACCTCCTTGTTAAGAGGTAGGGGCCTGAAACCTGCTCTGAGGTTCCTCATGTGCCATTGCTTGTACGTCTCCGGCCTTTCGATCCTCTCCATACCCTCACAGGCAATCACATTCAGAGCTTCCCGTCCAACGTATTCTCTTTCAATAAGCAGCCTATGTTCATCCATCCGTGAGGCATTTGCTTCAAGCATATCAAAATGTGAAGAGAAAAAAAACATAGCCTCCTTGAATCGTGTCACGAAGAAGGGTGCATTGTAAGTACCATTGATAACCCCATGAACAAACAAATGGGGATTTAACTTTCTGATTGTGTTCAAAACCCTTGTCCTCGGGCTGTCATCTGTCACCGTCTCATCCATTATGTTCCTCATTCGGTAAAGGCAATTGACAACAAGAAGCTCATCGCTATTTATGTTGAGATCTTCAACCTGGATGGTATCCCACTTGCCAACAATGGCGTGATATTCAAAGGGGACATTGAACATACGGGCATACTCATGTAGTCGTCGCCCTGTTGCCTCTATACGCTCTGCAGGGCGGAATCCTGGCTGGGGAAAGTCAACACCAGTGATTCGAAGGCTTGGGGATCCACCACATCTCTTTGAGAACCGTTGCATGAGTACGGGATACTGGAAACCATACCGTATCCCGTAATCAATAATGTGCAACCTTGACGCACTCTTAGAAACATTCAAGATGTTCGAATTTGCGAAATAGTGAGATATTGTCATAAATGGGCATGCTTTAGCATACAAACCGAATGCTTTCAGTATATCACCAGTACAAGTTCTCGTTGCAGCAATTTGATGGTAGATGGTGCTACCAGAGCCAGCCAGACGAGCCTCAAGCCCATTAGCAAAGTAGTGAGCCAGCCTCTGGCCTGCACCTCCAGTAGCAGAAGAATGCTTCCTAATCTGTTTCAGCAACTCATTTGAATTCCGGTGATCATCAATAGCTGCAGCCTGAGCACAATGTATAAGTAGGGTCGTGAGATCAACTGCCTCCTCCTCCGGGCCAGCACCAGATCTTCCCTTCCTTCGTCCTCTTCTATTTCCTGATCCTTTCACATATCCACTGCTAATTTGTGCGTCAACTGGCAGTGGTGACCGGAACTCACAATTCTCATCAGTACACAAAAGTACTTCGTCAAACATCTCTCGGACCGTCTCCTCCTCACACAGTGCGGATTGTTTGCTCTTCCGCTCCTCCATCTCCAATCCATCATCATGCGGGTTCTTCCGACCTTTATGAGCAGCACAAACTGAACCCTCCTTCACCATTTCACAAGGTGATTGGCAAGATTTCTGAGTACGTCTGACCACATCATCCAAACCTCCCATTCCTGGAATTTCACAATGACCAGTCATCCAAGATTTCCCTTCATATGCCTGTGCAGGCTTAGCAGACTTAAGGATGTCAATGAAGGGCTTCTCAACGGCGAGGAGGGCCGAATCCTCCACAGATGCACTGGTAACAGGAAAAGACTCATAATCCTCGTCTTCAAGAAGGAACTGATTGATGTATGCAAGGACCGCATCATCTGTGATGGTTTCAGATAAGTCCTCGGAGTTGTCCAGCTCGGTTGTGGTGGTTGATGCTGGACTTGGCGTGATGCCACCAGGCATGACCAGGGATGGAGATGCAGATGGATGTGGTTTGGCAGGAGGATTATGGCTATGGAGTCCATATGAAGGGAAAAATTGAACTTGTGATTGTTGCTGGAGGGAGAAATTAATCATGCCACCGGTGGGTGGATTGGAGTTAGAGAACATATCACCAAAGTCAAGCTCATTACGAGAACCAGGATGCATTGCCATTCGAGCTTGTAATGACAAGATTTATGGTTCTGACTTTCTATGTTGCAATCCCTTACAGGTTCATCAATCGCACCACTCCATACTCCTTCTCGTTCCCAATAACACAATGATTCCGTTCAGAGAACTACAAATGACAAGAAAAGCTGATGGCGGAGCAAGTATTAGCATTCCATGTTTATTGCGGGCAAGTAAATTAACAGGAGAAAGAAGATAAGGTTACCCTTGAATCCAACTGAAGAGCATACGACAACAACTCTGCATCAAGATCTGTGATCCACGCTCCTAGGGAAGACTGAGAGAGGAGGGCAAGCAAACGTCGCTTACGTGCTTAGCTGCGGCTATGAAGCGGCGATACCCCCCACCCGAAGTCCGGACGGCGCCGCCGCCCCTGATGCGAGGAACCTTTGAGAGAGAAAGCAGACCCTGGTGTGAACCGGACGATATGCCGCTGGAGCAGACCCGAGCAGTTGACCACAAACGTAGAACAGACGAAAATCAGCTCGAAGACTTGTTCGTGGGTCGCCACTATCGATCCAAGAATGTGACCTTCTATCACCGGCGGCCCACAAACACATCCCATTGCCCCGAGGCCCGATCCTTGGGCCCACAAACCGAACCGAGCACAGCCCACTCGGCCACTCCGCTCCGTTCGCTTGCTGCGGCGCAAGCGCACCACCTGTCCTCCGAAGCCCGACCTGACGCGGGGGCAGAGCCGGACACCGACGCGTTGCGACGTGTGCGGCAGGCGGCGCTTGCGCTTGTCCAGGCCGGGCAGAGCTCGGGACCCCGCCACCGGCTAGCGACTGGCTCGAGCCGCGTGCTGTGTTGTGGGACCTGTGGCCTGTGGGGGCCCGGCGGCTGGCGCGTGGCCCGTGGCAGCAGCAGCTCATCGGGTCAATGCACACACTCTATGCGATATCCGGGTGTGGTCACGGCGGCGATCCGATCATCATCATTCGTTACCGGTCAATTCCTACGTCCCGCGAGGCCGCGACACGCAGCACAAGGCGATGCCAAAGGCCATGGCCAGGCCCCCCTGCTGGGCGCTGGCCGGCTCCGCCAAGTCCAAGTCCCAACCGAACAAGGGGGTGGCGCCAAATGCCTAGTCCATCCGGCGATTTCGAACTTCTAGGTGTAGTAGGACTCGCCGCTGCGTCCGCCAACTTGCAAGCGGCCAGCTGATCTACTCCTACCGAGAGAGCAATGGGACTCCCTGACGGCGGCAAGCTTTACTGAACTCGGGCGGGGAAACTTGCCGACAGAAAGAAACACAAGGGAAACACAAGTAATCTGACGAAGCCATGTTCTGAAAGCTGAAGTTGTGAACTCGACCTGAAAGTATCTGAAACTATGACTTGAGCGTCAAATGTTCAGATTTGAACTTTGAACCCCATGCGTTTTCATTTCATGTGTTCCAAACCAAGCATGTGCTCTTGAGAAACAAAACGAACCACAAGCATATAACCCTTGTTTTCAGGGGAAAGAAGAAAAGGCGTAAGCATCTAGTACTGCCGAAAAAGAGCGAGGGCGATCAGGTCAAACCCTTATCAACTTGTCCAGACTCCGGTCAGTTGGAACGGTGGCCCAACGCAATCTTCTTAATGGATACAAAAACGACAGGCCCTGACGCGCAACCAACCCGGCGCACCCGCGAACACAGAGAAGAAAATAAAAATAGGAACAGCCAAGGACAAGCACATGGCCACCTGCGCCAAGATCTCAAAGAGAGACAACGCTTCATGCTCCGGCACATGTATGACACTACCTGCATGCAGATCTCAGTGACCGAAGCATTATCCGTTTGCCTTTGGGTTCCACCTCCACACAGACACCAGAACAAGCAAGCTGGATTTATTCAGGCCATAGCCATTCAGCAAAAAATGCTCACAAAACCTTTTTCCAGCAACAGCAGCAATCCATTAATGTGGACTGAATTCTGCATTCAGATGCTGCATGAAGGTTCAGTATGGACTGAACTTAGGAGTAACTGACAGCAAGCAATCAGAAGAGGACACAGCAGCGTGTGAACGTCTGAAAACTTTGGCCACGCTGGGGGCGCATCCAAATAACCAATCCATGTGCCGCTGTACCCGTATGTCAATGTGCTAGCAATGCTGTAGCACAGGCGCGCAACGGATCGGCGCCGTCGGTGAGGCCGCAGTTGTCAACTTCACCTCGCATAGGAATAGTAGTACACAAGCGTGCTAGAATTCCACTACGGGGGTACGGGTACTACTACTAGCAGAGAGTAGCTTGAGGCGCCACGAAAGTCTCGGAAAAGCCGGGGTCTTTTTTTCAGACCCGCCGTGATTGATTGGGGGAATGAGAATTCCCATCGCGGATGGCCACAGCAGACGAGACGAACCGCATCCGCCGAGTGCAGAGAAACGAGAGCATGCAGCTCTTGTGCTCTTTCCCCTTGTCTGAACTCTGAAGATGATCATCTCGCGCCCTTCTGCTTGTGCTCTTGTGTCGCTGTGAGTTTTGGGGGCAGTACAGATACTCTTCTCGATCTGGCCACGGGTGTGTCCAAGTCCAACGGGGCACGGATCCATCCAACACGTACATCCACAACCACCGAGAAGTTAAAAAGATGAGGCGAGCGCCGTGCGCGATCCGGTGCCCAGCGGCTGCCGCGCGTACGGCATGGGGTCGTGCCGCAGCGCTAGGTCCGTAGCGCAGTCCGTAGTAGGAGGAGTAGTTGAGGTGGTACGCCGCCGCCGTACGGCTAGATAGGAGCCTACACCGCCGGCCGCCCCCCAGGTCAGATCGTTACAGCTGCGCAGGGAGGCTCCAAGGTGCTGCGGCGAGCCGTGTGACTCTTGCTTGGCTTCTGCCTGCTGCTAGTGCATGTGCTATGCTAGGCAACGCCGAAATGTCATGTGGCTAAGCTAGTTTAGGCTTGGAGGATAGTACGAGGGGGTTGCAACTGCAACAACCCTGCGGGTAACCAAGAGCGAGCCTGCTAGAGCTGACCAACCGCGCCAATGATTAGGATCCATCGGTAACCTCAGAGTTGACTTGTACCCGTACCGCCAGTGAATGTCTGATGTGTGTGCATGTCAGTGTGTGGACGGGAGCACGCAGCGTTTGACCTCTCACCGCCACCAGCCGGAGACGTGGAACCGAAGATTAGCCACGCTGGAGAGAGAGTTCACGCGCGGCTCGCGCGTCCAAGAAAACCGTTACGCGATGGCGTACGTGCCTGCCGCTGGAACGAGACAGCTAGGCGCACCCACCGCCACCGCAACGTAGTACCGCATCGGGGACCGCGCGCGGCGAGCAAGGCCGTCGCCGTCGTATTCACGACGCCGGGGCACGTACGGCCGCGTCCACCAAACCAGACCAACAAGGAAACCAAGGCCGCTCTAGCGAAGCGAGTTCTCCTCCGGAAAAGCCGGAGGTTCCGTTGGGGCGGGGCACTGGCCTGTGGCCTCTCGCGTCGCGTCGCCCCGCCCGTCTCGCCGGGGGTAGTCTGGGTGTGGTGCCCTGGTGGTGGGCGCCCTCGCCTCGCCGGTGGCCGCGGCGCTTTCGTTTGACCCGTGGCGCCGCGCGCGCCGACCAACAGAGCCTCGCGTTGGCCCCCGGTCATTTTTTGAACTAAACCGTCGTCCTGCAACTGCCGACCGGTAAATCTCTCGTACGTTCGCCGCGCGATCTGACGCCTGACCGACACTGGCTCGGGGCGCGCGTCCGTCCGGCACTAGCTCGTGCGACCATGCACCGGCCCGTGCGTCGCAGGCGCGCGGGCAGCGCAGTGAAGAGGGATGGGGGAGCCTGCTGGAGGAGGCGGCGGCGGCGGCTTCAATTCAATTCCGGCGCCTTGAAGCGCGGGGCGCGGCGGGACCAGCCGACGGCGAGCCCGAGCCCGACCGGAGCGTGTGAACGACGCCAGACGGCGCGTGTGCCGCGCGCGATCAATTCGGTGGTGGCGAGAGGCTCCGAGGCGATCGGCGGCGAGGATGGCCCGTGGGCGGGCGCACGGGGAGTAATGGGGAGGCGCGCCATGGTGGTGGCGTGGCCGTGGCGCGCAGGGATCCGAGGCCTCGTTGTTCGGTGGGGGCGTAGGGCCGGGCCACCCACCGAACATTGGCTCGGGTGACAAAATCCACGCGCGTTCTTCATTGCTGCCGTTGCGAACGAACCGAAACCGGGGTCATGTCGTGTGGGGTCGCTCGCTCGCCCGGCGGCAGAGCCGAAAACGATGCGGATCCGGCCGTACCAGCTGGGACGGAGCCAGGGTTGGGGGCTCGATCCCCCCCCCCCCAACCCAAGGCTGAAGCCCCGTTGATTTCTGCAGTGAGATGCTCTGCTAGAGGTTGAAGAAGACAGTAAATCGAGTAGGTAGGCCTTCAGGATGCATGAAACTGGCCCACAGCACTGGCTAGTTACCTGTTGGGCTTCACTTTATTTCCAGGCTTCGCGCCTGCGTACCAGCACGTCCCGCGGCGTAAAACTGGCGGCACCTACCGGTGAACGTTAAAACCACAGTGGAAACGAAGCCGGTGCTATTGCTATCGCGCGAGCGGGACGGCTGGTGATCGGCGCGTACGTACGTGCGTGCACCCAACAAGCACGTGACGTGTCACGCGCATTAGCATGAAACCGTACGTCGAGTTTAGTTCACGAGCCGGATCGCATCTACCACGAACAAGAACAAGATGGATCGCATCGCAGCTACCACTATTTTTTTACTTTTCTCCATGGCCCGGCTGCATGGTCGAATTTGGTCACACACCAACCCTATGTCCGGGGGACCAGCAGGTCCCCTCTACGTTGCTCAAGGTCGAACGAAGGCATGTGTTGCAATTGCAGTTTGCAGCAGCGCAGGTTCCAACCCCAATCATTTTCGATGGCTATGCATGTAGGACACGGCATCCTAGCAGCGATGCTCCGCAGTGTTCAGCCTCAGCAAAAGCAGTGACAATACTAGCATGATGGAGGCTGATGGTTTTGGCAAACCAGTGGCTCCAGACGGCCATTGCTTCCCTCCCTCCACATTTTCCGGCGCCTTTTGTTCAAACCTGCATGGCATTGGCATCGAAAGTTGGAAACTTTGACACCGTAGCCGCCGCGGGTAGCGCGCGAAGCACAGGAGCGGCCGGGC
Source organism: Panicum virgatum (assembly GCF_016808335.1). Taxonomy (NCBI): domain Eukaryota; kingdom Viridiplantae; phylum Streptophyta; class Magnoliopsida; order Poales; family Poaceae; genus Panicum; species Panicum virgatum. The sequence continues at coordinate 2,344,802 of NC_053153.1, forward strand.
CGGGCAAAAGCGCCGTCGGCAGACCGCAGGCACAGGAACGAGGGGACCCCACAAGAACAGTGTGGAAAAAGCAACACGGACGTTCCAAAAGCCGATCCGTCCAATTCACTCGCGCCGTCAGAGGCGGTAGCAGCAGCGAGCGAAAGGCCCAGAGGAGAGGGGGTAGGCCACCGGCGCGGAGGGAGAGAGAAAGGGCAGGTCGGGTCGAGGCGAGCGGCACACAACTTGCGATGGACGCAAAGCACGCGCGCGGCGGGGGGGCACGGGCACCCAGCCAAGCAGCCAACCGTCCGCCGCGGCGAGCCAGCGTGTGACGGCGTGCGGGTGATGGAGGATTGAGTTGAGGCGCGGGGCGGGCGGGCGTGCTCGGCGACCGCGTTATCCCAGGGCCGTCCGGTTGCCTCCTCGGCCGGAGCCCGGAATCATGGCGCCACCGCCGTTGGGATCATGGAGCCCGGACCGGAGCACGGCAGCGTGGGAAGGAAAAAAAAAAGGGCACGACCAAATGATTCGCCGAATCATCGCTCGATCGGGGGGCAGCAGCGCAGCGTCGCAGTGAGAGGAGGTCAACTGTCAACAGCTGATACTACTACCCGCAAGGGAAACGTGACGCCACGCCACGTCTTTCTTTTAACCCAAACGACTCCTGATTCTCGCGTAAGTTAAAAGAAGGGATCAAGAAAAGAAAACTCTCCGTCAGTTGACCAGGGTTATCTGCGGGCCCACGCTGATGAATGAGGATGACGCCAACACAATTACTACTGTAACCCGGCGGATTTTGACTGGTGAAATGCAAGCGATCCGCCTATTTGAACAGTGGTGTGTACCATAAGAAGAATCTGAGCAATCAGCCACGTAGTAAATGTTCAGTTAACTCGCCATCAGGCAGGCAGCTCACCTCCCCCGGCATCAGCTGCTAAACCGGGCAATCAATCGCGCCTTCTCCTCCGCGCTCGCTCGTTTCTCCTTTCCTTTCCTTTTCACACCGCTATACCAACAGAGTCACAGTCTCAGGAGAGAGAGAGAGCGCGCCATTACCTGGTCTGCCTTCATAAATACCACCCGCCCTTGGGCCTTGGCAATTTGGCATTGGCCTCCCACCACTTGACCACCCCGCCCGTCCTCTTCTGCGCCGCAAGCGCTTCGGCTGCTGCTGCTGACGGCGGCCGCCGTCCCGTAGCGAGTGCAGACGCCGAGTCGCCAGGAAGGAAAGCAGCAAGGCAGGTGAGGAAGAAGAAGAACAGGAGGGGATGGCGGCAATGCCGGCGGTTCTGCTGCTCCTCCTGGTGGCCGCGCTGGTCGCCCCCGCCGCCGCCCGCATTCCCGGCGTGTACGGCGGCGGCGACTGGCAGAGCGCGCACGCCACGTTCTACGGCGGCAGCGACGCCTCGGGCACCATGGGTACGTTTGCTTGGGTCCGGCTGCCGGTGGTTCTTCTTCTTCTTCTTCTTCTTCGGGGACGCAGCTGGTGATCGACACAACGGCGGTCGGTGTGGGCTTTGCTTTGCAGGCGGCGCGTGCGGGTACGGCAACCTGTACAGCCAGGGGTACGGCGTGAACAACGCGGCGCTGAGCACGGCGCTGTTCAACGAGGGCCTGAGCTGCGGCGCCTGCTTCGAGATCAAGTGCGAGAACCAGCCCGGGTGGCGGTGGTGCCGCCCCGGGAGCCCCTCCATCCTGGTGACGGCCACCAACTTCTGCCCGCCCAACTACGCGCTCCCCTCCGACAACGGCGGCTGGTGCAACCCGCCCCGCCCCCACTTCGACCTCGCCATGCCCATGTTCCTCCACATCGCCGAGTACCGCGCCGGCATCGTCCCCGTCTCATACCGCCGGTAACGCTCATTGCTACTCCTTCAGTCCTTCCTCCAATCCTAAAATCTTACAAGTTTTATTTACTTTTAAGTGCTGCGTTTTAAATATTTCGATAGACGATAACAATGGCCGTAAATTCTGTAAAATAAAAAGGTCACATCAAATATCTGGACATATGCATGGAATACTAAATGAAGTCTATTTATAAATTTTTTTGCATGTATGGGCTGTAAATCGCAAAACAAATCTAATGAGTCTATTTAATTTATGATTTGCAACAGTGATGCTACAATAACCATCTGCTAATTATAGATTAATTATCATTATTAGATTTGTCTCGCGATTTACAACTCATCTGTGTAAAAATTTTTATAAATGAAGTTCATTTAATATTTTAAATTAGTAAAATTTCTTTGCAAAATTTTTACAATTAAACAACTAAACACGGCCAATGTTTTGTGTCTTGGTCCCGTCGTTGGGGACGGCGCAAGTAGGAATAGACATTCGCCTTGGTCCGAGCACCGGGGTTTTTGTTTACTCCATTCGCCTCTGGTCGTCTGCATTCAAGATTCCTCCTTCCTCTCCCTCCCCACACACGTCTTTTGAGGCGGCTCCGGCCTGCACTTTTTTTTTCTGGTGGGGGGAAGAAAAGCCTCCGTTCCGTCGCGGCCGCAGTCACTCACAGGCGTCCGGTGGTAACGCCCACCGGCCGACCCGCGTCCGTTGCTAGCTTTCTGGCTGGCGGCTGCCGTTTCGTCCACCCCGTTTGCCGGTTCCGTTGCACGGACCGGCACGGCATGGCGGTTTGATTCCTGCCCGGGTCGCCGTGATCATCATCACGGCCAGGGCTCGTGGAGGGTAATTACTGCCCCGGCGGGGGCACGGGAATATGCACCGGATCCGGGTGTAAAAGCGGGGGTAGGTACTAAAACTTGGGAGTTGGTGAGCAGCCACATGAGGAAAGGAAATCATCTATCCTGGACCTGGAGTATACTACGTGGTAAAGTTGATTTGGTCCAGAGCTAGAAATGGACGGGAGGGATAACTTCATCCTGCCCTGTGTGAGATAGTGCTCCTCTTTCTGTGATCAAGGAGTTTCCTAGCTCATGCTAGTCCATTTCTCCGTGCAGTTCTTGGCAGCTTTGGTAGGAGTAGATCTGGGATTTGGACATTATTGCCAGTAGTAGTCTAGCAGTAAGCAAAGCTTTGTTGTTACTTGTTACTCCTACTTTTGTTAGCATTCTGACGAGCCACCATTTTGGAAGGCGACTTTCTTGACATTCTGTCCCGGTCTATAAGCAGGCACTTGCTGTGTCCTGTGCCTGGTGTCAGTGGTAATAACACTGGGAGAGAAGACCACCACCGGAGTCGGCTACAGCAAAAGGCCCAGAGAAGCCTCCAAAACAACATGGGCGCTGTAGTGGGAACAGTATACAACACTCCGGCAGGGCACGCCACACCACAGGCTTTGACCTTTTTCACTTTGGCCGGCGGAGGGGGACACGCCCGTGATTCCAGCCTCCGTTCGTTCAGGCCTCGCTGCCTTTCCGGTTGGGTTCTCCCGTCCCACATCTCCATGCCCTGCCGGCGGCCTACCCCCTGAAATAGTGAAATGGCCCGTTTGCCCTTGGTTCCTCCGGACCCCGTGACCTGTAAAGCCCAGGGGCCATCTCGTCCTTCCGTCCTGCAGCTCCGCCATTACGCGTGAACCCGTGGTCCTGCTCTGCTCCGCCTCTGCACCCTCCCGACTGCGCTGCACCTCCTGACCGTGGCCGGTGGTTGGCCCGTCCTTTCTTTTCTACAGCTGCAAGTTCTTGCATTCACAGTTCTGCCCCTGGGGAAGCTTTCAATGTAGCTCTGTAATAGTCTTGCTAATTGTTATTACCTGCTGATCAACAAAAGTTGTTTACTGTTTTTTACTGAACAAGAAGAAATGTGCGCATGATCGTCTTTGCAGGGTGCCGTGCCGGAAGTCCGGCGGCGTGCGGTTCACCATCAACGGCTTCCGCTACTTCAACCTGGTGCTCATCACCAACGTTGCCGGCGCCGGCGACATCGTGCGCGCGAGCGTGAAGAGCTCCAGCACCGGGTGGCTGCCCATGTCCCGGAACTGGGGCCAGAACTGGCAGTCTAACGCCATCCTCGTCGGCGACGCGCTCTCCTTCCGCGTCACCGGCAGCGACCGCCGCACCTCCACCTCCTGGAACGTCGCCCCGCGCAACTGGCAGTTCGGCCAGACCTTCGAGGGCAAGAACTTCAGGGTCTGATGCCCGTGAACATCATCATCTTCCTCCTCGCCGCCGGCGTGTGATTCGGATTCAGCTACAAGTGAGAAAAAAAAGAAGCTAATGTCTTCTCATACGTAATTAGTATAGTCATTAAGCGTGTGTCAGGGTGGGAATGTCCGTTCAAGTTCGCGCCTTCTCGCCTTAATCCGTGGTCCAGGTCCTCTCTGAAAGGAAGCTTTTTCTTCTGAGCAAGGGGGCAAAAGGAGGGTAAAGTCTAGAGTCAGTTAGGGTAAATTTGTCGTCACAAGTCACAACTACTCTACTGCAATAGTGTGCTTGTGACTACCAAGTGTGGTTATGGATCTTGTTTGTGGTTAAGCCTTGCTTTTGGGGTGATTTCTGTCGGAACACTGGCTGAAGTGGCTGCCAAGCTGCAGAGCTCAAAGCTATGTGCGGTGAGTGTAGCCCGCAGCTGCTTGTTCCTCCTCCATCCCGTGTCATCTATCTCCATGACACGACGTGTTGGTATCTCTTATCATGAGCCTGAATTTAAGTAAGGTGATTAGACTGGTAACAAGGTTGCTACTACTGTTTGCTTTTCTTTTTCTTTCTTTGTGATGCTCTTACCTGCTTAAGAAACTGATGTGATCTTGGCATGATGGCGACGGCGATGATTCGTTGCCGGCTCCTTTTGCGTCAATGCTGGCAAGACTCTCGCTTGCGCCGAAATGAAAATGTTTGGCCCTGTTTAGTTTCTAAAAAATTTCCTACAGTACACGTCACATTAAATCTTCAAACACATGTATGAAGCATTAAATGCATTCGAAAAAATAATTAATTACATAGTTCAACTATAAATGACGAGACAAATTTTTTAAGCTTAATTAGTCCATGATTAGATATTAATTATCAAATAACAATAAAAATACTACAATATTCGAATCCAAAAAATTTCACGAACTAAACATGGCCAACATGGCCTCAAAGGGATAAAGAGGAAAGCGAAAGCCAGGGTCTCTCTGCTTTGACTTTGGGGATGGTTGGGCATGGCGTGGCGCGCAGCATGATTAGGCGTGGTAATGGGCTATGGCCCTAGTGACTTCTTCATAGTCCAATAAGGCTCTTAATTTTTTTTAGCTCACAATTTTATAAAATTAAAGCCCGGCCCTTTTCTAATTCAAAATATTGGGCCATTTACCACCTCTAGGCATAGGCATGATGCTACCGGTGTCGAACAGACTTGGGCAAGTTCCTTGGAAAAGATGGGAGGTTGGGAGTTAGGCGTCGACGTCGTTCGTGAGAGCCAAATGCGACTTCCGTAACAGGTGAGGTTGCTGTCGTCAGGTTCTGTGATGATGGGGCCGAAATCAGTGGCACGATCAGCGATCACGAAGGGGGAAGAAACGGGGATCGCAATGGTAGGTGCCAGTGCAATCCCAACGATCTTCTCGCCGGAGATTTCGATCGGCAAAGGGGCCGTCAGCATCATACCATTGAATGTGTCTCGGCGGCAGCACAGCAGTCAACTAAGATCTGACAGAATGATGAACACTGCAGGGTACAGAACCTCAAGAATGATCAATAGCATGCAAAACATTAGCTGATGCCATGAGTTTCGACATAGAAATCCATTCACGGTCAGCTGTAACGGAACAGCTCAGGAGAAGAGAAACGACTTGTAGCCAAACCCCAAAAGCCTGATTACCCTCAATATACAAATCATATTCACAAGCTACAATCTAGCTAAACAACTGGATCAAGCTACCCTTCGCTAACGAGAATGAGCCAATGGTTTTGGATTCGGGCCAACGGTCTCCTTCGTGCCTCCCAAGCTTTTCCGGCGAGGCTTGCGGCTGCTCTTGCTTGCACTCACAGCAGCAGGAGTCTGTTTGGTTCCAGTCTTGGGTTCCTGACGCTTCTCTGCTTCACTGGAGTCCTGAAGCTCTTCTAGAATAGTGACCACAGCATCCATAGACGGCCTCATTTTAGCTTCGTAGGACAGGCATTCAAGAGCAAGGGTGGCAATTGTTTGCGCACCATTGAGAGAGTATTGACCTTCCAGCCTGGCATCAAGGACCCGGAATATCTTGCGCTTATGTGTGAGGTAAGGTCGAGCCCATTCGACGAGATTGTGCTCCCCTTGGGGCCGGTTTTTGTCGATGGCGCGGCGGCCTGACAACATCTCCAGAAGCACTACTCCAAAGCTATAGATGTCACTCTTTGCAGTTAGGTGACCTGAAAGTGTAGCATTGTTCAAAGATCAGGATCCATATCAGATACTGAATGAGATGTTGATTCAAGGTTATCAAAATAAGATGGTGCTCTTGGCCTACAAGACAGCATTGCAATATTTTTGCACTGAAGAGCAAAGTGCAGTGAGATGAATTCAGAAAAAGGCATCTAACATGATTTCAGCAAACTGTTCCTGACATACAAGAAAGCCACAAAAATAAGCACCAACATTAATGAGCTTATGTTATGTTCTCACTCCGCTGCTGCACTGCAAATAAGCGAAGACAGCCAAAACTTCACATAATTTGTCCATTTATAGCACATGCTAGCTGATTTGTTTTTGTCATTCTAAATCAGGAAAGCCAAATCTACAGAAATTTGATGGAATGGAACTACCAAGACCTGCACTTCAAAGGTTACCTGTTGAAAGATATTCGGGAGCTGCATAACCATATGTCCCCATTACTCTTGTGGACACATGGCTCTTCTCACCAACAGGACCATCCTTTGCCAATCCGAAATCAGAAAGTTTTGCAGAATAGTCCTACACATTCATATGATGCATCTTCAGTAGAGCATACAAAAGTTGAAGTGAAGTATACAGCAAAGAAGATTTACTATCACTTACTGTGTCAAGGAGAATATTGGAAGTCTTAAAATCTCGATAAATGACTTTTGCCTCTGCACTGTGAAGGTAAGCTAGTCCCTTGGCAGCTCCAAGTGCAACCTTCATTCTAAGGTTCCATGAAAGAGGTTGAAAGTACGAGCCTCCTACAACAAGGATTCGTACAGCAATTTACAAATCAGAAGACATACTATCAGTACAGCATTATAAATTTATAATATGAACAAAAAATATGAGAACAGTAACACTAGATCCAGAGTAATCTTACTCCTAAAGAGATGATTTTCCAAGCTCCCACGGGGCATGAACTCATACACTAGCAGTCGGTGTTCATCCTCTAAACAGTACCCAATTAGCTTGACAAGGTTGGGATGACAGAACTGACCTAGGTAATTAACTTCCGCCTATGAACGGAATATTAATCCATGTTAGTAATCAAACCCAGCACAGAAAGGCAGGGTACAAGAGGAAACTTCAAACAAATCTGAATCGATCATGAATTCACAGGACAGTAGCATAAAGTTGAGCAGCATTATACTCACCAACCACTCTCGGTGTCCTTGCAAACCCTCCTGATTGAGTCTTTTCACAGCAACAGCAATTCCAGTGCCAGGCCTGCAGGGTGCCAATGTATTTTCATCGACCCATCCTTTATAGACCGATCCAAACCCTCCTTCACCTAGCACACTATCAGGACGGAAGTTCCTTGTGGCTGCTTTGAGATTATTGACGCTGAAGATCTTAACATTCGCAGATTGCAGGATCTCGCATTCAGTCTTTGCATTTGGAGGCATGGAAGCCGAAGATGCTCGACTACTGCAGCCGCTAAGCCTACTCCCATCCTTGCCACCACTCTTTGAGAACATACCTGCAGATCATGTATTTGATAAATATTCTACAAAAGATATAAGAAAGACCAAATTGAAGGCTCATATTCCCACAAAAGTGTGCACTGATATATCCCAGGCATGATCATCACTATCCAGAACGAACAGCCACTTAAAATGGAAACTAGGCACCATATAAGGAATTGGACATTGCAATCATTGCTTGGTTATCTCTAAAGATTGATACAAGAACCTAGAGTTACACTATATCAAATAGCAGTTAACATTTTTGGCAAAAATTGCAGCACTAATAATAGATTAATTAGTGTCCAAGAATCTGCTCCAGAAACCATTTTGCCTACAGGAGCATAAAACATTGATGGCTCTTACTAAGGTACTCCCAAATAATCATCAACTTTAGCCTGCCCATTTGATGAATACAGTTATTATATTTTTTATTTTGGGAAATGGAATAAATAGGGAAACAGATTAGATCTAACTTCCTAACTTGACGTCCGACCAATATCGATAGACCTAACTTCCCTAATGTGGCATCCATGTTTTTTTTATTGCATGTATGTAACAGATATAATAGCTCTGCTGGCAATGCTCTATATGGCCTTCCTGGCCATGGTCATCACCAGCAAAAACTGCCGGCACTTTGGACTCGGGGCAACAGCACGTAACCTATGGTGAGTTCAATAGCTGTTAGTGAGATATTGGGCCTTGCCCTTTTCAGCGTCACTGCTCTCCTCATGTGCATGAAACATCATGCATGCCGGATCTACAATGGCACTGCCCGACAATAACGGACAAAAGCTGCACATCCGGATTGGCTCTCTCCCATACAGTGCAATAACGGGATATTTCCACCCCTTTAATAAATTTGTCTGTTTCGTTCCGGTTGTAACTCATGTACGCTACATTTGTAGATCCTGCCAATAGAATCATCATTGCATGATTACAATCCGCTTTCAAGAGCCATTCCTTCAGCACTCTCAACAAACTCTCAACAAGTTGACCAGTTTCTAAATTATGGCAACATCTAATTGTACTTTTAAGTCCAATATTAAAGTCAACTGAGGTAAAGCAAAAGGACAAAGATATAAGAGGTGGAGAAGATCATGCATACATGCAAGCGGCCATGCAAAACCATGGACGTGCTCAGAGAATGACAATATTTTAAAGGCGACAAGGTGACCAAGGCGAGCTGGGTACGCCTGGACGCCTAGGCGGCACCTAGGCGACAAGGCGTGGCTGTTTCCCAAGGCGAGCTTGGTTTGCCTGGACGCCTTTATAACTATGGAGAATGAACTAACAGCATGCATTATTTGGGCACTGGTAGTGGGGATAGCTGAGCCTTTTAGCCTTTATTAATTGTTTTATTTCTCCTAAAATTCAATGGCTTAGACTTATTTGACCTCTTCACCTCCTAGGAGGTAATCAGGGCACCGTAACAGTGCCCAATTTTGACTGCATGGTTAAGCGCTGTGGCCAACTTTAGCTGTATCACTGTATGGGAATGGTGATATACTGATATCGTCCAGACTAGAATCAAAGTGATGACTGGGAGTGTCCAAAATGAGCAGGGAGGGAGGAAACACATGTGGTTTTCCTACATAAAGTGGTTACATACATGCATAAATAACATTACCAATTATCTAAAAATTAATAAGCCTATCAGCTAACCTAAGAAGATATTAGACCAGCTAGCAACAGCAATAAATGAGGCTTTATTTGATAAGATGATATCTACAAAACAAGTTCCTGCTATAGAGAAGAGAACCATAGTTTACAATCAACAAACTTTCTAACAGTGCATACATCAAGATCTTTATATACTCAAGTTACTTATGCCTCGCAATTGAATTTGATCAGTACATCATGGACATTTAAACTCATGAACAGTACATACTGTAACACAATAAACATACACGCCGTGAAAGATAATAAAAGCCGCCATTGATACAACTTCACTAACTGTTCAAAATATGGAATCAACAGTTTACAAGAGCTGACTATCTGATTGAACTGGTTGATGCTACTGGCTTTGTTATGTCACTTGCCAAAATGAACCAGGGTAGAACTTGGGCGTTTTTCCTAATCTCATATCAATGATGTAAATTAAGAAGATAAATAAAAATATAGTAGCAATAGATAAACAACTAGAACACCCATAAAATACTCTTTTCCTTGGTCCATGAGAATTATTCTGCGAAGTGGAAAATGTGAATAGCAATAGTCAATGGCATACACATGTCAACAGTGGCCAAGCATACTAAGTACTCTACCACAGTATTAGTCTCACTCGGCCATGTATTACCTCGGTCAACAACATAATCCAGGGTGATTGCAATTAGACATGTAGGTAGTCAACACAAAGTACTGTTTATAATAAGATACTACTAGAACCATTTGCGATAAAGTCAACCTCATGTCGCTTACTAATGTCCATCTCAGGAGGACAAGTGCTACCAAGCAGATAACGAAAGAACCACTACACATGAGGCTCCGGTGGGGCATCATGTAATGAATGGAGCATCTATGTATGTCCCCGATCCATTACCATACGAAATAAGGTAATACCTATCATCTAATAAAGTTTAAGCCCCTTTTGCACAAGTGCAGAACCACCTGCAAAGGACAAAACCTCGATTCAAGCTTGCTTTAGAAAAACCACTTGAAGTGATCGCGATGACTTACTTTAGAGCCTTAAACACATCGAAGTTGGCAAGACAGCTGAAACGTTGAGATCATCCAACAGAACAAGACCAGACCACTGGAACAACCCAAAAGCCTAATTAAACTAGGGGAAAAAACACTGTAGTATACCATTACATACATATTCTGATGACCATTCCCTCCACTGCAAAGAAACCTACATCATTAAATCTCCCCAAAACTATACCACTATCATGCAAGTAAGTTAATGATATTGCAGTAAGTTTCCGGTGCAACGAATCAGGTCTCGCATCCCATAACCTCCAGCCTGATCGGAGTGCACAACTAGCAAGCCCGGATCATCCAAATTCCCCTCGGACCATCCCCCATAAATTAACAGCAGCAAACAAAAGCGAGGAGGACGAACCTGAGGCGCCAGGTTGAGGGCTCCCATCCTTGATCCGCGCACCCCAGCAGTTCCCCATTCCCGAGCTCCCCGCGCCACGCCGCCGAACCGAAGAGCAACAGCAAGGGCGCGGGGCCCAATCAACCAATCGGATCAAAGGAGCCGAGCGCCACCCTGCTCGTCACGCCTCAATCCCGCAGCGAGCCGCGTCGATGGCACCAACCGGAGGCGCCCCCGCCACCCCCACGGGGCTAGGGTTTCGGGGAGGGAGCGCGCGAGCAGCGAGGCGGTGTGCGGATAGGTTCAGAGGGATGGAGTGGACTGGAGGGAGGGGGGTGGCGTGGTGGAGTGCCGAGTGCGTGAGGCTTTGAGAAGGGAGGAGGGAGGGTGGGGAGTGAGCCGAAGCCGGGCGAGAGGAGTTAATGGCGGGCAAGGGAAGCGTGTGACACCGGGGCAAGGCCGCAAGGCACCGCGGGTTCCGCTTCCGGTGCTGCCCTCCTGGGAAAAAGCCTGGGAGGTTGGTGAGCGCGGCCGTAGAGGTACGGTGCCCGGCGAGACGCTGGCGCGTGGGCCCCCGTTGGGCCCGTTGATTTTACCGTTCGCCGTTTTCACCTTTGGGTAACTGACGAGTGTTTTCACTCCCGAGACTGGCGAGCTCAAAAAAGCCGGACTGGTATGTTCGGGCCTCGGCCTAGGAAGTTGTTTTTTAGTGCCTCTCATCTTCATACAGATGTAGGCCCACTCCACATACACTATATATACCATTTGTGTACAAACAGTTCTATAAATATACAGATCTAACACCGCGTCCTTTTTGAGATCACCAGAATCTTCTGTTCCGTAGGCGACGGACGCATCGCATTCTCTTTGTGGCTCCACGCGCGAGAGGCAGATACTTGAAATTATTTAGGAAACCACCGTTTCCGATGGAAAAACCCCGTCCGAGCCGGCGCTCGAACGCGAGGTGGTGGGCGCTGCAGCCAGCCGCTCCACCAACCGAGCTACCCCTCGTTCCCGCCCAGGAAGTTGTTGACGTAAGTAAGCTCCGACCTGGGTTGATTGTTGGGCTTCATTTCACTTGTTAAACCTGGCTCCTTGATATATGGCCCATGAGTGGAACATCAAACTGTCAACCACACCACTGGGGCAACGTTGTTTGTAGACTTGTAGAACCTGTAAGCAAAACTAATTTCGTATTTCGTATGATTTACCTAAAGGATTTAGTAGCTTGAGGAGTTGTTTTCAGATATCATTACTGAGTATATCTTTGGGTGGGGCATTAGGATTGTGGGTGATAAGATACAATTGTGGGGAGTAAAATTAGGAAAAGTGGTACAACTTTTAGGCACACCAAAGTGAACAACTTAGATACTCTATACTCCCCCGTCCCAAAAAAGAATACAACCCTCGTATCCCGAGGAGTTAAATAAATTCAAGCTTGACCAATTTTATATGAAAATTAATAATATTGCATCTCCAAATATATTGAGTATGAGAATATGTTAAATGATCAACGTAATACTATTTATTTTATAACATAAGTATTAATACTATTGAAACTGTTTTACTTCTTGGAAAGTGAGAATTGTATTTTTTTTTGGACGGGAGAAGTATAATAATCTAGTGATACAAGGAGAATGCAAAGCGATAGCCATAAAGGTAAATAGATTGACAAACTCTCTGATTGTGTTCTCTTTTTTTTTTGCAAGGTCTTTATATATGTTCCTAATTAAATTGTTTGAGTGCATCCAACAACGCAAAACATGTACGCGGAATTGATGGAAAGAAGTCAAATTTTTAAAGTTGAACATTGATTCTTTTTAAAATAATTTTGGAGATTTGTTAAATGCTAGTAACCCAGTAAACCTAAAAGCCATTTTTGTGCAAAAAAGTGTAAAATCACCAAAAATCCTGCAAGGTTGGCCCGGCGGCGTCTACCGTCTAACCTACGGCTCGTCGGCTCCGGCCTGCAGATCTCCCCGTCCTCCGGACCAGAAAACGCACGCGAGCAGCATAGCAGCGGGTGGACTCGGCACGGCCGCCGGGACGCCATGGTGGCCGCCGTCTGGTCCCTCTCCGCCGTCGCCGGCTGCATCCCGGCCTCCCTCTCGCTGACCCTCCTCATCGCCACCCTCGTATACCCCTCCCCTTTCCCTCAAACACTGCTCCTCCGCCCCCTCTTCCTCCTCCTCGCCGCGACGCTCACCCCATCTCCCTCCCGTGCGCAGGTGTCCATCCTGGTGCTGGGCGCCGCGGCCGTCTTCTTCGAGCACATCCGCAAGATCGGTTGCATGCACTCGTAAGTCGATTCTTCGCTCCCGTCTCATCATCTTCGTTTCTCGCGCGATCTGCGCGACGAGTTGACTGGTTCGTCGTTCTGGATCTCCGCCGCAGGCTGGAGAGGTCGGCCATTTCAGACGCCTTCTTCGAGGACCCAAATTCACTGAACAAGGTAGTGCTGATTGCTTGAGCTGAGTTCAACTCGAGCTGCGGCATGGTGTGCACGATAGATGTTTGCTGATATGCCTGTGTACACTGTTATAGGTTCCGTGCCCGTCGGTTTTTGATCCTCCTGAGAAGTACATTTCGTTGATAGTTCCTGCCTACAACGAGGAGTATCGACTCCCTGAGGCTCTTACAGAAACACTCAAGTAAGGCTCTGATATGACCATTTGCTACACTTGATGCTCAATGCTCTATTTAGTACAATTATAATTGAATTGTGAACTGCGCCATGCAATCTATGCTGATAATTTTCCTTGTGCAGCTTGTGTTAGTGGCTTGCTTGGTTGGTTATGCTAATGTTTTGTTGTTTCCTGTCTTTAATAGCTACCTGAAACAACGTTCAGCTGCTGATAAGTCATTTTCTTACGAGGTAAGTGGAAATATTGCATGTTATTGGCATTTACATTTCCCTTGGCATTTGCAAACTTTGAGCAGTTTAGTACCAAAGCTTTTGTATATTTGAACATGTATAACTCAAACTGATTTTGGAGTTCAATCTTTTCTGTCAAGGTCTTGATTGTTGATGATGGGAGCACTGACCAAACCTCTAAAGTTGCCTTCAAATTTGTAAAGCAACACAAGATTGACAATGTTAGAGTTCTTCTACTTGGGAGAAATCATGGGAAAGGTGAAGCGGTCCGAAAAGTGAGTGTTGAACTTCCTGCATAACCTTTTGGTTTCAAATAATAACTAATTGGTGTGGAAAGCATGGTCTAATAGGGGATGCTCCATTCGCGTGGTGAACTATTACTCATGCTTGATGCTGATGGGGCAACTAAAGTGACTGATTTGGAAAAGCTTGAAGCTCAGGTCTGTCATAAACTTAATCTTTGAGAATTTAATTAGTTGTTTGCGATTCCTGGAATTTACCTTTCTGCTCTTAGGTTCATGCATTGGCTCAGAAAGTTAAGTCCACCCCTGGAACATCTTCTGGTTCACCTCAGAAAGCATCTGATGTTGAAATTGCTGTCTTCGGTTCCCGTGCTCATTTGGAGAAGCAGGCTCTTGCAACTGTAAATCTCTTGACTGGCACCCATTACCCTCATTTGCATGATGTTTCTTTACTTGACGCTGTTTTTTCAGCTTATGTTTTTGAATTTTCTTTTCTAACTTATTGCAGAGGAAGTGGTATCGGAACTTTCTTATGAAAGGTTTCCATTTGGTAGTTTTGTTGACTGCTGGTCCTGGAATCAGAGATACACAGGTATGTTTTTTCAACCTTGATCCTCTAATAAACGAGTGCAGTTGATTTTTCATGTACTTTCTTCATGACTACACTGTTCACTATCCACAATTTGTTCAATTGTCACAAATTCCAGTGTGGGTTTAAGATGTTCACACGAGCTGCTGCAAGGAAACTTTTCACAAATATCAGATTGAAGAGGTATGGTTTCCTTGCTTTGAAGTTTCAGTGATGCTTCTACATACCAATTCCTCTTCCAAGCTGTGTAGATTAATGCTATGGATGATTGTTACAGTTTTCCTTTTGTTGCTTGGGCAGGTGGTGTTTTGATGTTGAGCTTGTATACCTGTGCAAGCACCTCAGGATCCCAATGGTGGAAGTATCTGTTAATTGGATTGAGATGCCTGGATCCAAAGTGCGCATGACAAGCATCATGCACATGGTATTTGAGCTCCTGCTGATCAAAGTAGGCTATGGACTGGGTATATGGAAAATATACACATAAACCCTGACATCCCTTGTTGACAACTGCAACTTAGTTCATCATTGTAGCTTATACCAATCCTAGTTCGTCAATATGCAAATCCATTTGAAGGATCACTGTAAAATTTTCTGATATTTTCACCTGGAGAGAATCCATGCCTCCTGTACTTTAGTGTTTGAATCATAGAGTGACAAATATACGCCCAACGTGTTCCTACTGATGACTTCTATCATTTTACTGATTTGTTACACAGCATCAAAATGTAACTGGCCTTCTTTTTATCAAGTTAAAAGGAGACTTCTCATCTTCTTTTGAATCTTTGACAGATGCAGTGCTGAAACGGAATCTGTTATGCTGATTTGTATATGCCATATGACGACTTAAACTTGACAGGCAATGAGCACCCAGGACCGTTGAACGAAACAAATTTACTCACAAGGAATATGGCAATTCTAGCAACGATTCATACAATTCTTTTGTTTCATACGGACTCTCGACTTTTCGAAGCTCATCAGCCATTCTGTTTGCTTAGGAACAGGAACAGACTTCGCTTGGACGCTCGCCAATGCGCATTGCCGCGTCTGAAATGGCGCAGCCTGAAACTCCGAATGATCAAAACCGCAGGGCCCCGCAACCGGGCGCCATGCGCTCGACCAAATGCCGCCCCCGCTTCCACCTTCTCTTCCGCCACATCTGCGCCGCCGCCGTTTCTCCACCGCGCCAGCCTCGCACCACCCGCCATCCGCGGCGCGGGCGGCGGAGCAGAACTGCCTCCGCCTTCTAGTGCGCTCCTCCACGCCGGCCGCCGTCCTCCAGTCCCTCGCCTTCCTCCTCAAGTCCGGCCTGCACTCCAATCCGCTTGTTCTTACAAGGCTCTTCGCGTCCACCGCCTCCGCGGCTCCCGCGCTGCTCGAGCCCCTCGTCGCCGCGCTCCTCGGTCCCTCCGTCCCGATCGACGCCTTCCTCGTCAACACTCTCATCCGCGCGCACGCCACCTCCCCGCTCCATTCTGCCCGCCTCCGCGCCGCCGCCTTCTTCCCGCTCATGCTCCGCAGCGCTGTGGTTCCGAACAAATTCACCTTCCCCTTCCTCCTCAAGGCGTGCGCCGCTCTCCCGGGCTCCCCGGGCGTTGGGCTCCAGGCCCACGCCGCCGCTCTCAAGTTCGGGTTCGCCACCGATCAGTACGTATCCAACACTCTCATACATATGTACTCGTGCTTCGGCGGCGGGTTCCTCGGGGACGCGCGGAATGTGTTCGACAGAATGCCGAAGTCAAGCGCCGTTACCTGGAGCGCTATGATTGGTGGGTATGTGCGTGGGGGGCTGTCGAGTGATGCAGTTGGGTTGTTCAGGGAGATGCAGGCCAGTGGGGTGCGGCCGGATGAGGTCACAGTGCTTGGTGTTCTGGCAGCTGCTGCAGATTTGGGTGCACTCGAGCTTGCTCGGTGGGTTGGGCGGTTTGTGGAGAGGGAGGCGGTTGGGAAGTCTGTAACTCTGTGCAATGCGCTGATTGATGCACTCGCCAAGTGTGGTGATGTGGATGGGGCTGTGGCAGTGTTCCAGGGGATGGAGGAGCGGACTGTTGTGTCATGGACCTCAGTGATTGACGCTCTTGCAATGGAGGGTCGTGGGAAGGAGGCTGTGGGGTTGTTTGAGGAGATGAAGACTGTTGGCGTGCCGCCTGATGATGTTGCGTTCATTGGGGTGCTCACTGCATGTAGCCATGCTGGAATGGTCGATGAAGGCCGTGGCTACTTTGATTCAATGAAGATGGAGTATAGCATTGAGCCTAAGATCGAGCATTATGGTTGCATGATTGACATGCTTGGTCGTGCTGGCATGGTTGAGCAAGCAATGGAGTTTGTTCGGACGATGCCTATGAAACCAAACCCAATAATATGGCGGACACTTGTTGCTGCCTGCCGTGCCCATGGTAGGCTTGAACTTGGTGAAAACATCACCAGAAACCTTCTAAATGAGTACCCTGCTCATGAGGCCAACTATGTTATGCTCTCCAATGTCTACGCGCTGACTCAGAGGTGGAAGGAGAAATCAGAGATTAGGAGGGAAATGAGCAAGAGAGGAATCAAGAAGGTGCCAGGTTGCAGCGTTGTTGAGCTTGATGGGGAGGTTCATGAATTCATAGCTGGAGATGAGTCACACCTGCAGTGGAAGAAGATATACATGATGGTCCAGGAGATGGCAAGTGAGCTAAGGCGCATTGGGCACATCTCAGCTACATCAGAGGTCCTCCTTGATCTTGATGAGGAGGATAAAGAGGGTGCGCTTCAGTGGCACAGCGAGAAGCTGGCGATTGCATTTGCGCTACTGAGGACTCCTCCTGGTACACAGGTCCGTGTGGTTAAGAATCTCCGAGTATGCTTGGATTGTCATGCAGCAATAAAGTGCATCTCACAGGTTTATAACCGAGAGATCGTAGTGCGTGATCGCAGCCGGTTCCATCGCTTTAAGAATGGGTCCTGCTCGTGCAATGATTTCTGGTGATGCATTGTTTTTCACCAGGTTGTCCTGTTTCTGAAGTTTTTAAAGAGTGAATCACAGAAGTTCATGGTAACGATAATTTATTTCCAGGGAGCTTTGGCATATCTTTTAAGGTCCGTCCATTTATGTGCAAATTGAAAGCTTTCATACTCCCTCCATTTTTATTTACATGTCATATTAGGTTTGTCCCAAGTCAAATTTGGTTAACTTTGACCAAATCTATAAATCAATCTAATTGAAATAGAAACAGAAAGAGAACTTGCAGGACAACTAAATGGAATATATCGACTGGCACGGTATATTATTTGTTTGTATTATCAGACTTATGGTATGTTTGGAGTTCTGATCATCTGGTGTGTTGTAGTCTGGGAATTTAAACTTTTGTTATACATACATAGGTAGATCAAATATTCATGCTATTGTTGCATTGTCTTTCCCCAATTCCAAGCAACAGAGTTCCATTCCATGTGTTGAACTTCAATCCTAGGGAGCAAAATGCATGAAAGTTGGCACTTATATTATCTTCTTGACCATTTTGCAGGAATGTTGTCAGCTTGAAGGATGTTTCCTGTGGAAAAGCTTTCAGATGATGGATCCACACTTCAGCATGCTGTTGCCAATCAACAACGGTGCCACAATGCTTTGACAGATGAATATGACATGTGTAGTGTTGCGGCCTTGTGGGGATGAGATTGGGAGCATCTTATAGAAACATATGCTTCGGGAAACAAAAGAGTTGACGAAGGCACGGTGGGCACTGGTCAGAAACGAGATGGAAGGAGAACTACATTTATTTCAGAAGTATTTTTGAAAGCTTGGGGAGTGACGGTGTTGTGGATTGATCTATAGTGGTACATATGAGCTCACTTCATTCAGAGATAGACAGACTTGGTGGTAGAAGTTACAGCCTAGAGGTTAATGCCCATACATTTGGCTTGATACAGGAAAGGATCAAAGGAAGTTACTCGGGCAGCAGAATGAAATCAAACCTGTTGAAACCTAGCTACCTAGTCCTCAGCTAAGGTTGATGGTATGGACAAAGCTACGAAGCTCATCTCGTCCAAGATCTGGCTTTAACGGTGTTAAGTACAATGCTGCCTTGATGCCTCTCTCTCCTGAGAATGTCAGCACTGTGCGAGCCACTACTGGCCTTCAACACGTACAGTCATCAATTGAATTCAAATTGAAGATCTTGGACAGGCTTTCTGGAGCCTCTCTGCAAGCAGTCACTTCCTGGAAAACACGACCATCTGGTTTATCTTCCCTCTCATGTTGACAGCGAGCATTTTCTCAGTCTTGCTTGACACCTCCACATCTGTTTCGGCGAATCCTCAAGCTCGAGACACTATGATCTCACTGAGAGGTATCTTACACACCGAACCGAGTATATATGATGAGAATATTTGGTGAGAATTGGAAATATAAAGCAGGCAATGATAAACAACGAGTGTGTGTCACAATTGTCAACGATGCAAACACTTAAGATGAATATGCCCACATTATCATTGAAACAGAAGCCATGCACCATTTGTTGTTATGGTTCTTCGAATTGTACCAAAATTATAACTTGATATTGGTGTACATCAAGCACTGAAACTTGGGTACTAAAGATCCTAAGCTACTGGTGGTGCCACCTCCCACCTCTCCCACCTCTCCCGTAAGAGGAAAAAGCTGGAAAATCACAGAATGTAGTGATTAGCCGGTTGAAGAATTTCAAGTCCCCGGCAATGCTCTCAATGGTAAGCACAAAGCTGCGAAGTTGGTGCTCTTCACGGTCATGTTCTGGGTTCTCCTTACTGAGTTCTGCTCTGAGGGCGTGGAGGACGGTGCGGCCTTGTTGCCTAGCTTCTCGCAGAAAGATAACCCACTGTGCTAGCCATTCCAGTTCCATTCCTTCGACGTCCCGGATTTCCGCCGTATGAACTGCCGTGCTGATCTTGGCCAAGGCTTCCTCGAGCCTTCCCACGAGCACTGTCACTTCCTGGAGCCCCCATTCACCTCGTGTATCATGTAGCTCAAGGACACCGCCATACCACGTGACGTGTCCCCGCCGCCGCTTCAGCCTCGGCGAGACCTCAAGCCGGAGCAACCCTATGAACTCCTCCAGGTTCTCCGACTCCTTCTCCAGCGCCTCCACCGCGCTTTCCAGCTTCTTGGCGTCCTCGTCGCTCGAGAAGTACGCCGTGGCTATGCCGCTGATGCGCCGCGCCATGCTCGACAGGGCTTTTCTTGTGAATGACAGCAGAACTACCGGTGCCGCCTGTACTGGGGCCCTGGGCGTCGTCCGCTGGCGCCGCCCCTGCAGCTGCAGCTGCTGCTGGAAGCTGAGGAGCACCTCGTCGCCGAGGGGCGACGGCCTTCTTGAGCTTCTCCCGCCACTCGAGCAGCGAGGCGCTCTCGATGTCGTGCTTCTCCGACACCTCGACCGTGCTCCGGACCCTCATGCACAGCCGCTCCAGCCGCTGCAGTTTGTCGCCGACGGGCGTCTGCCTGCCGAGGCTGTCGACGATCTTGGACACCGCCTTGTCCGCGACCGCACCGGCTATGGAACCGACCACTTCTTTTGCCATGGCGCCTAGCAGTAGCAGGAACGAAGGTGCGTCACTGGAGGTATCCCCTCCCGGATATAAAGAGTTGCATGAACGATCAGATTAGGAACCTTACAAATTGGAGAGTTGTCATGTCTGGCATGAACGAATTTCTCAGGGGGCTCGTGCCCCGTGGTGATGCTTGCATAGTTGGTGTCGTCCTAAAAAGGTCGGCCTGCATAAGGAAAAAAGAACACGGCATTTCGTTGTTGTCGAGGAACTTGGGATCAGCGAAGATTCTCTCTTTGTATCTGCGCCGCAATAGACATGCGCCTTGTTCGGCTGGATGGCTGGCTGATTTGGCGTGAGAGAAAAATACTGCTGGTTGGCTGGCTGGCTGACTGATTTGGCGTGAGAGAAAAATACTGTTGTGGCTGGCTGAATCTCCCAGCCGAACAAGGCGATGGTTTTCATCGTCCTTGGTACCTTAATTCTGTCCTTACTTGCGTACGTGTATATTCAAGTTCCAGCTATTCCCCTAAAAAAAAAAAGACGTTCAGCTATTCATGCCTGCTGCATCCACTTGAGACGAACGCCAGGGCAGCGGCGTGGATGTGTCCTGCCACGGTCGATGGGGCATTCCTTGTGAAATAAAGACACAGCGTTACTCGATGCCGTGTTGATGGTCCTTGCGGTTGCATTGAGCGGCGTCCGGTCCCTGCTGCCGGAACCTGGGTGCTGAGAAAGCGAGAAGCACAAGCACCTCGTCGCCGTGTGAATATAGTCACCGGGAACACCAGGTTCCGGAAACGCGGGAACATTTTTAGAGGCTTGTTACGGTGCTGGTGCTGGCAGACGGGTGCAGGTGAGGCGAGCAGACGCGGGCCATCTCCGGCTCTCTGCTATTCGCGGCGACCTTGCCGCTGGACTGGGCCGAACTGGGCCGTACTAGCTATCTCGGCCTAGTTAAGCCCGACGACATGTAGCTGCCTGCACGGTTGAACTCCCCAGTCCTCAACCCCTAGCGCCGCCGCCCAAAGCCCCAAACCCTCCGCCCCCGAGCGCGCCGCCGCCATGAGGCCGCTCGACGAGAAGGAGACGACGCAGGTTTTCGAGAAGCTCTTCAAGTTCACGGGCCCCAACCTGAAGCACCTCCTGGAGCGGCCCGCCGTGGAGGGGCCCGACCCGGAGCCGGGCCGCTACTGCCTCCGCCTCCACAAGAACCGCGTCTACTACGCCTCCGAGGCGCTCGTGCGCCGCGCCACCGCCGTCGCCCGCCCGCGCCTCGCCGCCGTGGGCACCCCCATCGGCAAGTTCACCCACCACGGCGCGTTCCACCTCACCGTCCACGCGCTCGACCTCCTGGCGGCGCACGCGCGCCGCCGCGTCTGGCTCAAGCCCGACAGCGAGCGCTCCTTCCTCTTCGGGAACTCCGTGCCCAAGTCCTCCCTCGCCCGCATCACCGAGAACACCAAGGCAGGCGACGGCGTCGTCGTCATGTCCATGGCCGACGTGCCTCTCGGCTTCGGCATCGCCGCGAGGTCCGCGCAGGACTGCAGGAAAGCCGACACCAACGCCGTCGTCGTGCTGCACCAGGCTGACGCCGGGGAGTACCTCCGCAAGGAGGAGGAGCTCATGTGAGGTGAGGGCACAACGCCACAACCTTTGCTTCGATCATTTTGTGATTGCGAGTCAAATTGGGAAGATTTATACCTTACTGTAGACTGTAGTGTTCCAAGGCTTCAACGTTTCATTCAACATTTGCAATATGCAATTAAGATGTACCGAATGGTTAATTGATATTGAGATATGATGATTGTGGTCACAAATGTTCATGTCTGTCAGTGGGTTAATGCAAATTGAGCGTCTTCATACTTATTTCGGGATTTGGTTCGGACTGAATTATCAGTCAAGGTAGTCTCCGATATAAAAAAAAAAGTTTAATAGATGCTTCATCATTGGACAGCGTTCTGTGTATATGTAAGTGAAGAATTTGGAGAGCCGAGATAATCCAGCTAATTGAAGAACAGTGGCCAGGTGGATGTGGTACTAGAGTACTAGACTAGAATGTTTGGTTGGAAGTTTTTTTTAATTCCTTCTTAACTTCAGTCCACCATGTGTCCATGTTAGATGTCATTGCTGTTTGGTTGCCATAGCTGTTATAATCACTTGTCATCGGGCTGCTATCTAGTTTCTACCATAGAAGTTTGCTTTTACAACCTTGCTAGCACTGGTATCCCTAGCAATCCCCTGCATCAAATATTGTTGGCGGAAGCTCCCTAAGCTGGTTGAGGCTTGACATCCTCTTATTAAGATGAACCAGAGTGCTGTATAACTGATTATGCACTACATAGATGATCTATTAGGCTTTTCCTGAACATGTCACTTGTATACATCTGTTTTGAGCTCTGTGATCCTGTTCTAAGTTTTAACAGCTTTCATCTTGCCTGCAGGTGATATGTCTGGTGAGCCTTATTCAGAATTTGAGGTCTCCTGTAAGTTTTGGAGCTTTTCAACTAGTTCAACGAAAAGTGGAGATGAATATCTTAGGTGGTCAAGTCTTGTCCTGAGGCGGACCTGGGCTCATAAATTTTGTCATTCTGTAATCTATCAGTATGCTTATGGAAGTTTTCATGTACAACTTTGTCATCCTGTAATCTATCAGTATGCTTTTCAGATTAGATATCAATGTTATAGTATGGTCCATGGACCACTTGTCTATGCATGAATCAAACTGTGTTCGGCTGTGGAGTTACAACGCTGATTGATTTGTCTGCGCTATTGAAATATCGCTAGCAATTGCCTTGACGGTTCAGTGCTACTATGTTGTTCGAAGAGCGCTGCTTTTACATAGTGAAATTGTTCAAGATGAATTTGATTTTGATATAGGCCATGGCTGTTTTGTAGACGTACTGAATGTGTTCTTCGTATTTGCTTGGAGAGATTAGCGATTAGCTTGGATTACCGTCTTTTTTGTGGAAGAATAAATTGGCAACGCGATTAGTAAATGATCATGGCATGCATCCATTGGTACAGGGAGAAGCATGAAGCATGGTAAACTGAGGTTCCCCGGGAGGCGAGACTGAATTGATTCGAATAAAATCACTAATATACGAGTAACGCAGAATTGTTTTTTTAAGAACACGTGCACCATGACCGCAGCAGTTAAATTGGATAGTGATACCATCTAGGGATGCAAGTTAGATAATTTGTGGATTATTGGATCGATCTAAAAATTAATAAAATGAACTAGAGTGACATGCCAATTAATTAACTGACCCAAAAAATACCATTGGGTAGTCACTTGCATCCTTAGCACCAACAATAGCGAGGTTTCAACTTGGCAGACAATGGCTGTGAACTCACTGCACACAATGCAAAAGCAGAAGCGCTGACTACCTATTTCTCCTCGATACTGGGCACACCAACCGCGGCAGTTTGGCACTTCAACTTGGCAGACATCTACAGTGGCACTCCCACACCAGACTTGAGCGACCTGGCAGCACCAATCATTGAGAGTGAAGCAAGAGCCGCAGTGCAGCATATGAAGTGCCCCTGGGCCCGACGGTTTTGGACCTGGTTTTTTCTCGGCTACCTGGGACACTGTCTCACCCAAAGTCATGAAGTTTGTGGAAGCTTTCGCACAAGGTACTGTGGATCTGGAACGAGTCAACCGGGCTTTCGTGGTACTCATACCCAAAAAACCTGGAGCCACGGCGCCGGGTGACCACCGCCCCATCTGCCTATAGAACTGTCCAATGAAGATCATAGGCAAAATCCTCACCTCGCGCCTCCAAGCCCACATTCCCAAACTGATTGATCTTGACCAAACAGGTTTCATCAAAGGCCGCTCTATCTCAAAGAATTTCATTTATGCAATGGAGCTCGTGCAACACTGCCACAAGCAGCGCTTACCGACATTGGTCCTGAAGCTTGATTTTGCCAAGGCATTTGATTCGGTCAACTGGGACAGCCTGCTGCATATACTCCAGTGCAGAGGTTTCCCCACAACGTGGTGCTCCTGGATTCAACACATTCTCACCACCTCCAAGTCTGCCATCCTCCTAAACGGCTGCTCCTGCAATTGGTTCATCTGTAAAAGAGGACTCCGGCAAGGGGACCCCTTCTCCCCGTATCTGTTCCTGCTGGTGGCTGATGTGCTGCAGCGACTTATCAAGTTTGATGGAGGTGTTAGACACCCTGCTTCAGATGAACACCCCTGTCTCGTGATCCAATACGCAGATGGCACTCTCATTGTACTCCGAGCAGATGAGCAGGATGTGCAACGACTCAAGCAGTTGCTGGATCAATTCGCTGACGCTACTGGTTTGGCAATCAATTTCCACAAAAGCACAGTGGTCCCGATGCACATCCCCGATCGGGATATGCCGAGTTTCCTAGCCACTCTTGGATGTCGCCGAGATCAGTTCCCACAGACCTATTTGGGGATGCTGCTGTCCAATGTTAAACTGAATTTGAATGCTTTTGCTCCGCTCATCGACCGAACAGACAGGTACCTGGGAGGTTGGCAAGCTACTCTCCTTAACAGCATGGGCCGTGCAGTCCTCGTCAACTCCGTGCTGGATAGTGCACTTATATACATCCTCTCTGCTATGCAACTTCCCCCAAGGCACTCTTGATGCAATCAACAAGAAACGGCACGCCTTCCTCTGGTCTGGAGAATCCACTACCACGGGTGCACAATGCCTTGTCGCCTGGGAGCAAACTTGTTTGCCCAAAGAACAAGGCAGGCTGGGCATCAAGGACCTACGCACACTCAACCAGTGC
This sequence comes from Panicum virgatum, assembly GCF_016808335.1. NCBI lineage: Eukaryota > Viridiplantae > Streptophyta > Magnoliopsida > Poales > Poaceae > Panicum > Panicum virgatum. The sequence goes on from NC_053153.1 coordinate 2,369,586, forward strand.
CTGCTACTGAAACGCTTGCACCGATTACACCATCCTGGTGAATCGGCTTGGGCAAATTGGATGCACAACAACACAAACGTTGCCTCTCTTGAGGGCGCCTGTGAGGGGACACACTGGAAAACCCTCCGGGGCCTGCTGCCTGTATACATAGCAATCACGACCACCTCCATTGGTAATGGCCTCAACACATCCTTCTGGCATGACAATTGGCTGCCTTCTGGTCCACTTGCTGAAACCTTCCCCGCCCTGTTCAGCCACGCCAAGGAGCCCAATGCTTCAGTGGGTAAAGTCTGCTCTGAACCGCTGCGTTCTCACTTCGAGCACAGACTCTCCCAGGTGGCGGCCGCGGAACTGTCAACCCTGGAAGAACTAACTGAAGAAGTGCTGCTGCAAACGGAACCGGATGATCGAACCAGCCCTCTCGTGGATAAAGATGGAGTGTTACGTGCTGGCCCTATATATACTGCCTTGATGAACCTGCAGGCAGAGGAACAATGCCCATTCTACAAATTTGTCTGGATCAACCATGCGCCGCCCCGGGTTCGTTTTTTCGCTTGGCTGCTGGTCCAAGGGAAAATACAGTGCAGAACAAATCTCCTGGTGAAGACCATCGTAGAGGACTCTACATGTGAGTTGTGCAAAGCAGACGCTGAAAGCCCGGACCATCTCATCTTTCATTGCCAAACTGCCTCCCAGTTCTGGGCACACCTTGGCATTGCAGTACGCCACGCGTCCGTGTCGCAACTCTGGCTGCTTGAGAGGCCGCCGAGGATACCCACACAACACTACCATACCTTCCTGCTGCTTTGTGCCTGGCAAATATGGAAACACAGACATGATGTGGTGTTCAGAAGCAAAGAACCATCACTACTGCGCTTGTTGCTGAACTGCAAAGAGGAAGCTCGCCTATGGAGACCGACTGCCACAAGAAGACAGGAGCGTTGCTGAGACCTGGTGTTCAATATTTTGTTCCAATATGTAGTCCCCTGTAAAATACTTTGTTTTTCAACTCCCATGTAAAATTGCGCAATACATTGGTGGGGATCCCCCGTTACCCCTCAAAAAAAAATAGCGAGGTTTCTGTGGGACTCTTCCCTTCGTTGTATGAGCAGCATTCATTCTCAAGTCAAATTATCAAAAGTTTAACGAGTTCATAGAGAAAAATATCAAAATTTATGACACAAAAAATACCCTACGAAAGATATTTAAAAGAAAATTTATCTAGCTTATTAGGGCAAATCTAGAATGACACTACTTTTTAGAACCGAAGATCGTGTCACGTAACTGAAACCTTTTTTTTTTGTGTGTCCCACGAAAAAAAAAGAGGAAACGTTCCAACGAACCGAAGAAAAATATTCCGGGCTCACTCCAAGCCCAACACGATGCGCTTGAATACTTCGTCCACGCCCGAATCGCACAGTTCGTGCGTGCGGCGCGGAAAAGAAAAAGGAGGGGAGGGGGGCACTGGTAACTGGCTCCTAGTCGGGCTGCCAAAATTAGTACCGCATCGCTTAGCCGTCCAGACCCAGCCTCGTGTAAAAGGCCGAGCGGGCTCGAACCGATCGCCTCCCGGCAAGGGAGGCACCCATGTATGTAAATTTAAATTAAAAAACGAATGCCCACGCTGGCCCAATTAAATTAAAAAACGCAAGACCCAGGGAGGAAGCTACGGTGGACCTGCTGGTCAACCATGACGTATTATGGTATACATAATACATGTACATATACAAAATGTATGTATGTATGTGTATAGATAGAAATGTAGAAAATAGGTACACAAATGATGTAGCAAATTAGGGTACGGTGCTATACACATTAGCACCTAGCTTTTTTGTTTGTTTGTTTTGGGAACAGAACATTCGTAGAGTTTCCGGCGCCATGTTCGACGACGACAGAGCGTTCCACGTGAAAGATAGAAGAGCTGCACGAGACGAAGCGTCACCTGGCTCGTTGGACTCGCTGCTGCCTGCTGGTGGCTCGTGCGTCCATGGCTCGCTGTCTGAAGAAGGCATCAAGCGCCTCGTCGACCGCGGCGTGGATCTTGACGAGCAGCATCTCCTGCCGCAGCTTCTCGTGCGCGGACACCGCCTGGTCGTCGCCTGTCAGTCTGTCACGGTGGCGAGGCCCAACCTGGAGCGCCCCGCCGTGGAGGGACCTGATCCGGAGACGGGCTCCTACTGCCTCCGCCTCCACAAGAGCCGCGTCCACTACGCCTCCGAGGCGCTCGTGCGCCGCGCCACCGCCGTCGTCCGCCCGCGCCTCGCCGCCGTGCACGTGGGCACCCCCATTGGCCGAAGTTCACCCAACCACGGCGCGTTCCACCTCACCGTCGACGCGCTCGACCTCCACGTATCTGGTTGGATCATATTGAGTGAAATTGGAAACGTTTATGCCTGATTATGGTGTTCAAGGCTTCACCCTTTGCAACTCTTATCCACTGAATGATTTATTGGTTCTGAGATGTATGATCGTGGTTGCCAATTTTTATGTTTGTCAATCAATAGTTCAATGCTAATTGTGCATTTTTGTACTTTTTCTAGGGTGTGGATCAAACTGAATTATCAAGCAACGTAATCTCTGATAAGAAAGTTGACAGGACTCCACATATATGTAAATATAAGTGAAGAAATTTAATTGCACATAGATAATCCGGAAGGATAGACTTTTAATGAATAATGAACGTTATGTTTACTTTTGTGGTCTACCATTCAGCCATTTGAATTTGAATGCATTGAACACGCACGATGTGATTATATGTCAACATTGCTTTCTGAATTCCACATAATTAATCAAGCAATGTAGTTTGTGACATTTGTTGGTTGCACTTCATCATCTAAAATATTTTTAGAGCACTTATAACCATGATGCAAGAGATAGCTTGCTAAATCAAATAAATATGTTATGTCGATAATTAGCACAAAACCCCAATGGGATATCTCAAATCTAGATTTTCTTTTAACTAAGCACAGCACATTGCTTATCCATTTTGGACTTGAGCTATTATAAACACCTGCCAAGGGTAGCTATCTAGTATCTACCACAGAGTCTGGTGCCTTTTACAATCTCACTAGCATTGATATTGCCTAAGGCCCTGTTTAGTTCCCAAAAAAATTAAAAATTTTGCACAATACCCATCACATCGAATCTTCGGACACATGCATGAAACATTAAATGTAGTTGAAAAAAATAAGTAATTACACAGTCTAACTAATTAGCACGAGCTGAATCTTTTAAGTCTAATTAGTCTATAATTAGATATTATTTATCAAGTAACAACGAAATGTGCTACAGTACCAAAACCCAAACTTTTTCACCAACTAAACACACCCTAAGTATCACCAGTAGCAAACATTGTGTCATGGTGTATTGGTCCCTGTTGTTGTATCACTTGATAGGGTAAATAATCACGAAAGGTTTTTTTGCTTGTTGAGAGTCAACTGGTTGTTTTAAGGGCTAACCTGTAACATTTTGTACTAGAGTTTTTTTTCCCTCTCTTCCTCTTAATATATTGATACGCAACTCTCCTATTCGAGAAAAAAAGTTTTTTTTTCCTTCTTGCCCGCACCTTTAGGGTCCACATCACAACCTGCATAATGACTCACGGATGTTGCCAATTAGCTTGTCGACCGGTCGACCCGCTTCGAAGATGACTCCAGTGTCTCATATCAGCCTGATGCCTCAACCCTATCAAGATACATCAGCCAGATGTCTCAACTCTGCAATATCTAGATACATTAAAGGCTCTGTCTCGACGACATCTGCAAAAACTGTCCTCGACTCCCCAAATCCAATCAGTTCTTCGTTGGTTAATGAGTGTTTTCCACAAGCCATATCCTCAAAATCCTTTTCTTGCCCATGATATGACCTCAAAGATGGATGCACGATTTTGGTCCCAGCACGCTCACAATGAAAGCAGCGACCTTCTCAAAAGAAAAACATATGGAAGGTCATCAATCTGACATAATGATCATATTAACTGGAAAATCAACAACATATGGAAGGTGGTTGATGGTAGCAAGATAAGATTCTGGCAGGATATCTGGTTTGGTACCTCCCCTTATTTATAGCTGTTCAATTTTGGGATTTATAATGCGCAGTAATGGGAAAAAGAGAACCTTGGCTAGCGTATGGGATGGTCAGAAAGTAAAGTTTTAGGAGAACATTTTCTGTAGAATTGAAAGAGCCTAAAGAACCCTTCGGTCACATGCCGTAAGAAATTGATGTGGATGTAGGGTAGGCAATCTGTTGTTATTCATAGCAAAGGAACTGATGCTATAGTTTATCCCTATATCAAGAGAACTATTTTCTTTGTGGTACTTGTGTGAACCATCTGGAGGCTTGTCTCAGACTCTTGATCCAATCATAACTTATGTGCAGAATGGACAGCCAAATCACAAGTAAGAACTGTCACTTGAGGAGGAAACAGAAAATTGGAATTTAATGCAGATAAGGGTACCGAGAGCATACCGGCATCTTCTGATGACTCTGATACAACACAGCA